>NC_140708.1:6997692-7633846 GCF_050655825.1 Lonchura striata | reverse complement strand
CCCAAGAGAACCCTACAAACTGACATCAGGAACCTGGACTGCTGAGTTTTCTTTCCCAGGGAAAATGGAAAAAGGTTGTGCCCAGGGGGCCCAGGCCCTGACTGCAAAAAATCCTTATATCGAAGGATGGACCCCACACCGAAGTTGTCCCCACCTCAAACTTGTGCTGCCCTAATAGACCCAAGGGAGCCCTACAAACTGACATCAGGAACCTGGACTGCTGAGTTTTCTTTCCCAGGGAAAATGGAAAAAGGATGTGCCCAGGGGCCCCGGCCCTGACTGCAAAGAATCCCTTATATCGAAGGATGGACCCCACACCAAAGTGTTCCCCACCTCAAACTTGTGCTGCCCTGATAGACCCAAGGGAGCCCTACAAACTGACATCAGGAACCTGGACTGCTGAGTTTTCTTTCCCAGGGAAAATGGAAAAAGGTTGTGCCCAGAGGCCCCCGGCCCTGGGGTGGGGCCTCACTGCAAAAAATCCTTATATCGAAGGATGGACCCCACACCGAAGTTGTCCCCACCTCAAACTTGTACTGCCCTGATAGACCCAAGGGAGCCCTACAAACTGACATCAGGAACCTGGACTGCTGAGTTTTCTTTCCCAGGGAAAATGGCCAAAGGATGTGCCCAGGGGCCCCTAGCCCTGACTGAAAAAATCCTTATATCGAAGGATGGAGCCCACACTGAATTTGTTCCCACCTCAAACTTGTGCTGCCCTGATAGACCCAAGGGAACCCTACAAACTGACATCAGGAACCTGGACTGCTGAGTTTTCTTTCCCAGGGAAAATGGAAAAAGGATGTGCCCAGGGGCCCCTGGCCCTGACTGAAAAAAATCCTTATATCGAAGGATGGACCCACACCAAAGTTGTCCCCACCTCAAACTTGTGCTGCCCTGATACACCCAAGGGAACCCTACAAACTGACATCAGGAACCTGGACTGCTGAGTTTTCTTTCCCAGGGAAAATGGAAAAAGGATGTGCCCAGGGGCCCCTGGCCCTGACTGCATAAAATGCTTATATCGAAGGATGGACCCCACATCAAAGTTGTCCCCACCTCAAACTTGTGCTGCCCTGATAGACCCAAGGGAGCCCTACAAACTGACATCAGGAACCTGGACTGCTGAGTTTTCTTTCCCAGGGAAAATGGAAAAAGGATGTGCCCAGGGGGCCCAGGCCCTGACTGAAAAAAATCCTTATATCGAAGGATGGACCCCACACCGAAGTTGTCCCCACCTCAAACTTGTGCTGCCCTGATACACCCAAGGGAACCCTACAAACTGACATCAGGAACCTGGACTGCTGAGTTTTCTTTCCCAGGGAAAATGGAAAAAGGATGTGCCCAGGGGCCCCTGCCCCTGACTGCATAAAATGCTTATATCGAAGGATGGACCCCACATCAAAGTTGTCCCCACCTCAAACTTGTGCTGCCCTGATAGACCCAAGGGAGCCCTACAAACTGACATCAGGAACCTGGACTGCTGAGTTTTCTTTCCCAGGGAAAATGGAAAAAGGATGTGCACAGGGGGCCCAGGCCCTGACTGCAAAAAATGCTTATATCGAAGGATGGACCCCACACCGAAGTTGTCCCCACCTCAAACTTGTGCTGCCCTGATACACCCAAGGGAGCCCTACAAACTGACATCAGGAACCTGGACTGCTGAGTTTTCTTTCCCAGGGAAAATGGAAAAAGGTTGTGCCCAGGGGCCCCTGGCCATGGGCTGGGGCCACACTGCAAAGAATCCTTATATCGAAGGATGGACCCCACACCGAAGTTGTCCCCACCTCAAACTTGTGCTGCCCTGATAGACCCAAGGGAGCCCTACAAACTGACATCAGGAACCTGGACTGCTGAGTTTTCTTTCCCACGGAAAATGGCCAAAGGATGTGCCCAGGGGCCCCTGGCCCTGGGCTGGGTCCTCACTGCAAAAAATCCTTATATCGAAGGATGGAGCCCACACCGAAGTTGTCCCCACCTCAAACTTGTGCTGCCCTGATAGACCCAAGGGAGCCCTACAAACTGACATCAGGAACCTGGACTGCTGAGTTTTCTTTCCCAGGGAAAATGGCCAAAGGATGTGCCCAGGGGCTCCTAGCCCTGACTGCAAAAAATCCTTATATCGAAGGATGGACCCCACACCGAAGTTGTCCCCACCTCAAACTTGTGCTGCCCTGATAGACCCAAGGGAGCCCTAAAAACTGACATCAGGAACCTGGACTGCTGAGTTTTCTTTCCCAGGGAAAATGGAAAAAGGATGTGCCCAGGGGCCCCTGGCCCTGACTGTAAAGAATCCATATATCGAAGGATGGACCCCACACCGAAGTTGTCCCCACCTCAAACTTGTGCTGCCCTGATAGACCCAAGGGAGCCCTACAAAATGACATCAGGAACCTGGACTGCTGAGTTTTCTTTCCCAGGGAAAATGGAAAAAGGATGTGCCCAGGGGCCCCTGGCCCTGGGCTGGGGCCTCACTACAAAAAATCCTTATATCGAAGGATGGACCCCACACCAAAGTTGTCCCCACCTCAAACTTGTGCTGCCCTGATAGACCCAAGGGAGCCCTACAAACTGACATCAGGAACCTGGACTGCTGAGTTTTCTTTCCCAGGGAAAATGGAAAAAGGATGTGCCCAGGGGCCCCTGGTCCTGACTGCATAAAGTCCTTATATCGAAGGATGGACCCCACACCGAAGTTGTCCCCACCTCAAACTTGTGCTGCCCTAATAGACCCAAGGGAGCCCTACAAACTGACATCAGGAACCTGGACTGCTGAGTTTTCTTTCCCAGGGAAAATGGAAAAAGGATGTGCACAGGGGCCCCTGGCCCTGTGCTGGAATGTCACTGCAAAAAATCCTTATATCAAAGGATGGACCCCACACCGAAGTTGTCCCCACCTCAAACTTGTGCTGCCCTGATAGACCCAAGGGAGACCTACAAACTGTCATCTAGAACCTGGACTGCTGAGTTTTCTTTCCCAGGGAAAATGGAAAAAGGATGTGCCCAGGGGCCCCTGGCCCTGGGCTGGGGCCTCACTACAAAAAATCCTTATATCGAAGGATGGACCCCACACCAAAGTTGTCCCCACCTCAAACTTGTACTGCCCTGATAGACCCAAGGGAGCCCTACAAACTGACATCAGGAACCTGGACTGCAGAGTTTTCTTTCCCAGGGAATATGGAAAAAGGATATGCCCAGGGGCCCCTGCCCTGAATGCAAATAATCCTTATATCGAAGGGTGGACCCAACACCGAAGTTGTCCCCACCTCAAACTTGTGCTGCCCTGATAGACCCAAGGGAGCCCTACAAACTGACATCAGGAACCTGGATTGCTGAGTTTTCTTTCCCAGGGAAAATGGAAAAAGGATGTGCCCAGGGGCCCCTGGCCCTGACTGCAAAGAATCCCTTATATCGAAGGATGGACCCCACACCAAAGTGTTCCCCACCTCAAACTTGTGCTGCCCTGATAGACCCAAGGGAGCCCTACAAACTGACATCAGGAACCTGGACTGCAGAGTTTTCTTTCCCAGGGAAAATGGAAAAAGGTTGTGCCCAGAGGCCCCTGGCCCTGGGGTGGGGCCTCACTGCAAAAAATCCTTATATCGAAGGATGGACCCCACACCGAAGTTGTCCCCACCTCAAACTTGTACTGCCCTGATAGACCCAAGGGAGCCCTACAAACTGACATCAGGAACCTGGACTGCTGAGTTTTCTTTCCCAGGGAAAATGGCCAAAGGATGTGCCCAGGGGCCCCTAGCCCTGACTGCAAAAAATCCTTATATCGAAGGATGGAGCCCACACTGAATTTGTTCCCACCTCAAACTTGTGCTGCCCTGATAGACTCAAGGGAACCCTACAAACTGACATCAGGAACCTGGACTGCTGAGTTTTCTTTCCCAGGGAAAATGGAAAAAGGATGTGCCCAGGGGCCCCTGGCCCTGACTGAAAAAAATCCTTATATCGAAGGATGGACCCACACCAAAGTTGTCCCCACCTCAAACTTGTGCTGCCCTGATACACCCAAGGGAACCCTACAAACTGACATCAGGAACCTGGACTGCTGAGTTTTCTTTCCCAGGGAAAATGGAAAAAGGATGTGCCCAGGGGCCCCTGGCCCTGACTGCATAAAATGCTTATATCGAAGGATGGACCCCACATCAAAGTTGTCCCCACCTCAAACTTGTGCTGCCCTGATAGACCCAAGGGAGCCCTACAAACTGACATCAGGAACCTGGACTGCTGAGTTTTCTTTCCCAGGGAAAATGGAAAAAGGATGTGCCCAGGGGGCCCAGGCCCTGACTGCAAAAAATGCTTATATCGAAGGATGGACCCCACACCGAAGTTGTCCCCACCTCAAACTTGTGCTGCCCTGATACACCCAAGGGAGCCCTACAAACTGACATCAGGAACCTGGACTGCTGAGTTTTCTTTCCCAGGGAAAATGGAAAAAGGTTGTGCCCAGGGGCCCCTGGCCATGGGCTGGGGCCACACTGCAAAGAATCCTTATATCGAAGGATGGACCCCACACCGAAGTTGTCCCCACCTCAAACTTGTGCTGCCCTGATAGACCCAAGGGAGCCCTACAAACTGACATCAGGAACCTGGACTGCTGAGTTTTCTTTCCCACGGAAAATGGCCAAAGGATGTGCCCAGGGGCCCCTGGCCCTGGGCTGGGTCCTCACTACAAAAAATCCTTATATCGAAGGATGGAGCCCACACCGAAGTTGTCCCCACCTCAAACTTGTGCTGCCCTGATAGACCCAAGGGAGCCCTACAAACTGACATCAGGAACCTGGACTGCTGAGTTTTCTTTCCCAGGGAAAATGGCCAAAGGATGTGCCCAGGGGCTCCTAGCCCTGACTGCAAAAAATCCTTATATCGAAGGATGGACCCCACACCGAAGTTGTCCCCACCTCAAACTTGTGCTGCCCTGATAGACCCAAGGGAGCCCTACAAACTGACATCAGGAACCTGGACTGCTGAGTTTTCTTTCCCAGGGAAAATGGAAAAAGGATGTGCCCAGGGGCCCCTGGTCCTGACTGCAAAAAGTCCTTATATCGAAGGATGGACCCCACACCGAAGTTGTCCCCACCTCAAACTTGTGCTGCCCTGATAGACCCAAGGGAGCCCTACAAACTGACATCAGGAACCTGGACTGCTGAGTTTTCTTTCCCAGGGAAAATGGAAAAAGGATGTGCACAGGGGCCCCTGGCCCTGTGCTGGAATGTCACTGCAAAAAATCCTTATATCAAAGGATGGACCCCACACCGAAGTTGTCCCCACCTCAAACTTGTGCTGCCCTGATAGACCCAAGGGAGACCTACAAACTGTCATCTAGAACCTGGACTGCTGAGTTTTCTTTCCCAGGGAAAATGGAAAAAGGATGTGCCCAGGGGCCCCTGGCCCTGGGCTGGGGCCTCACTACAAAAAATCCTTATATCGAAGGATGGACCCCACACCAAAGTTGTCCCCACCTCAAACTTGTACTGCCCTGATAGACCCAAGGGAGCCCTACAAACTGACATCAGGAACCTGGACTGCAGAGTTTTCTTTCCCAGGGAATATGGAAAAAGGATATGCCCAGGGGCCCCTGCCCTGAATGCAAATAATCCTTATATCGAAGGGTGGACCCAACACCGAAGTTGTCCCCACCTCAAACTTGTGCTGCCCTGATAGACCCAAGGGAGCCCTACAAACTGACATCAGGAACCTGGATTGCTGAGTTTTCTTTCCCAGGGAAAATGGAAAAAGGATGTGCCCAGGGGCCCCTGGCCCTGACTGCAAAGAATCCCTTATATCGAAGGATGGACCCCACACCAAAGTGTTCCCCACCTCAAACTTGTGCTGCCCTGATAGACCCAAGGGAGCCCTACAAACTGACATCAGGAACCTGGACTGCAGAGTTTTCTTTCCCAGGGAAAATGGAAAAAGGTTGTGCCCAGAGGCCCCTGGCCCTGGGGTGGGGCCTCACTGCAAAAAATCCTTATATCGAAGGATGGACCCCACACCGAAGTTGTCCCCACCTCAAACTTGTACTGCCCTGATAGACCCAAGGGAGCCCTACAAACTGACATCAGGAACCTGGACTGCTGAGTTTTCTTTCCCAGGGAAAATGGCCAAAGGATGTGCCCAGGGGCCCCTAGCCCTGACTGCAAAAAATCCTTATATCGAAGGATGGAGCCCACACTGAATTTGTTCCCACCTCAAACTTGTGCTGCCCTGATAGACTCAAGGGAACCCTACAAACTGACATCAGGAACCTGGACTGCTGAGTTTTCTTTCCCAGGGAAAATGGAAAAAGGATGTGCCCAGGGGCCCCTGGCCCTGACTGAAAAAAATCCTTATATCGAAGGATGGACCCACACCAAAGTTGTCCCCACCTCAAACTTGTGCTGCCCTGATACACCCAAGGGAACCCTACAAACTGACATCAGGAACCTGGACTGCTGAGTTTTCTTTCCCAGGGAAAATGGAAAAAGGTTGTGCCCAGGGGGCCCAGGCCCTGACTGCAAAAAATCCTTATATCGAAGGATGGACCCCACACCGAAGTTGTCCCCACCTCAAACTTGTGCTGCCCTGATAGACCCAAGGGAGCCCTACAAACTGACATCAGGAACCTGGACTGCTGAGTTTTCTTTCCCAGGGAAAATGGAAAAAGGTTGTGCCCAGGGGGCCCAGGCCCTGACTGCAAAAAATCCTTATATCGAAGGATGGACCCCACACCGAAGTTGTCCCCACCTCAAATTTCTGCTGCCCTAATAGACCCAAGGGAGCCCTACAAACTGACATCAGGAACCTGGACTGCTGAGTTTTCTTTCCCAGGGAAAATGGCCAAAGGTTGTGCCCAGGGGCCCCTGGCCCTGACTGCAAAAAATCCTTATATCGAAGGATGGACCCCACACCGAAGTTGTCCCCACCTCAAACTTGTGCTGCCCTGATAGACCCAAGGGAGCCCTACAAACTGACATCAGGAACCTGGACTGCTGAGTTTTCTTTCCCAGGGAAAATGGAAAAAGGATGTGTCCAGGGGTCCCTGGCCCTGACTGCAAAAATCCTTATATCGAAGGATGCACCCCACACCGAAGGTGTCCCCACCTCAAACTTGTGCTGCCCTGATAGACCCAAGGGAGCCCTACAAACTGACATCAGGAACCTGGACTGCTGAGTTTTCTTTCCCAGGGAAAATGGAAAAAGGATGTGCCCAGGGGCCCCTGGCCCTGACTGCAAAAAATCCTTATATCGAAGGATGGAGCCCACACCGAAGTTGTCCCCACCTCAAACTTGTGCTTCCCTGATAGACGCAAGGGAGCCCTACAAACTGACATCAGGAACCTGGACTGCTGAGTTTTCTTTCCCAGGGAAAATGGAAAAAGGATATGCCCAGGGGCCTCTACCCTGAATGCAAAAAAACCTTATATCGAAGGGTGGACCCAACACCGAAGTTGTCCCCACCTCAAACTTGTGCTGCCCTGATAGACCCAAGGGAGCCCTACAAACTGACATCAGGAACCTGGATTGCTGAGTTTTCTTTCCCAGGGAAAATGGAAAAAGGATGTGCCCAGGGACCCCTGGCCCTGACTGCAAAGAATCCCTTATATCGAAGGATGGACCCCACACCAAAGTGTTCCCCACCTCAAACTTGTGCTGCCCTGATAGACCCAAGGGAGCCCTACAAACTGACATCAGGAACCTGGACTGCTGAGTTTTCTTTCCCAGGGAAAATGGAAAAAGGTTGTGCCCAGAGGCCCCTGGCCCTGGGGTGGGGCCTCACTGCAAAAAATCCTTATATCGAAGGATGGACCCCACACCGAAGTTGTCCCCACCTCAAACTTGTACTGCCCTGATAGACCCAAGGGAGCCCTACAAACTGACATCAGGAACCTGGACTGCTGAGTTTTCTTTCCCAGGGAAAATGGCCAAAGGATGTGCCCAGGGGCCCCTAGCCCTGACTGCAAAAAATCCTTATATCGAAGGATGGAGCCCACACTGAATTTGTTCCCACCTCAAACTTGTGCTGCCCTGATAGACTCAAGGGAACCCTACAAACTGACATCAGGAACCTGGACTGCTGAGTTTTCTTTCCCAGGGAAAATGGAAAAAGGATGTGCCCAGGGGCCCCTGGCCATGGACTGAAAAAAATCCTTATATCGAAGGATGGACCCACACCAAAGTTGTCCCCACCTCAAACTTGTGCTGCCCTGATACACCCAAGGGAACCCTACAAACTGACATCAGGAACCTGGACTGCTGAGTTTTCTTTCCCAGGGAAAATGGAAAAAGGATGTGCCCAGGGGCCCCTGGCCCTGACTGCATAAAATGCTTATATCGAAGGATGGACCCCACATCAAAGTTGTCCCCACCTCAAACTTGTGCTGCCCTGATAGACCCAAGGGAGCCCTACAAACTGACATCAGGAACCTGGACTGCTGAGTTTTCTTTCCCAGGGAAAATGGAAAAAGGATGTGCCCAGGGGGCCCAGGCCCTGACTGCAAAAAATGCTTATATCGAAGGATGGACCCCACACCGAAGTTGTCCCCACCTCAAACTTGTGCTGCCCTGATACACCCAAGGGAGCCCTACAAACTGACATCAGGAACCTGGACTGCTGAGTTTTCTTTCCCAGGGAAAATGGAAAAAGGTTGTGCCCAGGGGCCCCTGGCCATGGGCTGGGGCCACACTTCAAAGAATCCTTATATCGAAGGATGGACCCCACACCGAAGTTGTCCCCACCTCAAACTTGTGCTGCCCTGATAGACCCAAGGGAGCCCTACAAACTGACATCAGGAACCTGGACTGCTGAGTTTTCTTTCCCACGGAAAATGGCCAAAGGATGTGCCCAGGGGCCCCTGGCCCTGGGCTGGAGCCTCACTATGTAAAATCCTTATATCGAAGGATGGAGCCCACACCGAAGTTGTCCCCACCTCAAACTTGTGCTGCCCTGATAGACCCAAGGGAGCCCTACAAACTGACATCAGGAACCTGGACTGCTGAGTTTTCTTTCCCAGGGAAAATGGCCAAAGGATGTGCCCAGGGGCTCCTAGCCCTGACTGCAAAAAGTCCTTATATCGAAGGATGGACCCCACACCGAAGTTGTCCCCACCTCAAACTTGTGCTGCCCTGATAGACCCAAGGGAGCCCTACAAACTGACATCAGGAACCTGGACTGCTGAGTTTTCTTTCCCAGGGAAAATGGAAAAAGGATGTGCCCAGGGGCCCCTGGCCCTGGGCTGGGGCCTCACTACAAAAAATCCTTATATCGAAGGATGGACCCCACACCAAAGTTGTCCCCACCTCAAACTTGTGCTGCCCTGATAGACCCAAGGGAGCCCTACAAACTGACATCAGGAACCTGGACTGCTGAGTTTTCTTTCCCAGGGAAAATGGAAAAAGGATGTGCCCAGGGGCCCCTGGCCCTGACTGCAAAAAGTCCTTATATCGAAGGATGGACCCCACACCGAAGTTGTCCCCACCTCAAACTTGTGCTGCCCTGATAGACCCAAGGGAGCCCTACAAACTGACATCAGGAACCTGGACTGCTGAGTTTTCTTTCCCAGGGAAAATGGAAAAAGGATGTGCACAGGGGCCCCTGGCCCTGTGCTGGAATGTCACTGCAAAAAATCCTTATATCAAAGGATGGACCCCACACCGAAGTTGTCCCCACCTCAAACTTGTGCTGCCCTGATAGACCCAAGGGAGACCTACAAACTGTCATCTAGAACCTGGACTGCTGAGTTTTCTTTCCCAGGGAAAATGGAAAAAGGATGTGCCCAGGGGCCCCTGGCCCTGGGCTGGGGCCTCACTACAAAAAATCCTTATATCGAAGGATGGAGCCCACACCGAAGTTGTCCCCACCTCAAACTTGTGCTGCCCTGATACACCCAAGAGAACCCTACAAACTGACATCAGGAACCTGGACTGCTGAGTTTTCTTTCCCAGGGAAAATGGAAAAAGGTTGTGCCCAGGGGGCCCAGGCCCTGACTGCAAAAAATCCTTATATCGAAGGATGGACCCCACACCGAAGTTGTCCCCACCTCAAACTTGTGCTGCCCTAATAGACCCAAGGGAGCCCTACAAACTGACATCAGGAACCTGGACTGCTGAGTTTTCTTTCCCAGGGAAAATGGAAAAAGGATGTGCCCAGGGGCCCCGGCCCTGACTGCAAAGAATCCCTTATATCGAAGGATGGACCCCACACCAAAGTGTTCCCCACCTCAAACTTGTGCTGCCCTGATAGACCCAAGGGAGCCCTACAAACTGACATCAGGAACCTGGACTGCTGAGTTTTCTTTCCCAGGGAAAATGGAAAAAGGTTGTGCCCAGAGGCCCCCGGCCCTGGGGTGGGGCCTCACTGCAAAAAATCCTTATATCGAAGGATGGACCCCACACCGAAGTTGTCCCCACCTCAAACTTGTACTGCCCTGATAGACCCAAGGGAGCCCTACAAACTGACATCAGGAACCTGGACTGCTGAGTTTTCTTTCCCAGGGAAAATGGCCAAAGGATGTGCCCAGGGGCCCCTAGCCCTGACTGAAAAAATCCTTATATCGAAGGATGGAGCCCACACTGAATTTGTTCCCACCTCAAACTTGTGCTGGCCTGATAGACCCAAGGGAACCCTACAAACTGACATCAGGAACCTGGACTGCTGAGTTTTCTTTCCCAGGGAAAATGGAAAAAGGATGTGCCCAGGGGCCCCTGGCCCTGACTGAAAAAAATCCTTATATCGAAGGATGGACCCACACCAAAGTTGTCCCCACCTCAAACTTGTGCTGCCCTGATACACCCAAGGGAACCCTACAAAGTGACATCAGGAACCTGGACTGCTGAGTTTTCTTTCCCAGGGAAAATGGAAAAAGGATGTGCCCAGGGGCCCCTGGCCCTGACTGCATAAAATGCTTATATCGAAGGATGGACCCCACATCAAAGTTGTCCCCACCTCAAACTTGTGCTGCCCTGATAGACCCAAGGGAGCCCTACAAACTGACATCAGGAACCTGGACTGCTGAGTTTTCTTTCCCAGGGAAAATGGAAAAAGGATGTGCCCAGGGGCCCCTGGCCATGGGCTGGGGCCACACTGCAAAGAATCCTTATATCGAAGGATGGACCCCACACCGAAGTTGTCCCCACCTCAAACTTGTGCTGCCCTGATAGACCCAAGGAAGCCCTACAAACTGACATCAGGAACCTGGACTGCTGAGTTTTCTTTCCCAGGGAAAATGGAAAAAGGATGTGCCCAGGGGGCCCAGGCCCTGACTGCAAAAAATGCTTATATCGAAGGATGGACCCCACACCGAAGTTGTCCCCACCTCAAACTTGTGCTGCCCTGATACACCCAAGGGAGCCCTACAAACTGACATCAGGAACCTGGACTGCTGAGTTTTCTTTCCCAGGGAAAATGGAAAAAGGTTGTGCCCAGGGGCCCCTGGCCATGGGCTGGGGCCACACTGCAAAGAATCCTTATATCGAAGGATGGACCCCACACCGAAGTTGTCCCCACCTCAAACTTGTGCTGCCCTGATAGACCCAAGGGAGCCCTACAAACTGACATCAGGAACCTGGACTGCTGAGTTTTCTTTCCCACGGAAAATGGCCAAAGGATGTGCCCAGGGGCCCCTAGCCCTGACTGCAAAAAATCCTTATATCGAAGGATGGAGCCCACACTGAATTTGTTCCCACCTCAAACTTGTGCTGCCCTGATAGACCCAAGGGAACCCTACAAACTGACATCAGGAACCTGGACTGCTGAGTTTTCTTTCCCAGGGAAAATGGAAAAAGGATGTGCCCAGGGGCCCCTGGCCCTGACTGAAAAAAATCCTTATATCGAAGGATGGACCCACACCAAAGTTGTCCCCACCTCAAACTTGTGCTGCCCTGATACACCCAAGGGAACCCTACAAACTGACATCAGGAACCTGGACTGCTGAGTTTTCTTTCCCAGGGAAAATGGAAAAAGGATGTGCCCAGGGGCCCCTGGCCCTGACTGCATAAAATGCTTATATCGAAGGACGGACCCCACATCAAAGTTGTCCCCATGTCAAACTTGTGCTGCCCTGATAGACCCAAGGGAGCCCTACAAACTGACATCAGGAACCTGGACTGCAGAGTTTTCTTTCCCAGGGAAAATGGAAAAAGGTTGTGCCCAGGGGGCCCAGGCCCTGACTGCAAAAAATCCTTATATCGAAGGATGGACCCCACACCGAAGTTGTCCCCACCTCAAATTTCTGCTGCCCTAATAGACCCAAGGGAGCCCTACAAACTGACATCAGGAACCTGGACTGCTGAGTTTTCTTTCCCAGGGAAAATGGCCAAAGGTTGTGCCCAGGGGCCCCTGGCCCTGACTGCAAAAAATCCTTATATCGAAGGATGGACCCCACACCGAAGTTGTCCCCACCTCAAACTTGTGCTGCCCTGATAGACCCAAGGGAGCCCTACAAACTGACATCAGGAACCTGGACTGCTGAGTTTTCTTTCCCAGGGAAAATGGAAAAAGGATGTGTCCAGGGGTCCCTGGCCCTGACTGCAAAAATCCTTATATCGAAGGATGGACCCCACACCAAATTAGTCCCCACCTCAAACTTGTGCTGCCCTGATACACCCAAGGCAACCCTACAAACTGACATCAGGAACCTGGACTGCTGAGTTTTCTTTCCCAGGGAAAATGGAAAAAGGATGTGCCCAGGGGCCCCTGGCCCTGACTGTAAAAATCCTTATATCGAAGGATGCACCCCACACCGAAGTTGTCCCCACCTCAAACTTGTGCTGCCCTGATAGACCCAAGGGAGCCCTACAAACTGACATCAGGAACCTGGACTGCTGAGTTTTCTTTCCCAGGGAAAATGGAAAAAGGATGTGCCCAGGGGCCCCTGGCCCTGACTGCAAAAAATCCTTATATCGAAGGATGGAGCCCACACCGAAGTTGTCCCCACCTCAAACTTGTGCTTCCCTGATAGACGCAAGGGAGCCCTACAAACTGACATCAGGAACCTGGACTGCTGAGTTTTCTTTCCCAGGGAAAATGGAAAAAGGATGTGCCCAGGGGTCCCCGGCCCTGGGCTGCGGCCTCACTACAAAAAATCCTTATATCGAAGGATGGACCCCACACCAAAGTTGTCCCCACCTCAAACTTGTACTGCCCTGATAGACCCAAGGGAGCCCTACAAACTGACATCAGGAACCTGGACTGCAGAGTTTTCTTTCCCAGGGAAAATGGAAAAAGGATATGCCCAGGGGCCCCTGCCCTGAATGCAAAAAATCCTTATATCGAAGGGTGGACCCAACACCGAAGTTGTCCCCACCTCAAACTTGTGCTGCCCTGATAGACCCAAGGGAGCCCTACAAACTGACATCAGGAACCTGGATTGCTGAGTTTTCTTTCCCAGGGAAAATGGAAAAAGGATGTGCCCAGGGGCCCCTGGCCCTGACTGCAAAGAATCCCTTATATCGAAGGATGGACCCCACACCAAAGTGTTCCCCACCTCAAACTTGTGCTGCCCTGATAGACCCAAGGGAGCCCTACAAACTGACATCAGGAACCTGGACTGCAGAGTTTTCTTTCCCAGGGAAAATGGAAAAAGGTTGTGCCCAGAGGCCCCTGGCCCTGGGGTGCGGCCTCACTGCAAAAAATCCTTATATCGAAGGATGGACCCCACACCGAAGTTGTCCCCACCTCAAACTTGTACTGCCCTGATAGACCCAAGGGAGCCCTACAAACTGACATCAGGAACCTGGACTGCTGAGTTTTCTTTCCCAGGGAAAATGGCCAAAGGATGTGCCCAGGGGCCCCTAGCCCTGACTGCAAAAAATCCTTATATCGAAGGATGGAGCCCACACTGAATTTGTTCCCACCTCAAACTTGTGCTGCCCTGATAGACTCAAGGGAACCCTACAAACTGACATCAGGAACCTGGACTGCTGAGTTTTCTTTCCCAGGGAAAATGGAAAAAGGATGTGCCCAGGGGCCCCTGGCCCTGACTGAAAAAAATCCTTATATCGAAGGATGGACCCACACCAAAGTTGTCCCCACCTCAAACTTGTGCTGCCCTGATACACCCAAGGGAACCCTACAAACTGACATCAGGAACCTGGACTGCTGAGTTTTCTTTCCCAGGGAAAATGGAAAAAGGATGTGCCCAGGGGCCCCTGGCCCTGACTGCATAAAATGCTTATATCGAAGGATGGACCCCACATCAAAGTTGTCCCCACCTCAAACTTGTGCTGCCCTGATAGACCCAAGGGAGCCCTACAAACTGACATCAGGAACCTGGACTGCTGAGTTTTCTTTCCCAGGGAAAATGGAAAAAGGATGTGCCCAGGGGGCCCAGGCCCTGACTGCAAAAAATGCTTATATCGAAGGATGGACCCCACACCGAAGTTGTCCCCACCTCAAACTTGTGCTGCCCTGATACACCCAAGGGAGCCCTACAAACTGACATCAGGAACCTGGACTGCTGAGTTTTCTTTCCCAGGGAAAATGGAAAAAGGTTGTGCCCAGGGGCCCCTGGCCATGGGCTGGGGCCACACTGCAAAGAATCCTTATATCGAAGGATGGACCCCACACCGAAGTTGTCCCCACCTCAAACTTGTGCTGCCCTGATAGACCCAAGGGAGCCCTACAAACTGACATCAGGAACCTGGACTGCTGAGTTTTCTTTCCCACGGAAAATGGCCAAAGGATGTGCCCAGGGGCCCCTGGCCCTGGGCTGGGTCCTCACTACAAAAAATCCTTATATCGAAGGATGGAGCCCACACCGAAGTTGTCCCCACCTCAAACTTGTGCTGCCCTGATAGACCCAAGGGAGCCCTACAAACTGACATCAGGAACCTGGACTGCTGAGTTTTCTTTCCCAGGGAAAATGGCCAAAGGATGTGCCCAGGGGCTCCTAGCCCTGACTGCAAAAAATCCTTATATCGAAGGATGGACCCCACACCGAAGTTGTCCCCACCTCAAACTTGTGCTGCCCTGATAGACCCAAGGGAGCCCTACAAACTGACATCAGGAACCTGGACTGCAGAGTTTTCTTTCCCAGGGAAAATGGAAAAAGGATGTGCCCAGGGGCCCCTGGCCCTGACTGTAAAGAATCCATATATCGAAGGATGGACCCCACACCGAAGTTGTCCCCACCTCAAACTTGTGCTGCCCTGATAGACCCAAGGGAGCCCTACAAAATGACATCAGGAACCTGGACTGCTGAGTTTTCTTTCCCAGGGAAAATGGAAAAAGGATGTGCCCAGGGGCACGTGGCCCTGGGCTGGGGCCTCACTACAAAAAATCCTTATATCGAAGGATGGATCCCACACCGAAGTTGTCCCCACCTCAAACTTGTGCTGCCCTGATAGACCCAAGGGAGCCCTACAAACTGACATCAGGAACCTGGACTGCTGAGTTTTCTTTCCCAGGGAAAATGGAAAAAGGATGTGCCCAGGGGCCCCTGGCCCTGACTGCAAAAATCCTTATATCGAAGGATGGACCCCACACCGAAGTTTGTCCCCACCTCAAACTTGTGCTGCCCTGATAGACCCAAGGGAGCCCTACAAACTGACATCAGGAACCTGGACTGCTGAGTTTTCTTTCCCAGGGAAAATGGAAAAAGGATGTGCCCAGGGGCCCCTGGTCCTGACTGCAAAAAATGCTTATATCGAAGGATGGACCCCACACCGAAGTTGTCCCCACCTCAAACTTGTGCTGCCCTGATAGACCCAAGGGAGCCCTACAAACTGACATCAGGAACCTGGACTGCTGAGTTTTCTTTCCCAGGGAAAATGGAAAAAGGATGTGCACAGGGGCCCCTGGCCCTGTGCTGGAATGTCACTGCAAAAAATCCTTATATCAAAGGATGGACCCCACACCGAAGTTGTCCCCACCTCAAACTTGTGCTGCCCTGATAGACCCAAGGGAGACCTACAAACTGTCATCTAGAACCTGGACTGCTGAGTTTTCTTTCCCAGGGAAAATGGAAAAAGGATGTGCCCAGGGGCCCCTGGCCCTGGGCTGGGCCCTCACTACAAAAAATCCTTATATCGAAGGATGGAGCCCACACCGAAGTTGTCCCCACCTCAAACTTGTGCTGCCCTGATACACCCAAGAGAACCCTACAAACTGACATCAGGAACCTGGACTGCTGAGTTTTCTTTCCCAGGGAAAATGGAAAAAGGTTGTGCCCAGGGGGCCCAGGCCCTGACTGCAAAAAATCCTTATATCGAAGGATGGACCCCACACCGAAGTTGTCCCCACCTCAAACTTGTGCTGCCCTAATAGACCCAAGGGAGCCCTACAAACTGACATCAGGAACCTGGACTGCTGAGTTTTCTTTCCCAGGGAAAATGGAAAAAGGATGTGCCCAGGGGCCCCTGGCCCTGACTGCAAAGAATCCCTTATATCGAAGGATGGACCCCACACCAAAGTGTTCCCCACCTCAAACTTGTGCTGCCCTGATAGACCCAAGGGAGCCCTACAAACTGACATCAGGAACCTGGACTGCTGAGTTTTCTTTCCCAGGGAAAATGGAAAAAGGTTGTGCCCAGAGGCCCCCGGCCCTGGGGTGGGGCCTCACTGCAAAAAATCCTTATATCGAAGGATGGACCCCACACCGAAGTTGTCCCCACCTCAAACTTGTACTGCCCTGATAGACCCAAGGGAGCCCTACAAACTGACATCAGGAACCTGGACTGCTGAGTTTTCTTTCCCAGGGAATATGGCCAAAGGATGTGCCCAGGGGCCCCTAGCCCTGACTGCAAAAAATCCTTATATCGAAGGATGGAGCCCACACTGAATTTGTTCCCACCTCAAACTTGTGCTGCCCTGATAGACCCAAGGGAACCCTACAAACTGACATCAGGAACCTGGACTGCTGAGTTTTCTTTCCCAGGGAAAATGGAAAAAGGATGTGCCCAGGGGCCCCTGGCCCTGACTGAAAAAAATCCTTATATCGAAGGATGGACCCACACCAAAGTTGTCCCCACCTCAAACTTGTGCTGCCCTGATACACCCAAGGGAACCCTACAAACTGACATCAGGAACCTGGACTGCTGAGTTTTCTTTCCCAGGGAAAATGGAAAAAGGATGTGCCCAGGGGCCCCTGGCCCTGACTGCATAAAATGCTTATTTCGAAGGATGGACCCCACATCAAAGTTGTCCCCACCTCAAACTTGTGCTGCCCTGATAGACCCAAGGGAGCCCTACAAACTGACATCAGGAACCTGGACTGCTGAGTTTTCTTTCCCAGGGAAAATGGAAAAAGGATGTGCCCAGGGGCCCCTGGCCATGGGCTGGGGCCACACTGCAAAGAATCCTTATATCGAAGGATGGACCCCACACCGAAGTTGTCCCCACCTCAAACTTGTGCTGCCCTGATAGACCCAAGGGAGCCCTACAAACTGACATCAGGAACCTGTAGTAGATAGGGACAGGCGAACGGAAGATTTCGGGATGTGACGGAAAGAAAGACCCCTTCCCCCTCTCACCCTGCAACATGTTATCCATTTACCCCAAAGAATGTAACCACACCTAACCCAGTAGTTTTCCACTCCTGACTAACCCTAGAGACCCTACCAACCCCCCCTGACGTAGCAGAGTCCCCCAAGACTATTTAAACCCATGAGATAAGATAATAAAGGCTTTCGACCGTCCACCACACTGGTGCCTGCGTGTGTCGTTGGCCCGAGTGGCCCAGGGGAGACTGGGCTGCCGTGCTGTTCCTTGAAACCAGGTCGCCTTGCCTTCCCCTGAAGGCAACATAACTGGTGCCGAAGCCCGGGAATAATTCGCTCGGGTTGCGGGTGTCGCCTGGACAAGAGCAGCGGCCGGACCGGTGGAACCGTGTTCTCGGCAAGGGAGACGTCCCAGGACCCGCGATCATCATGGATGCCTTCGCCAGGGTCGTAAGTGAAGTTCATAAGCAATGGGGAATTGAGTGTAAGCTCAAAGACTTTTATCTTGCTATAGCAAGGCTGCTTGAGCTTGGGGCAATTGAACGCCCTGTGGATGTTTTGCATCCGGAGATATGGGAAAAATGCACAGCCGCGCTGGCCGAGGACACGAAATCCTCAGGCAGCGGCAAATACCTTAAGGCGTGGGGAAAAGTAGAGAAAGCCCTGCGCAGAGCAATAGAAGAGCAAGAGACATGGAGCGCAGCGCGTACGTGTTTATTGGTTACACCCAAGCTAGGGGTAGGAGCGGCAACGCAAACTACCCCTGAGGGCGATCCGCCCGGGAGCGGGGATCCGGGGGGGCCCGGCGCGTCGCCCCCCTCCCCGGGCGGGGGCCCGGGACCCCCCGCGGAAACCTCCCAAAAATCCGCGGCTTCCCCATCCGCCCCGCCACCGCCGGTCGATGACCCGGTACCGGAGGTGCAGCAGCGCGCAGAGTTCTTTTGGCAGGGACTGGCGGGGGAAGCCAGAGCCGCGGGAGCCGCGGCTCGGGAGGAGATCTTGCCCACGCCGCCTCCATACGCCTTTGAAAATGGCGCCGGCAGCCAAGGGGAGGGGCGGGGCGCGGGCAGTCTCGGCGCGAAGAGCCCAGAGGCGCAGAGTTTCGCTAATGCGCGTGTGCGGGAGAAAGAGGAGGAGAGCAGCAGAGGGCTCGGAGCCAATCGGCAGCCGCGCCTGACGCTGCCACCATATAAGGGAGAAACCCACCCCTGCAGGAGGCAGGGCGAGCCCGGGGGGCGGCAGCGGCGCCACCCCCGGGGGGAGGAGCGGGGTCGGAGCCGCACAAAACGGCACCGAGCCCCGGAAGTGCGCTGGCATTCGACTTCCGACTCGGAGTCCAGCAGCAGCTCCGGCAGCTCGGAAGAGCTGCCGGGAGCCGGCTGGGACTCTGAGACGAAGAGAATAGAGCCAATGCAATTTAAAACAAAACCAAGTAAAGCTTTAAGCCGCACCGAAAAGCAGCCACAATACAAACCAGCCCAGTTTACCGACTGGGGAGAAATAAAAATAGCCTGCGCTGAGCTGTCCCCAGCTGGCATGGCAGCCCGCCGCGGCGCCTCCACCCCAAGCACGCCCGAGAGGAGCCTGTTTGGGGCTGCGGGAGGAAGGGGCATCTGGCCAAGGAATGCAGGTCCCGGCCCCAGGGAAACGGGAGAGGGAGGGGGCGTGCGGGCTGCACCCAGCCTCCTCCCGCTGCAAATGCAAGGCAGCCCATCTATGCCAACCCCCAGTGGGACGGGGCGCCCTTATACCCCATACCCCCACGGGAGGCAGCCAGCTTCGTACCCTCGCCAGCGAATTTCGCAACACAGCCTGCGGTACCTTCGTACCCACTACCGCCGCAAACAGCGCCTGTGCCGCAGGGTCAGCAGGAGACGCCCCAGAACGGGACCCCTGGGTGGCCCTGGCCATGAAAATAGGGAAGGAGCCACCGAAGGTGTGGGGGACGTGCCGCCTTTATGGCAGTCAGGACCCCCATGTCATAGGGCTTCAGTTTTGAGCAGACACAGGAGCAGACTGCTCGATTTTTCCCCAAGCACTGTGGCCCCGACACTGGCAGTGCAAAGAAGTCCCCCCAGTGAACGGAGTGGGAGGGCCGTCCCGAGCTTGGAAAAGCACCCAATTAGTAGCCATAACGCTTCATACAAAAAAGGGACCAGAACAAACAGTAGCAATCCACCCCTACATTTTGCAAAACTCTCCACCCCTGATAGGAAGAGACATCCTTGCTATGTTAAGAGTCAAGATTACAAATTTATAATAAGGGCCACTGCCGTACACCCACTGCTGCCAATCAAACTGACTTAGAAATCACCAGACCCCGTATGGATCGAGCAGTGGCCCCTGTCAAAGCCTCGAATAGCAGCCTTGCTAGAACTGGTCGACCTCGAGCTGCAAAAGGGTCACATAGAACCCTCCACCAGCCCGTGGAACACCCCTGTGTTTATATACTAGAAGCTACCTTTCTAACCCTAAACGAAACCAAACCGAACCTGACTAACTCCTGTTGGCTTTGTTATGATGTTAAACCCCCTTTCTACGAAGGCATCGCTTTAGACACCCCCTTCAGTTACTCCACAGCCAGTGCCCCCCAGCAGTGCAGATGGGACACTCCCCGCAGAAAAATCACCCTGAGTCAAATCACAAGACAAGGCAAATGTTTTGGTAATGCAACTTTAGCAAAACAGAAAAGCAACTTCTGCACTAAAGTTGTCAAGCCCAACAGAAAGATCGGTAAGTGGGTGGTCCCATCCGCATCTAGGATGTGGGTTTGCCAGCGATCCGGAGTGAGTCCTTGTGTGTTCCTTGCCAAATTTAATGACTCTATTGACTTCTGTGTCCAAGTTCTGATTGTTCCTAGGGTCCTATACCACTCAGATGAAGAAGTGTACCACCTTTTCAAAGAACCTGACAGACTGCACAAAAGAGAAATAATCACAGGTATAACTATCGCAATGCTGCTCGGCCTGGGAGCAGCTGGTACAGCCACAGGTGTCTCAGCCATCGCAACCCAACAGCACGGACTCTCTCAGCTGCAAATGACCATCGATGAAGACCTGCAGAAGATCGAGAAATCCATCTCCTATCTAGAGAAATCAGTCTCTTCGCTTTCAGAAGTAGTTTTACAGAATAGGCGAGGACTGGACCTCTTGTTCATGCAACAAGGAAGACTGTGTGCAGCTTTGAAAGAGGAATGCTGCTTTTATGCAGATCATACAGGAGTCGTTAAAGACTCCATGGCAGAACTCCGAGATAGACTGGCTCAAAGAAAGAGAGACAAGGAAACCCAGCAGAGCTGGTTCGAATCCTGGTTCAATCAATCACCTTGGCTCACCACTTTAATTTCTGCCCTGGTAGGTCCACTGGCAATACTGCTTTTAGCTGTTACCATAGGACCATGCCTGCTGAACAAGTTAGTCTCATTTGTTCAGGCCCGTCTAGAACGGGCGAACATTCTGTTTGTAGGCCAGCAACAAATGCTGTAAACCAAAAAGTGCAAACACAGTCAGCTGCAAAAAGCCTTCGAAACTCACCTTGCGAGATTTACTCAGGTTTACCAAAAACCCTTTTTTCCTTACCAAGTTACAAGTTTGTACCTCACTCCAGTGCCTATATCTACGACTACCTCATGTTACTTATGAAAAGGAGGGGGGAGATGTAGTAGATAGGGACAGGCGAACGGAAGATTTCGGGATGTGACGGAAAGAAAGACCCCTTCCCCCTCTCACCCTGCAACATGTTATCCATTTACCCCAAAGAATGTAACCACACCTAACCCAGTAGTTTTCCACTCCTGACTAACCCTAGAGACCCTACCAACCCCCCCTGACGTAGCAGAGTCCCCCAAGACTATTTAAACCCATGAGATAAGATAATAAAGGCTTTCGACCGTCCACCACACTGGTGCCTGCGTGTGTCGTTGGCCCGAGTGGCCCAGGGGAGACTGGGCTGCCGTGCTGTTCCTTGAAACCAGGTCGCCTTGCCTTCCCCTGAAGGCAACAGAACCTGGACTGCTGAGTTTCCTTTCCCAGGGAAAATGGAAAAAGGTTGTGCCCAGGGGCCCCTGGCCATGGGCTGGGGCCACACTGCAAAGAATCCTTATATCGAAGGATGGACCCCACACCGAAGTTGTCCCCACCTCAAACTTGTGCTGCCCTGATAGACCCAAGGGAGCCCTACAAACTGACATCAGGAACCTGGACTGCTGAGTTTTCTTTCCCACGGAAAATGGCCAAAGGATGTGCCCAGGGGCCCCTGGCCCTGGGCTGGGGCCTCACTGCAAAAAATCCTTATATCGAAGGATGGAGCCCACACCGAAGTTGTCCCCACCTCAAACTTGTGCTGCCCTGATAGACCCAAGGGAGCCCTACAAACTGACATCAGGAACCTGGACTGCTGAGTTTTCTTTCCCAGGGAAAATGGCCAAAGGATGTGCCCAGGGGCCCCTAGCCCTGACTGCAAAAAATCCTTATATCGAAGGATGGACCCCACACCGAAGGTGACCCCACCTCAAACTTGTGCTGCCCTGATAGACCCAAGGGAGCCCTACAAACTGACATCAGGAACCTGGACTGCTGAGTTTTCTTTCCCAGGGAAAATGGAAAAAGGATGTGCCCAGGGGCCCCTGGCCCTGACTGTAAAGAATCCATATATCGAAGGATGGACCCCACACCGAAGTTGTCCCCACCTCAAACTTGTGCTGCCCTGATAGACCCAAGGGAGCCCTACAAAATGACATCAGGAACCTGGACTGCTGAGTTTTCTTTCCCAGGGAAAATGGAAAAAGGATGTGCCCAGGGGCACGTGGCCCTGGGCTGGGGCCTCACTACAAAAAATCCTTATATCGAAGGATGGAGCCCACACCGAAGTTGTCCCCACCTCAAACTTGTGCTGCCCTGATAGACCCAAGGGAGCCCTACAAACTGACATCAGGAACCTGGACTGCTGAGTTTTCTTTCCCAGGGAAAATGGAAAAAGGATGTGCCCAGGGGCCCCTGGCCCTGACTGCAAAAATCCTTATATCGAAGGATGGACCCCACACCGAAGTTTGTCCCCACCTCAAACTTGTGCTGCCCTGATAGACCCAAGGCAGCCCTACAAACTGACATCAGGAACCTGGACTGCTGAGTTTTCTTTCCCAGGGAAAATGGAAAAAGGATGTGCCCAGGGGCCCCTGACCCTGGGCTGGGGACTCACTACAAAAAATCCTTATATCGAAGGATGGACCCCACACCAAAGTTGTCCCCACCTCAAACTTGTGCTGCCCTGATAGACCCAAGGGAGCCCTACAAACTGACATCAGGAACCTGGACTGCTGAGTTTTCTTTCCCAGGGAAAATGGAAAAAGGATGTGCCCAGGGGCCCCTGGTCCTGACTGCAAAAAGTCCTTATATCGAAGGATGGACCCCACACCGAAGTTGTCCCCACCTCAAACTTGTGCTGCCCTGATACACCCAAGGGAGCCCTACAAACTGACATCAGGAACCTGGACTGCTGAGTTTTCTTTCCCAGGGAAAATGGAAAAAGGATGTGCACAGGGGCCCCTGGCCCTGTGCTGGAATGTCACTGCAAAAAATCCTTATATCAAAGGATGGACCCCACACCGAAGTTGTCCCCACCTCAAACTTGTGCTGCCCTGATAGACCCAAGGGAGACCTACAAACTGTCATCTAGAACCTGGACTGCTGAGTTTTCTTTCCCAGGGAAAATGGAAAAAGGATGTGCCCAGGGGCCCCTGGCCCTGGGCTGGGGCCTCACTACAAAAAATCCTTATATCGAAGGATGGACACCACACCGAAGTTGTCCCCACCTCAAACTTGTGCTGCCCTGATACACCCAAGAGAACCCTACAAACTGACATCAGGAACCTGGACTGCTGAGTTTTCTTTCCCAGGGAAAATGGAAAAAGGTTGTGCCCAGGGGGCCCAGGCCCTGACTGCAAAAAATCCTTATATCGAAGGATGGACCCCACACCGAAGTTGTCCCCACCTCAAACTTGTGCTGCCCTAATAGACCCAAGGGAGCCCTACAAACTGACATCAGGAACCTGGACTGCTGAGTTTTCTTTCCCAGGGAAAATGGAAAAAGGATGTGCCCAGGGGCCCCTGGCCCTGACTGCAAAGAATCCCTTATATCGAAGGATGGACCCCACACCAAAGTGTTCCCCACCTCAAACTTGTGCTGCCCTGATAGACCCAAGGGAGCCCTACAAACTGACATCAGGAACCTGGACTGCTGAGTTTTCTTTCCCAGGGAAAATGGAAAAAGGTTGTGCCCAGAGGCCCCCGGCCCTGGGGTGGGGCCTCACTGCAAAAAATCCTTATATCGAAGGATGGACCCCACACCGAAGTTGTCCCCACCTCAAACTTGTACTGCCCTGATAGACCCAAGGGAGCCCTACAAACTGACATCAGGAACCTGGACTGCTGAGTTTTCTTTCCCAGGGAAAATGGCCAAAGGATGTGCCCAGGGGCCCCTAGCCCTGACTGCAAAAAATCCTTATATCGAAGGATGGAGCCCACACTGAATTTGTTCCCACCTCAAACTTGTGCTGCCCTGATAGACCCAAGGGAACCCTACAAACTGACATCAGGAACCTGGACTGCTGAGTTTTCTTTCCCAGGGAAAATGGAAAAAGGATGTGCCCAGGGGCCCCTGGCCCTGACTGAAAAAAATCCTTATATCGAAGGATGGACCCACACCAAAGTTGTCCCCACCTCAAACTTGTGCTGCCCTGATACACCCAAGGGAACCCTACAAACTGACATCAGGAACCTGGACTGCTGAGTTTTCTTTCCCAGGGAAAATGGAAAAAGGATGTGCCCAGGGGCCCCTGGCCCTGACTGCATAAAATGCTTATATCGAAGGATGGATCCCACATCAAAGTTGTCCCCACCTCAAACTTGTGCTGCCCTGATAGACCCAAGGCAGCCCTACAAACTGACATCAGGAACCTTTACTGCTGAGTTTTCTTTCCCAGGGAAAATGGAAAAAGGATGTGCCCAGGGGCCCCTGGCCATGGGCTGGGGCCACACTGCAAAGAATCCTTATATCGAAGGATGGACCCCACACCAAAGTTGTCCCCACCTCAAACTTGTGCTGCCCTGATAGACCCAAGGGAGCCCTACAAACTGACATCAGGAACCTGGACTGCTGAGTTTTCTTTCCCAGGGAAAATGGAAAAAGGATGTGCCCAGGGGCCCCTGGCCCTGACTGCAAAGAATCCTTATATCGAAGGATGGACCCCACACCAAAGTTGTCCCCACCTCAAACTTGTGCTGCCCTGATAGACCCAAGGGAGCCCTACAAACTGACATCAGGAACCTGGACTGCTGAGTTTTCTTTCCCAGGGAAAATGGAAAAAGGATGTGCCCAGGGGGCCCAGGCCCTGACTGCAAAAAATGCTTATATCGAAGGATGGACCCCACACCGAAGTTGTCCCCACCTCAAACTTGTGCTGCCCTGATACACCCAAGGGAGCCCTACAAACTGACATCAGGAACCTGGACTGCTGAGTTTTCTTTCCCAGGGAAAATGGAAAAAGGTTGTGCCCAGGGGCCCCTGGCCATGGGCTGGGGCCACACTGCAAAGAATCCTTATATCGAAGGATGGACCCCACACCGAAGTTGTCCCCACCTCAAACTTGTGCTGCCCTGATAGACCCAAGGGAGCCCTACAAACTGACATCAGGAACCTGGACTGCTGAGTTTTCTTTCCCACGGAAAATGGCCAAAGGATGTGCCCAGGGGCCCCTGGCCCTGGGCTGGGGCCTCACTGCAAAAAATCCTTATATCGAAGGATGGAGCCCACACCGAAGTTGTCCCCACCTCAAACTTGTGCTGCCCTGATAGACCCAAGGGAGCCCTACAAACTGACATCAGGAACCTGGACTGCTGAGTTTTCTTTCCCAGGGAAAATGGCCAAAGGATGTGCCCAGGGGCCCCTAGCCCTGACTGCAAAAAATCCTTATATCGAAGGATGGACCCCACACCGAAGTTGTCCCCACCTCAAACTTGTGCTGCCCTGATAGACCCAAGGGAGCCCTACAAACTGACATCAGGAACCTGGACTGCTGAGTTTTCTTTCCCAGGGAAAATGGAAAAAGGATGTGCCCAGGGGCCCCTGGCCCTGACTGCAAAGAATCCATATATTGAAGGATGGACCCCACACCGAAGCTGTCCCCACCTCAAACTTGTGCTGCCCTGATACACCCAAGGGAGCCCTACAAACTGACATCAGGAACCTGGACTGCTGAGTTTTCTTTCCCAGGGAAAATGGAAAAAGGTTGTGCCCAGGGGCCCCTGGCCATGGGCTGGGGCCACACTGCAAAGAATCCTTATATCGAAGGATGGACCCCACACCGAAGTTGTCCCCACCTCAAACTTGTGCTGCCCTGATAGACCCAAGGGAGCCCTACAAACTGACATCAGGAACCTGGACTGCTGAGTTTTCTTTCCCACGGAAAATGGCCAAAGGATGTGCCCAGGGGCCCCTGGCCCTGGGCTGGGGCCTCACTGCAAAAAATCCTTATATCGAAGGATGGAGCCCACACCGAAGTTGTCCCCACCTCAAACTTGTGCTGCCCTGATAGACCCAAGGGAGCCCTACAAACTGACATCAGGAACCTGGACTGCTGAGTTTTCTTTCCCAGGGAAAATGGCCAAAGGATGTGCCCAGGGGCCCCTAGCCCTGACTGCAAAAAATCCTTATATCGAAGGATGGACCCCACACCGAAGTTGACCCCACCTCAAACTTGTGCTGCCCTGATAGACCCAAGGGAGCCCTACAAACTGACATCAGGAACCTGGACTGCTGAGTTTTCTTTCCCAGGGAAAATGGAAAAAGGATGTGCCCAGGGGCCCCTGGCCCTGACTGTAAAGAATCCATATATCGAAGGATGGACCCCACACCGAAGTTGTCCCCACCTCAAACTTGTGCTGCCCTGATAGACCCAAGGGAGCCCTACAAAATGACATCAGGAACCTGGACTGCTGAGTTTTCTTTCCCAGGGAAAATGGAAAAAGGATGTGCCCAGGGGCACGTGGCCCTGGGCTGGGGCCTCACTACAAAAAATCCTTATATCGAAGGATGGAGCCCACACCGAAGTTGTCCCCACCTCAAACTTGTGCTGCCCTGATAGACCCAAGGGAGCCCTACAAACTGACATCAGGAACCTGGACTGCTGAGTTTTCTTTCCCAGGGAAAATGGAAAAAGGATGTGCCCAGGGGCCCCTGGCCCTGACTGCAAAAATCCTTATATCGAAGGATGGACCCCACACCGAAGTTTGTCCCCACCTCAAACTTGTGCTGCCCTGATAGACCCAAGGCAGCCCTACAAACTGACATCAGGAACCTGGACTGCTGAGTTTTCTTTCCCAGGGAAAATGGAAAAAGGATGTGCCCAGGGGCCCCTGGCCCTGGGCTGCGGACTCACTACAAAAAATCCTTATATCGAAGGATGGACCCCACACCAAAGTTGTCCCCACCTCAAACTTGTGCTGCCCTGATAGACCCAAGGGAGCCCTACAAACTGACATCAGGAACCTGGACTGCTGAGTTTTCTTTCCCAGGGAAAATGGAAAAAGGATGTGCCCAGGGGCCCCTGGTCCTGACTGCAAAAAGTCCTTATATCGAAGGATGGACCCCACACCGAAGTTGTCCCCACCTCAAACTTGTGCTGCCCTGATAGACCCAAGGGAGCCCTACAAACTGACATCAGGAACCTGGACTGCTGAGTTTTCTTTCCCAGGGAAAATGGAAAAAGGATGTGCACAGGGGCCCCTGGCCCTGTGCTGGAATGTCACTGCAAAAAATAGCTTATATCAAAGGATGGACCCCACACCGAAGTTGTCCCCACCTCAAACTTGTGCTGCCCTGATAGACCCAAGGGAGACCTACAAACTGTCATCTAGAACCTGGACTGCTGAGTTTTCTTTCCCAGGGAAAATGGAAAAAGGATGTGCCCAGGGGCCCCTGGCCCTGGGCTGGGGCCTCACTACAAAAAATCCTTATATCGAAGGATGGAGCCCACACCGAAGTTGTCCCCACCTCAAACTTGTGCTGCCCTGATAGACCCAAGAGAACCCTACAAACTGACATCAGGAACCTGGACTGCTGAGTTTTCTTTCCCAGGGAAAATGGAAAAAGGATGTGCCCAGGGGGCCCAGGCCCTGACTGCAAAAAATCCTTATATCGAAGGATGGACCCCACACCGAAGTTGTCCCCACCTCAAACTTGTGCTGCCCTAATAGACCCAAGGGAGCCCTACAAACTGACATCAGGAACCTGGACTGCTGAGTTTTCTTTCCCAGGGAAAATGGAAAAAGGATGTGCCCAGGGGCCCCTGGCCCTGACTGCAAAGAATCCCTTATATCGAAGGATGGACCCCACACCAAAGTGTTCCCCACCTCAAACTTGTGCTGCCCTGATAGACCCAAGGGAGCCCTACAAACTGACATCAGGAACCTGGACTGCTGAGTTTTCTTTCCCAGGGAAAATGGAAAAAGGTTGTGCCCAGAGGCCCCCGGCCCTGGGGTGGGGCCTCACTGCAAAAAATCCTTATATCGAAGGATGGACCCCACACCGAAGTTGTCCCCACGTCAAACTTGTACTGCCCTGATAGACCCAAGGGAGCCCTACAAACTGACATCAGGAACCTGGACTGCTGAGTTTTCTTTCCCAGGGAAAATGGAAAAAGGATGTGCCCAGGGGCCCCTGGCCCTGACTGCATAAAATGCTTATATCGAAGGATGGACCCCACATCAAAGTTGTCCCCACCTCAAACTTGTGCTGCCCTGATAGACCCAAGGGAGCCCTACAAACTGACATCAGGAACCTGGACTGCTGAGTTTTCTTTCCCAGGGAAAATGGAAAAAGGATGTGCCCTGGGGCCCCTGGCCATGGGCTGGGGCCACACTGCAAAGAATCCTTATATCGAAGGATGGACCCCACACCGAAGTTGTCCCCACCTCAAACTTGTGCTGCCCTGATAGACCCAAGGGAGCCCTACAAACTGACATCAGGAACCTGGACTGCTGAGTTTTCTTTCCCAGGGAAAATGGAAAAAGGATGTGCCCAGGGGGACCAGGCCCTGACTGCAAAAAATGCTTATATCGAAGGATGGACCCCACACCGAAGTTGTCCCCACCTCAAACTTGTGCTGCCCTGATACACCCAAGGGAGCCCTACAAACTGTCATCTAGAACCTGGACTGCTGAGTTTTCTTTCCCAGGGAAAATGGAAAAAGGTTGTGCCCAGGGGCCCCTGGCCATGGGCTGGGGCCACACTGCAAAGAATCCTTATATCGAAGGATGGACCCCACACCGAAGTTGTCCCCACCTCAAACTTGTGCTGCCCTGATAGACACAAGGGAGCCCTACAAACTGACATCAGGAACCTGGACTGCTGAGTTTTCTTTCCCACGGAAAATGGCCAAAGGATGTGCCCAGGGGCCCCTGGCCCTGGGCTGGGGCCTCACTGCAAAAAATCCTTATATCGAAGGATGGACCCCACACCGAAGTTGTCCCCACCTCAAACTTGTGCTGCCCTGATAGACCCAAGGGAGCCCTACAAACTGACATCAGGAACCTGGACTGCTGAGTTTTCTTTCCCAGGGAAAATGGCCAAAGGATGTGCCCAGGGGCCCCTAGCCCTGACTGCAAAAAATCCTTATATCGAAGGATGGACCCCACACCGAAGTTGTCCCCACCTCAAACTTGTGCTGCCCTGATAGACCCAAGGGAGCCCTACAAACTGACATCAGGAACCTGGACTGCTGAGTTTTCTTTCCCAGGGAAAATGGAAAAAGGATGTGCCCAGGGGCCCCTGGCCCTGACTGCAAAGAATCCATATATTGAAGGATGGACCCCACACCGAAGCAGTCCCCACCTCAAACTTGTGCTGCCCTGATAGACCCAAGGGAGCCCTACAAACTGACATCAGGAACCTGGACTGCTGAGTTTTCTTTCCCAGGGAAAATGGAAAAAGGATGTGCCCAGGGGCCCCTGGCCCTGACTGCAAAGAATCCCTTATATCGAAGGATGGACCCCACACCAAAGTGTTCCCCACCTCAAACTTGTGCTGCCCTGATAGACCCAAGGGAGCCCTACAAACTGACATCAGGAACCTGGACTGCAGAGTTTTCTTTCCCAGGGAAAATGGAAAAAGGTTGTGCCCAGAGGCCCCTGGCCCTGGGGTGGGGCCTCACTGCAAAAAATCCCTTATATCGAAGGATGGACCCCACACCGAAGTTGTCCCCACCTCAAACTTGTACTGCCCTGATAGACCCAAGGCAGCCCTACAAACTGACATCAGGAACCTGGACTGCTGAGTTTTCTTTCCCAGGGAAAATGGCCAAAGGATGTGCCCAGGGGCCCCTAGCCCTGACTGCAAAAAATCCTTATATCGAAGGATGGAGTCCACACTGAATTTGTTCCCACCTCAAACTTGTGCTGCCCTGATAGACCCAAGGGAACCCTACAAACTGACATCAGGAACCTGGACTGCTGAGTTTTCTTTCCCAGGGAAAATGGAAAAAGGATGTGCCCAGGGGCCCCTGGCCCTGACTGAAAAAAATCCTTATATCGAAGGATGGACCCACACCAAAGTTGTCCCCACCTCAAACTTGTGCTGCCCTGATACACCCAAGGGAACCCTACAAACTGACATCAGGAACCTGGACTGCTGAGTTTTCTTTCCCAGGGAAAATGGAAAAAGGATGTGCCCAGGGGCCCCTGGCCCTGACTGCATAAAATGCTTATATCGAAGGATGGACCCCACATCAAAGTTGTCCCCACCTCAAACTTGTGCTGCCCTGATAGACCCAAGGGAGCCCTACAAACTGACATCAGGAACCTGGACTGCTGAGTTTTCTTTCCCAGGGAAAATGGAAAAAGGATGTGCCCAGGGGCCCCTGGCCATGGGCTGAGGCCACACTGCAAAGAATCCTTATATCGAAGGATGGACCCCACACCGAAGTTGTCCCCACCTCAAACTTGTGCTGCCCTGATAGACCCAAGGGAGCCCTACAAACTGACATCAGGAACCTGGACTGCTGAGTTTTCTTTCCCAGGGAAAATGGAAAAAGGATGTGCCCAGGGGGCCCAGGCCCTGACTGCAAAAAATGCTTATATCGAAGGATGGACCCCACACCGAAGTTGTCCCCACCTCAAACTTGTGCTGCCCTGATACACCCAAGGGAGCCCTACAAACTGACATCAGGAACCTGTACTGCTGAGTTTTCTTTCCCAGGGAAAATGGAAAAAGGTTGTGCCCAGGGGCCCCAGGCCATGGGCTGGGGCCACACTGCAAAGAATCCTTATATCGAAGGATGGAGCCCACACCGAAGTTGTCCCCACCTCAAACTTGTGCTGCCCTGATAGACCCAAGGGAGCCCTACAAACTGACATCAGGAACCTGGACTGCTGAGTTTTCTTTCCCAGGGAAAATGGCCAAAGGATGTGCCCAGGGGCCCCTAGCCCTGACTGCAAAAAATCCTTATATCGAAGGATGGACCCCACACCGAACTTGTCCCCACCTCAAACTTGTGCTGCCCTGATAGACCCAAGGGAGCCCTACAAACTGACATCAGGAACCTGGACTGCTGAGTTTTCTTTCCCAGGGAAAATGGCCAAAGGATGTGCCCAGGGGCCCCTGGCCCTGACTGCAAAGAATCCATATATCGAAGGATGGACCCCACACCGAAGTTGTCCCCACCTCAAACTTGTGCTGCCCTGATAGACCCAAGGGAGCCCTACAAAATGACATCAGGAACCTGGACTGCTGAGTTTTCTTTCCCAGGGAAAATGGAAAAAGGATGTGCCCAGGGGCACGTGGCCCTGGGCTGGGGCCTCACTACAAAAAATCCTTATATCAAAGGATGGATCCCACACTGAAGTTGTCCCCACCTCAAACTTGTGCTGCCCTGATAGACCCAAGGGAGCCCTACAAACTGACATCAGGAACCTGGACTGCTGAGTTTTCTTTCCCAGGGAAAATGGAAAAAGGATGTGCCCAGGGGCCCCTGGCCCTGACTGCAAAAATCCTTATATCGAAGGATGGACCCCACACCGAAGTTTGTCCCCACCTCAAACTTGTGCTGCCCTGATAGACCCAAGGCAGCCCTACAAACTGACATCAGGAACCTGGACTGCTGAGTTTTCTTTCCCAGGGAAAATGGAAAAAGGATGTGCCCAGGGGCCCCTGGCCCTGGGCTGGGGCCTCACTACAAAAAATCCTTATATCGAAGGATGGATCCCACACCGAAGTTGTCCCCACCTCAAACTTGTGCTGCCCTGATAGACCCAAGGGAGCCCTACAAACTGACATCAGGAACCTGGACTGCTGAGTTTTCTTTCCCAGGGAAAATGGAAAAAGGATGTGCCCAGGGGCCCCTGGTCCTGACTGCAAAAAATCCTTATATCGAAGGATGGACCCCACACCGAAGTTGTCCCCACCTCAAACTTGTGCTGCCCTGATAGACCCAAGGGAGCCTTACAAACTGACATCAGGAACCTGGACTGCTGAGATTTCTTTCCCAGGGAGAATGGAAAAAGGATGTGCACAGGGGCCCCTGGCCCTGTGCTGGAATGTCACTGCAAAAAATCCTTATATCGAAGGATGGACCCCACACCGAAGTTTGTCCCCACCTCAAACTTGTGCTGCCCTGATAGACCCAAGGGAGCCCTACAAACTGTCATCTAGAACCTGGACTGCTGAGTTTTCTTTCCCAGGGAAAATGGAAAAAGGATGTGCCCAGGGGTCCCTGGCCCTGACTGCAAAAATCCTTATATCGAAGGATGGACCCCACACCAAATTTGTCCCCACCTCAAACTTGTGCTGCCCTGATACACCCAAGAGAACCCTACAAACTGACATCAGGAACCTGGACTGCTGAGTTTTCTTTCCCAGGGAAAATGGAAAAAGGTTGTGCCCAAGGGGCCCTGGCCCTGACTGAAAAAAATCCTTATATCGAAGGATGGACCCACACCAAAGTTGTCCCCACCTCAAACTTGTGCTGCCCTGATACACCCAAGGGAGCCCTACAAACTGACATCAGGAACCTGGACTGCAGAGTTTTCTTTCCCAGGGAAAATGGAAAAAGGATGTGCCCAGGGGCCCCTGGCCCTGACTGCATAAAATGCTTATATCGAAGGATGGACCCCACATCAAAGTTGTCCCCACCTAAAACTTGTGCTGCCCTGATAGACCCAAGGGAGCCCTACAAACTGACATCAGAAACCTGGACTGCTGAGTTTTCTTTCCCAGGGAAAATGGAAAAAGGATGTGCCCAGGGGCCCCTGGCCATGGGCTCGGGCCACACTGCAAAGAATCCTTGTATCGAAGGATGGGCCCCACACCGAAGTTGTCCCCACCTCAAACTTGTGCTGCCCTGATAGACCCAAGGGAGCCCTACAAACTGACATCAGGAACCTGGACTGCTGAGTTTTCTTTCCCAGGGAAAATGGAAAAAGGATGTGCCCAGGGGGCCCAGGCCCTGACTGCAAAAAATGCCTATATCGAAGGATGGACCCCACACCGAATTTGTCCCCACCTCAAACTTGTGCTGCCCTGATAGACCCAAGGGAGCCCTACAAACTGACATCAGGAACCTGGACTGCTGAGTTTTCTTTCCCAGGGAAAATGGAAAAAGGTTGTGCCCAGGGGCCCCTGGACATGGGCTGGGGCCACACTGCAAAGAATCCTTATATCGAAGGATGGACCCCACACCAAAGTTGTCCCCACCTCAAACTTGTGCTGCCCTGATAGACCCAAGGGAGACCTACAAACTGTCATCTAGAACCTGGACTGCTGAGTTTTCTTTCCCAGGGAAAATGGAAAAAGGATGTGCCCAGGGGCCCCTGGCCCTGCGCTGGGGCCTCACTACAAAAAATCCTTATATCGAAGGATGGAGCCCACACCGAAGTTGTCCCCACCTCAAACTTGTGCTGCCCTAATAGACCCAAGGGAGCCCTACAAACTGACATCAGGAACCTGGACTGCTGAGTTTTCTTTCCCAGGGAAAATGGAAAAAGGATGTGCCCAGGGGCCCTTCGCCCTGACTGCAAAGAATCCCATATATCGAAGGATGGACCCCACACCAAAGTGTTCCCCACCTCAAACTTGTGCTGCCCTGATAGACCCAAGGGAGCCCTACAAACTGACATCAGGAACCTGGACTGCTGAGTTTTCTTTCCCAGGGAAAATGGAAAAAGGTTGTGCCCAGAGGCCCCCGGCCCTGGGGTGGGGCCTCACTGCAAAAAATCCTTATATCGAAGGATGGACCCCACACCGAAGTTGTCCCCACCTCAAACTTGTACTGCCCTGATAGACCCAAGGGAGCCCTACAAACTGACATCAGGAACCTGGACTGCTGAGTTTTCTTTCCCACGGAAAATGGCCAAAGGATGTGCCCAGGGGCCCCTAGCCCTGACTGCAAAAAATCCTTATATCGAAGGATGGAGCCCACACTGAATTTGTTCCCACCTCAAACTTGTGCTGCCCTGATAGACCCAAGGGAACCCTACAAACTGACATCAGGAACCTGGACTGCTGAGTTTTCTTTCCCAGGGAAAATGGAAAAAGGATGTGCCCAGGGGCCCCTGGCCCTGACTGAAAAAAATCCTTATATCGAAGGATGGACCCACACCAAAGTTGTCCCCACCTCAAACTTGTGCTGCCCTGATACACCCAAAGGAACCCTACAAACTGACATCAGGAACCTGGACTGCTGAGTTTTCTTTCCCAGGGAAAATGGAAAAAGGATGTGCCCAGGGCCCCCTGGCCCTGACTGCATAAAATGCTTATATCGAAGGATGGACCCCACATCAAAGTTGTCCCCACCTCAAACTTGTGCTGCCCTGATAGACCCAAGGGAGCCCTACAAACTGACATCAGGAACCTGGACTGCTGAGTTTTCTTTCCCAGGGAAAATGGAAAAAGGATGTGCCCAGGGGCCCCTGGCCATGGGCTGGGGCCACACTGCAAAGAATCCATTTATCGAAGGATGGACCCCACACCGAAGTTGTCCCCACCTCAAACTTGTGCTGCCCTGATAGACCCAAGGGAGCCCTACAAACTGACATCAGGAACCTGGACTGCTGAGTTTTCTTTCCCAGGGAAAATGGAAAAAGGATGTGCCCAGGGGGCCCAGGCCCTGACTGCAAAAAATGCATATATCGAAGGATGGACCCCACACCGAAGTTGTCCCCACCTCAAACTTGTGCTGCCCTGATACACCCAAGGGAGCCCTACAAACTGACATCAGGAACCTGGACTGCTGAGTTTTCTTTCCCAGGGAAAATGGAAAAAGGATGTGCCCTGGGGCCCCTGGCCATGGGCTGGGGCCACACTGCAAAGAATCCTTATATCGAAGGATGGAGCCCACACCGAAGTTGTCCCCACCTCAAACTTGTGCTGCCCTGATAGACCCAAGGGAGCCCTACAAACTGACATCAGGAACCTGGACTGCTGAGTTTTCTTTCCCACGGAAAATGGCCAAAGGATGTGCCCAGGGGCCCCTGGCCCTGGGCTGGGGCCTCACTGCAAAAAATCCTTATATCGAAGGATGGAGCCCACACCGAAGTTGTCCCCACCTCAAACTTGTGCTGCCCTGATAGACCCAAGGGAGCCCTACAAACTGACATCAGGAACCTGGACTGCTGAGTTTTCTTTCCCAGGGAAAATGGAAAAAGGATGTGCCCAGGGGCCCCTGGCCCTGACTGAAAAAAATCCTTATATCGAAGGATGGACCCACACCAAAGTTGTCCCCACCTCAAACTTGTGCTGCCCTGATACACCCAAGGGAACCCTACAAACTGACATCAGGAACCTGGACTGCTGAGTTTTCTTTCCCAGGGAAAATGGAAAAAGGATGTGCCCAGGGGCCCCTGGCCATGGGCTGGGGCCACACTGCAAAGAATCCTTATATCGAAGGATGGACCCCACACCGAAGTTGTCCCCACCTCAAACTTGTGCTGCCCTGATAGACCCAAGGGAGCCCTACAAACTGACATCAGGAACCTGGACTGCTGAGTTTTCTTTCCCACGGAAAATGGCCAAAGGATGTGCCCAGGGGCCCCTGGCCCTGGGCTGGGGCCTCACTGCAAAAAATCCTTATATCGAAGGATGGAGCCCACACCGAAGTTGTCCCCACCTCAAACTTGTGCTGCCCTGATAGACCCAAGGGAGCCCTACAAACTGACATCAGGAACCTGGACTGCTGAGTTTTCTTTCCCAGGGAAAATGGAAAAAGGATGTGCCCAGGGGCCCCTGGCCCTGACTGAAAAAAATCCTTATATCGAAGGATGGACCCACACCAAAGTTGTCCCCACCTCAAACTTGTGCTGCCCTGATACACCCAAGGGAACCCTACAAACTGACATCAGGAACCTGGACTGCTGAGTTTTCTTTCCCAGGGAAAATGGAAAAAGGATGTGCCCAGGGGCCCCTGGCCCTGACTGCATAAAATGCTTATATCGAAGGATGGACCCCACATCAAAGTTGTCCCCACCTCAAACTTGTGCTGCCCTGATAGACCCAAGGGAGCCCTACAAACTGACATCAGGAACCTGGACTGCTGAGTTTTCTTTCCCAGGGAAAATGGAAAAAGGATGTGCCCAGGGGCCCCTGGCCATGGGCTGGGGCCACACTGCAAAGAATCCTTATATCGAAGGATGGACCCCACACCGAAGTTGTCCCCACCTCAAACTTGTGCTGCCCTGATAGACCCAAGGGAGCCCTACAAACTGACATCAGGAACCTGGACTGCTGAGTTTTCTTTCCCAGGGAAAATGGAAAAAGGATGTGCCCAGGGGGCCCAGGCCCAGACTGCAAAAAATGCTTATATCGAAGGATGGACCCCACACCGAAGTTGTCCCCACCTCAAACTTGTGCTGCCCTGATACACCCAAGGGAGCCCTACAAACTGACATCAGGAACCTGGACTGCTGAGTTTTCTTTCCCAGGGAAAATGGAAAAAGGTTGTGCCCAGGGGCCCCAGGCCATGGGCTGGGGCCACATTGCAAAGAATCCTTATATCGAAGGATGGACCCCACACCAAAGTTGTCCCCACCTCAAACTTGTGCTGCCCTGATAGACCCAAGGGAGCCCTACAAACTGACATCAGGAACCTGGACTGCTGAGTTTTCTTTCCCACGGAAAATGGCCAAAGGATGTGCCCAGGGGCCCCTGGCCCTGGGCTGGGGCCTCACTGCAAAAAATCCTTATATCGAAGGATGGAGCCCACACCGAAGTTGTTCCCACCTCAAACTTGTGCTGCCCTGATAGACCCAAGGGAGCCCTACAAACTGACATCAGGAACCTGGACTGCTGAGTTTTCTTTCCCAGGGAAAATGGCCAAAGGATGTGCCCAGGGGCCCCTAGCCCTGACTGCAAAAAATCCTTATATCGAAGGATGGACCCCACACCGAAGTTGTCCCCACCTCAAACTTGTGCTGCCCTGATAGACCCAAGGGAGCCCTACAAACTGACATCAGGAACCTGGACTGCTGAGTTTTCTTTCCCAGGGAAAATGGAAAAAGGGTGTGCCCAGGGGCCCCTGGCCCTGACTGCAAAGAATCCATATATCGAAGGATGGACCCCACACCGAAGTTGTCCCCACCTCAAACTTGTGCTGCCCTGATAGACCCAAGGGAGCCCTACAAAATGACATCAGGAACCTGGACTGCTGAGTTTTCTTTCCCAGGGAAAATGGAAAAAGGATGTGCCCAGGGGCACGTGGCCCTGGGCTGGGGCCTCACTACAAAAAATCCTTATATCAAAGGATGGATCCCACACCGAAGTTGTCCCCACCTCAAACTTGTGCTGCCCTGATAGACCCAAGGGAGCCCTACAAACTGACATCAGGAACCTGGACTGCTGAGTTTTCTTTCCCAGGGAAAATGGAAAAAGGATGTGCCCAGGGGCCCCTGGCCCTGACTGCAAAAATCCTTATATCGAAGGATGGACCCCACACCGAAGTTTGTCCCCACCTCAAACTTGTGCTGCCCTGATAGACCCAAGGCAGCCCTACAAACTGACATCAGGAACCTGGACTGCTGAGTTTTCTTTCCCAGGGAAAATGGAAAAAGGATGTGCCCAGGGGCCCCTGGCCCTGGGCTGGGGCCTCACTACAAAAAATCCTTATATCGAAGGATGGATCCCACACCGAAGTTGTCCCCACCTCAAACTTGTGCTGCCCTGATAGACCCAAGGGAGCCCTACAAACTGACATCAGGAACCTGGACTGCTGAGTTTTCTTTCCCAGGGAAAATGGAAAAAGGATGTGCCCAGGGGCCCCTGGTCCTGACTGCAAAAAATCCTTATATCGAAGGATGGACCCCACACCGAAGTTGTCCCCACCTCAAACTTGTGCTGCCCTGATAGACCCAAGGGAGCCTTACAAACTGACATCAGGAACCTGGACTGCTGAGATTTCTTTCCCAGGGAGAATGGAAAAAGGATGTGCACAGGGGCCCCTGGCCCTGTGCTGGAATGTCACTGCAAAAAATCCTTATATCGAAGGATGGACCCCACACCGAAGTTGTCCCCACCTCAAACTTGTGCTGCCCTGATAGACCCAAGGGAGCCCTACAAACTGTCATCTAGAACCTGGACTGCTGAGTTTTCTTTCCCAGGGAAAATGGAAAAAGGATGTGCCCAGGGGTCCCTGGCCCTGACTGCAAAAATCCTTATATCGAAGGATGGAGCCCACACCAAATTTATCCCCACCTCAAACTTGTGCTGCCCTGATACACCCAAGAGAAACCTACAAACTGACATCAGGAACCTGGACTGCTGAGTTTTCTTTCCCAGGGAAAATGGAAAAAGGTTGTGCCCAAGGGGCCCAGGCCCTGACTGCAAAAAATCCTTATATCGAAGGATGGACCCCACACCGAAGTTGTCCCCACCTCAAACTTGTGCTGCCCTCATAGACCCAAGGGAGCCCTACAAACTGACATCAGGAACCTGGACTGCTGACTTTTCTTTCCCAGGGGAAATGGAAAAAGGATGTGCCCAGGGGCCCCTGGCCCTGACTGAAAAAAATCCTTATATCGAAGGATGGACCCACACCAAAGTTGTCCCCACCTCAAACTTGTGCTGCCCTGATAGACCCAAGGGAGCCCTACAAAATGACATCAGGAACCTGGACTGCTGAGTTTTCTTTCCCAGGGAAAATGGAAAAAGGATGTGCCCAGGGGCCCCTGGCCCTGACTGAATAAAATGCTTATATCGAAGGATGGACCCCACATCAAAGTTGTCCCCACCTAAAACTTGTGCTGCCCTGATAGACCCAAGGGAGCCCTACAAACTGACATCAGAAACCTGGACTGCTGAGTTTTCTTTCCCAGGGAAAATGGAAAAAGGATGTGCCCAGGGGCCCCTGGCCATGGGCTGGGGCCACACTGCAAAGAATCCTTATATCGAAGGATGGGCCCCACACCGAAGTTGTCCCCACCTCAAACTTGTGCTGCCCTGATAGACCCAAGGGAGCCCTACAAACTGACATCAGGAACCTGGACTGCTGAGTTTTCTTTCCCAGGGAAAATGGAAAAAGGATATGCCCAGGGGGCCCAGGCCCTGACTGCAAAAAATGCTTATATCGAAGGATGGACCCCACACCGAATTTGTCCCCACCTCAAACTTGTGCTGCCCTGATACACCCAAGGGAGCCCTACAAACTGACATCAGGAACCTGGACTGCTGAGTTTTCTTTCCCAGGGAAAATGGAAAAAGGTTGTGCCCAGGGGCCCCTGGCCATGGGCTGGGGCCACACTGCAAAGAATCCTTATATCGAAGGATGGACCCCACACCAAAGTTGTCCCCACCTCAAACTTGTGCTGCCCTGATAGACCCAAGGGAGCCCTACAAACTGACATCAGGAACCTGGACTGCTGAGTTTTCTTTCCCAGGGAAAATGGAAAAAGGATGTGCCCAGGGGCCCCTATCCCTGACTGCAAAAAATCCTTATATCGAAGGATGGACCCCACACCGAAGTTGTCCCCACCTCAAACTTGTGCTGCCCTGATAGACCCAAGGCAGCCCTACAAACTGACATCAGGAACCTGGACTGCTGAGTTTTCTTTCCCAGGGAAAATGGAAAAAGGATGTGCCCAGGGGCCCCTGGCCCTGGGCTGGGGCCTCACTACAAAAAATCCTTATATCGAAGGATGGATCCCACACCGAAGTTGTCCCCACCTCAAACTTGTGCTGCCCTGATAGACCCAAGGGAGCCCTACAAACTGACATCAGGAACCTGGACTGCTGAGTTTTCTTTCCCAGGGAAAATGGAAAAAGGATGTGCCCAGGGGCCCTGGTCCTGACTGCAAAAAATCCTTATATCGAAGGATGGACCCCACACCGAAGTTGTCCCCACCTCAAACTTGTGCTGCCCTGATAGACCCAAGGGAGCCCTACAAACTGACATCAGGAACCTGGACTGCTGAGTTTTCTTTCCCAGGGAAAATGGAAAAAGGATGTGCACAGGGGCCCCTGGCCCTGTGCTGGAATGTCACTGCAAAAAATCCTTATATCGAAGGATGGACCCCACACCGAAGTTGTCCCCACCTCAAACTTGTGCTGCCCTGATAGACCCAAGGGAGCCCTACAAACTGTCATCTAGAACCTGGACTGCTGAGTTTTCTTTCCCAGGGAAAATGGAAAAAGGATGTGCCCAGGGGTCCCTGGCCCTGACTGCAAAAATCCTTATATCGAAGGATGGACCCCACACCAAATTTATCCCCACCTCAAACTTGTGCTGCCCTGATACACCCAAGAGAACCCTACAAACTGACATCAGGAACCTGGACTGCTGAGTTTTCTTTCCCAGGGAAAATGGAAAAAGGTTGTGCCCAGGGGGCCCAGGACCTGACTGCAAAAAATCCTTATATCGAAGGATGGACCCCACACCGAAGTTGTCCCCACCTCAAACTTGTGCTGCCCTAATAGACCCAAGGGAGCCCTACAAACTGACATCAGGAACCTGGACTGCTGAGTTTTCTTTCCCAGGGAAAATGGAAAAAGGGTGTGCCCAGGGGCCCCTGGCCCGGGGCTGGGGCCTCACTACAAAAAATCCTTATATCGAAGGATGGAGCCCCCACCGAAGTTGTCCCCACCTCAAACTTGTGCTGCCCTGATAGACCCAAGGGAGCCCTACAAACTGACATCAGGAACCTGGACTGCTGAGTTTTCTTTCCCAGGGAAAATGGAAAAAAGGATGTGCCCAGGGGCCCCTGGCCCTGACTGCAAAAAATCCTTATATCGAAGGATGGACCCCACACCGAAGTTGTCCCCACCTCAAACTTGTGCTGCCCTGATAGACCCAAGGGAGCCCTGCAAACTGACATCAGGAACTGGACTGCTGAGTTTTCTTTCCCAGGGAAAATGGAAAAAGGATGTGCCCAGGGGCCCCTGTCCCTGGGCTGGGACCTCACTACAAAAAATCCTTATATCGAAGTATGGAGCCCACACCGAAGTTGTCCCCACCTCAAACTTGTGCTGCCCTGATACACCCAAGGGAGCCCTACAAACTGTCATCTAGAACCTGGACTGCTGAGTTTTCTTTCCCAGGGAAAATGGAAAAAGGATGTGCCCAGGGGTCCCTGGCCCTGACTGCAAAAATCCTTATATCGAAGGATGGACCCCACACCAAATTTGTCCCCACCTCAAACTTGTGCTGCCGTGATACACCCAAGGGAACCCTACAAACTGACATCAGGAACCTGGACTGCAGAGTTTTCTTTCCCAGGGAAAATGGAAAAAGGATGTGCCCAGGGGCCCCTGGCCCTGACTGTAAAAAATCCTTATATCGAAGGATGGAGCCCACACCGAAGTTGTCCCCACCTCAAACTTGTGCTGCCCTGATAGACCCAAGGGAGCCCTACAAACTGACATCAGGAACCTGGACTGCTGAGTTTTCTTTCCCAGGGAAAATGGACAAAGGATGTGCCCAGGGGCCCCTAGCCCTGAGTGCAAAAAATCCTTATATCGAAGGATGGACCCCACACCGAAGTTGTCCCCACCTCAAACTTGTGCTGCCCTGATAGACCCAAGGGAGCCCTACAAACTGACATCAGGAACCTGGACTGCTGAGTTTTCTTTCCCAGGGAAAATGGCCAAAGGATGTGCCCAGGGGCCCCTAGCCCTGACTGCAAAAAATCCTTATATCGAAGGATGGAGCCCACACTGAATTTGTTCCCACCTCAAACTTGTGCTGCCCTGATAGACCCAAGGGAACCCTACAAACTGTCATCAGGAACCTGGACTGCTGAGTTTTCTTTCCCAGGGAAAATGGAAAAAGGATGTGCCCAGGGGCCCCTGGCCCTGACTGAAAAAAATCCTTATATCGAAGGATGGACCCACACCAAAGTTGTCCCCACCTCAAACTTGTGCTGCCCTGATACACCCAAGGGAACCCTACAAACTGACATCAGGAACCTGGACTGCAGAGTTTTCTTTCCCAGGGAAAATGGAAAAAGGATGTGCCCAGGGGCCCCTGGCCCTGACTGCATAAAATGCTTATATCGAAGGATGGACCCCACATCAAAGTTGTCCCCACCTCAAACTTGTGCTGCCCTGATAGACCCAAGGGAGCCCTACAAACTGACATCAGGAACCTGGACTGCTGAGTTTTCTTTCCCAGGGAAAATGGAAAAAGGATGTGCCCAGGGGCCCCTGGCCATGGGCTGGGGCCACACTGCAAAGAATCCTTATATCGAAGGATGGAGCCCACACCGAAGTTGTCCCCACCTCAAACTTGTGCTGCCCTGATAGACCCAAGGGAGCCCTACAAACTGTCATCTAGAACCTGGACTGCTGAGTTTTCTTTCCCAGGGAAAATGGAAAAAGGATGTGCCCAGGGGTCCCTGGCCCTGACTGCAAAAATCCTTATATCGAAGGATGGACCCCACACCAAATTTATCCCCACCTCAAACTTGTGCTGCCCTGATACACCCAAGAGAACCCTACAAACTGACATCAGGAACCTGGACTGCTGAGTTTTCTTTCCCAGGGAAAATGGAAAAAGGTTGTGCCCAGGGGGCCCAGGACCTGACTGCAAAAAATCCTTATATCGAAGGATGGACCCCACACCGAAGTTGTCCCCACCTCAAACTTGTGCTGCCCTGATACACCCAAGGGAGCCCTAGAAACTGTCATCTAGAACCTGGACTGCTGAGTTTTCTTTCCCAGGGAAAATGGAAAAAGGATGTGCCCAGGGGTCCCTGGCCCTGACTGCAAAAATCCTTATATCGAAGGATGGACCCCACACCAAATTTGTCCCCACCTCAAACTTGTGCTGCCGTGATACACCCAAGGGAACCCTACAAACTGACATCAGGAACCTGGACTGCAGAGTTTTCTTTCCCAGGGAAAATGGAAAAAGGATGTGCCCAGGGGCCCCTGGCCCTGACTGTAAAAAATCCTTATATCGAAGGATGGAGCCCACACCGAAGTTGTCCCCACCTCAAACTTGTGCTGCCCTGATAGACCCAAGGGAGCCCTACAAACTGACATCAGGAACCTGGACTGCTGAGTTTTCTTTCCCAGGGAAAATGGACAAAGGATGTGCCCAGGGGCCCCTAGCCCTGAGTGCAAAAAATCCTTATATCGAAGGATGGACCCCACACCGAAGTTGTCCCCACCTCAAACTTGTGCTGCCCTGATAGACCCAAGGGAGCCCTACAAACTGACATCAGGAACCTGGACTGCTGAGTTTTCTTTCCCAGGGAAAATGGCCAAAGGATGTGCCCAGGGGCCCCTAGCCCTGACTGCAAAAAATCCTTATATCGAAGGATGGAGCCCACACTGAATTTGTTCCCACCTCAAACTTGTGCTGCCCTGATAGACCCAAGGGAACCCTACAAACTGACATCAGGAACCTGGACTGCTGAGTTTTCTTTCCCAGGGAAAATGGAAAAAGGATGTGCCCAGGGGCCCCTGGCCCTGACTGAAAAAAATCCTTATATCGAAGGATGGACCCACACCAAAGTTGTCCCCACCTCAAACTTGTGCTGCCCTGATACACCCAAGGGAACCCTACAAACTGACATCAGGAACCTGGACTGCAGAGTTTTCTTTCCCAGGGAAAATGGAAAAAGGATGTGCCCAGGGGCCCCTGGCCCTGACTGCATAAAATGCTTATATCGAAGGATGGACCCCACATCAAAGTTGTCCCCACCTCAAACTTGTGCTGCCCTGATAGACCCAAGGGAGCCCTACAAACTGACATCAGGAACCTGGACTGCTGAGTTTTCTTTCCCAGGGAAAATGGAAAAAGGATGTGCCCAGGGGCCCCTGGCCATGGGCTGGGGCCACACTGCAAAGAATCCTTATATCGAAGGATGGAGCCCACACCGAAGTTGTCCCCACCTCAAACTTGTGCTGCCCTGATAGACCCAAGGGAGCCCTACAAACTGACATCAGGAACCTGGACTGCTGAGTTTTCTTTCCCACGGAAAATGGCCAAAGGATGTGCCCAGGGGCCCCTGGCCCTGGGCTGGGGCCTCACTGCAAAAAATCCTTATATCGAAGGATGGAGCCCACACCGAAGTTGTCCCCACCTCAAACTTGTGCTGCCCTGATAGACCCAAGGGAGCCCTACAAACTGACATCAGGAACCTGGACTGCTGAGTTTTCTTTCCCAGGGAAAATGGCCAAAGGATGTGCCCAGGGGCCCCTAGCCCTGACTGCGAAAAATCCTTATATCGAAGGATGGACCCCACACCGAAGTTGTCCCCACCTCAAACTTGTGCTGCCCTGATAGACCCAAGGGAGCCCTACAAACTGACATCAGGAACCTGGACTGCTGAGTTTTCTTTCCCAGGGAAAATGGAAAAAGGATGTGCCCAGGGGCCCCTGGCCCTGACTGCAAAGAATCCATATATCGAAGGATGGACCCCACACCGAAGTTGTCCCCACCTCAAACTTGTGCTGCCCTGATAGACCCAAGGGAGCCCTACAAAATGACATCAGGAACCTGGACTGCTGAGTTTTCTTTCCCAGGGAAAATGGAAAAAGGATGTGCCCAGGGGCACGTGGCCCTGGGCTGGGGCCTCACTACAAAAAATCCTTATATCAAAGGATGGATCCCACACCGAAGTTGTCCCCACCTCAAACTTGTGCTGCCCTGATAGACCCAAGGGAGCCCTACAAACTGACATCAGGAACCTGGACTGCTGAGTTTTCTTTCCCAGGGAAAATGGAAAAAGGATGTGCCCAGGGGCCCCTGGCCCTGACTGCAAAAATCCTTATATCGAAGGATGGACCCCACACCGAAGTTTGTCCCCACCTCAAACTTGTGCTGCCCTGATAGACCCAAGGCAGCCCTACAAACTGACATCAGGAACCTGGACTTCTGAGTTTTCTTTCCCAGGGAAAATGGAAAAAGGATGTGCCCAGGGGCCCCTGGCCCTGGGCTGGGGCCTCACTACAAAAAATCCTTATATCGAAGGATGGATCCCACACCGAAGTTGTCCCCACCTCAAACTTGTGCTGCCCTGATAGACCCAAGGGAGCCCTACAAACTGACATCAGGAACCTGGACTGCTGAGTTTTCTTTCCCAGGGAAAATGGAAAAAGGATGTGCCCAGGGGCCCCTGGTCCTGACTGCAAAAAATCCTTATATCGAAGGATGGACCCCACACCGAAGTTGTCCCCACCTCAAACTTGTGCTGCCCTGATAGACCCAAGGGAGCCTTACAAACTGACATCAGGAACCTGGACTGCTGAGATTTCTTTCCCAGGGAGAATGGAAAAAGGATGTGCACAGGGGCCCCAGGCCCTGTGCTGGAATGTCACTGCAAAAAATCCTTATATCGAAGGATGGACCCCACACCGAAGTTGTCCCCACCTCAAACTTTTGCTGCCCTGATACACCCAAGGGAGCCCTACAAACTGTCATCTAGAACCTGGACTGCTGAGTTTTCTTTCCCAGGGAAAATGGAAAAAGGATGTGCCCAGGGGTCCCTGGCCCTGACTGCAAAAATCCTTATATCGAAGGATGGAGCCCACACCAAATTTGTCCCCACTTCAAACTTGTGCTGCCCTGATAGACCCAAGGGAGCCCTACAAACTGACATCAGGAACCTGGACTGCTGAGTTTTCTTTCCCAGGGAAAATGGAAAAAGGATGTGCCCAGGGGCCCCTGGCCCTGACTGCAAAAAATCCTTATATCGAAGGATGGACCCCACACCAAAGTTGTCCCCACCTCAAACTTGTGCTGCCCTGATAGACACAAGGGAGCCCTACAAACTGACATCAGGAACCTGGACTGCTGAGTTTTCTTTCCCAGGGAAAATGGAAAAAGATTGTGCCCAGGGGGCCCAGGCCCTGACTGCAAAAAATCCTTATATCGAAGGATGGAGCCCACACCGAAGTTGTCCCCACCTCAAACTTGTGCTGCCCTGATAGACCCAAGGGAGCCCTACAAACTGACATCAGGAACCTGGACTGCTGAGTTTTCTTTCCCAGGGAAAATGGAAAAAGGATGTGCCCAGGGGCCCCTGGCCCTTACTGCAAAAAATCCTTATATCGAAGTATGGACCCCACATCAAAGTGGTCCCCACCTCAAACTTGTGCTGCCCTTATACACCCAAGGGAACCCTACAAACTGACATCAGGAACCTGGACTGCTGAGTTTTCTTTCCCAGGGAAAATGGGAAAAGGATGTGCCCAGGGGGCCCTGGCCCTGACTGCAAACAATCCTTATATCGAAGGATGGAGCCCACACCGAAGTTGTCCCCACCTCAAACTTTTGCTGCCCTGATACACCCAAGGGAACCCTACAAACTGACATCAGGAACCTGGACTGCTGAGTTTTCTTTCCCAGGGAAAATGGAAAAAGGTTGTGGCCAGGGGCCCCTGGCCCTGACTGCAAAAAATCCTTATATCGAAGGATGGACCCCACATCAAAGTTGTCCCCACCTCAAACTTGTGCTGCCCTGATAGACCCAAGGGAGCCCTACAAACTGACATCAGGAACCTGGACTGCTGAGTTTTCTTTCCCAGGGAAAATGGAAAAAGGTTGTGCCCAGGGGCCCCTAGCCCTGGGCTGGGGCCTCACTGCAAAAAATCCTTATATCGAAGGATGGACCCCACACCGAAGTTGTCCCCACCTCAAACTTGTGCTGCCCTGATAGACCCAAGGGAGCCCTACAAACTGACATCAGGAACCTGGACTGCTGAGTTTTCTTTCCCAGGGAAAATGGAAAAAGGATGTGCCCAGGGGCCCCTGGCCCTGACTGCAAAAAATCCTTATATCGAAGGGTGGACCCCACACCGAAGTTGTCCCCACCTCAAACTTGTGCTGCCCTGATAGACCCAAGGGAGCCCTACAAACTGACATCAGGAACCTGGACTGCTGAGTTTTCTTTCCCAGGGAAAATGGAAAAAGGATGTGCCCAGGGGCCCCTGGCCCTGACTGCAAAGAATCCTTATATCGAAGGATGGACCCCACACCAAAGTGTTCCCCACCTCAAACTTGTGCTGCCCTGATAGACCCAAGGGAGCCCTACAAACTGACATCAGGAACCTGGACTGCTGAGTTTTCTTTACCAGGGAAAATGGAAAAAGGTTGCGCCCAGGGGCCCCTGGCTCTGGGGTGGGGCCTCACTGCAAAAAATCCTTATATCGAAGGATGGAGCCCACACCGAATTTGTCCCCATCTCAAACTTGTGCTGCCCTGAGAGACCCAAGGGAGCCCTACAAACTGACATCAGGAACCTGGACTGCTGAGTTTTCTTTCCCAGGGAAAATGGAAAAAGGATGTGCCCAGGGGCCCCTAGCCCTGACTGCAAAAAATCCTTATATCGAAGGATGGAGCCCACACCGAAGTTGTCCCCACCTCAAACTTGTGCTGCCCTGATAGACCCAAGGGAGCCCTACAAACTGACATCAGGAACCTGGACTGCTGAGTTTTCTTTCCCAGGGAAAATGGAAAAAGGATGTGCCCAGGGGCCCCTGGCCCTGACTGCAAAAAATCCTTATATCGAAGGATGGAGCCCACACCGAAGTTGTCCCCACCTCAAACTTCTGCTGCCCTGATAGACCCAAGGGAGCCCTACAAACTGACATCAGGAACCTGGACTGCTGAGTTTCCTTTCCCACGGAAAATGGCCAAAGGATGTGCCCAGGGGCCCCTGGCCCTGGGCTGGGGCCTCACTGCAAAAAATCCTTATATCGAAGGATGGACCCCACACCGAAGTTGTCCCCACATCAAACTTGTGCTGCCCTGATAGACACAAGGGAGCCCTACAAACTGACATCAGGAACCTGGACTGCTGAGTTTTCTTTCCCAGGGAAAATGGAAAAAGGATGTGCCCAGGGGCCCCTGGCCCTGGCTGCAAAAAATCCTTATATCGAAGGATGGACCCCACACCGAAGTTGTCCCCACCTCAAACTTGTGCTGCCCTGATAGACCCAAGGGAGCCCTACAAACTGACATCAGGAACCTGGACTGCTGAGTTTTCTTTCCCAGGGAAAATGGAAAAAGGATGTGCCCAGGGGCCCCTGGCCCTGACTGCAAAAAATCCTTATATCGAAGGATGGAGCCCACACCGAAGTTGTCCCCACCTCAAACTTCTGCTGCCCTGATAGACCCAAAGGAGCCCTACAAACTGACATCAGGAACCTGGACTGCTGAGTTTTCTTTCCCACGGAAAATGGCCAAAGGATGTGCCCAGGGGCCCCTGGCCCTGGGCTGGAACGTGACAGCAAAAAATCCTTATATCGAAGGATGGACCCCACACCGAAGTTGTCCCCACCTCAAACTTGTGCTGCCCTGATAGACCCAAGGGAGCCCTACAAACTGACATCAGGAACCTGGACTGCTGAGTTTTCTTTCCCAGGGAAAATGGAAAAAGGATGTGCCCAGGGGCCCCTAGCCCTGACTGCAAAAAATCCTTATATCGAAGGATGGACCCCACATCAAAGTTGTCCCCACCTCAAACTTGTGCTGCCCTGATAGACCCAAGGGAGCCCTACAAACTGACATCAGGAACCTGGACTGCTGAGTTTTCTTTCCCAGGGAAAATGGAAAAAGGATGTGCCCAGGGGCCCCTGGCCCTGGGCTGGGACCTCACTACAAAAAATCCTTATATCGAAGGATGGACCCCACACCGAAGTTGTCCCCACTTCAAACTTGTGCTGCCCTGATAGACCCAAGGGAGCCCTACAAACTGACATCAGGAACCTGGACTGCTGAGTTTTCTTTCCCAGGGAAAATGGAAAAAGGATGTGCCCAGGGGCCACTGGCCCTGACTGCAAAAAATCCTTATATCGAAGGATGGACCCCACACCAAAGTTGTCCCCACCTCAAACTTGTGCTGCCCTGATAGACCCAAGGGAGCCCTACAAACTGACATCAGGAACCTGGACTGCAGAGTTTTCTTTCCCAGGGAAAATGGAAAAAGATTGTGCCCAGGGGGCCCAGGCCCTGACTGCAAAAAATCCTTATATCGAAGGATGCACCCCACACCGAAGTTGTCCCCACCTCAAACTTGTGCTGCCCTAATAGACCCAAGGGAGCCCTACAAACTGACATCAGGAACCTGGACTGCTGAGTTTTCTTTCCCAGGGAAAATGGAAAAAGGATGTGCCCAGGGGCCCCAGGCCCTGACTGCAAAAATTCCTTATATCGAAGGGTGTAACCCACACTGAAGTTGTCCCCACCTCAAACTTGTGCTGCCCTGATAGACCCAAGGGAGCCCTACAAACTGACATCAGGAACCTGGACTGCTGAGTTTTCTTTCCCAGGGAAAATGGAAAAAGGTTGTGCCCAGGGGCCCCTGGCCCTGACTGCAAAAAATCCTTATATCGAAGGATGGAGCCCACACTGAATTTGTTCCCACCTCAAACTTGTGCTGCCCTAATAGACCCAAGGGAGCCCTACAAACTGACATCAGGAACCTGGACTGCTGAGTTTTCTTTCCCAGGGAAAATGGAAAAAGGATGTGCCCAGGGGCCCCTGGCCCTTACTGCAAAAAATCCTTATATCGAAGTATGGACCCCACATCAAAGTGGTCCCCACCTCAAACTTGTGCTGCCCTTATACACCCAAGGGAACCCTACAAACTGACATCAGGAACCTGGACTGCTGAGTTTTCTTTCCCAGGGAAAATGGAAAAAGGATGTGCCCAGGGGGCCCTGGCCCTGACTGCAAACAATCCTTATATCGAAGGATGGAGCCCACACCGAAGTTGTCCCCACCTCAAACTTTTGCTGCCCTGATAGACCCAAGGGAACCCTACAAACTGACATCAGGAACCTGGACTGCTGAGTTTTCTTTCCCAGGGAAAATGGAAAAAGGTTGTGGCCAGGGGCCCCTGGCCCTGACTGCAAAAAATCCTTATATCGAAGGATGGACCCCACATCAAAGTTGTCCCCACCTCAAACTTGTGCTGCCCTGATAGACCCAAGGGAGCCCTACAAACTGACATCAGGAACCTGGACTGCTGAGTTTTCTTTCCCAGGGAAAATGGAAAAAGGTTGTGCCCAGGGGCCCCTAGCCCTGGGCTGGGGCCTCACTGCAAAAAATCCTTATATCGAAGGATGGACCCCACACCGAAGTTGTCCCCACCTCAAACTTGTGCTGCCCTGATAGACCCAAGGGAGCCCTACAAACTGACATCAGGAACCTGGACTGCTGAGTTTTCTTTCCCAGGGAAAATGGAAAAAGGTTGTGCCCAGGGGCCCCTGGCCCTGACTGCAAAAAATCCTTATATCGAAGGGTGGACCTCACACCGAAGTTGTCCCCACCTCAAACTTGTGCTGCCCTGATAGACCCAAGGGAGCCCTACAAACTGACATCAGGAACCTGGACTGCTGAGTTTTCTTTCCCAGGGAAAATGGAAAAAGGATGTGCCCAGGGGCCCCTGGCCCTGACTGCAAAGAATCCTTATATCGAAGGATGGACCCCACACCAAAGTGTTCCCCACCTCAAACTTGTGCTGCCCTGATAGACCCAAGGGAGCCCTACAAACTGACATCAGGAACCTGGACTGCTGAGTTTTCTTTACCAGGGAAAATGGCAAAAGGTTGCGCCCAGGGGCCCCTGGCTCTGGGGTGGGGCCTCACTGCAAAAAATCCTTATATCGAAGGATGGAGCCCACACCGAATTTGTCCCCATCTCAAACTTGTGCTGCCCTGAGAGACCCAAGGGAGCCCTACAAACTGACATCAGGAACCTGGACTGCTGAGTTTTCTTTCCCAGGGAAAATGGAAAAAGGATGTGCCCAGGGGCCCCTGGCCCTGACTGCAAAAAATCCTTATATCGAAGGATGGAGCCCACACCGAAGTTGTCCCCACCTCAAACTTGTGCTGCCCTGATAGACCCAAGGGAGCCCTACAAACTGACATCAGGAACCTGGACTGCTGAGTTTTCTTTCCCAGGGAAAATGGAAAAAGGATGTGCCCAGGGGCCCCTGGCCCTGACTGCAAAAAATCCTTATATCGAAGGATGGAGCCCACACCGAAGTTGTCCCCACCTCAAACTTCTGCTGCCCTGATAGACCCAAGGGAGCCCTACAAACTGACATCAGGAACCTGGACTGCTGAGTTTCCTTTCCCACGGAAAATGGCCAAAGGATGTGCCCAGGGGCCCCTGGCCCTGGGCTGGGGCCTCACTGCAAATAATCCTTATATCGAAGGATGGAGCCCACACCGAAGTTGTCCCCACCTCAAACTTGTGCTGCCCTGATAGACACAAGGGAGCCCTACAAACTGACATCAGGAACCTGGACTGCTGAGTTTTCTTTCCCAGGGAAAATGGAAAAAGGATGTGCCCAGGGGCCCCTAGCCCTGACTGCAAAAAATCCTTATATCGAAGGATGGACCCCACACCGAAGTTGTCCCCACCTCAAACTTGTGCTGCCCTGATAGACCCAAGGGAGCCCTACAAACTGACATCAGGAACCTGGACTGCTGAGTTTTCTTTCCCAGGGAAAATGGAAAAAGGATGTGCCCAGGGGCCCCTGGCCCTGGCTGCAAAAAATCCTTATATCGAAGGATGGACCCCACACCGAAGTTGTCCCCACCTCAAACTTGTGCTGCCCTGATAGACCCAAGGGAGCCCTACAAACTGACATCAGGAACCTGGACTGCTGAGTTTTCTTTCCCAGGGAAAATGGAAAAAGGATGTGCCCAGGGGCCCCTGGCCCTGACTGCAAAAAATCCTTATATCGAAGGATGGAGCCCACACCGAAGTTGTCCCCACCTCAAACTTCTGCTGCCCTGATAGACCCAAAGGAGCCCTACAAACTGACATCAGGAACCTGGACTGCTGAGTTTTCTTTCCCACGGAAAATGGCCAAAGGATGTGCCCAGGGGCCCCTGGCCCTGGGCTGGAACGTGACAGCAAAAAATCCTTATATCGAAGGATGGACCCCACACCGAAGTTGTCCCCACCTCAAACTTGTGCTGCCCTGATAGACCCAAGGGAGCCCTACAAACTGACATCAGGAACCTGGACTGCTGAGTTTTCTTTCCCAGGGAAAATGGAAAAAGGATGTGCCCAGGGGCCCCTAGCCCTGACTGCAAAAAATCCTTATATCGAAGGATGGACCCCACATCAAAGTTGTCCCCACCTCAAACTTGTGCTGCCCTGATAGACCCAAGGGAGCCCTACAAACTGACATCAGGAACCTGGACTGCTGAGTTTTCTTTCCCAGGGAAAATGGAAAAAGGATGTGCCCAGGGGCCACTGGCCCTGACTGCAAAAAATCCTTATATCGAAGGATGGACCCCACACCAAAGTTGTCCCCACCTCAAACTTGTGCTGCCCTGATAGACCCAAGGGAGCCCTACAAACTGACATCAGGAACCTGGACTGCAGAGTTTTCTTTCCCAGGGAAAATGGAAAAAGATTGTGCCCAGGGGGCCCAGGCCCTGACTGCAAAAAATCCTTATATCGAAGGATGCACCCCACACCGAAGTTGTCCCCACCTCAAACTTGTGCTGCCCTAATAGACCCAAGGGAGCCCTACAAACTGACATCAGGAACCTGGACTGCTGAGTTTTCTTTCCCAGGGAAAATGGAAAAAGGATGTGCCCAGGGGCCCCTGGCCCTGACTGCAAAAAATCCTTATATCGAAGGATGGAGCCCACACTGAATTTGTTCCCACCTCAAACTTGTGCTGCCCTAATAGACCCAAGGGAGCCCTACAAACTGACATCAGGAACCTGGACTGCTGAGTTTTCTTTCCCAGGGAAAATGGAAAAAGGATGTGCCCAGGGGCCCCTGGCCCTGGGCTGGGGCCTCACTACAAAAAATCCGTATATCGAAGGATGGACCCCACACCGAAGATGTCCCCACTTCAAACTTGTGCTGCCCTGATAGACCCAAGGGAGCCCTACAAACTGACATCAGGAACCTGGACTGCTGAGTTTTCTTTCCCAGGGAAAATGGAAAAAGGATGTGCCCAGGGGCCCCTGGCCCTGACTGCAAAAAATCCTTATATCGAAGGATGGACCCCACACCAAAGTTGTCCCCACCTCAAACTTGTGCTGCCCTGATAGACCCAAGGGAGCCCTACAAACTGACATCAGGAACCTGGACTGCAGAGTTTTCTTTCCCAGGGAAAATGGAAAAAGATTGTGCCCAGGGGGCCCAGGCCCTGACTGCAAAAAATCCTTATATCGAAGGATGGACCCCACACCGAAGTTGTCCCCACCTCAAACTTGTGCTGCCCTAATAGACCCAAGGGAGCCCTACAAACTGACATCAGGAACCTGGACTGCTGAGTTTTCTTTCCCAGGGAAAATGGAAAAAGGATGTGCCCAGGGGCCCCAGGCCCTGACTGCAAAAAATCCTTATATCGAAGGGTGTAACCCACACTGAAGTTGTCCCCACCTCAAACTTGTGCTGCCCTGATAGACCCAAGGGAGCCCTACAAACTGACATCAGGAACCTGGACTGCTGAGTTTTCTTTCCCAGGGAAAATGGAAAAAGGATGTGCCCAGGGGCCCCTAGCCCTGACTGCAAAAAATCCTTATATCGAAGGATGGACCCCACACCGAAGTTGTCCCCACCTCAAACTTGTGCTGCCCTGATAGACCCAAGGGAGCCCTACAAACTGACATCAGGAACCTGGACTGCTGAGTTTTCTTTCCCAGGGAAAATGGAAAAAGGATGTGCCCAAGGGCCCCTGCCCTGGCTGCAAAAAATCCGTATATCGAAGGATGGACCCCACACCGAAGTTGTCCCCACCTCAAACTTGTGCTGCCCTGATAGACCCAAGGGAGCCCTACAAACTGACATCAGGAACCTGGACTGCTGAGTTTTCTTTCCCAGGGAAAATGGAAAAAGATTGTGCCCAGGGGGCCCAGGCCCTGACTGCAAACAATCCTTATATCGAAGGATGGAGCCCACACCGAAGTTGTCCCCACCTCAAACTTTTGCTGCCCTGATACACCCAAGGGAACCCTACAAACTGACATCAGGAACCTGGACTGCTGAGTTTTCTTTCCCAGGGAAAATGGAAAAAGGTTGTGGCCAGGGGCCCCTGGCCCTGACTGCAAAAAATCCTTATATCGAAGGATGGACCCCACATCAAAGTTGTCCCCACCTCAAACTTGTGCTGCCCTGATAGACCCAAGGGAGCCCTACAAACTGACATCAGGAACCTGGTCTGCTGAGTTTTCTTTCCCAGGGAAAATGGCCAAAGGATGTGCCCACGGGCCCCTGGCCCTGACTGCAAAAAATCCTTATATCGAAGGATGGACCCCACACCAAAGTGTTCCCCACCTAAAACTTGTGCTGCCCTGATAGACCCAAGGGAGCCCTACAAACTGACATCAGGAACCTGGACTGCTGAGTTTTCTTTCCCAGGGAAAATGGAAAAAGGTTGTGCCCAGGGGCCCCTGGCCCTGGGCTGGGGCCTCACTGAAAAAAATCCTTATATCGAAGGATGGACCCCACACCGAAGTTGTCCCCACCTCAAACTTGTGCTGCCCTGATAGACCCAAGGGAGCCCTACAAACTGACATCAGGAACCTGGACTGCTGAGTTTTCTTTCCCAGGGAAAATGGAAAAAGGTTGTGCCCAGGGGCCCCTGGCCCTGACTGCAAAAAATCCTTATATCGAAGGATGGAGCCCACACCGAAGTTGTCCCCACCTCAAACTTGTGCTGCCCTGATAGACCCAAGGGAGCCCTACAAACTGACATCAGGAACCTGGACTGCTGAGTTTTCTTTCCCAGGGAAAATGGAAAAAGGATGTGCCCAGGGGCCCCTGGCCCTGACTGCAAAGAATCCTTATATCGAAGGATGGACCCCACACCAAAGTGTTCCCCACCTCAAACTTGTGCTGCCCTGATAGACCCAAGGGAGCCCTACAAACTGACATCAGGAACCTGGACTGCTGAGTTTTCTTTCCCAGGGAAAATGGAAAAAGGTTGTGCCCAGGGGCCCCTGGCTCTGGGGTGGGGCCTCACTGCAAAAAATCCTTATATCGAAGGATGGAGCCCACACCGAATTTGTCCCCATCTCAAACTTGTGCTGCCCTGATAGACCCAAGGGAGCCCTACAAACTGACATCAGGAACCTGGACTGCTGAGTTTTCTTTCCCAGGGAAAATGGAAAAAGGATGTGCCCAGGGGCCCCTGGCCCTGACTGCAAAAAATCCTTATATCTAAGGATGGAGCCCACACCGAAGTTGTCCCCACCTCAAACTTGTGCTGCCCTGATAGACCCAAGGGAGCCCTACAAACTGACATCAGGAACCTGGACTGCTGAGTTTTCTTTCCCAGGGAAAATGGAAAAAGGATGTGCCCAGGGGCCCCAGGCCCTGACTGCAAAAAATCCTTATATCGAAGGGTGTAACCCACACTGAAGTTGTCCCCACCTCAAACTTGTGCTGCCCTGATAGACCCAAGGCAGCCCTACAAACTGACATCAGGAACCTGGACTGCTGAGTTTTCTTTCCCAGGGAAAATGGCCAAAGGATGTGCCCAGGGGCCCCTGGCCCTGACTGCAAAAAATCCTTATATCGAAGGATGGAGCCCACACTGAATTTGTTCCCACCTCAAACTTGTGCGGCCCTGATAGACCCAAGGGAGTCCTACAAACTGACATCAGGAACCTGGACTGCTGAGTTTTCTTTCCCAGGGAAAATGGAAAAAGGATGTGCCCAGGGGCCCCTGGCCCTGACTGCAAAAAATCCTTATATCGAAGTATGGACCCCACATCAAAGTGGTCCCCACCTCAAACTTGTGCTGCCCTTATACACCCAAGGGAACCCTACAAACTGACATCAGGAACCTGGACTGCTGAGTTTTCTTTCCCAGGGAAAATGGAAAAAGGATGTGCCCAGGGGCCCCTGGCCCTGACTGCAAAAAATCCTTATATCGAAGGATGGAGCCCACACCGAAGTTGTCCCCACCTCAAACTTCTGCTGCCCTGATAGACCCAAGGGAGCCCTACAAACTGACATCAGGAACCTGGACTGCTGAGTTTCCTTTCCCACGGAAAATGGCCAAAGGATGTGCCCAGGGGCCCCTGGCCCTGGGCTGGGGCCTCACTGCAAATAATCCTTATATCGAAGGATGGACCCCACACCGAAGTTGTCCCCACCTCAAACTTGTGCTGCCCTGATAGACACAAGGGAGCCCTACAAACTGACATCAGGAACCTGGACTGCTGAGTTTTCTTTCCCAGGGAAAATGGAAAAAGGATGTGCCCAGGGGCCCCAAGCCCTGACTGCAAAAAATCCTTATATCGAAGGATGGACCCCACACCGAAGTTGTCCCCACCTCAAACTTGTGCTGCCCTGATAGACCCAAGGGAGCCCTACAAACTGACATCAGGAACCTGGACTGCTGAGTTTTCTTTCCCAGGGAAAATGGAAAAAGGATGTGCCCAGGGGCCCCTGGCCCTGGGCTGGGGCCTCACTACAAAAAATCCTTATATCGAAGGATGGACCCCACACCGAAATTGTCCCCACTTCAAACTTGTGCTGCCCTGATAGACCCAAGGGAGCCCTACAAACTGACATCAGGAACCTGGACTGCTGAGTTTTCTATCCCAGGGAAAATGGAAAAAGGATATGCCCAGGGGCCCCTGGCACTGACTGCAAAAAATCCTTATATCGAAGGATGGACCCCACACCGAATTTGTCCCCATCTCAAACTTGTGCTGCCCTGATAGACCCAAGGGAGCCCTACAAACTGACATCAGGAACCTGGACTGCTGAGTTTTCTTTCCCAGGGAAAATGGCCAAAGGATGTGCCCAGGGGGCCCTGGCCCTGACTGCAAAAAATCCTTATATCGAAGGATGGACCCCACACCAAAGCGTTCCCCACCTCAAACTTGTGCTGCCCTAATAGACCCAAGGGAGCCCTACAAACTGACATCAGGAACCTGGACTGTTGAGTTTTCTTTCCCAGGGAAAATGGAAAAAGGTTGTGCCCAGGGGCCCCTGGCCCTGGGGTGGGGCCTCACTGCAAAAAATCCTTATATCGAAGGATGGACCCCACACCGAAGTTGTCCCCACCTCAAACTTGTGCTGCCCTGATAGACCCAAGGGAGCCCTACAAACTGACATCAGGAACCTGGACTGCTGAGTTTTCTTTCCCAGGGAAAATGGAAAAAGGTTGTGCCCAGGGGCCCCTGGCCCTGACTGCAAAAAATCCTTATATCGAAGGATGGACCCCACACCAAAGTTGTCCCCACCTCAAACTTGTGCTGCCCTGATAGACCCAAGGGAGCCTTACAAACTGACATCAGGAACCTGGACTGCTGAGTTTTCTTTCCCAGGGAAAATGGAAAAAGGATATGCCCAGGGGCCCCTGGCCCTGACTGCAAAAAATCCTTATATCGAGGGGTGGACCCCACACCGAAGTTGTCCCCACCTCAAACTTGTGCTGCCCTGATAGACCCAAGGGAGCCCTACAAACTGACATCAGGAACCTGGACTGCAGAGTTTTCTTTCCCAGGGAAAATGGAAAAAGGATGTGCCCAGGGGCCCCTGGCCCTGACTGCAAAGAATCCTTATATCGAAGGATGGACTCCACACCGAAGTTGTCCCCACCTCAAACTTGTGCTGCCCTGATAGACCCAAGGGAGCCCTACAAACTGACATCAGGAACCTGGACTGCTGAGTTTTCTTTCCCAGGGAAAATGGAAAAAGGTTGTGCCCAGGGGCCCCTGGCCCTGACCGCAAAAAATCCTTATATCGAAGGATGGAGCCCACAGCGAAGTTGTCCCCACCTCAAACTTGTGCTGCCCTGATAGACCCAAGGGAGCCCTACAAACTGACATCAGGAACCTGGACTGCTGAGTTTTCTTTCCCACGGAAAATGGCCAAAGGTTGTGCCCAGGGGCCCCTGGCCCTGGGCTGGGGCCTCACTACAAAAAATCCTTATATCGAAGGATGGACCCCACACCGAAGTTGTCCCCACCTCAAACTTGTGCTGCCCTGATACACCCAAGGGAGCCCTACAAACTGACATCAGGAACCTGGACTGCTGAGTTTTCTTTCCCACGGAAAATGGCCAAAGGATGTGCCCAGGGGCCCCTGGCCCTGGGCTGGAACGTGACAGCAAAAAATCCTTATATCGAAGGATGGACCCCACACCGAAGTTGTCCCCACCTCAAACTTGTGCTGCCCTGATAGACCCAAGGGAGCCCTACAAACTGACATCAGGAACCTGGACTGCTGAGTTTTCTTTCCCAGGGAAAATGGAAAAAGGATGTGCCCAGGGGCCCCTAGCCCTGACTGCAAAAAATCCTTATATCGAAGGATGGACCCCACATCAAAGTTGTCCCCACCTCAAACTTGTGCTGCCCTGATAGACCCAAGGGAGCCCTACAAACTGACATCAGGAACCTGGACTGCTGAGTTTTCTTTCCCAGGGAAAATGGAAAAAGGATGTGCCCAGGGGCCACTGGCCCTGACTGCAAAAAATCCTTATATCGAAGGATGGACCCCACACCAAAGTTGTCCCCACCTCAAACTTGTGCTGCCCTGATAGACCCAAGGGAGCCCTACAAACTGACATCAGGAACCTGGACTGCAGAGTTTTCTTTCCCAGGGAAAATGGAAAAAGATTGTGCCCAGGGGGCCCAGGCCCTGACTGCAAAAAATCCTTATATCGAAGGATGCACCCCACACCGAAGTTGTCCCCACCTCAAACTTGTGCTGCCCTAATAGACCCAAGGGAGCCCTACAAACTGACATCAGGAACCTGGACTGCTGAGTTTTCTTTCCCAGGGAAAATGGAAAAAGGATGTGCCCAGGGGCCCCTGGCCCTGACTGCAAAAAATCCTTATATCGAAGGATGGAGCCCACACTGAATTTGTTCCCACCTCAAACTTGTGCTGCCCTAATAGACCCAAGGGAGCCCTACAAACTGACATCAGGAACCTGGACTGCTGAGTTTTCTTTCCCAGGGAAAATGGAAAAAGGATGTGCCCAGGGGCCCCTGGCCCTGGGCTGGGGCCTCACTACAAAAAATCCGTATATCGAAGGATGGACCCCACACCGAAGATGTCCCCACTTCAAACTTGTGCTGCCCTGATAGACCCAAGGGAGCCCTACAAACTGACATCAGGAACCTGGACTGCTGAGTTTTCTTTCCCAGGGAAAATGGAAAAAGGATGTGCCCAGGGGCCCCTGGCCCTGACTGCAAAAAATCCTTATATCGAAGGATGGACCCCACACCAAAGTTGTCCCCACCTCAAACTTGTGCTGCCCTGATAGACCCAAGGGAGCCCTACAAACTGACATCAGGAACCTGGACTGCAGAGTTTTCTTTCCCAGGGAAAATGGAAAAAGATTGTGCCCAGGGGGCCCAGGCCCTGACTGCAAAAAATCCTTATATCGAAGGATGGACCCCACACCGAAGTTGTCCCCACCTCAAACTTGTGCTGCCCTAATAGACCCAAGGGAGCCCTACAAACTGACATCAGGAACCTGGACTGCTGAGTTTTCTTTCCCAGGGAAAATGGAAAAAGGATGTGCCCAGGGGCCCCAGGCCCTGACTGCAAAAAATCCTTATATCGAAGGGTGTAACCCACACTGAAGTTGTCCCCACCTCAAACTTGTGCTGCCCTGATAGACCCAAGGGAGCCCTACAAACTGACATCAGGAACCTGGACTGCTGAGTTTTCTTTCCCAGGGAAAATGGAAAAAGGATGTGCCCAGGGGCCCCTAGCCCTGACTGCAAAAAATCCTTATATCGAAGGATGGACCCCACACCGAAGTTGTCCCCACCTCAAACTTGTGCTGCCCTGATAGACCCAAGGGAGCCCTACAAACTGACATCAGGAACCTGGACTGCTGAGTTTTCTTTCCCAGGGAAAATGGAAAAAGGATGTGCCCAAGGGCCCCTGCCCTGGCTGCAAAAAATCCGTATATCGAAGGATGGACCCCACACCGAAGTTGTCCCCACCTCAAACTTGTGCTGCCCTGATAGACCCAAGGGAGCCCTACAAACTGACATCAGGAACCTGGACTGCTGAGTTTTCTTTCCCAGGGAAAATGGAAAAAGATTGTGCCCAGGGGGCCCAGGCCCTGACTGCAAACAATCCTTATATCGAAGGATGGAGCCCACACCGAAGTTGTCCCCACCTCAAACTTTTGCTGCCCTGATACACCCAAGGGAACCCTACAAACTGACATCAGGAACCTGGACTGCTGAGTTTTCTTTCCCAGGGAAAATGGAAAAAGGTTGTGGCCAGGGGCCCCTGGCCCTGACTGCAAAAAATCCTTATATCGAAGGATGGACCCCACATCAAAGTTGTCCCCACCTCAAACTTGTGCTGCCCTGATAGACCCAAGGGAGCCCTACAAACTGACATCAGGAACCTGGTCTGCTGAGTTTTCTTTCCCAGGGAAAATGGCCAAAGGATGTGCCCACGGGCCCCTGGCCCTGACTGCAAAAAATCCTTATATCGAAGGATGGACCCCACACCAAAGTGTTCCCCACCTAAAACTTGTGCTGCCCTGATAGACCCAAGGGAGCCCTACAAACTGACATCAGGAACCTGGACTGCTGAGTTTTCTTTCCCAGGGAAAATGGAAAAAGGTTGTGCCCAGGGGCCCCTGGCCCTGGGCTGGGGCCTCACTGAAAAAAATCCTTATATCGAAGGATGGACCCCACACCGAAGTTGTCCCCACCTCAAACTTGTGCTGCCCTGATAGACCCAAGGGAGCCCTACAAACTGACATCAGGAACCTGGACTGCTGAGTTTTCTTTCCCAGGGAAAATGGAAAAAGGTTGTGCCCAGGGGCCCCTGGCCCTGACTGCAAAAAATCCTTATATCGAAGGATGGAGCCCACACCGAAGTTGTCCCCACCTCAAACTTGTGCTGCCCTGATAGACCCAAGGGAGCCCTACAAACTGACATCAGGAACCTGGACTGCTGAGTTTTCTTTCCCAGGGAAAATGGAAAAAGGATGTGCCCAGGGGCCCCTGGCCCTGACTGCAAAGAATCCTTATATCGAAGGATGGACCCCACACCAAAGTGTTCCCCACCTCAAACTTGTGCTGCCCTGATAGACCCAAGGGAGCCCTACAAACTGACATCAGGAACCTGGACTGCTGAGTTTTCTTTCCCAGGGAAAATGGAAAAAGGTTGTGCCCAGGGGCCCCTGGCTCTGGGGTGGGGCCTCACTGCAAAAAATCCTTATATCGAAGGATGGAGCCCACACCGAATTTGTCCCCATCTCAAACTTGTGCTGCCCTGATAGACCCAAGGGAGCCCTACAAACTGACATCAGGAACCTGGACTGCTGAGTTTTCTTTCCCAGGGAAAATGGAAAAAGGATGTGCCCAGGGGCCCCTGGCCCTGACTGCAAAAAATCCTTATATCTAAGGATGGAGCCCACACCGAAGTTGTCCCCACCTCAAACTTGTGCTGCCCTGATAGACCCAAGGGAGCCCTACAAACTGACATCAGGAACCTGGACTGCTGAGTTTTCTTTCCCAGGGAAAATGGAAAAAGGATGTGCCCAGGGGCCCCAGGCCCTGACTGCAAAAAATCCTTATATCGAAGGGTGTAACCCACACTGAAGTTGTCCCCACCTCAAACTTGTGCTGCCCTGATAGACCCAAGGCAGCCCTACAAACTGACATCAGGAACCTGGACTGCTGAGTTTTCTTTCCCAGGGAAAATGGCCAAAGGATGTGCCCAGGGGCCCCTGGCCCTGACTGCAAAAAATCCTTATATCGAAGGATGGAGCCCACACTGAATTTGTTCCCACCTCAAACTTGTGCGGCCCTGATAGACCCAAGGGAGTCCTACAAACTGACATCAGGAACCTGGACTGCTGAGTTTTCTTTCCCAGGGAAAATGGAAAAAGGATGTGCCCAGGGGCCCCTGGCCCTGACTGCAAAAAATCCTTATATCGAAGTATGGACCCCACATCAAAGTGGTCCCCACCTCAAACTTGTGCTGCCCTTATACACCCAAGGGAACCCTACAAACTGACATCAGGAACCTGGACTGCTGAGTTTTCTTTCCCAGGGAAAATGGAAAAAGGATGTGCCCAGGGGCCCCTGGCCCTGACTGCAAAAAATCCTTATATCGAAGGATGGAGCCCACACCGAAGTTGTCCCCACCTCAAACTTCTGCTGCCCTGATAGACCCAAGGGAGCCCTACAAACTGACATCAGGAACCTGGACTGCTGAGTTTCCTTTCCCACGGAAAATGGCCAAAGGATGTGCCCAGGGGCCCCTGGCCCTGGGCTGGGGCCTCACTGCAAATAATCCTTATATCGAAGGATGGACCCCACACCGAAGTTGTCCCCACCTCAAACTTGTGCTGCCCTGATAGACACAAGGGAGCCCTACAAACTGACATCAGGAACCTGGACTGCTGAGTTTTCTTTCCCAGGGAAAATGGAAAAAGGATGTGCCCAGGGGCCCCAAGCCCTGACTGCAAAAAATCCTTATATCGAAGGATGGACCCCACACCGAAGTTGTCCCCACCTCAAACTTGTGCTGCCCTGATAGACCCAAGGGAGCCCTACAAACTGACATCAGGAACCTGGACTGCTGAGTTTTCTTTCCCAGGGAAAATGGAAAAAGGATGTGCCCAGGGGCCCCTGGCCCTGGGCTGGGGCCTCACTACAAAAAATCCTTATATCGAAGGATGGACCCCACACCGAAATTGTCCCCACTTCAAACTTGTGCTGCCCTGATAGACCCAAGGGAGCCCTACAAACTGACATCAGGAACCTGGACTGCTGAGTTTTCTATCCCAGGGAAAATGGAAAAAGGATATGCCCAGGGGCCCCTGGCACTGACTGCAAAAAATCCTTATATCGAAGGATGGACCCCACACCGAATTTGTCCCCATCTCAAACTTGTGCTGCCCTGATAGACCCAAGGGAGCCCTACAAACTGACATCAGGAACCTGGACTGCTGAGTTTTCTTTCCCAGGGAAAATGGCCAAAGGATGTGCCCAGGGGGCCCTGGCCCTGACTGCAAAAAATCCTTATATCGAAGGATGGACCCCACACCAAAGCGTTCCCCACCTCAAACTTGTGCTGCCCTAATAGACCCAAGGGAGCCCTACAAACTGACATCAGGAACCTGGACTGTTGAGTTTTCTTTCCCAGGGAAAATGGAAAAAGGTTGTGCCCAGGGGCCCCTGGCCCTGGGGTGGGGCCTCACTGCAAAAAATCCTTATATCGAAGGATGGACCCCACACCGAAGTTGTCCCCACCTCAAACTTGTGCTGCCCTGATAGACCCAAGGGAGCCCTACAAACTGACATCAGGAACCTGGACTGCTGAGTTTTCTTTCCCAGGGAAAATGGAAAAAGGTTGTGCCCAGGGGCCCCTGGCCCTGACTGCAAAAAATCCTTATATCGAAGGATGGACCCCACACCAAAGTTGTCCCCACCTCAAACTTGTGCTGCCCTGATAGACCCAAGGGAGCCTTACAAACTGACATCAGGAACCTGGACTGCTGAGTTTTCTTTCCCAGGGAAAATGGAAAAAGGATATGCCCAGGGGCCCCTGGCCCTGACTGCAAAAAATCCTTATATCGAGGGGTGGACCCCACACCGAAGTTGTCCCCACCTCAAACTTGTGCTGCCCTGATAGACCCAAGGGAGCCCTACAAACTGACATCAGGAACCTGGACTGCAGAGTTTTCTTTCCCAGGGAAAATGGAAAAAGGATGTGCCCAGGGGCCCCTGGCCCTGACTGCAAAGAATCCTTATATCGAAGGATGGACTCCACACCGAAGTTGTCCCCACCTCAAACTTGTGCTGCCCTGATAGACCCAAGGGAGCCCTACAAACTGACATCAGGAACCTGGACTGCTGAGTTTTCTTTCCCAGGGAAAATGGAAAAAGGTTGTGCCCAGGGGCCCCTGGCCCTGACCGCAAAAAATCCTTATATCGAAGGATGGAGCCCACAGCGAAGTTGTCCCCACCTCAAACTTGTGCTGCCCTGATAGACCCAAGGGAGCCCTACAAACTGACATCAGGAACCTGGACTGCTGAGTTTTCTTTCCCACGGAAAATGGCCAAAGGTTGTGCCCAGGGGCCCCTGGCCCTGGGCTGGGGCCTCACTACAAAAAATCCTTATATCGAAGGATGGACCCCACACCGAAGTTGTCCCCACCTCAAACTTGTGCTGCCCTGATACACCCAAGGGAGCCCTACAAACTGACATCAGGAACCTGGACTGCTGAGTTTTCTTTCCCAGGGAAAATGGAAAAAGGATGTGCCCAGGGGCCCCTAGCCCTGACTGCAAAAAATCCTTATATCGAAGGATGGACCCCACACCAAAGTTGTCCCCACCTCAAACTTGTGCTGCCCTGATAGACCCAAGGGAGCCCTACAAACTGACATCAGGAACCTGGACTGCTGAGTTTTCTTTCCCAGGGAAAATGGAAAAAGGATGTGCCCAGGGGCCCCTGGCCCTGGACTGGGTCCTCACTACAAAAAATCCTTATATCGAAGGATGGAGCCCACACCGAAGTTGTCCCCACCTCAAACTTGTGCTGCCCTGATAGACCCAAGGGAGCCCTACAAACTGACATCAGGAACCTGGACTGCTGAGTTTTCTTTCCCAGGGAAAATGGAAAAAGGATATGCCCAGGGGCCCCTGGCCCTGACTGCAAAAAATCCTTATATCGAAGGGTGGACCCCACACCGAAGTTGTCCCCACCTCAAACTTGTGCTGCCCTGATAGACCCAAGGGAGCCCTACAAACTGACATCAGGAACCTGGACTGCTGAGTTTTCTTTCCCAGGGAAAATGGAAAAAGGATGTGCCCAGGGGCCCCTGGCCCTGACTGCAAAGAATCCTTATATCGAAGGATGGACCCCACACCAAAGTGTTCCCCACCTCAAACTTGTGCTGCCCTGATAGACCCAAGGGAGCCCTACAAACTGACATCAGGAACCTGGACTGCTGAGTTTTCTTTCCCAGGGAAAATGGAAAAAGGTTGTGCCCAGGGGCCCCTGGCTCTGGGGTGGGGCCTCACTGCAAAAAATCCTTATATCGAAGGATGGAGCCCACACCGAATTTGTCCCCATCTCAAACTTGTGCTGCCCTGATAGACCCAAGGGAGCCCTACAAACTGACATCAGGAACCTGGACTGCTGAGTTTTCTTTCCCAGGGAAAATGGAAAAAGGATGTGCCCAGGGGCCCCTGGCCCTGACTGCAAAAAATCCTTATATCGAAGGATGGAGCCCACACCGAAGTTGTCCCCACCTCAAACTTGTGCTGCCCTTATAGACCCAAGGGAGCCCTACAAACTGACATCAGGAACCTGGACTGCTGAGTTTTCTTTCCCAGGGAAAATGGAAAAAGGATGTGCCCAGTGGCCCCTGGCCCTGACTGCAAAAAATCCTTATATCGAAGGATGGAGCCCACACCGAAGTTGTCCCCACCTCAAACTTCTGCTGCCCTGATAGACCCAAGGGAGCCCTACAAACTGACATCAGGAACCTGGACTGCTGAGTTTCCTTTCCCACGGAAAATGGCCAAAGGATGTGCCCAGGGGCCCCTGGCCCTGGGCTGGGGCCTCACTGCAAATAATCCTTATATCGAAGGATGGACCCCACACCGAAGTTGTCCCCACCTCAAACTTGTGCTGCCCTGATAGACACAAGGGAGCCCTACAAACTGACATCAGGAACCTGGACTGTTGAGTTTTCTTTCCCAGGGAAAATGGAAAAAGGATGTGCCCAGGGGCCCCTAGCCCTGACTGCAAAAAATCCTTATATCGAAGGATGGACCCCACACCGAAGTTGTCCCCACCTCAAACTTGTGCTGCCCTGATAGACCCAAGGGAGCCCTACAAACTGACATCAGGAACCTGGACTGCTGAGTTTTCTTTCCCAGGGAAATTGGAAAAAGGATGTGCCCAGGGGCCCCTGGCCCTGGGCTGGGGCCTCACTACAAAAAATCCTTATATCGCAGGATGGACCCCACACCGAAATTGTCCCCACTTCAAACTTGTGCTGCCCTGATAGACCCAAGGGAGCCCTACAAACTGACATCAGGAACCTGGACTGCTGAGTTTTCTATCCCAGGGAAAATGGAAAAAGGATATGCCCAGGGGCCCCTGGCACTGACTGCAAAAAATCCTTATATCGAAGGATGGACCCCACACCGAATTTGTCCCCATCTCAAACTTGTGCTGCCCTGATAGACCCAAGGGAGCCCTACAAACTGACATCAGGAACCTGGACTGCTGAGTTTTCTTTCCCAGGGAAAATGGAAAAAGGATGTGCCCAGGGGGCCCTGGCCCTGACTGCAAAAAATCCTTATATCGAAGGATGGACCCCACACCAAAATTGCCCCACCTCAAACTTGTGCTGCCCTAATAGACCCAAGGGAGCCCTACAAACTGACATCAGGAACCTGGACTGCTGTGTTTTCTTTCCCAGGGAAAATGGAAAAAGGATGTGCCCAGGGGCCCCAGGCCCTGACTGCAAAAAATCCTTATATCGAAGGATGGACCCCACATCAAAGTGGTCCCCACCTCAAACTTGTGCTGCCCTGATACACCCAAGGGAACCCTACAAACTGACATCAGGAACCTGGACTGCTGAGTTTTCTTTCCCAGGGAAAATGGCCAAAGGATGTGCCCTGGGGCCCCTGGCCCTGACTGCAAAAAATCCTTATATCGAAGGATGGAGCCCACACCGAATTTGTCCCCATCTCAAACTTGTGCTGCCCTGATAGACCCAAGGGAGCCCTACAAAGTGACATCAGGAACCTGGTCTGCTGAGTTTTCTTTCCCAGGGAAAATGGAAAAAGGATGTGCCCAGGGGCCCCTGGCCCTGACTGCAAAAAATCCTTATATCGAAGGATGGAGCACACACCAAAGTTGTCCCCACCTCAAACTTTTGCTGCCCTGATACACCCAAGGGAACCCTACAAACTGACATCAGGAACCTGGACTGCCGAGTTTTCTTTCCCAGGGAAAATGGAAAAAGGTAGTGGCCAGGGGCCCCTAGCCCTGACTGCAAAAAATCCTTATATCGAAGGATGGACCCCACATTAAAGTAGTCCCCACCTAAAACTTGTGCTGCCCTGATAGACCCAAGGGAGCCCTACAAACTGACATCAGGAACCTGGACTGCTGAGTTTTCTTTCCCAGGGAAAATGGAAAAAGGATGTGCCCAGGGGCCCCTGGCCCTGGGCTGGGGCCTCACTACAAAAAATCCTTATATCGAAGGATGGACCCCACACCGAAGTTGTCCCCACTTCAAACTTGTGCTGCCCTGATAGACCCAAGGGAGCCCTACAAACTGACATCAGGAACCTGGACTGCTGAGTTTTCTATCCCAGGGAAAATGGAAAAAGGATATGCCCAGGGGCCCCTGGCACTGACTGCAAAAAATCCTTATATCGAAGGATGGACCCCACACCGAAGTTGTCCCCACCTCAAACTTGTGCTGCCCTGATAGACCCAAGGGAGCCCTACAAACTGACATCAGGAACCTGGACTGCTGAGTTTTTTTTCCCAGGGAAAATGGCCAAAGGATGTGCCCAGGGGGCCGTGGCCCTGACTGCAAAAAATCCTTATATCGAAGGATGGACCCCACACCAAAATTGCCCCACCTCAAACTTGTGCTGCCCTAATAGACCCAAGGGAGCCCTACAAACTGACATCAGGAACCTGGACTGCTGAGTTTTCTTTCCCAGGGAAAATGGAAAAAGGATGTGCCCAGGGGCCCCAGGCCCTGACTGCAAAAAATCCTTATATCGAAGGATGGACCCCACATCAAAGTGGTCCCCACCTCAAACTTGTGCTGCCCTGATACACCCAAGGGAACCCTACAAACTGACATCAGGAACCTGGACTGCTGAGTTTTCTTTCCCAGGGAAAATGGAAAAAGGATGTGCCCAGGGGGCCCTGGCCCTGACTGCCAACAATCCTTATATCGAAGGATGGAGCCCACACCGAAGTTGTCCCCACCTCAAACTTTTGCTACCCTGATACACCCAAGGGAACCCTACAAACTGACATCAGGAACCTGGACTGCTGAGTTTTCTTTCCCAGGGAAAATGGAAAAAGGTTGTGGCCAGGGGCCCCCGGCCCTGACTGCAAAAAATCCTTATATCGAAGGATGGACCCCACACCGAAGTTGTCCCCACCTCAAACTTGTGCTGCCCTGATAGACCCAAGGGAGCCCTACAAACTGACATCAGGAACCTGGACTGCTGAGTTTTCTTTCCCAGGGAAAATGGCCAAAGGATGTGCCCAGGGGCCCCTGGCCCTGACTGCAAAAAATCCTTATATCGAAGGATGGACCGCACACCAAAGCGTTCCCCACCTCAAACTTGTGCTGCCCTGATAGACCCAAGGGAGCCCTACAAACTGACATCAGGAACCTGGACTGCTGAGTTTTCTTTCCCAGGGAAAATGGAAAAAGGTTGTGCCCAGGGGCCCCTGGCCCTGGGGTGGGGCTTCACTGCAAAAAATCCTTATATCGAAGGATGGACCCCACACCGAAGTTGTCCCCACCTCAAACTTGTGCTGCCCTGATAGACCCAAGGGAGCCCTACAAACTGACATCAGGAACCTGGACTGCTGAGTTTTCTTTCCCAGGGAAAATGGAAAAAGGTTGTGCCCAGGGGCCCCTGGCCCTGACTGCAAAAAATCCTTATATCGAAGGATGGACCCCACACCAAAGTTGTCCCCACCTCAAACTTCTGCTGCCCTGATAGACCCAAGGGAGCCCTACAAACTGACATCAGGAACCTGGACTGCTGAGTTTTCTTTCCCAGGGAAAATGGAAAAAGGATATGCCCAGGGGCCCCTGGCCCTGACTGCAAAAAATCCTTATATCGAAGGGTGGACCCCACAACGAAGTTGTCCCCACCTCAAACTTGTGCTGCCCTGATAGACCCAAGGGAGCCCTACAAACTGACATCAGGAACCTGGACTGCTGAGTTTTCTTTCCCAGGGAAAATGGAAAAAGGATGTGCCCAGGGGCCCCTGGCCCTGACTGCAAAGAATCCTTATATCGAAGGATGGACCCCACACCGAAGTTGTCCCCACCTCAAACTTGTGCTGCCCTGATAGACCCAAGGGAGCCCTACAAACTGACATCAGGAACCTGGACTGCTGAGTTTTCTTTCCCAGGGAAAATGGAAAAAGGTTGTGCCCAGGGGCCCCTGGCCCTGGGCTGGGGCCTCACTGCAAATAATCCTTATATCGAAGGATGGACCCCACACCGAAGTTGTCCCCACCTCAAACTTGTGCTGCCCTGATAGACACAAGGGAGCCCTACAAACTGACATCAGGAACCTGGACTGCTGAGTTTTCTTTCCCAGGGAAAATGGAAAAAGGATGTGCCCAGGGGCCCCTAGCCCTGACTGCAAAAAATCCTTATATCGAAGGATGGACCCCACACCAAAGTTGTCCCCACCTCAAACTTGTGCTGCCCTGATAGACCCAAGGGAGCCCTACAAACTGACATCAGGAACCTGGACTGCTGAGTTTTCTTTCCCAGGGAAAATGGCCAAAGGATGTGCCCAGGGGGCCCTGGCCCTGACTGCAAAAAATCCTTATATCGAAGGATGGACCCCACACCAAAATTGCCCCACCTCAAACTTGTGCTGCCCTGATAGACCCAAGGGAGCCCTACAAACTGACATCAGGAACCTGGACTGCTGAGTTTTCTTTCCCAGGGAAAATGGAAAAAGGATGTGCCCAGGGGCCCCTGGCCCTGACTGCAAAAAATCCTTATATCGAAGGATGGACCCCACACCAAAGTGTTCCCCACCTCAAACTTGTGCTGCCCTGATAGACCCAAGGGAGCCCTACAAACTGACATCAGGAACCTGGACTGCTGAGTTTTCTTTCCCACGGAAAATGGCCAAAGGATGTGGCCAGGGGCCCCTGGCCCTGACTGCAAAAAATCCTTATATCGAAGGATGGGCCCCACATCAAAGTTGTCCCCACCTCAAACTTGTGCTGCCCTGATAGACCCAAGGGAGCCCTACAAACTGACATCAGGAACCTGGACTGCTGAGTTTTCTTTCCCAGGGAAAATGGCCAAAGGGTGTGCCCAGGGGCCCCTGGCCCTGACTGCAAAAAATCCTTATATCGAAGGATGGATCCCACACCAAAGCGTTCCCCACCTCAAACTTGTGCTGCCCTGATAGACCCAAGGGAGCCCTACACACTGACATGAGGAACCTGGACTGCTGAGTTTTCTTTCCCAGGGAAAATGGAAAAAGGTTGTGCCCAGGGGCCCCTGGCCCTGGGGTGGGGCCTCACTGCAAAAAATCCTTATATCGAAGGATGGACCCCACACCGAAGTTGTCCCCACCTCAAACTTGTGCTGCCCTGATAGACCCAAGGGAGCCCTACAAACTGACATCAGGAACCTGGACTGCTGAGTTTTCTTTCCCAGGGAAAATGGAAAAAGGTTGTGCTTAGGGGCCCCTGCCCCTGACTGCAAAAAATCCTTATATCGAAGGATGGACCCCACACCAAAGTTGTCCCCACCTCAAACTTGTGCTGCTCTGATAGACCCAAGGGAGCCCTACAAACTGACATCAGGAACCTGGACTGCTGAGTTTTCTTTCCCAGGGAAAATGGAAAAAGGATATGCCCAGGGGCCCCTGGCCCTGACTGCAAAAAATCCTTATATCGAAGGGTGGACCCCACACCGAAGTTGTCCCCACCTCAAACTTGTGCTGCCCTGATAGACCCAAGGGAGCCCTACAAACTGACATCAGGAACCTGGACTGCTGAGTTTTCTTTCCCAGGGAAAATGGAAAAAGGATGTGCCCAGGGGCCCCTGGCCCTGACTGCAAAGAATCCTTATATCGAAGGATGGAGCCCACACCGAAGTTGTCCCCACCTCAAACTTGTGCTGCCCTGATAGACCCAAGGGAGCCCTACAAACTGACATCAGGAACCTGGACTGCTGAGTTTTCTTTCCCAGGGAAAATGGAAAAAGGATGTGCCCAGGGGCCCCTGGCCCTGGGCTGGGTCCTCACAACAAAAAATCCTTATATCGAAGGATGGACCCCACACCGTTGTTGTCCCCACTTCAAACTTGTGCTGCCCTGATAGACCCAAGGGAGCCCTACAAACTGACATCAGGAACCTGGACTGCTGAGTTTTCTTTCCCAGGGAAAATGGAAAAAGGATATGCCCAGGGGCCCCTGGCCCTGACTGCAAAAAATCCTTATATCGAAGGATGGACCCCACACCGAAGTTGTCCCCACCTCAAACTTGTGCTGCCCTGATAGACCCAAGGGAGCCCTACAAACTGACATCAGGAACCTGGACTGCTGAGTTTTCTTTCCCAGGGAAAATGGCCAAAGGATGTGCCCAGGGGGCCCTGGCCCTGACTGCAAAAAAGCCTTATATCGAAGGATGGACCCCACACCAAAATTGCCCCACCTCAAACTTGTGCTGCCCTGATAGACCCAAGGGAGCCCTACAAACTGACATCAGGAACCTGGACTGCTGAGTTTTCTTTCCCAGGGAAAATGGAAAAAGGATGTGCCCAGGGGCCCCTGGCCCTGACTGCAAAGAATCCTTATATCGAAGGATGGACCCCACACCAAAGTGTTCCCCACCTCAAACTTGTGCTGCCCTGATAGACCCAAGGGAGCCCTACAAACTGACATCAGGAACCTGGACTGCTGAGTTTTCTTTCCCAGGGAAAATGGAAAAAGGTTGTGCCCAGGGGCCCCTGGCTCTGGGGTGGGGCCTCACTGCAAAAAATCCTTATATCGAAGGATGGAGCCCACACCGAAGTTGTCCCCACCTCAAACTTGTGCTGCCCTGATAGACCCAAGGGAGCCCTACAAACTGACATCAGGAACCTGGACTGCTGAGTTTTCTTTCCCAGGGAAAATGGAAAAAGGATGTGCCCAGGGGCCCCTGGCCCTGACTGCAAAAAATCCTTATATCGAAGGATGGAGCCCACACCGAAGTTGTCCCCACCTCAAACTTCTGCTGCCCTGATAGACCCAAGGGAGCCCTACAAACTGACATCAGGAACCTGGACTGCTGAGTTTTCTTTCCCACGGAAAATGGCCAAAGGATGTGCCCAGGGGCCCCTGGCCCTGGGCTGGGACCTGACTGCAAAAAATCCTTATATCGAAGGATGGACCCCACACCGAAGTTGTCCCCACCTCAAACTTGTGCTGCCCTGATAGACCCAAGGGAGCCCTACAAACTGACATCAGGAACCTGGACTGCTGAGTTTTCTTTCCCAGGGAAAATGGAAAAAGGATGTGCCCAGGGGCCCCTAGCCCTGACTGCAAAAAATCCTTATATCGAAGGATGGACCCCACACCGAAGTTGTCCCCACCTCAAACTTGTGCTGCCCTGATAGACCCAAGGGAGCCCTACAAACTGACATCAGGAACCTGGACTGCTGAGTTTTCTTTCCCAGGGAAAATGGAAAAAGGATGTGCCCAGGGGCCCCTGGCCCTGGGCTGGGGCCTCACTACAAAAAATCCTTATATCGAAGGATGGACCCCACACCGAAGTTGTCCCCACTTCAAACTTGTGCTGCCCTGATAGACCCAAGGGAGCCCTACAAACTGACATCAGGAACCTGGACTGCTGAGTTTTCTTTCCCAGGGAAAATGGAAAAAGGATATGCCCAGGGGCCCCTGGCACTGACTGCAAAAAATCCTTATATTGAAGGATGGACCCCACACCAAAGTGTTCCCCACCTCAAACTTGTGCTGCCCTCATAGACCCAAGGGAGCCCTACAAACTGACATCAGGAAGCTGGACTGCAGAGTTTTCTTTCCCAGGGAAAATGGAAAAAGGTTGTGCCCAGGGGGCCCAGGCCCTGACTGCAAAAAATCCTTGTATCGAAGGATGGACCCCACACCAAAGTTGTCCCCACCTCAAACTTGTGCTGCCCTGATAGACCCAAGGGAGCCCTACAAACTGACATCAGGAACCTGGACTGCTGAGTTTTCTTTCCCAGGGAAAATGGCCAAAGCATGTGCCCAGGGGGCCCTGGCCCTGACTGCAAAAAAGCCTTATATCGAAGGATGGACCCCACACCAAAATTGCCCCACCTCAAACTTGTGCTGCCCTAATAGACCCAAGGGAGCCCTACAAACTGACATCAGGAACCTGGACTGCTGAGTTTTCTTTCCCAGGGAAAATGGAAAAAGGATGTGCCCAGGGGCCCCAGGCCCTGACTGCAAAAAATCCTTATATCGAAGGATGGACCCCACATCAAAGTGGTCCCCACCTCAAACTTGTGCTGCCCTGATACACCCAAGGGAACCCTACAAACTGACATCAGGAACCCGGACTGCTGAGTTTTCTTTCCCAGGGTAAATGGAAAAAGGATGAGCCCAGGGGGCCCTGGCCCTGACTGCAAACAATCATTATATCGAAGGATGGAGCCCACACCGAAGTTGTCCCCACCTCAAACTTTTGCTGCCCTGATACACCCAAGGGAACCCTACAAACTGACATCAGGAACCTGGACTGCTGAGTTTTCTTTCCCAGGGAAAATGGAAAAAGGTTGTGCCCAGGGGCCCCTGGCCCTGACTGCAAAGAATCCTTATATCGAAGGATGGGCCCCACACCAAAGTTGTCCCCACCTCAAACTTGTGCTGCCCTGATAGACCCAAGGGAGCCCTACAAACTGACATCAGGAACCTGGACTGCTGAGTTTTCTTTCCCAGGGAAAATGGAAAAAGGATGTGCCCAGGGGCCCCTGGCCCTGACTGCAAAAAATCCTTATATCGAAGGATGGACCCCACACCGAAGTTGTCCCCACCTCAAACTTGTGCTGCCCTGATAGACCCAAGGGAGCCCTACAAACTGACATCAGGAACCTGGACTGCTGAGTTTTCTTTCCCAGGGAAAATGGAAAAAGGATGTGCCCAGGGGACCCTGGCCCTGACTGCAAAAAATCCTTATATCGAAGGATGGAGCCCACACCGAAGTTGTCCCCACCTCAAACTTGTGCTGCCCTGATAGACCCAAGGGAGCCCTACAAACTGACATCAGGAACCTGGACTGCTGAGTTTTCTTTCCCACGGAAAATGGCCAAAGGATGTGCCCAGCGGCCCCTGGCCCTGGGCTGGAGCCTGACTGCAAAAAATCCTTATATCGAAGGATGGACCCCACACCGAAGTTGTCCCCACCTCAAACTTGTGCTGCCCTGATACACCCAAGGGAGCCCTACAAACTGACATCAGGAACCTGGACTGCTGAGTTTTCTTTCCCAGGGAAAATGGAAAAAGGTTGTGCCCAGGGGGCCCAGGCCCTGACTGCAAAAAATCCTTGTATCGAAGGATGGACCCCACACCAAAGTTGTCCCCACCTCAAACTTGTGCTGCCCTGATAGACCCAAGGGAGCCCTACAAACTGACATCAGGAACCTGGACTGCTGAGTTTTCTTTCCCAGGGAAAATGGCCAAAGGATGTGCCCAGGGGGCCCTGGCCCTGACTGCAAAAAATCCTTATATCGAAGGATGGACCCCACACCAAAATTGCCCCACCTCAAACTTGTGCTGCCCTAGTAGACCCAAGGGAGCCCTACAAACTGACATCAGGAACCTGGACTGCTGAGTTTTCTTTCCCAGGGAAAATGGAAAAAGGATGTGCCCAGGGGCCCCAGGCCCTGACTGCAAAAAATCCTTATATCGAAGGATGGAGCCCACATCAAAGTGGTCCCCACCTCAAACTTGTGCTGCCCTGATACACCCAAGGGAACCCTACAAACTGACATCAGGAACCTGGACTGATGAGTTTTCTTTCCCAGGGAAAATGGAAAAAGGATGTGCCCAGGGGGCCCTGGCCCTGACTGCAAACAATCCTTATATCGAAGGATGGAGCCCACACCGAAGTTGTCCCCACCTCAAACTTTTGCTGCCCTGATACACCCAAGGGAACCCTACAAACTGACATCAGGAACCTGGACTGCTGAGTTTTCTTTCCCAGGGAAAATGGAAAAAGGTTTTGGCCAGGGGCCCCTGGCCCTGACTGCAAAAAATCCTTATATCGAAGGATGGACCCCACACCGAAGTTGTCCCCACCTCAAACTTGTGCTGCCCTGATAGACCCAAGGGAGCCCTACAAACTGACATCAGGAATCTGGACTGCTGAGTTTTCTTTCCCAGGGAAAATGGCCAAAGGATGTGCCCAGGGGCCCCTGGTCCTGACTGCAAAAAATCCTTATATCGAAGGATGGACCCCACACCAAAGCGTTCCCCACCTCAAACTTGTGCTGCCCTGATAGACCCAAGGGAGCCCTACAAACTGACATCAGGAACCTGGACTGCTGAGTTTTCTTTCCCAGGGAAAATGGAAAAAGGTTGTGCCCAGGGGCCCCTGGCCCTGGGGTGGGGCCTCACTGCAAAAAATCCTTATATCGAAGGATGGACCCCACACCGAAGTTGTCCCCACCTCAAACTTGTGCTGCCCTGATAGACCCAAGGGAGCCCTACAAACTGACATCAGGAACCTGGACTGCTGAGTTTTCTTTCCCAGGGAAAATGGAAAAAGGTTGTGCCCAGGGGCCCCTGGCCCTGACTGCAAAAAATCCTTATATCGAAGGATGGACCCCACACCAAAGTTGTCCCCACCTCAAACTTGTGCTGCCCTGATAGACCCAAGGGAGCCCTACAAACTGACATCAGGAACCTGGACTGCTGAGTTTTCTTTCCCAGGGAAAATGGAAAAAGGATGTGCCCAGGGGCCCCTGGCCCTGACTGCAAAGAATCCTTATATCGAAGGATGGACCCCACACCAAAATTGCCCCACCTCAAACTTGTGCTGCCCTGATAGACCCAAGGGAGCCCTACAAACTGACATCAGGAACCTGGACTGCTGAGTTTTCTTTCCCAGGGAAAATGGAAAAAGGATGTGCCCAGGGGCCCCTGGCCCTGACTGCAAAGAATCCTTATATCGAAGGATGGACCCCACACCAAAGTGTTCCCCACCTCAAACTTGTGCTGCCCTGATAGACCCAAGGGAGCCCTACAAACTGACATCAGGAACCTGGACTGCTGAGTTTTCTTTCCCAGGGAAAATGGAAAAAGGTTGTGCCCAGGGGCCCCTGGCTCTGGGGTGGGGCCTCACTGCAAAAAATCCTTATATCGAAGGATGGAGCCCACACCGAATTTGTCCCCACCTCAAACTTGTGCTGCCCTGATAGACCCAAGGGAGCCCTACAAACTGACATCAGGAACCTGGACTGCTGAGTTTTCTTTCCCAGGGAAAATGGAAAAAGGATGTGGCCAGGGGCCCCTGGCCCTGACTGCAAAAAATCCTTATATCGAAGGATGGACCCCACACCGAAGTTGTCCCCACCTCAAACTTGTGCTGCCCTGATAGACCCAAGGGAGCCCTACAAACTGACATCAGGAACCTGGACTGCTGAGTTTTCTTTCCCAGGGAAAATGGAAAAAGGATGTGCCCAGGGGCCCCTGGCCCTGACTGCAAAAAATCCTTATATCGAAGGATGGAGCCCACACCGAAGTTGTCCCCACCTCAAACTTGTGCTGCCCTGATAGACCCAAGGGAGCCCTACAAACTGACATCAGGAACCTGGACTGCTGAGTTTTCTTTCCCAGGGAAAATGGAAAAAGGATGTGCCCAGGGGCCCCTGGCCCTCGGCTGGGGCCTGACTGCAAAAAATCCTTATATCGAAGGATGGACCCCACACCGAAGTTGTCCCCACCTCAAACTTGTGCTGCCCTGATAGACCCAAGGGAGCCCTACAAACTGACATCAGGAACCTGGACTGCTGAGTTTTCTTTCCCAGGGAAAATGGAAAAAGGATGTGCCCAGGGGCCCCTGGCCCTGGGCTGGGGCCTCACTACAAAAAATCCTTATATCGAAGGATGGACCCCACACCAAAGTTGTCCCCACTTCAAACTTGTGCTGCCCTGATAGACCCAAGGGAGCCCTACAAACTGACATCAGGAACCTGGACTGATGAGTTTTCTTTCCCAGGGAAAATGGAAAAAGGATATGCCCAGGGGCCCCTGGCACTGACTGCAAAAAATCCTTATATTGAAGGATGGACCCCACACCAAAGTTGTCCCCACCTCAAACTTCTGCTGCCCTCATAGACCCAAGGGAGCCCTACAAACTGACATCAGGAAGCTGGACTGCAGAGTTTTCTTTCCCAGGGAAAATGGAAAAAGGTTGTGCCCAGGGGGCCCAGGCCCTGACTGCAAAAAATCCTTGTATCGAAGGATGGACCCCACACCAAAGTTGTCCCCACCTCAAACTTGTGCTGCCCTGATAGACCCAAGGGAGCCCTACAAACTGACATCAGGAACCTGGACTGCTGAGTTTTCTTTCCCAGGGAAAATGGCCAAAGGATGTGCCCAGGGGGCCCTGGCCCTGACTTCAAAAAATCATTATATCGAAGGATGGACCCCACACCAAAATTGCCCCACCTCAAACTTGTGCTGCCCTAGTAGACCCAAGGGAGCCCTACAAACTGACATCAGGAACCTGGACTGCTGAGTTTTCTTTCCCAGGGAAAATGGAAAAAGGATGTGCCCAGGGGCCCCAGGCCCTGACTGCAAAAAATCCTTATATCGAAGGATGGAGCCCACATCAAATTTGTCCCCACCTCAAACTTGTGCTGCCCTGATACACCCAAGGGAACCCTACAAACTGACATCAGGAACCTGGACTGATGAGTTTTCTTTCCCAGGGAAAATGGAAAAAGGATGTGCCCAGGGGGCCCTGGCCCTGACTGCAAACAATCCTTATATCGAAGGATGGAGCCCACACCGAAGTTGTCCCCACCTCAAACTTTTGCTGCCCTGATACACCCAAGGGAACCCTACAAACTGACATCAGGAACCTGGACTGCTGAGTTTTCTTTCCCAGGGAAAATGGAAAAAGGTTTTGGCCAGGGGCCCCTGGCCCTGACTGCAAAAAATCCTTATATCGAAGGATGGACCCCACACCGAAGTTGTCCCCACCTCAAACTTGTGCTGCCCTGATAGACCCAAGGGAGCCCTACAAACTGACATCAGGAATCTGGACTGCTGAGTTTTCTTTCCCAGGGAAAATGGCCAAAGGATGTGCCCAGGGGCCCCTGGTCCTGACTGCAAAAAATCCTTATATCGAAGGATGGACCCCACACCAAAGCGTTCCCCACCTCAAACTTGTGCTGCCCTGATAGACCCAAGGGAGCCCTACAAACTGACATCAGGAACCTGGACTGCTGAGTTTTCTTTCCCAGGGAAAATGGAAAAAGGTTGTGCCCAGGGGCCCCTGGCCCTGGGGTGGGGCCTCACTGCAAAAAATCCTTATATCGAAGGATGGACCCCACACCGAAGTTGTCCCCACCTCAAACTTTGCTGCCCTGATAGACCCAAGGGAGCCCTACAAACTGACATCAGGAACCTGGACTGCTGAGTTTTCTTTCCCAGGGAAAATGGAAAAAGGTTGTGCCCAGGGGCCCCTGGCCCTGACTGCAAAAAATCCTTATATCGAAGGATGGACCCCACACCAAAGTTGTCCCCACCTCAAACTTGTGCTGCCCTGATAGACCCAAGGGAGCCCTACAAACTGACATCAGGAACCTGGACTGCTGAGTTTTCTTTCCCAGGGAAAATGGAAAAAGGATGTGCCCAGGGGCCCCTGGCCCTGACTGCAAAGAATCCTTATATCGAAGGATGGACCCCACACCGAAGTTGTCCCCACCTCAAACTTGTGCTGCCCTGATAGACCCAAGGGAGCCCTACAAACTGACATCAGGAACCTGGACTGCTGAGTTTTCTTTCCCAGGGAAAATGGAAAAAGGTTGTGCCCAGGGGCCCCTGGCCCTGACCGCAAAAAATCCTTATATCGAAGGATGGAGCCCACACCGAAGTTGTCCCCACCTCAAACTTGTGCTGCCCTGATAGACCCAAGGGAGCCCTACAAACTGACATCAGGAACCTGGACTGCTGAGTTTTCTTTCCCACGGAAAATGGCCAAAGGATGTGCCCAGGGGCCCCGGGCCCTGGGCTGGGGCCTCACTGCAAAAAATCCTTATATCGAAGGATGGACCCCACACCGAAGTTGTCCCCACCTCAAACTTGTGCTGCCCTGATAGACCCAAGGGAGCCCTACAAACTGACATCAGGAACCTGGACTGCTGAGTTTTCTTTCCCAGGGAAAATGGCCAAAGGATGTGCCCAGGGGGCCCTGGCCCTGACTGCAAAAAATCCTTATATCGAAGGATGGACCCCACACCAAAATTGCCCCACCTCAAACTTGTGCTGCCCTGATAGACCCAAGGGAGCCCTACAAACTGACATCAGGAACCTGGACTGCTGAGTTTTCTTTCCCAGGGAAAATGGAAAAAGGATGTGCCCAGGGGCCCCTGGCCCTGACTGTAAAGAATCCTTATATCGAAGGATGGACCCCACACCAAAGTGTTCCCCACCTCAAACTTGTGCTGCCCTGATAGACCCAAGGGAGCCCTACAAACTGACATCAGGAACCTGGACTGCTGAGTTTTCTTTCCCAGGGAAAATGGAAAAAGGTTGTGCCCAGGGGGCCCTGGCCCTGACTGCAAACAATCCTTATATCGAAGGATGGAGCCCACACCGAAGTTGTCCCCACCTCAAACTTTTGCTGCCCTGATACACCCAAGGGAACCCTACAAACTGACATCAGGAACCTGGACTGCTGAGTTTTCTTTCCCAGGGAAAATGGAAAAAGGTTGTGGCCAGGGGCCCCTGGCCCTGACTGCAAAAAATCCTTATATCGAAGGATGGACCCCACATCAAAGTTGTCCCCACCTTAAACTTGTGCTGCCCTGATAGACCCAAGGGAGCCCTACAAACTGACATCAGGAACCTGGACTGCTGAGTTTTCTTTCCCAGGGAAAATGGCCAAAGGATGTGCCCAGGGGCCCCTGGCCCTGACTGCAAAAAATCCTTATATCGAAGGATGGACCCCACACCAAAGCGTTCCCCACCTCAAACTTGTGCTGCCCTGATAGACCCAAGGGAGCCCTACAAACTGACATGAGGAACCTGGACTGCTGAGTTTTCTTTCCCAGGGAAAATGGAAAAAGGTTGTGCCCAGGGGCCCCTGGCCCTGGGGTGGGGCCTCACTGCAAAAAATCCTTATATCGAAGGATGGACCCCACACCGAAGTTGTCCCCACCTCAAACTTGTGCTGCCCTGATAGACCCAAGGGAGCCCTACAAACTGACATCAGGAACCTGGACTGCTGAGTTTTCTTTCCCAGGGAAAATGGAAAAAGGTTGTGCCCAGGGGCCCCTGGCCCTGACTGCAAAAAATCCTTATATCGAAGGATGGACCCCACACCAAAGTTGTCCCCACCTCAAACTTGTGCTGCTCTGATAGACCCAAGGGAGCCCTACAAACTGACATCAGGAACCTGGACTGCTGAGTTTTCTTTCCCAGGGAAAATGGAAAAAGGATATGCCCAGGGGCCCCTGGCCCTGACTGCAAAAAATCCTTATATCGAAGGGTGGACCCCACACCGAAGTTGTCCCCACCTCAAACTTGTGCTGCCCTGATAGACCCAAGGGAGCCCTACAAACTGACATCAGGAACCTGGACTGCTGAGTTTTCTTTCCCAGGGAAAATGGAAAAAGGATGTGCCCAGGGGCCCCTGGCCCTGACTGCAAAGAATCCTTATATCGAAGGATGGACCCCACACCAAAGTGTTCCCCACCTCAAACTTGTGCTGCCCTGATAGACCCAAGGGAGCCCTACAAACTGACATCAGGAACCTGGACTGCTGAGTTTTCTTTCCCAGGGAAAATGGAAAAAGGTTGTGCCCAGGGGCCCCTGGCTCTGGGGTGGGGCCTCACTGCAAAAAATCCTTATATCGAAGGATGGAGCCCACACCGAATTTGTCCCCACCTCAAACTTGTGCTGCCCTGATAGACCCAAGGGAGCCCTACAAACTGACATCAGGAACCTGGACTGCTGAGTTTTCTTTCCCAGGGAAAATGGAAAAAGGATGTGCCCAGGGGCCCCTGGCCCTGGGCTGGGGCCTCACTACAAAAAATCCTTATATCGAAGGATGGACCCCACACCAAAGTTGTCCACACTTCAAACTTGTGCTGCCCTGATAGACCCAAGGGAGCCCTACAAACTGACATCAGGAACCTGGACTGCTGAGTTTTCTTTCCCAGGGAAAATGGAAAAAGGATATGCCCAGGGGCCCCTGGCACTGACTGCAAAAAATCCTTATATTGAAGGATGGACCCCACACCAAAGTTGTCCCCACCTCAAACTTGTGCTGCCCTGATAGACCCAAGGGAGCCCTACAAACTGACATCAGGAACCTGGACTGCAGAGTTTTCTTTCCCAGGGAAAATGGAAAAAGGTTGTGCCCAGGGGGCCCAGGCCCTGACTGCAAAAAATCCTTGTATCGAAGGATGGACCCCACACCAAAGTTGTCCCCACCTCAAACTTGTGCTGCCCTGATAGACCCAAGGGAGCCCTACAAACTGACATCAGGAACCTGGACTGCTGAGTTTTCTTTCCCAGGGAAAATGGCCAAAGGATGTGCCCAGGGGGCCCTGGCCCTGACTGCAAAAAATCCTTATATCGAAGGATGGACCCCACACCAAAATTGCCCCACCTCAAACTTGTGCTGCCCTAGTAGACCCAAGGGAGCCCTACAAACTGACATCAGGAACCTGGACTGCTGAGTTTTCTTTCCCAGGGAAAATGGAAAAAGGATGTGCCCAGGGGCCCCAGGCCCTGACTGCAAAAAATCCTTATATCGAAGGATGGAGCCCACATCAAAGTGGTCCCCACCTCAAACTTGTGCTGCCCTGATACACCCAAGGGAACCCTACAAACTGACATCAGGAACCTGGACTGATGAGTTTTCTTTCCCAGGGAAAATGGAAAAAGGATGTGCCCAGGGGGCCCTGGCCCTGACTGCAAACAATCCTTATATCGAAGGATGGAGCCCACACCGAAGTTGTCCCCACCTCAAACTTTTGCTGCCCTGATACACCCAAGGGAACCCTACAAACTGACATCAGGAACCTGGACTGCTGAGTTTTCTTTCCCAGGGAAAATGGAAAAAGGTTTTGGCCAGGGGCCCCTGGCCCTGACTGCAAAAAATCCTTATATCGAAGGATGGACCCCACACCAAAGTTGTCCCCACCTCAAACTTGTGCTGCCCTGATAGACCCAAGGGAGCCCTACAAACTGACATCAGGAATCTGGACTGCTGAGTTTTCTTTCCCAGGGAAAATGGCCAAAGGATGTGCCCAGGGGCCCCTGGTCCTGACTGCAAAAAATCCTTATATCGAAGGATGGACCCCACACCAAAGCGTTCCCCACCTCAAACTTGTGCTGCCCTGATAGACCCAAGGGAGCCCTACAAACTGACATCAGGAACCTGGACTGCTGAGTTTTCTTTCCCAGGGAAAATGGAAAAAGGTTGTGCCCAGGGGCCCCTGGCCCTGGGGTGGGGCCTCACTGCAAAAAATCCTTATATCGAAGGATGGACCCCACACCGAAGTTGTCCCCACCTCAAACTTGTGCTGCCCTGATAGACCCAAGGGAGCCCTACAAACTGACATCAGGAACCTGGACTGCTGAGTTTTCTTTCCCAGGGAAAATGGAAAAAGGTTGTGCCCAGGGGCCCCTGGCCCTGACTGCAAAAAATCCTTATATCGAAGGATGGACCCCACACCAAAGTTGTCCCCACCTCAAACTTGTGCTGCCCTGATAGACCCAAGGGAGCCCTACAAACTGACATCAGGAACCTGGACTGCTGAGTTTTCTTTCCCAGGGAAAATGGAAAAAGGATGTGCCCAGGGGCCCCTGGCCCTGACTGCAAAGAATCCTTATATCGAAGGATGGACCCCACACCAAAATTGCCCCACCTCAAACTTGTGCTGCCCTGATAGACCCAAGGGAGCCCTACAAACTGACATCAGGAACCTGGACTGCTGAGTTTTCTTTCCCAGGGAAAATGGAAAAAGGATGTGCCCAGGGGCCCCTGGCCCTGACTGCAAAGAATCCTTATATCGAAGGATGGAGCCCACACCGAATTTGTCCCCACCTCAAACTTGTGCTGCCCTGATAGACCCAAGGGAGCCCTACAAACTGACATCAGGAACCTGGACTGCTGAGTTTTCTTTCCCAGGGAAAATGGAAAAAGGATGTGGCCAGGGGCCCCTGGCCCTGACTGCAAAAAATCCTTATATCGAAGGATGGACCCCACACCGAAGTTGTCCCCACCTCAAACTTGTGCTGCCCTGATAGACCCAAGGGAGCCCTACAAACTGACATCAGGAACCTGGACTGCTGAGTTTTCTTTCCCAGGGAAAATGGAAAAAGGATGTGCCCAGGGGCCCCTGGCCCTGACTGCAAAAAATCCTTATATCGAAGGATGGAGCCCACACCGAAGTTGTCCCCACCTCAAACTTGTGCTGCCCTGATAGACCCAAGGGAGCCCTACAAACTGACATCAGGAACCTGGACTGCTGAGTTTTCTTTCCCAGGGAAAATGGAAAAAGGATGTGCCCAGGGGCCCCTGGCCCTCGGCTGGGGCCTGACTGCAAAAAATCCTTATATCGAAGGATGGACCCCACACCGAAGTTGTCCCCACCTCAAACTTGTGCTGCCCTGATAGACCCAAGGGAGCCCTACAAACTGACATCAGGAACCTGGACTGCTGAGTTTTCTTTCCCAGGGAAAATGGAAAAAGGATGTGCCCAGGGGCCCCTGGCCCTGGGCTGGGGCCTCACTACAAAAAATCCTTATATCGAAGGATGGACCCCACACCAAAGTTGTCCCCACTTCAAACTTGTGCTGCCCTGATAGACCCAAGGGAGCCCTACAAACTGACATCAGGAACCTGGACTGATGAGTTTTCTTTCCCAGGGAAAATGGAAAAAGGATATGCCCAGGGGCCCCTGGCACTGACTGCAAAAAATCCTTATATTGAAGGATGGACCCCACACCAAAGTTGTCCCCACCTCAAACTTCTGCTGCCCTCATAGACCCAAGGGAGCCCTACAAACTGACATCAGGAAGCTGGACTGCAGAGTTTTCTTTCCCAGGGAAAATGGAAAAAGGTTGTGCCCAGGGGGCCCAGGCCCTGACTGCAAAAAATCCTTGTATCGAAGGATGGACCCCACACCAAAGTTGTCCCCACCTCAAACTTGTGCTGCCCTGATAGACCCAAGGGAGCCCTACAAACTGACATCAGGAACCTGGACTGCTGAGTTTTCTTTCCCAGGGAAAATGGCCAAAGGATGTGCCCAGGGGGCCCTGGCCCTGACTTCAAAAAATCATTATATCGAAGGATGGACCCCACACCAAAATTGCCCCACCTCAAACTTGTGCTGCCCTAGTAGACCCAAGGGAGCCCTACAAACTGACATCAGGAACCTGGACTGCTGAGTTTTCTTTCCCAGGGAAAATGGAAAAAGGATGTGCCCAGGGGCCCCAGGCCCTGACTGCAAAAAATCCTTATATCGAAGGATGGAGCCCACATCAAATTTGTCCCCACCTCAAACTTGTGCTGCCCTGATACACCCAAGGGAACCCTACAAACTGACATCAGGAACCTGGACTGATGAGTTTTCTTTCCCAGGGAAAATGGAAAAAGGATGTGCCCAGGGGGCCCTGGCCCTGACTGCAAACAATCCTTATATCGAAGGATGGAGCCCACACCGAAGTTGTCCCCACCTCAAACTTTTGCTGCCCTGATACACCCAAGGGAACCCTACAAACTGACATCAGGAACCTGGACTGCTGAGTTTTCTTTCCCAGGGAAAATGGAAAAAGGTTTTGGCCAGGGGCCCCTGGCCCTGACTGCAAAAAATCCTTATATCGAAGGATGGACCCCACACCGAAGTTGTCCCCACCTCAAACTTGTGCTGCCCTGATAGACCCAAGGGAGCCCTACAAACTGACATCAGGAATCTGGACTGCTGAGTTTTCTTTCCCAGGGAAAATGGCCAAAGGATGTGCCCAGGGGCCCCTGGTCCTGACTGCAAAAAATCCTTATATCGAAGGATGGACCCCACACCAAAGCGTTCCCCACCTCAAACTTGTGCTGCCCTGATAGACCCAAGGGAGCCCTACAAACTGACATCAGGAACCTGGACTGCTGAGTTTTCTTTCCCAGGGAAAATGGAAAAAGGTTGTGCCCAGGGGCCCCTGGCCCTGGGGTGGGGCCTCACTGCAAAAAATCCTTATATCGAAGGATGGACCCCACACCGAAGTTGTCCCCACCTCAAACTTTGCTGCCCTGATAGACCCAAGGGAGCCCTACAAACTGACATCAGGAACCTGGACTGCTGAGTTTTCTTTCCCAGGGAAAATGGAAAAAGGTTGTGCCCAGGGGCCCCTGGCCCTGACTGCAAAAAATCCTTATATCGAAGGATGGACCCCACACCAAAGTTGTCCCCACCTCAAACTTGTGCTGCCCTGATAGACCCAAGGGAGCCCTACAAACTGACATCAGGAACCTGGACTGCTGAGTTTTCTTTCCCAGGGAAAATGGAAAAAGGATGTGCCCAGGGGCCCCTGGCCCTGACTGCAAAGAATCCTTATATCGAAGGATGGACCCCACACCGAAGTTGTCCCCACCTCAAACTTGTGCTGCCCTGATAGACCCAAGGGAGCCCTACAAACTGACATCAGGAACCTGGACTGCTGAGTTTTCTTTCCCAGGGAAAATGGAAAAAGGTTGTGCCCAGGGGCCCCTGGCCCTGACCGCAAAAAATCCTTATATCGAAGGATGGAGCCCACACCGAAGTTGTCCCCACCTCAAACTTCTGCTGCCCTCATAGACCCAAGGGAGCCCTACAAACTGACATCAGGAACCTGGACTGCTGAGTTTTCTTTCCCACGGAAAATGGCCAAAGGATGTGCCCAGGGGCCCCGGGCCCTGGGCTGGGGCCTCACTGCAAAAAATCCTTATATCGAAGGATGGACCCCACACCGAAGTTGTCCCCACCTCAAACTTGTGCTGCCCTGATAGACCCAAGGGAGCCCTACAAACTGACATCAGGAACCTGGACTGCTGAGTTTTCTTTCCCAGGGAAAATGGCCAAAGGATGTGCCCAGGGGGCCCTGGCCCTGACTGCAAAAAATCCTTATATCGAAGGATGGACCCCACACCAAAATTGCCCCACCTCAAACTTGTGCTGCCCTGATAGACCCAAGGGAGCCCTACAAACTGACATCAGGAACCTGGACTGCTGAGTTTTCTTTCCCAGGGAAAATGGAAAAAGGATGTGCCCAGGGGCCCCTGGCCCTGACTGCAAAGAATCCTTATATCGAAGGATGGAGCCCACATCAAATTTGTCCCCACCTCAAACTTGTGCTGCCCTGATACACCCAAGGGAACCCTACAAACTGACATCAGGAACCTGGACTGATGAGTTTTCTTTCCCAGGGAAAATGGAAAAAGGATGTGCCCAGGGGGCCCTGGCCCTGACTGCAAACAATCCTTATATCGAAGGATGGAGCCCACACCGAAGTTGTCCCCACCTCAAACTTTTGCTGCCCTGATACACCCAAGGGAACCCTACAAACTGACATCAGGAACCTGGACTGCTGAGTTTTCTTTCCCAGGGAAAATGGAAAAAGGTTTTGGCCAGGGGCCCCTGGCCCTGACTGCAAAAAATCCTTATATCGAAGGATGGACCCCACACCGAAGTTGTCCCCACCTCAAACTTGTGCTGCCCTGATAGACCCAAGGGAGCCCTACAAACTGACATCAGGAATCTGGACTGCTGAGTTTTCTTTCCCAGGGAAAATGGCCAAAGGATGTGCCCAGGGGCCCCTGGTCCTGACTGCAAAAAATCCTTATATCGAAGGATGGACCCCACACCAAAGCGTTCCCCACCTCAAACTTGTGCTGCCCTGATAGACCCAAGGGAGCCCTACAAACTGACATCAGGAACCTGGACTGCTGAGTTTTCTTTCCCAGGGAAAATGGAAAAAGGTTGTGCCCAGGGGCCCCTGGCCCTGGGGTGGGGCCTCACTGCAAAAAATCCTTATATCGAAGGATGGACCCCACACCGAAGTTGTCCCCACCTCAAACTTTGCTGCCCTGATAGACCCAAGGGAGCCCTACAAACTGACATCAGGAACCTGGACTGCTGAGTTTTCTTTCCCAGGGAAAATGGAAAAAGGTTGTGCCCAGGGGCCCCTGGCCCTGACTGCAAAAAATCCTTATATCGAAGGATGGACCCCACACCAAAGTTGTCCCCACCTCAAACTTGTGCTGCCCTGATAGACCCAAGGGAGCCCTACAAACTGACATCAGGAACCTGGACTGCTGAGTTTTCTTTCCCAGGGAAAATGGAAAAAGGATGTGCCCAGGGGCCCCTGGCCCTGACTGCAAAGAATCCTTATATCGAAGGATGGACCCCACACCGAAGTTGTCCCCACCTCAAACTTGTGCTGCCCTGATAGACCCAAGGGAGCCCTACAAACTGACATCAGGAACCTGGACTGCTGAGTTTTCTTTCCCAGGGAAAATGGAAAAAGGTTGTGCCCAGGGGCCCCTGGCCCTGACCGCAAAAAATCCTTATATCGAAGGATGGAGCCCACACCGAAGTTGTCCCCACCTCAAACTTCTGCTGCCCTCATAGACCCAAGGGAGCCCTACAAACTGACATCAGGAACCTGGACTGCTGAGTTTTCTTTCCCACGGAAAATGGCCAAAGGATGTGCCCAGGGGCCCCGGGCCCTGGGCTGGGGCCTCACTGCAAAAAATCCTTATATCGAAGGATGGACCCCACACCGAAGTTGTCCCCACCTCAAACTTGTGCTGCCCTGATAGACCCAAGGGAGCCCTACAAACTGACATCAGGAACCTGGACTGCTGAGTTTTCTTTCCCAGGGAAAATGGCCAAAGGATGTGCCCAGGGGGCCCTGGCCCTGACTGCAAAAAATCCTTATATCGAAGGATGGACCCCACACCAAAATTGCCCCACCTCAAACTTGTGCTGCCCTGATAGACCCAAGGGAGCCCTACAAACTGACATCAGGAACCTGGACTGCTGAGTTTTCTTTCCCAGGGAAAATGGAAAAAGGATGTGCCCAGGGGCCCCTGGCCCTGACTGTAAAGAATCCTTATATCGAAGGATGGACCCCACACCAAAGTGTTCCCCACCTCAAACTTGTGCTGCCCTGATAGACCCAAGGGAGCCCTACAAACTGACATCAGGAACCTGGACTGCTGAGTTTTCTTTCCCAGGGAAAATGGAAAAAGGTTGTGCCCAGGGGGCCCTGGCCCTGACTGCAAACAATCCTTATATCGAAGGATGGAGCCCACACCGAAGTTGTCCCCACCTCAAACTTTTGCTGCCCTGATACACCCAAGGGAACCCTACAAACTGACATCAGGAACCTGGACTGCTGAGTTTTCTTTCCCAGGGAAAATGGAAAAAGGTTGTGGCCAGGGGCCCCTGGCCCTGACTGCAAAAAATCCTTATATCGAAGGATGGACCCCACATCAAAGTTGTCCCCACCTTAAACTTGTGCTGCCCTGATAGACCCAAGGGAGCCCTACAAACTGACATCAGGAACCTGGACTGCTGAGTTTTCTTTCCCAGGGAAAATGGCCAAAGGATGTGCCCAGGGGCCCCTGGCCCTGACTGCAAAAAATCCTTATATCGAAGGATGGACCCCACACCAAAGCGTTCCCCACCTCAAACTTGTGCTGCCCTGATAGACCCAAGGGAGCCCTACAAACTGACATGAGGAACCTGGACTGCTGAGTTTTCTTTCCCAGGGAAAATGGAAAAAGGTTGTGCCCAGGGGCCCCTGGCCCTGGGGTGGGGCCTCACTGCAAAAAATCCTTATATCGAAGGATGGACCCCACACCGAAGTTGTCCCCACCTCAAACTTGTGCTGCCCTGATAGACCCAAGGGAGCCCTACAAACTGACATCAGGAACCTGGACTGCTGAGTTTTCTTTCCCAGGGAAAATGGAAAAAGGTTGTGCCCAGGGGCCCCTGGCCCTGACTGCAAAAAATCCTTATATCGAAGGATGGACCCCACACCAAAGTTGTCCCCACCTCAAACTTGTGCTGCTCTGATAGACCCAAGGGAGCCCTACAAACTGACATCAGGAACCTGGACTGCTGAGTTTTCTTTCCCAGGGAAAATGGAAAAAGGATATGCCCAGGGGCCCCTGGCCCTGACTGCAAAAAATCCTTATATCGAAGGGTGGACCCCACACCGAAGTTGTCCCCACCTCAAACTTGTGCTGCCCTGATAGACCCAAGGGAGCCCTACAAACTGACATCAGGAACCTGGACTGCTGAGTTTTCTTTCCCAGGGAAAATGGAAAAAGGATGTGCCCAGGGGCCCCTGGCCCTGACTGCAAAGAATCCTTATATCGAAGGATGGACCCCACACCAAAGTGTTCCCCACCTCAAACTTGTGCTGCCCTGATAGACCCAAGGGAGCCCTACAAACTGACATCAGGAACCTGGACTGCTGAGTTTTCTTTCCCAGGGAAAATGGAAAAAGGATGTGCCCAGGGGCCCCTGGCCCTGACTGCAAAAAATCCTTATATCGAAGGATGGAGCCCACACCGAAGTTGTCCCCACCTCAAACTTGTGCTGCCCTGATAGACCCAAGGGAGCCCTACAAACTGACATCAGGAACCTGGACTGCTGAGTTTTCTTTCCCACGGAAAATGGCCAAAGGATGTGCCCAGCGGCCCCTGGCCCTGGGCTGGGACCTCACTACAAAAAATCCTTATATCGAAGGATGGACCCCACACCGAAGATGTCCCCACCTCAAACTTGTGCTGCCCTGATAGACCCAAGGGAGCCCTACAAACTGACATCAGGAACCTGGACTGCTGAGTTTTCTTTCCCAGGGAAAATGGAAAAAGGATGTGCCCAGGGGCCCCTCGCCCTGGGCTGGGACCTCACTACAAAAAATCCTTATATCGAAGGATGGACCCCACACCATTGTTGTCCCCACTTCAAACTTGTGCTGCCCTGATAGACCCAAGGGAGCCCTACAAACTGACATCAGGAACCTGGACTGCTGAGTTTTCTTTCCCAGGGAAAATGGAAAAAGGATATGCCCAGGGGCCCCTGGCCCTGACTGCAAAAAATCCTTATATCGAAGGATGGACCCCACACCGAAGTTGTCCCCACCTCAAACTTGTGCTGCCCTGATAGACCCAAGGGAGCCCTACAAACTGACATCAGGAACCTGGACTGCTGAGTTTTCTTTCCCAGGGAAAATGGCCAAAGGATGTGCCCAGGGGGCCCTGGCCCTGACTGCAAAAAATCCTTATATCGAAGGATGGACCCCACACCAAAATTGCCCCACCTCAAACTTGTGCTGCCCTGATAGACCCAAGGGAGCCCTACAAACTGACATCAGGAACCTGGACTGCTGAGTTTTCTTTCCCAGGGAAAATGGAAAAAGGATGTGCCCAGGGGCCCCTGGCCCTGACTGCAAAGAATCCTTATATCGAAGGATGGACCCCACACCAAAGTGTTCCCCACCTCAAACTTGTGCTGCCCTGATAGACCCAAGGGAGCCCTACAAACTGACATCAGGAACCTGGACTGCTGAGTTTTCTTTCCCAGGGAAAATGGAAAAAGGATGTGCCCAGGGGCCCCTGGCCCTGGGCTGGGGCCTCACTGCAAAAAATCCTTATATCGAAGGATGGAGCCCACACCGAATTTGTCCCCATCTCAAACTTGTGCTGCCCTGATAGACCCAAGGGAGCCCTACAAACTGACATCAGGAACCTGGACTGCTGAGTTTTCTTTCCCAGGGAAAATGGAAAAAGGATGTGCCCAGGGGCCCCTGGCCCTGACTGCAAAAAATCCTTATATCGAAGGATGGACCCCACACCGAAGTTGTCCCCACCTCAAACTTGTGCTGCCCTGATAGACCCAAGGGAGCCCTACAAACTGACATCAGGAACCTGGACTGCTGAGTTTTCTTTCCCAGGGAAAATGGAAAAAGGATGTGCCCAGGGGCCCCTGGCACTGGGCTGGGGCCTCACTACAAAAAATCCTTATATCGAAGGATGGACCCCACACCGAAGTTGTCCCCACTTCAAACTTGTGCTGCCCTGATAGACCCAAGGGAGCCCTACAAACTGACATCAGGAACCTGGACTGCTGAGTTTTCTTTCCCAGGGAAAATGGAAAAAGGATATGCCCAGGGGCCCCTGGCACTGACTGCAAAAAATCCTTATATTGAAGGATGGACCCCACACCGAAGTTGTCCCCACCTCAAACTTCTGCTGCCCTCATAGACCCAAGGGAGCCCTACAAACTGACATCAGGAAGCTGGACTGCAGAGTTTTCTTTCCCAGGGAAAATGGAAAAAGGTTGTGCCCAGGGGGCCCAGGCCCTGACTGCAAAAAATCCTTGTATCGAAGGATGGACCCCACACCAAAGTTGTCCCCACCTCAAACTTGTGCTGCCCTGATAGACCCAAGGGAGCCCTACAAACTGACATCAGGAACCTGGACTGCTGAGTTTTCTTTCCCAGGGAAAATGGCCAAAGGATGTGCCCAGGGGGCCATGGCCCTGACTGCAAAAAATCCTTATATCGAAGGATGGACCCCACACCAAAATTGCCCCACCTCAAACTTGTGCTGCCCTGATAGACCCAAGGGAGCCCTACAAACTGACATCAGGAACCTGGACTGCGGAGTTTTCTTTCCCAGGGAAAATGGAAAAAGGATGTGCCCAGGGGCCCGAGGCCCTGACTGCAAAAAATCCTTATATCGAAGGATGGACCCCACACCGAAGTTGTCCCCACCTCAAACTTGTGCTGCCCTGATAGACCCAAGGGAGCCCTACAAACTGACATCAGGAACCTGGACTGCTGAGTTTTCTTTCCCAGGGAAAATGGAAAAAGGATGTGCCCAGGGGTCCCTGGCCCTGGGGTGGGGCCTCACTACAAAAAATCCTTATATCGAAGGATGGACCCCACACCCCAAAGTTGTCCCCACCTCAAACTTGTACTGCCCTGATAGACCCAAGGGAGCCCTACAAACTGACATCAGGAACCTGGACTGCTGAGTTTTCTTTCCCAGGGAAAATGGAAAAAGGATATGCCCAGGGGCCGCTGACCCTGACTGCAAAAAATCCTTATATCAAAGGGTGGACCCCACACCGAAGTTGTCCCCACCTCAAACTTGTGCTGCCCTGATAGACCCAAGGGAGCCCTACAAACTGACATCAGGAACCTGGACTGCTGAGTTTTCTTTCCCAGGGAAAATGGAAAAAGGATGTGCCCAGGGGGCCCTGGCCCTGACTGCAAAGAATCCTTATATCGAAGGATGGACCCCACACCAAAGTGTTCCCCACCTCAAACTTGTGCTGCCCTGATAGACACAAGGGAGCCCTACAAACTGACATCAGGAACCTGGACTGCTGAGTTTTCTTTCCCAGGGAAAATGGAAAAAGGATGTGCCCAGGGGCCCCTAGCCCTGACTGCAAAAAATCCTTATATTGAAGGATGGACACCACACCGAAGTTGTCCCCACCTCAAACTTGTGCTGCCCTGATAGACCCAAGGGAGCCCTACAAAATGACATCAGGAACCTGGACTGCTGAGTTTTCTTTCCCAGGGAAAATGGAAAAAGGATGTGCCCAGGGGCCCCTGGCCCTGACTGCAAAAAATCCTTATATCGAAGGATGGAGCCCACACCAAAGTTGTCCCCACCTCAAACTTTTGCTGCCCTGATACACCCAAGGGAACCCTACAAACTGACATCAGGAACCTGGACTGCTGAGTTTTCTTTCCCAGGGAAAATGGAAAAAGGATGTGCCCAGGGGCCCCTGGCCCTGACTGCAAAAAATCCTTATATCGAAGGATGGACCCCACATCAAAGTTGTCCCCACCTCAAACTTGTGCTGCCCTGATACACCCAAGGGAACCCTACAAACTGACATCAGGAACCTGGACTGCTGAGTTTTCTTTCCCAGGGAAAATGGAAAAAGGATATGCGCAGGGGCCCCTGACCCTGACTGCAAAAAATCCTTATATCGAAGGGTGGACCCCACACCGAAGTTGTCCCCACCTCAAACTTGTGCTGCCCTGATAGACCCAAGGGAGCCCTACAAACTGACATCAGGAACCTGGACTGCTGAGTTTTCTTTCCCAGGGAAAATGGAAAAAGGATGTGCTCAGGGGCCCCTGGCCCTGACTGCAAAGAATCCTTATATCGAAGGATGGACCCCACACCGAAGTTGTCCCCACCTCAAACTTGTGCTGCCCTGATAGACCCAAGGGAGCCCTACAAACTGACATCAGGAACCTGGACTGCTGAGTTTTCTTTCCCAGGGAAAATGGAAAAAGGATGTGCCCAGGGGTCCCTGGCCCTGGGGTGGGGCCTCACTACAAAAAATCCTTATATCGAAGGATGGACCCCACACCCCAAAGTTGTCCCCACCTCAAACTTGTACAGCCCTGATAGACCCAAGGGAGCCCTACAAACTGACATCAGGAACCTGGACTGCTGAGTTTTCTTTCCCAGGGAAAATGGAAAAAGGATATGCCCAGGGGCCGCTGACCCTGACTGCAAAAAATCCTTATATCAAAGGGTGGACCCCACACCGAAGTTGTCCCCACCTCAAACTTGTGCTGCCCTGATAGACCCAAGGGAGCCCTACAAACTGACATCAGGAACCTGGACTGCTGAGTTTTCTTTCCCAGGGAAAATGGAAAAAGGGTGTGCCCAGGGGCCCCTAGCCCTGACTGCAAAGAATCCTTATATCGAAGGATGGACCCCACACCAAAGTGTTCCCCACCTCAAACTTGTGCTGCCCTGATAGACACAAGGGAGCCCTACAAACTGACATCAGGAACCTGGACTGCTGAGTTTTCTTTCCCAGGGAAAATGGAAAAAGGATGTGCCCAGGGGCCCCTAGCCCTGACTGCAAAAAATCCTTATATTGAAGGATGGACACCACACCGAAGTTGTCCCCACCGCAAACTTGTGCTGCCCTGATAGACCCAAGGGAGCCCTACAAAATGACATCAGGAACCTGGACTGCTGAGTTTTCTTTCCCAGGGAAAATGGAAAAAGGATGTGCCCAGGGGCCCCTGGCCCTGACTGCAAAAAATCCTTATATCGAAGGATGGAGCCCACACCAAAGTTGTCCCCACCTCAAACTTTTGCTGCCCTGATACACCCAAGGGAACCCTACAAACTGACATCAGGAACCTGGACTGCTGAGTTTTCTTTCCCAGGGAAAATGGAAAAAGGTTGTGCCCAGGGGCCCCTGGCCCTGACTGCAAAAAATCCTTATATCGAAGGATGGACCCCACATCAAAGTTGTCCCCACCTCAAACTTGTGCTGCCCTGATACACCCAAGGGAACCCTACAAACTGACATCAGGAACCTGGACTGCTGAGTTTTCTTTCCCAGGGAAAATGGAAAAAGGATATGCGCAGGGGCCCCTGACCCTGACTGCAAAAAATCCTTATATCGAAGGGTGGACCCCACACCAAAGTTGTCCCCACCTCAAACTTGTGCTGCCCTGATAGACCCAAGGGAGCCCTACAAACTGACATCAGGAACCTGGACTGCTGAGTTTTCTTTCCCAGGGAAAATGGAAAAAGGATGTGCTCAGGGGCCCCTGGCCCTGACTGCAAAGAATCCTTATATCGAAGGATGGACCCCACACCGAAGTTGTCCCCACCTCAAACTTGTGCTGCCCTGATAGACCCAAGGGAGCCCTACAAACTGACATCAGGAACCTGGACTGCTGAGTTTTCTTTCCCAGGGAAAATGGAAAAAGGATGTGCCCAGGGGTCCCTGGCCCTGGGGTGGGGCCTCACTACAAAAAATCCTTATATCGAAGGATGGACCCCACACCCCAAAGTTGTCCCCACCTCAAACTTGTACAGCCCTGATAGACCCAAGGGAGCCCTACAAACTGACATCAGGAACCTGGACTGCTGAGTTTTCTTTCCCAGGGAAAATGGAAAAAGGATATGCCCAGGGGCCGCTGACCCTGACTGCAAAAAATCCTTATATCAAAGGGTGGACCCCACACCGAAGTTGTCCCCACCTCAAACTTGTGCTGCCCTGATAGACCCAAGGGAGCCCTACAAACTGACATCAGGAACCTGGACTGCTGAGTTTTCTTTCCCAGGGAAAATGGAAAAAGGGTGTGCCCAAAGGCCCCTGGCCCTGACTGCAAAGAATCCTTATATCGAAGGATGGACCCCACACCAAAGTGTTCCCCACCTCAAACTTGTGCTGCCCTGATAGACCCAAGGGAGCCCTACAAACTGACATCAGGAACCTGGACTGCTGAGTTTTCTTTCCCAGGGAAAATGGAAAAAGGATGTGCCCAGGGGCCCCTAGCCCTGACTGCAAAAAATCCTTATATTGAAGGATGGACACCACACCGAAGTTGTCCCCACCTCAAACTTGTGCTGCCCTGATAGACCCAAGGGAGCCCTACAAACTGACATCAGGAACCTGGACTGCTGAGTTTTCTTTCCCAGGGAAAATGGAAAAAGGATGTGCCCAGGTGCCCCTGGCCCTGACTGCAAAAAATCCTTATATCGAAGGATGGACCCCACACCAAAGTTGTCCCCACCTCAAACTTTTGCTGCCCTGATACACCCAAGGGAACCCTACAAACTGACATCAGGAACCTGGACTGCTGAGTTTTCTTTCCCAGGGAAAATGGAAAAAGGTTGTGCCCAGGGGCCCCTGGCCCTGACTGCAAAAAATCCTTATATCGAAGGATGGACCCCACATCAAAGTTGTCCCCACCTCAAACTTGTGCTGCCCTGATACACCCAAGGGAACCCTACAAACTGACATCAGGAACCTGGACTGCTGAGTTTTCTTTCCCAGGGAAAATGGAAAAAGGATATGCGCAGGGGCCCCTGACCCTGACTGCAAAAAATCCTTATATCGAAGGGTGGACCCCACACCGAAGTTGTCCCCACCTCAAACTTGTGCTGCCCTGATAGACCCAAGGGAGCCCTACAAACTGACATCAGGAACCTGGACTGCTGAGTTTTCTTTCCCAGGGAAAATGGAAAAAGGATGTGCTCAGGGGCCCCTGGCCCTGACTGCAAAGAATCCTTATATCGAAGGATGGACCCCACACCAAAGTGTTCCCCACCTCAAACTTGTGCTGCCCTGATAGACCCAAGGGAGCCCTACAAACTGACATCAGGAACCTGGACTGCTGAGTTTTCTTTCCCAGGGAAAATGGAAAAAGGATGTGCCCAGGGGCCCCTAGCCCTGACTGCAAAAAATCCTTATATCGAAGGATGGACACCACACCGAAGTTGTCCCCACCTCAAACTTGTGCTGCCCTGATACACCTAAGGGAGCCCTACAAACTGACATCAGGAACCTGGACTGCTGAGTTTTCTTTCCCAGGGAAAATGGAAAAAGGTTGTGCCCAGGGGCCCCTGGCCCTGACTGCAAAAAATCCTTATATCGAAGGATGGAGCCCACACCGAAGTTGTCCCCACCTCAAACTTTTGCTGCCCTGATACACCCAAGGGAAACCTACAAACTGACATCAGGAACCTGGACTGCTGAGTTTTCTTTCCCAGGGAAAATGGAAAAAGGTTGTGGCCAGGGGCCCCTGGCCCTGACTGCAAAAAATCCTTATATCAAAGGATGGACCCCAGACCAAAGTTGTCCCCACCTCAAACTTGTGCTGCCCTGATACACCCAAGGGAGCCCTACAAACTGACATCAGGAACCTGGACTGCTGAGTTTTCTTTCCCAGGGAAAATGGAAAAAGGATGTGCCCAGGGGCCCCTGGCCCTGGGCTGGGGCCTCACTGCAAAAAATCCTTATATCGAAGGATGGACCCCACACCGAAGTTGTCCCCACCTCAAACTTGTGCTGCCCTGATAGACCCAAGGTAGCCCTACAAACTGACATCAGGAACCTGGACTGCTGAGTTTTCTTTCCCAGGGAAAATGGAAAAAGGATGTGCCCAGGGGCCCCTGGCCCTGACTGCAAAAAATCCTTATATCGAAGGATGGACCCCACACCAAAGTGTTCCCCACCTCAAACTTGTGCTGCCCTGATAGACCCAAGGGAGCCCTACAAACTGACATCAGGAACCTGGACTGCTGAGTTTTCTTTCCCAGGGAAAATGGAAAAAGGTTGTGCCCAGGGGCCCCTGGCCCTGGGGTGGGGCCTCACTGCTAAAAATCCTTATATCGAAGGATGGACCCCACACCAAAGTGTTCCCCACCTCAAACTTGTGCTGCCCTGATAGACCCAAGGGAGCCCTACAAACTGACATCAGGAACCTGGACTGCAGAGTTTTCTTTCCCAGGGAAAATGGAAAAAAGTTGTGCCCAGGGGCCACTGGCCCTGACTGCAAAAAATCCTTATATCGAAGGGTGGACCCCACACCGAAGTTGTCCCCACCTCAAACTTGTGCTGCCCTGATAGACCCAAGGGAGCCCTACAAACTGACATCAGGAACCTGGACTGCTGAGTTTTCTTTCCCAGGGAAAAAGGCCAAAGGATGTGCCCTGGGGCCCCTGGCCCTGACTGCAAAAAATCCTTATATCGAAGGATGGAGCCCACACCGAATTTGTCCCCATCTCAAACTTGTGCTGCCCTGATAGACCCAAGGGAGCCCTACAAAGTGACATCAGGAACCTGGTCTGCTGAGTTTTCTTTCCCAGGGAAAATGGAAAAAGGATGTGCCCAGGGGCCCCTGGCCCTGGGCTGGGGCGTCACTACAAAAAATCCTTATATCGAAGGATGGATCCCACACCGAAGTTGTCCCCACCTCAAACTTGTGCTGCCCTGATACACCCAAGGGAACCCTACAAACTGACATCAGGAACCTGGACTGCTGAGTTTTCTTTCCCAGGGAAAATGGAAAAAGGATGTGCCCAGGGGCCCCTGGCCCTGACTGCAAAAAATCCTTATATCGAAGGATGGAGCACACACCAAAGTTGTCCCCACCTCAAACTTTTGCTGCCCTGATAGACCCAAGGGAGCCCTACAAACTGACATCAGGAACCTGGACTGCTGAGTTTTCTTTCCCAGGGAAAATGGAAAAAGGTTGTGCCCAGGGGCCCCTGGCCCTGACTGCAAAGAATCCTTATATCGAAGGATGGACCCCACACCAAAGTGTTCCCCACCTCAAACTTGTGCTGCCCTGATAGACCCAAGGGAGCCCTACAAACTGACATCAGGAACCTGGACTGCTGAGTTTTCTTTCCCAGGGAAAATGGAAAAAGGATGTGCCCAGGGGCCCCTGGCTCTGGGGTGGGGCCTCACTGCAAAAAATCCTTATATCGAAGGATGGAGCCCACACCGAATTTGTCCCCACCTCAAACTTGTGCTGCCCTGATAGACCCAAGGGAGCCCTACAAACTGACATCAGGAACCTGGACTGCTGAGTTTTCTTTCCCAGGGAAAATGGAAAAAGGATGTGCCCAGGGGCCCCTGGCCCTGACTGCAAAAAATCCTTATATCGAAGGATGGACCCCATACCGAAGTTGTCCCCACCTCAAACTTGTGCTGCCCTGATAGACCCAAGGGAGCCCTACAAACTGACATCAGGAACCTGGACTGCTGAGTTTTCTTTCCCAGGGAAAATGGAAAAAGGATGTGCCCAGGGGCCCCTGGCCCTGACTGCAAAAAATCCTTATATCGAAGGATGGAGCCCACACCGAAGTTGTCCCCACCTCAAACTTGTGCTGCCCTGATAGACCCAAGGGAGCCCTACAAACTGACATCAGGAACCTGGACTGCTGAGTTTTCTTTCCCACGGAAAATGGCCAAAGGATGTGCCCAGCGGCCCCTGGCCCTGGGCTGGGCCCTGACTGCAAAAAATCCTTATATCGAAGGATGGACCCCACACCGAAGTTGTCCCCACCTCAAACTTGTGCTGCCCTGATAGACCCAAGGGAGCCCTACAAACTGACATCAGGAACCTGGACTGCTGAGTTTTCTTTCCCAGGGAAAATGGAAAAAGGGTGTGCCCAAAGGCCCCTGGCCCTGACTGCAAAGAATCCTTATATCGAAGGATGGACCCCACACCAAAGTGTTCCCCACCTCAAACTTGTGCTGCCCTGATAGACACAAGGGAGCCCTACAAACTGACATCAGGAACCTGGACTGCTGAGTTTTCTTTCCCAGGGAAAATGGAAAAAGGATGTGCCCAGGGGCCCCTAGCCCTGACTGCAAAAAATCCTTATATTGAAGGATGGACACCACACCGAAGTTGTCCCCACCGCAAACTTGTGCTGCCCTGATAGACCCAAGGGAGCCCTACAAAATGACATCAGGAACCTGGACTGCTGAGTTTTCTTTCCCAGGGAAAATGGAAAAAGGATGTGCCCAGGGGCCCCTGGCCCTGACTGCAAAAAATCCTTATATCGAAGGATGGAGCCCACACCAAAGTTGTCCCCACCTCAAACTTTTGCTGCCCTGATACACCCAAGGGAACCCTACAAACTGACATCAGGAACCTGGACTGCTGAGTTTTCTTTCCCAGGGAAAATGGAAAAAGGTTGTGCCCAGGGGCCCCTGGCCCTGACTGCAAAAAATCCTTATATCGAAGGATGGACCCCACATCAAAGTTGTCCCCACCTCAAACTTGTGCTGCCCTGATACACCCAAGGGAACCCTACAAACTGACATCAGGAACCTGGACTGCTGAGTTTTCTTTCCCAGGGAAAATGGAAAAAGGATATGCGCAGGGGCCCCTGACCCTGACTGCAAAAAATCCTTATATCGAAGGGTGGACCCCACACCAAAGTTGTCCCCACCTCAAACTTGTGCTGCCCTGATAGACCCAAGGGAGCCCTACAAACTGACATCAGGAACCTGGACTGCTGAGTTTTCTTTCCCAGGGAAAATGGAAAAAGGATGTGCTCAGGGGCCCCTGGCCCTGACTGCAAAGAATCCTTATATCGAAGGATGGACCCCACACCGAAGTTGTCCCCACCTCAAACTTGTGCTGCCCTGATAGACCCAAGGGAGCCCTACAAACTGACATCAGGAACCTGGACTGCTGAGTTTTCTTTCCCAGGGAAAATGGAAAAAGGATGTGCCCAGGGGTCCCTGGCCCTGGGGTGGGGCCTCACTACAAAAAATCCTTATATCGAAGGATGGACCCCACACCCCAAAGTTGTCCCCACCTCAAACTTGTACAGCCCTGATAGACCCAAGGGAGCCCTACAAACTGACATCAGGAACCTGGACTGCTGAGTTTTCTTTCCCAGGGAAAATGGAAAAAGGATATGCCCAGGGGCCGCTGACCCTGACTGCAAAAAATCCTTATATCAAAGGGTGGACCCCACACCGAAGTTGTCCCCACCTCAAACTTGTGCTGCCCTGATAGACCCAAGGGAGCCCTACAAACTGACATCAGGAACCTGGACTGCTGAGTTTTCTTTCCCAGGGAAAATGGAAAAAGGGTGTGCCCAAAGGCCCCTGGCCCTGACTGCAAAGAATCCTTATATCGAAGGATGGACCCCACACCAAAGTGTTCCCCACCTCAAACTTGTGCTGCCCTGATAGACCCAAGGGAGCCCTACAAACTGACATCAGGAACCTGGACTGCTGAGTTTTCTTTCCCAGGGAAAATGGAAAAAGGATGTGCCCAGGGGCCCCTAGCCCTGACTGCAAAAAATCCTTATATTGAAGGATGGACACCACACCGAAGTTGTCCCCACCTCAAACTTGTGCTGCCCTGATAGACCCAAGGGAGCCCTACAAACTGACATCAGGAACCTGGACTGCTGAGTTTTCTTTCCCAGGGAAAATGGAAAAAGGATGTGCCCAGGTGCCCCTGGCCCTGACTGCAAAAAATCCTTATATCGAAGGATGGACCCCACACCAAAGTTGTCCCCACCTCAAACTTTTGCTGCCCTGATACACCCAAGGGAACCCTACAAACTGACATCAGGAACCTGGACTGCTGAGTTTTCTTTCCCAGGGAAAATGGAAAAAGGTTGTGCCCAGGGGCCCCTGGCCCTGACTGCAAAAAATCCTTATATCGAAGGATGGACCCCACATCAAAGTTGTCCCCACCTCAAACTTGTGCTGCCCTGATACACCCAAGGGAACCCTACAAACTGACATCAGGAACCTGGACTGCTGAGTTTTCTTTCCCAGGGAAAATGGAAAAAGGATATGCGCAGGGGCCCCTGACCCTGACTGCAAAAAATCCTTATATCGAAGGGTGGACCCCACACCGAAGTTGTCCCCACCTCAAACTTGTGCTGCCCTGATAGACCCAAGGGAGCCCTACAAACTGACATCAGGAACCTGGACTGCTGAGTTTTCTTTCCCAGGGAAAATGGAAAAAGGATGTGCTCAGGGGCCCCTGGCCCTGACTGCAAAGAATCCTTATATCGAAGGATGGACCCCACACCAAAGTGTTCCCCACCTCAAACTTGTGCTGCCCTGATAGACCCAAGGGAGCCCTACAAACTGACATCAGGAACCTGGACTGCTGAGTTTTCTTTCCCAGGGAAAATGGAAAAAGGATGTGCCCAGGGGCCCCTAGCCCTGACTGCAAAAAATCCTTATATCGAAGGATGGACACCACACCGAAGTTGTCCCCACCTCAAACTTGTGCTGCCCTGATACACCTAAGGGAGCCCTACAAACTGACATCAGGAACCTGGACTGCTGAGTTTTCTTTCCCAGGGAAAATGGAAAAAGGTTGTGCCCAGGGGCCCCTGGCCCTGACTGCAAAAAATCCTTATATCGAAGGATGGAGCCCACACCGAAGTTGTCCCCACCTCAAACTTTTGCTGCCCTGATACACCCAAGGGAAACCTACAAACTGACATCAGGAACCTGGACTGCTGAGTTTTCTTTCCCAGGGAAAATGGAAAAAGGTTGTGGCCAGGGGCCCCTGGCCCTGACTGCAAAAAATCCTTATATCAAAGGATGGACCCCAGACCAAAGTTGTCCCCACCTCAAACTTGTGCTGCCCTGATACACCCAAGGGAGCCCTACAAACTGACATCAGGAACCTGGACTGCTGAGTTTTCTTTCCCAGGGAAAATGGAAAAAGGATGTGCCCAGGGGCCCCTGGCCCTGGGCTGGGGCCTCACTGCAAAAAATCCTTATATCGAAGGATGGACCCCACACCGAAGTTGTCCCCACCTCAAACTTGTGCTGCCCTGATAGACCCAAGGTAGCCCTACAAACTGACATCAGGAACCTGGACTGCTGAGTTTTCTTTCCCAGGGAAAATGGAAAAAGGATGTGCCCAGGGGCCCCTGGCCCTGACTGCAAAAAATCCTTATATCGAAGGATGGACCCCACACCAAAGTGTTCCCCACCTCAAACTTGTGCTGCCCTGATAGACCCAAGGGAGCCCTACAAACTGACATCAGGAACCTGGACTGCTGAGTTTTCTTTCCCAGGGAAAATGGAAAAAGGATGTGCCCAGGGGCCCCTGGCCCTGGGGTGGGGCCTCACTGCTAAAAATCCTTATATCGAAGGATGGACCCCACACCAAAGTGTTCCCCACCTCAAACTTGTGCTGCCCTGATAGACCCAAGGGAGCCCTACAAACTGACATCAGGAACCTGGACTGCAGAGTTTTCTTTCCCAGGGAAAATGGAAAAAAGTTGTGCCCAGGGGCCACTGGCCCTGACTGCAAAAAATCCTTATATCGAAGGGTGGACCCCACACCGAAGTTGTCCCCACCTCAAACTTGTGCTGCCCTGATAGACCCAAGGGAGCCCTACAAACTGACATCAGGAACCTGGACTGCTGAGTTTTCTTTCCCAGGGAAAAAGGCCAAAGGATGTGCCCTGGGGCCCCTGGCCCTGACTGCAAAAAATCCTTATATCGAAGGATGGAGCCCACACCGAATTTGTCCCCATCTCAAACTTGTGCTGCCCTGATAGACCCAAGGGAGCCCTACAAAGTGACATCAGGAACCTGGTCTGCTGAGTTTTCTTTCCCAGGGAAAATGGAAAAAGGATGTGCCCAGGGGCCCCTGGCCCTGGGCTGGGGCGTCACTACAAAAAATCCTTATATCGAAGGATGGATCCCACACCGAAGTTGTCCCCACCTCAAACTTGTGCTGCCCTGATACACCCAAGGGAACCCTACAAACTGACATCAGGAACCTGGACTGCTGAGTTTTCTTTCCCAGGGAAAATGGAAAAAGGATGTGCCCAGGGGCCCCTGGCCCTGACTGCAAAAAATCCTTATATCGAAGGATGGAGCACACACCAAAGTTGTCCCCACCTCAAACTTTTGCTGCCCTGATAGACCCAAGGGAGCCCTACAAACTGACATCAGGAACCTGGACTGCTGAGTTTTCTTTCCCAGGGAAAATGGAAAAAGGTTGTGCCCAGGGGCCCCTGGCCCTGACTGCAAAGAATCCTTATATCGAAGGATGGACCCCACACCAAAGTGTTCCCCACCTCAAACTTGTGCTGCCCTGATAGACCCAAGGGAGCCCTACAAACTGACATCAGGAACCTGGACTGCTGAGTTTTCTTTCCCAGGGAAAATGGAAAAAGGATGTGCCCAGGGGCCCCTGGCTCTGGGGTGGGGCCTCACTGCAAAAAATCCTTATATCGAAGGATGGAGCCCACACCGAATTTGTCCCCACCTCAAACTTGTGCTGCCCTGATAGACCCAAGGGAGCCCTACAAACTGACATCAGGAACCTGGACTGCTGAGTTTTCTTTCCCAGGGAAAATGGAAAAAGGATGTGCCCAGGGGCCCCTGGCCCTGACTGCAAAAAATCCTTATATCGAAGGATGGACCCCATACCGAAGTTGTCCCCACCTCAAACTTGTGCTGCCCTGATAGACCCAAGGGAGCCCTACAAACTGACATCAGGAACCTGGACTGCTGAGTTTTCTTTCCCAGGGAAAATGGAAAAAGGATGTGCCCAGGGGCCCCTGGCCCTGACTGCAAAAAATCCTTATATCGAAGGATGGAGCCCACACCGAAGTTGTCCCCACCTCAAACTTGTGCTGCCCTGATAGACCCAAGGGAGCCCTACAAACTGACATCAGGAACCTGGACTGCTGAGTTTTCTTTCCCACGGAAAATGGCCAAAGGATGTGCCCAGCGGCCCCTGGCCCTGGGCTGGGCCCTGACTGCAAAAAATCCTTATATCGAAGGATGGACCCCACACCGAAGTTGTCCCCACCTCAAACTTGTGCTGCCCTGATAGACCCAAGGGAGCCCTACAAACTGACATCAGGAACCTGGACTGCTGAGTTTTCTTTCCCAGGGAAAATGGAAAAAGGATGTGCCTAGGGGCCCCTGGCCCTGGGCTGGGACCTCACTACAAAAAATCCTTATATCGAAGGATGGACCCCACACCATTGTTGTCCCCACTTCAAACTTGTGCTGCCCTGATAGACCCAAGGGAGCCCTACAAACTGACATCAGGAACCTGGACTGCTGAGTTTTCTTTCCCAGGGAAAATGGAAAAAGGATATGCCCAGGGGCCCCTGGCACTGACTGCAAAAAATCCTTATATTGAAGGATGGACCCCACACCGAAGTTGTCCCCACCTCAAACTTCTGCTGCCCTCATAGACCCAAGGGAGCCCTACAAACTGACATCAGGAAGCTGGACTGCAGAGTTTTCTTTCCCAGGGAAAATGGAAAAAGGATATGCCCAGGGGCCCCTGGCCCTGACTGCAAAAAATCCTTATATCGAAGGGTGGACCCCACACCGAAGTTGTCCCCACCTCAAACTTGTGCTGCCCTGATAGACCCAAGGGAGCCCTACAAACTGACATCAGGAACCTGGACTGCTGAGTTTTCTTTCCCAGGGAAAATGGAAAAAGGATGTGCCCAGGGGCCCCTGGCCCTGACTGCAAAGAATCCTTATATCGAAGGATGGACCCCACACCAAAGTGTTCCCCACCTCAAACTTGTGCTGCCCTGATAGACCCAAGGGAGCCCTACAAACTGACATCAGGAACCTGGACTGCTGAGTTTTCTTTCCCAGGGAAAATGGAAAAAGGATGTGCCCAGGGGCCCCTGGCTCTGGGGTGGGGCCTCACTGCAAAAAATCCTTATATCGAAGGATGGAGCCCACACCGAATTTGTCCCCACCTCAAACTTGTGCTGCCCTGATAGACCCAAGGGAGCCCTACAAACTGACATCAGGAACCTGGACTGCTGAGTTTTCTTTCCCAGGGAAAATGGAAAAAGGATGTGCCCAGGGGCCCCTGGCCCTGACTGCAAAAAATCCTTATATCGAAGGATGGACCCCATACCGAAGTTGTCCCCACCTCAAACTTGTGCTGCCCTGATAGACCCAAGGGAGCCCTACAAACTGACATCAGGAACCTGGACTGCTGAGTTTTCTTTCCCAGGGAAAATGGAAAAAGGATGTGCCCAGGGGCCCCTGGCCCTGACTGCAAAAAATCCTTATATCGAAGGATGGAGCCCACACCGAAGTTGTCCCCACCTCAAACTTGTGCTGCCCTGATAGACCCAAGGGAGCCCTACAAACTGACATCAGGAACCTGGACTGCTGAGTTTTCTTTCCCACGGAAAATGGCCAAAGGATGTGCCCAGCGGCCCCTGGCCCTGGGCTGGGACCTCACTACAAAAAATCCTTATATCGAAGGATGGACCCCACACCGAAGTTGTCCCCACCTCAAACTTGTGCTGCCCTGATAGACCCAAGGGAGCCCTACAAACTGACATCAGGAACCTGGACTGCTGAGTTTTCTTTCCCAGGGAAAATGGAAAAAGTATGTGCCCAGGGGCCCCTCGCCCTGGGCTGGGACCTCACTACAAAAAATCCTTATATCGAAGGATGGACCCCACACCATTGTTGTCCCCACTTCAAACTTGTGCTGCCCTGATAGACCCAAGGGAGCCCTACAAACTGACATCAGGAACCTGGACTGCTGAGTTTTCTTTCCCAGGGAAAATGGAAAAAGGATATGCCCAGGGGCCCCTGGCCCTGACTGCAAAAAATCCTTATATCGAAGGATGGACCCCACACCGAAGTTGTCCCCACCTCAAACTTGTGCTGCCCTGATAGACCCAAGGGAGCCCTACAAACTGACATCAGGAACCTGGACTGCTGAGTTTTCTTTCCCAGGGAAAATGGCCAAAGGATGTGCCCAGGGGGCCCTGGCCCTGACTGCAAAAAATCCTTATATCGAAGGATGGACCCCACACCAAAATTGCCCCACCTCAAACTTGTGCTGCCCTGATAGACCCAAGGGAGCCCTACAAACTGACATCAGGAACCTGGACTGCTGAGTTTTCTTTCCCAGGGAAAATGGAAAAAGGATGTGCCCAGGGGCCCCTGGCCCTGACTGCAAAGAATCCTTATATCGAAGGATGGACCCCACACCAAAGTGTTCCCCACCTCAAACTTGTGCTGCCCTGATAGACCCAAGGGAGCCCTACAAACTGACATCAGGAACCTGGACTGCTGAGTTTTCTTTCCCAGGGAAAATGGAAAAAGGATGTGCCCAGGGGCCCCTGGCCCTGGGCTGGGGCCTCACTGCAAAAAATCCTTATATCGAAGGATGGAGCCCACACCGAATTTGTCCCCATCTCAAACTTGTGCTGCCCTGATAGACCCAAGGGAGCCCTACAAACTGACATCAGGAACCTGGACTGCTGAGTTTTCTTTCCCAGGGAAAATGGAAAAAGGATGTGCCCAGGGGCCCCTGGCCCTGACTGCAAAAAATCCTTATATCGAAGGATGGACCCCACACCGAAGTTGTCCCCACCTCAAACTTGTGCTGCCCTGATAGACCCAAGGGAGCCCTACAAACTGACATCAGGAACCTGGACTGCTGAGTTTTCTTTCCCAGGGAAAATGGAAAAAGGATGTGCCCAGGGGCCCCTGGCACTGGGCTGGGGCCTCACTACAAAAAATCCTTATATCGAAGGATGGACCCCACACCGAAGTTGTCCCCACTTCAAACTTGTGCTGCCCTGATAGACCCAAGGGAGCCCTACAAACTGACATCAGGAACCTGGACTGCTGAGTTTTCTTTCCCAGGGAAAATGGAAAAAGGATATGCCCAGGGGCCCCTGGCACTGACTGCAAAAAATCCTTATATTGAAGGATGGACCCCACACCGAAGTTGTCCCCACCTCAAACTTCTGCTGCCCTCATAGACCCAAGGGAGCCCTACAAACTGACATCAGGAAGCTGGACTGCAGAGTTTTCTTTCCCAGGGAAAATGGAAAAAGGTTGTGCCCAGGGGGCCCAGGCCCTGACTGCAAAAAATCCTTGTATCGAAGGATGGACCCCACACCAAAGTTGTCCCCACCTCAAACTTGTGCTGCCCTGATAGACCCAAGGGAGCCCTACAAACTGACATCAGGAACCTGGACTGCTGAGTTTTCTTTCCCAGGGAAAATGGCCAAAGGATGTGCCCAGGGGGCCATGGCCCTGACTGCAAAAAATCCTTATATCGAAGGATGGACCCCACACCAAAATTGCCCCACCTCAAACTTGTGCTGCCCTGATAGACCCAAGGGAGCCCTACAAACTGACATCAGGAACCTGGACTGCGGAGTTTTCTTTCCCAGGGAAAATGGAAAAAGGATGTGCCCAGGGGCCCGAGGCCCTGACTGCAAAAAATCCTTATATCGAAGGATGGACCCCACACCGAAGTTGTCCCCACCTCAAACTTGTGCTGCCCTGATAGACCCAAGGGAGCCCTACAAACTGACATCAGGAACCTGGACTGCTGAGTTTTCTTTCCCAGGGAAAATGGAAAAAGGATGTGCCCAGGGGTCCCTGGCCCTGGGGTGGGGCCTCACTACAAAAAATCCTTATATCGAAGGATGGACCCCACACCCCAAAGTTGTCCCCACCTCAAACTTGTACTGCCCTGATAGACCCAAGGGAGCCCTACAAACTGACATCAGGAACCTGGACTGCTGAGTTTTCTTTCCCAGGGAAAATGGAAAAAGGATATGCCCAGGGGCCGCTGACCCTGACTGCAAAAAATCCTTATATCAAAGGGTGGACCCCACACCGAAGTTGTCCCCACCTCAAACTTGTGCTGCCCTGATAGACCCAAGGGAGCCCTACAAACTGACATCAGGAACCTGGACTGCTGAGTTTTCTTTCCCAGGGAAAATGGAAAAAGGGTGTGCCCAAAGGCCCCTGGCCCTGACTGCAAAGAATCCTTATATCGAAGGATGGACCCCACACCAAAGTGTTCCCCACCTCAAACTTGTGCTGCCCTGATAGACACAAGGGAGCCCTACAAACTGACATCAGGAACCTGGACTGCTGAGTTTTCTTTCCCAGGGAAAATGGAAAAAGGATGTGCCCAGGGGCCCCTAGCCCTGACTGCAAAAAATCCTTATATTGAAGGATGGACACCACACCGAAGTTGTCCCCACCTCAAACTTGTGCTGCCCTGATAGACCCAAGGGAGCCCTACAAAATGACATCAGGAACCTGGACTGCTGAGTTTTCTTTCCCACGGAAAATGGAAAAAGGATGTGCCCAGGGGCCCCTGGCCCTGACTGCAAAAAATCCTTATATCGAAGGATGGAGCCCACACCAAAGTTGTCCCCACCTCAAACTTTTGCTGCCCTGATACACCCAAGGGAACCCTACAAACTGACATCAGGAACCTGGACTGCTGAGTTTTCTTTCCCAGGGAAAATGGAAAAAGGATGTGCCCAGGGGCCCCTGGCCCTGACTGCAAAAAATCCTTATATCGAAGGATGGACCCCACATCAAAGTTGTCCCCACCTCAAACTTGTGCTGCCCTGATACACCCAAGGGAACCCTACAAACTGACATCAGGAACCTGGACTGCTGAGTTTTCTTTCCCAGGGAAAATGGAAAAAGGATATGCGCAGGGGCCCCTGACCCTGACTGCAAAAAATCCTTATATCGAAGGGTGGACCCCACACCGAAGTTGTCCCCACCTCAAACTTGTGCTGCCCTGATAGACCCAAGGGAGCCCTACAAACTGACATCAGGAACCTGGACTGCTGAGTTTTCTTTCCCAGGGAAAATGGAAAAAGGATGTGCTCAGGGGCCCCTGGCCCTGACTGCAAAGAATCCTTATATCGAAGGATGGACCCCACACCGAAGTTGTCCCCACCTCAAACTTGTGCTGCCCTGATAGACCCAAGGGAGCCCTACAAACTGACATCAGGAACCTGGACTGCTGAGTTTTCTTTCCCAGGGAAAATGGAAAAAGGATGTGCCCAGGGGTCCCTGGCCCTGGGGTGGGGCCTCACTACAAAAAATCCTTATATCGAAGGATGGACCCCACACCCCAAAGTTGTCCCCACCTCAAACTTGTACAGCCCTGATAGACCCAAGGGAGCCCTACAAACTGACATCAGGAACCTGGACTGCTGAGTTTTCTTTCCCAGGGAAAATGGAAAAAGGATATGCCCAGGGGCCGCTGACCCTGACTGCAAAAAATCCTTATATCAAAGGGTGGACCCCACACCGAAGTTGTCCCCACCTCAAACTTGTGCTGCCCTGATAGACCCAAGGGAGCCCTACAAACTGACATCAGGAACCTGGACTGCTGAGTTTTCTTTCCCAGGGAAAATGGAAAAAGGGTGTGCCCAAAGGCCCCTGGCCCTGACTGCAAAGAATCCTTATATCGAAGGATGGACCCCACACCAAAGTGTTCCCCACCTCAAACTTGTGCTGCCCTGATAGACACAAGGGAGCCCTACAAACTGACATCAGGAACCTGGACTGCTGAGTTTTCTTTCCCAGGGAAAATGGAAAAAGGATGTGCCCAGGGGCCCCTAGCCCTGACTGCAAAAAATCCTTATATTGAAGGATGGACACCACACCGAAGTTGTCCCCACCGCAAACTTGTGCTGCCCTGATAGACCCAAGGGAGCCCTACAAAATGACATCAGGAACCTGGACTGCTGAGTTTTCTTTCCCAGGGAAAATGGAAAAAGGATGTGCCCAGGGGCCCCTGGCCCTGACTGCAAAAAATCCTTATATCGAAGGATGGAGCCCACACCAAAGTTGTCCCCACCTCAAACTTTTGCTGCCCTGATACACCCAAGGGAACCCTACAAACTGACATCAGGAACCTGGACTGCTGAGTTTTCTTTCCCAGGGAAAATGGAAAAAGGTTGTGCCCAGGGGCCCCTGGCCCTGACTGCAAAAAATCCTTATATCGAAGGATGGACCCCACATCAAAGTTGTCCCCACCTCAAACTTGTGCTGCCCTGATACACCCAAGGGAACCCTACAAACTGACATCAGGAACCTGGACTGCTGAGTTTTCTTTCCCAGGGAAAATGGAAAAAGGATATGCGCAGGGGCCCCTGACCCTGACTGCAAAAAATCCTTATATCGAAGGGTGGACCCCACACCGAAGTTGTCCCCACCTCAAACTTGTGCTGCCCTGATAGACCCAAGGGAGCCCTACAAACTGACATCAGGAACCTGGACTGCTGAGTTTTCTTTCCCAGGGAAAATGGAAAAAGGATGTGCTCAGGGGCCCCTGGCCCTGACTGCAAAGAATCCTTATATCGAAGGATGGACCCCACACCGAAGTTGTCCCCACCTCAAACTTGTGCTGCCCTGATAGACCCAAGGGAGCCCTACAAACTGACATCAGGAACCTGGACTGCTGAGTTTTCTTTCCCAGGGAAAATGGAAAAAGGATGTGCCCAGGGATCCCTGGCCCTGGGGTGGGGCCTCACTACAAAAAATCCTTATATCGAAGGATGGACCCCACACCCCAAAGTTGTCCCCACCTCAAACTTGTACAGCCCTGATAGACCCAAGGGAGCCCTACAAACTGACATCAGGAACCTGGACTGCTGAGTTTTCTTTCCCAGGGAAAATGGAAAAAGGATATGCCCAGGGGCCGCTGACCCTGACTGCAAAAAATCCTTATATCAAAGGGTGGACCCCACACCGAAGTTGTCCCCACCTCAAACTTGTGCTGCCCTGATAGACCCAAGGGAGCCCTACAAACTGACATCAGGAACCTGGACTGCTGAGTTTTCTTTCCCAGGGAAAATGGAAAAAGGGTGTGCCCAAAGGCCCCTGGCCCTGACTGCAAAGAATCCTTATATCGAAGGATGGACCCCACACCAAAGTGTTCCCCACCTCAAACTTGTGCTGCCCTGATAGACCCAAGGGAGCCCTACAAACTGACATCAGGAACCTGGACTGCTGAGTTTTCTTTCCCAGGGAAAATGGAAAAAGGATGTGCCCAGGGGCCCCTAGCCCTGACTGCAAAAAATCCTTATATTGAAGGATGGACACCACACCGAAGTTGTCCCCACCTCAAACTTGTGCTGCCCTGATAGACCCAAGGGAGCCCTACAAACTGACATCAGGAACCTGGACTGCTGAGTTTTCTTTCCCAGGGAAAATGGAAAAAGGATGTGCCCAGGTGCCCCTGGCCCTGACTGCAAAAAATCCTTATATCGAAGGATGGACCCCACACCAAAGTTGTCCCCACCTCAAACTTTTGCTGCCCTGATACACCCAAGGGAACCCTACAAACTGACATCAGGAACCTGGACTGCTGAGTTTTCTTTCCCAGGGAAAATGGAAAAAGGTTGTGCCCAGGGGCCCCTGGCCCTGACTGCAAAAAATCCTTATATCGAAGGATGGACCCCACATCAAAGTTGTCCCCACCTCAAACTTGTGCTGCCCTGATACACCCAAGGGAACCCTACAAACTGACATCAGGAACCTGGACTGCTGAGTTTTCTTTCCCAGGGAAAATGGAAAAAGGATATGCGCAGGGGCCCCTGACCCTGACTGCAAAAAATCCTTATATCGAAGGGTGGACCCCACACCGAAGTTGTCCCCACCTCAAACTTGTGCTGCCCTGATAGACCCAAGGGAGCCCTACAAACTGACATCAGGAACCTGGACTGCTGAGTTTTCTTTCCCAGGGAAAATGGAAAAAGGATGTGCTCAGGGGCCCCTGGCCCTGACTGCAAAGAATCCTTATATCGAAGGATGGACCCCACACCAAAGTGTTCCCCACCTCAAACTTGTGCTGCCCTGATAGACCCAAGGGAGCCCTACAAACTGACATCAGGAACCTGGACTGCTGAGTTTTCTTTCCCAGGGAAAATGGAAAAAGGATGTGCCCAGGGGCCCCTAGCCCTGACTGCAAAAAATCCTTATATCGAAGGATGGACACCACACCGAAGTTGTCCCCACCTCAAACTTGTGCTGCCCTGATACACCTAAGGGAGCCCTACAAACTGACATCAGGAACCTGGACTGCTGAGTTTTCTTTCCCAGGGAAAATGGAAAAAGGTTGTGCCCAGGGGCCCCTGGCCCTGACTGCAAAAAATCCTTATATCGAAGGATGGAGCCCACACCGAAGTTGTCCCCACCTCAAACTTTTGCTGCCCTGATACACCCAAGGGAAACCTACAAACTGACATCAGGAACCTGGACTGCTGAGTTTTCTTTCCCAGGGAAAATGGAAAAAGGTTGTGGCCAGGGGCCCCTGGCCCTGACTGCAAAAAATCCTTATATCAAAGGATGGACCCCAGACCAAAGTTGTCCCCACCTCAAACTTGTGCTGCCCTGATACACCCAAGGGAGCCCTACAAACTGACATCAGGAACCTGGACTGCTGAGTTTTCTTTCCCAGGGAAAATGGAAAAAGGATGTGCCCAGGGGCCCCTGGCCCTGGGCTGGGGCCTCACTGCAAAAAATCCTTATATCGAAGGATGGACCCCACACCGAAGTTGTCCCCACCTCAAACTTGTGCTGCCCTGATAGACCCAAGGTAGCCCTACAAACTGACATCAGGAACCTGGACTGCTGAGTTTTCTTTCCCAGGGAAAATGGAAAAAGGATGTGCCCAGGGGCCCCTGGCCCTGACTGCAAAAAATCCTTATATCGAAGGATGGACCCCACACCAAAGTGTTCCCCACCTCAAACTTGTGCTGCCCTGATAGACCCAAGGGAGCCCTACAAACTGACATCAGGAACCTGGACTGCTGAGTTTTCTTTCCCAGGGAAAATGGAAAAAGGTTGTGCCCAGGGGCCCCTGGCCCTGGGGTGGGGCCTCACTGCTAAAAATCCTTATATCGAAGGATGGACCCCACACCAAAGTGTTCCCCACCTCAAACTTGTGCTGCCCTGATAGACCCAAGGGAGCCCTACAAACTGACATCAGGAACCTGGACTGCAGAGTTTTCTTTCCCAGGGAAAATGGAAAAAAGTTGTGCCCAGGGGCCACTGGCCCTGACTGCAAAAAATCCTTATATCGAAGGGTGGACCCCACACCGAAGTTGTCCCCACCTCAAACTTGTGCTGCCCTGATAGACCCAAGGGAGCCCTACAAACTGACATCAGGAACCTGGACTGCTGAGTTTTCTTTCCCAGGGAAAAAGGCCAAAGGATGTGCCCTGGGGCCCCTGGCCCTGACTGCAAAAAATCCTTATATCGAAGGATGGAGCCCACACCGAATTTGTCCCCATCTCAAACTTGTGCTGCCCTGATAGACCCAAGGGAGCCCTACAAAGTGACATCAGGAACCTGGTCTGCTGAGTTTTCTTTCCCAGGGAAAATGGAAAAAGGATGTGCCCAGGGGCCCCTGGCCCTGGGCTGGGGCGTCACTACAAAAAATCCTTATATCGAAGGATGGATCCCACACCGAAGTTGTCCCCACCTCAAACTTGTGCTGCCCTGATACACCCAAGGGAACCCTACAAACTGACATCAGGAACCTGGACTGCTGAGTTTTCTTTCCCAGGGAAAATGGAAAAAGGATGTGCCCAGGGGCCCCTGGCCCTGACTGCAAAAAATCCTTATATCGAAGGATGGAGCACACACCAAAGTTGTCCCCACCTCAAACTTTTGCTGCCCTGATAGACCCAAGGGAGCCCTACAAACTGACATCAGGAACCTGGACTGCTGAGTTTTCTTTCCCAGGGAAAATGGAAAAAGGTTGTGCCCAGGGGCCCCTGGCCCTGACTGCAAAGAATCCTTATATCGAAGGATGGACCCCACACCAAAGTGTTCCCCACCTCAAACTTGTGCTGCCCTGATAGACCCAAGGGAGCCCTACAAACTGACATCAGGAACCTGGACTGCTGAGTTTTCTTTCCCAGGGAAAATGGAAAAAGGATGTGCCCAGGGGCCCCTGGCTCTGGGGTGGGGCCTCACTGCAAAAAATCCTTATATCGAAGGATGGAGCCCACACCGAATTTGTCCCCACCTCAAACTTGTGCTGCCCTGATAGACCCAAGGGAGCCCTACAAACTGACATCAGGAACCTGGACTGCTGAGTTTTCTTTCCCAGGGAAAATGGAAAAAGGATGTGCCCAGGGGCCCCTGGCCCTGACTGCAAAAAATCCTTATATCGAAGGATGGACCCCATACCGAAGTTGTCCCCACCTCAAACTTGTGCTGCCCTGATAGACCCAAGGGAGCCCTACAAACTGACATCAGGAACCTGGACTGCTGAGTTTTCTTTCCCAGGGAAAATGGAAAAAGGATGTGCCCAGGGGCCCCTGGCCCTGACTGCAAAAAATCCTTATATCGAAGGATGGAGCCCACACCGAAGTTGTCCCCACCTCAAACTTGTGCTGCCCTGATAGACCCAAGGGAGCCCTACAAACTGACATCAGGAACCTGGACTGCTGAGTTTTCTTTCCCACGGAAAATGGCCAAAGGATGTGCCCAGCGGCCCCTGGCCCTGGGCTGGGCCCTGACTGCAAAAAATCCTTATATCGAAGGATGGACCCCACACCGAAGTTGTCCCCACCTCAAACTTGTGCTGCCCTGATAGACCCAAGGGAGCCCTACAAACTGACATCAGGAACCTGGACTGCTGAGTTTTCTTTCCCAGGGAAAATGGAAAAAGGATGTGCCTAGGGGCCCCTGGCCCTGGGCTGGGACCTCACTACAAAAAATCCTTATATCGAAGGATGGACCCCACACCATTGTTGTCCCCACTTCAAACTTGTGCTGCCCTGATAGACCCAAGGGAGCCCTACAAACTGACATCAGGAACCTGGACTGCTGAGTTTTCTTTCCCAGGGAAAATGGAAAAAGGATATGCCCAGGGGCCCCTGGCCCTGACTGCAAAAAATCCTTATATCGAAGGATGGACCCCACACCGAAGTTGTCCCCACCTCAAACTTGTGCTGTCCTGATAGACCGAAGGGAGCCCTACAAACTGACATCAGGAACCTGGACTGCTGAGTTTTCTTTCCCAGGGAAAATGGCCAAAGGATGTGCCCAGGGGGCCCTGGCCCTGACTGCAAAAAATCCTTATATCGAAGGATGGACCTCACACCAAAATTGCCCCACCTCAAACTTGTGCTGCCCTGATAGACCCAAGGGAGCCCTACAAACTGACATCAGGAACCTGGACTGCTGAGTTTTCTTTCCCAGGGAAAATGGAAAAAGGATGTGCCCAGGGGCCCCTGGCCCTGACTGCAAAGAATCCTTATATCGAAGGATGGACCCCACACCAAAGTGTTCCCCACCTCAAACTTGTGCTGCCCTGATAGACCCAAGGGAGCCCTACAAACTGACATCAGGAACCTGGACTGCTGAGTTTTCTTTCCCAGGGAAAATGGAAAAAGGATGTGCCCAGGGGCCCCTGGCCCTGGGCTGGGGCCTCACTGCAAAAAATCCTTATATCGAAGGATGGAGCCCACACCGAATTTGTCCCCATCTCAAACTTGTGCTGTCCTGATAGACCCAAGGGAGCCCTACAAACTGACATCAGGAACCTGGACTGCTGAGTTTTCTTTCCCAGGGAAAATGGAAAAAGGATGTGCCCAGGGGCCCCTGGCCCTGACTGCAAAAAATCCTTATATCGAAGGATGGACCCCACACCGAAGTTGTCCCCACCTCAAACTTGTGCTGCCCTGATAGACCCAAGGGAGCCCTACAAACTGACATCAGGAACCTGGACTGCTGAGTTTTCTTTCCCAGGGAAAATGGAAAAAGGATGTGCCCAGGGGCCCCTGGCACTGGGCTGGGGCCTCACTACAAAAAATCCTTATATCGAAGGATGGACCCCACACCGAAGTTGTCCCCACTTCAAACTTGTGCTGCCCTGATAGACCCAAGGGAGCCCTACAAACTGACATCAGGAACCTGGACTGCTGAGTTTTCTTTCCCAGGGAAAATGGAAAAAGGATATGCCCAGGGGCCCCTGGCACTGACTGCAAAAAATCCTTATATTGAAGGATGGACCCCACACCGAAGTTGTCCCCACCTCAAACTTCTGCTGCCCTCATAGACCCAAGGGAGCCCTACAAACTGACATCAGGAAGCTGGACTGCAGAGTTTTCTTTCCCAGGGAAAATGGAAAAAGGTTGTGCCCAGGGGGCCCAGGCCCTGACTGCAAAAAATCCTTGTATCGAAGGATGGACCCCACACCAAAGTTGTCCCCACCTCAAACTTGTGCTGCCCTGATAGACCCAAGGGAGCCCTACAAACTGACATCAGGAACCTGGACTGCTGAGTTTTCTTTCCCAGGGAAAATGGAAAAAGGATGTGCCCAGGGGGCCCTGGCCCTGACTGCAAAAAATCCTTATATCGAAGGATGGACCCCACACCAAAATTGCCCCACCTCAAACTTGTGCTGCCCTGATAGACCCAAGGGAGCCCTACAAACTGACATCAGGAACCTGGACTGCGGAGTTTTCTTTCCCAGGGAAAATGGAAAAAGGATGTGCCCAGGGGCCCGAGGCCCTGACTGCAAAAAATCCTTATATCGAAGGATGGACCCCACACCGAAGTTGTCCCCACCTCAAACTTGTGCTGCCCTGATAGACCCAAGGGAGCCCTACAAACTGACATCAGGAACCTGGACTGCTGAGTTTTCTTTCCCAGGGAAAATGGAAAAAGGATGTGCCCAGGGGTCCCTGGCCCTGGGGTGGGGCCTCACTACAAAAAATCCTTATATCGAAGGATGGACCCCACACCCCAAAGTTGTCCCCACCTCAAACTTGTACTGCCCTGATAGACCCAAGGGAGCCCTACAAACTGACATCAGGAACCTGGACTGCTGAGTTTTCTTTCCCAGGGAAAATGGAAAAAGGATATGCGCAGGGGCCCCTGACCCTGACTGCAAAAAATCCTTATATCGAAGGGTGGACCCCACACCGAAGTTGTCCCCACCTCAAACTTGTGCTGCCCTGATAGACCCAAGGGAGCCCTACAAACTGACATCAGGAACCTGGACTGCTGAGTTTTCTTTCCCAGGGAAAATGGAAAAAGGATGTGCTCAGGGGCCCCTGGCCCTGACTGCAAAGAATCCTTATATCGAAGGATGGACCCCACACCGACGTTGTCCCCACCTCAAACTTGTGCTGCCCTGATAGACCCAAGGGAGCCCTACAAACTGACATCAGGAACCTGGACTGCTGAGTTTTCTTTCCCAGGGAAAATGGAAAAAGGATGTGCCCAGGGGTCCCTGGCCCTGGGGTGGGGCCTCACTACAAAAAATCCTTATATCGAAGGATGGACCCCACACCCCAAAGTTGTCCCCACCTCAAACTTGTACTGCCCTGATAGACCCAAGGGAGCCCTACAAACTGACATCAGGAACCTGGACTGCTGAGTTTTCTTTCCCAGGGAAAATGGAAAAAGGATATGCCCAGGGGCCGCTGACCCTGACTGCAAAAAATCCTTATATCAAAGGGTGGACCCCACACCGAAGTTGTCCCCACCTCAAACTTGTGCTGCCCTGATAGACCCAAGGGAGCCCTACAAACTGACATCAGGAACCTGGACTGCTGAGTTTTCTTTCCCAGGGAAAATGGAAAAAGGGTGTGCCCAAAGGCCCCTGGCCCTGACTGCAAAGAATCCTTATATCGAAGGATGGACCCCACACCAAAGTGTTCCCCACCTCAAACTTGTGCTGCCCTGATAGACACAAGGGAGCCCTACAAACTGACATCAGGAACCTGGACTGCTGAGTTTTCTTTCCCAGGGAAAATGGAAAAAGGATGTGCCCAGGGGCCCCTAGCCCTGACTGCAAAAAATCCTTATATTGAAGGATGGACACCACACCGAAGTTGTCCCCACCTCAAACTTGTGCTGCCCTGATAGACCCAAGGGAGCCCTACAAACTGACATCAGGAACCTGGACTGCTGAGTTTTCTTTCCCAGGGAAAATGGAAAAAGGATGTGCCCAGGGGCCCCTGGCCCTGACTGCAAAAAATCCTTATATCGAAGGATGGAGCCCACACCGAAGTTGTCCCCACCTCAAACTTTTGCTGCCCTGATACACCCAAGGGAACCCTACAAACTGACATCAGGAACCTGGACTGCTGAGTTTTCTTTCCCAGGGAAAATGGAAAAAGGTTGTGCCCAGGGGCCCCTGGCCCTGACTGCAAAAAATCCTTATATCGAAGGATGGACCCCACATCAAAGTTGTCCCCACCTCAAACTTGTGCTGCCCTGATACACCCAAGGGAACCCTACAAACTGACATCAGGAACCTGGACTGCTGAGTTTTCTTTCCCAGGGAAAATGGAAAAAGGATATGCGCAGGGGCCCCTGACCCTGACTGCAAAAAATCCTTATATCGAAGGGTGGACCCCACACCGAAGTTGTCCCCACCTCAAACTTGTGCTGCCCTGATAGACCCAAGGGAGCCCTACAAACTGACATCAGGAACCTGGACTGCTGAGTTTTCTTTCCCAGGGAAAATGGAAAAAGGATGTGCTCAGGGGCCCCTGGCCCTGACTGCAAAGAATCCTTATATCGAAGGATGGACCCCACACCGAAGTTGTCCCCACCTCAAACTTGTGCTGCCCTGATAGACCCAAGGGAGCCCTACAAACTGACATCAGGAACCTGGACTGCTGAGTTTTCTTTCCCAGGGAAAATGGAAAAAGGATGTGCCCAGGGGCCCCTGGCCCTGACTGCAAAAAATCCTTATATCGAAGGATGGACCCCACACCAAAGTGTTCCCCACCTCAAACTTGTGCTGCCCTGATAGACCCAAGGGAGCCCTACAAACTGACATCAGGAACCTGGACTGCTGAGTTTTCTTTCCCAGGGAAAATGGAAAAAGGTTGTGCCCAGGGGCCCCTGGCCCTGGGGTGGGGCCTCACTGCTAAAAATCCTTATATCGAAGGATGGACCCCACACCAAAGTGTTCCCCACCTCAAACTTGTGCTGCCCTGATAGACCCAAGGGAGCCCTACAAACTGACATCAGGAACCTGGACTGCAGAGTTTTCTTTCCCAGGGAAAATGGAAAAAAGTTGTGCCCAGGGGCCACTGGCCCTGACTGCAAAAAATCCTTATATCGAAGGGTGGACCCCACACCGAAGTTGTCCCCACCTCAAACTTGTGCTGCCCTGATAGACCCAAGGGAGCCCTACAAACTGACATCAGGAACCTGGACTGCTGAGTTTTCTTTCCCAGGGAAAATGGCCAAAGGATGTGCCCTGGGGCCCCTGGCCCTGACTGCAAAAAATCCTTATATCGAAGGATGGAGCCCACACCGAATTTGTCCCCATCTCAAACTTGTGCTGCCCTGATAGACCCAAGGGAGCCCTACAAAGTGACATCAGGAACCTGGTCTGCTGAGTTTTCTTTCCCAGGGAAAATGGAAAAAGGATGTGCCCAGGGGCCCCTGGCCCTGGGCAGGGGCGTCACTACAAAAAATCCTTATATCGAAGGATGGATCCCACACCGAAGTTGTCCCCACCTCAAACTTGTGCTGCCCTGATACACCCAAGGGAACCCTACAAACTGACATCAGGAACCTGGACTGCTGAGTTTTCTTTCCCAGGGAAAATGGAAAAAGGATGTGCCCAGGGGCCCCTGGCCCTGACTGCAAAAAATCCTTATATCGAAGGATGGAGCACACACCAAAGTTGTCCCCACCTCAAACTTTTGCTGCCCTGATAGACCCAAGGGAGCCCTACAAACTGACATCAGGAACCTGGACTGCTGAGTTTTCTTTCCCAGGGAAAATGGAAAAAGGTTGTGCCCAGGGGCCCCTGGCCCTGACTGCAAAGAATCCTTATATCGAAGGATGGACCCCACACCAAAGTGTTCCCCACCTCAAACTTGTGCTGCCCTGATAGACCCAAGGGAGCCCTACAAACTGACATCAGGAACCTGGACTGCTGAGTTTTCTTTCCCAGGGAAAATGGAAAAAGGATGTGCCCAGGGGCCCCTGGCTCTGGGGTGGGGCCTCACTGCAAAAAATCCTTATATCGAAGGATGGAGCCCACACCGAATTTGTCCCCACCTCAAACTTGTGCTGCCCTGATAGACCCAAGGGAGCCCTACAAACTGACATCAGGAACCTGGACTGCTGAGTTTTCTTTCCCAGGGAAAATGGAAAAAGGATGTGCCCAGGGGCCCCTGGCCCTGACTGCAAAAAATCCTTATATCGAAGGATGGACCCCATACCGAAGTTGTCCCCACCTCAAACTTGTGCTGCCCTGATAGACCCAAGGGAGCCCTACAAACTGACATCAGGAACCTGGACTGCTGAGTTTTCTTTCCCAGGGAAAATGGAAAAAGGATGTGCCCAGGGGCCCCTGGCCCTGACTGCAAAAAATCCTTATATCGAAGGATGGAGCCCACACCGAAGTTGTCCCCACCTCAAACTTGTGCTGCCCTGATAGACCCAAGGGAGCCCTACAAACTGACATCAGGAACCTGGACTGCTGAGTTTTCTTTCCCACGGAAAATGGCCAAAGGATGTGCCCAGCGGCCCCTGGCCCTGGGCTGGGGCCTGACTGCAAAAAATCCTTATATCGAAGGATGGACCCCACACCGAAGTTGTCCCCACCTCAAACTTGTGCTGCCCTAATAGACCCAAGGGAGCCCTACAAACTGACATCAGGAACCTGGACTGCTGAGTTTTCTTTCCCAGGGAAAATGGAAAAAGGATGTGCCTAGGGGCCCCTGGCCCTGGGCTGGGACCTCACTACAAAAAATCCTTATATCGAAGGATGGACCCCACACCATTGTTGTCCCCACTTCAAACTTGTGCTGCCCTGATAGACCCAAGGGAGCCCTACAAACTGACATCAGGAACCTGGACTGCTGAGTTTTCTTTCCCAGGGAAAATGGAAAAAGGATATGCCCAGGGGCCCCTGGCCCTGACTGCAAAAAATCCTTATATCGAAGGATGGACCCCACACCGAAGTTGTCCCCACCTCAAACTTGTGCTGTCCTGATAGACCCAAGGGAGCCCTACAAACTGACATCAGGAACCTGGACTGCTGAGTTTTCTTTCCCAGGGAAAATGGCCAAAGGATGTGCTTAGGGGGCCCTGGCCCTGACTGCAAAAAATCCTTATATCGAAGGATGGACCCCACACCAAAATTGCCCCACCTCAAACTTGTGCTGCCCTGATAGACCCAAGGGAGCCCTACAAACTGACATCAGGAACCTGGACTGCTGAGTTTTCTTTCCCAGGGAAAATGGAAAAAGGATGTGCCCAGGGGCCCCTGGCCCTGACTGCAAAGAATCCTTATATCGAAGGATGGACCCCACACCAAAGTGTTCCCCACCTCAAACTTGTGCTGCCCTGATAGACCCAAGGGAGCCCTACAAACTGACATCAGGAACCTGGACTGCTGAGTTTTCTTTCCCAGGGAAAATGGAAAAAGGATGTGCCCAGGGGCCCCTGGCCCTGGGCTGGGGCCTCACTGCAAAAAATCCTTATATCGAAGGATGGAGCCCACACCGAATTTGTCCCCATCTCAAACTTGTGCTGTCCTGATAGACCCAAGGGAGCCCTACAAACTGACATCAGGAACCTGGACTGCTGAGTTTTCTTTCCCAGGGAAAATGGAAAAAGGATGTGCCCAGGGGCCCCTGGCCCTGACTGCAAAAAATCCTTATATCGAAGGATGGACCCCACACCGAAGTTGTCCCCACCTCAAACTTGTGCTGCCCTGATAGACCCAAGGGAGCCCTACAAACTGACATCAGGAACCTGGACTGCTGAGTTTTCTTTCCCAGGGAAAATGGAAAAAGGATGTGCCCAGGGGCCCCTGGCACTGGGCTGGGGCCTCACTACAAAAAATCCTTATATCGAAGGATGGACCCCACACCGAAGTTGTCCCCACTTCAAACTTGTGCTGCCCTGATAGACCCAAGGGAGCCCTACAAACTGACATCAGGAACCTGGACTGCTGAGTTTTCTTTCCCAGGGAAAATGGAAAAAGGATATGCCCAGGGGCCCCTGGCACTGACTGCAAAAAATCCTTATATTGAAGGATGGACCCCACACCGAAGTTGTCCCCACCTCAAACTTCTGCTGCCCTCATAGACCCAAGGGAGCCCTACAAACTGACATCAGGAAGCTGGACTGCAGAGTTTTCTTTCCCAGGGAAAATGGAAAAAGGTTGTGCCCAGGGGGCCCAGGCCCTGACTGCAAAAAATCCTTGTATCGAAGGATGGACCCCACACCAAAGTTGTCCCCACCTCAAACTTGTGCTGCCCTGATAGACCCAAGGGAGCCCTACAAACTGACATCAGGAACCTGGACTGCTGAGTTTTCTTTCCCAGGGAAAATGGCCAAAGGATGTGCCCAGGGGGCCCTGGCCCTGACTGCAAAAAATCCTTATATCGAAGGATGGACCCCACACCAAAATTGCCCCACCTCAAACTTGTGCTGCCCTGATAGACCCAAGGGAGCCCTACAAACTGACATCAGGAACCTGGACTGCGGAGTTTTCTTTCCCAGGGAAAATGGAAAAAGGATGTGCCCAGGGGCCCGAGGCCCTGACTGCAAAAAATCCTTATATCGAAGGATGGACCCCACACCGAAGTTGTCCCCACCTCAAACTTGTGCTGCCCTGATAGACCCAAGGGAGCCCTACAAACTGACATCAGGAACCTGGACTGCTGAGTTTTCTTTCCCAGGGAAAATGGAAAAAGGATGTGCCCAGGGGTCCCTGGCCCTGGGGTGGGGCCTCACTACAAAAAATCCTTATATCGAAGGATGGACCCCACACCCCAAAGTTGTCCCCACCTCAAACTTGTACTGCCCTGATAGACCCAAGGGAGCCCTACAAACTGACATCAGGAACCTGGACTGCTGAGTTTTCTTTCCCAGGGAAAATGGAAAAAGGATATGCCCAGGGGCCCCTGACCCTGACTGCAAAAAATCCTTATATCGAAGGGTGGACCCCACACCGAAGTTGTCCCCACCTCAAACTTGTGCTGCCCTGATAGACCCAAGGGAGCCCTACAAACTGACATCAGGAACCTGGACTGCTGAGTTTTCTTTCCCAGGGAAAATGGAAAAAGGATGTGCTCAGGGGCCCCTGGCCCTGACTGCAACGAATCCTTATATCGAAGGATGGACCCCACACCGACGTTGTCCCCACCTCAAACTTGTGCTGCCCTGATAGACCCAAGGGAGCCCTACAAACTGACATCAGGAACCTGGACTGCTGAGTTTTCTTTCCCAGGGAAAATGGAAAAAGGATGTGCCCAGGGGTCCCTGGCCCTGGGGTGGGGCCTCACTACAAAAAATCCTTATATCGAAGGATGGACCCCACACCCCAAAGTTGTCCCCACCTCAAACTTGTACTGCCCTGATAGACCCAAGGGAGCCCTACAAACTGACATCAGGAACCTGGACTGCTGAGTTTTCTTTCCCAGGGAAAATGGAAAAAGGATGTGCCCAGGGGCCCCTAGCCCTGACTGCAAAAAATCCTTATATTGAAGGATGGACACCACACCGAAGTTGTCCCCACCTCAAACTTGTGCTGCCCTGATAGACCCAAGGGAGCCCTACAAACTGACATCAGGAACCTGGACTGCTGAGTTTTCTTTCCCAGGGAAAATGGAAAAAGGATGTGCCCAGGGGCCCCTGGCCCTGACTGCAAAAAATCCTTATATCGAAGGATGGAGCCCACACCAAAGTTGTCCCCACCTCAAACTTTTGCTGCCCTGATACACCCAAGGGAACCCTACAAACTGACATCAGGAACCTGGACTGCTGAGTTTTCTTTCCCAGGGAAAATGGAAAAAGGTTGTGCCCAGGGGCCCCTGGCCCTGACTGCAAAAAATCCTTATATCGAAGGATGGACCCCACATCAAAGTTGTCCCCACCTCAAACTTGTGCTGCCCTGATACACCCAAGGGAACCCTACAAACTGACATCAGGAACCTGGACTGCTGAGTTTTCTTTCCCAGGGAAAATGGAAAAAGGATATGCGCAGGGGCCCCTGACCCTGACTGCAAAAAATCCTTATATCGAAGGGTGGACCCCACACCGAAGTTGTCCCCACCTCAAACTTGTGCTGCCCTGATAGACCCAAGGGAGCCCTACAAACTGACATCAGGAACCTGGACTGCTGAGTTTTCTTTCCCAGGGAAAATGGAAAAAGGATGTGCTCAGGGGCCCCTGGCCCTGACTGCAAAGAATCCTTATATCGAAGGATGGACCCCACACCGAAGTTGTCCCCACCTCAAACTTGTGCTGCCCTGATAGACCCAAGGGAGCCCTACAAACTGACATCAGGAACCTGGACTGCTGAGTTTTCTTTCCCAGGGAAAATGGAAAAAGGATGTGCCCAGGGGTCCCTGGCCCTGGGGTGGGGCCTCACTACAAAAAATCCTTATATCGAAGGATGGACCCCACACCCCAAAGTTGTCCCGACCTCAAACTTGTACTGCCCTGATAGACCCAAGGGAGCCCTACAAACTGACATCAGGAACCTGGACTGCTGAGTTTTCTTTCCCAGGGAAAATGGAAAAAGGATATGCCCAGGGGCCGCTGACCCTGACTGCAAAAAATCCTTATATCAAAGGGTGGACCCCACACCGAAGTTGTCCCCACCTCAAACTTGTGCTGCCCTGATAGACCCAAGGGAGCCCTACAAACTGACATCAGGAACCTGGACTGCTGAGTTTTCTTTCCCAGGGAAAATGGAAAAAGGATGTGCCCAGGGGCCCCTGGCCCTGACTGCAAAGAATCCTTATATCGAAGGATGGACCCCACACCAAAGTGTTCCCCACCTCAAACTTGTGCTGCCCTGATAGACCCAAGGGAGCCCTACAAACTGACATCAGGAACCTGGACTGCTGAGTTTTCTTTCCCAGGGAAAATGGAAAAAGGATGTGCCCAGGGGCCCCTAGCCCTGACTGCAAAAAATCCTTATATTGAAGGATGGACACCACACCGAAGTTGTCCCCACCTCAAACTTGTGCTGCCCTGATAGACCCAAGGGAGCCCTACAAACTGACATCAGGAACCTGGACTGCTGAGTTTTCTTTCCCAGGGAAAATGGAAAAAGGATGTGCCCAGGGGCCCCTGGCCCTGACTGCAAAAAATCCTTATATCGAAGGATGGACCCCACACCAAAGTTGTCCCCACCTCAAACTTTTGCTGCCCTGATACACCCAAGGGAACCCTACAAACTGACATCAGGAACCTGGACTGCTGAGTTTTCTTTCCCAGGGAAAATGGAAAAAGGTTGTGCCCAGGGGCCCCTGGCCCTGACTGCAAAAAATCCTTATATCGAAGGATGGACCCCACATCAAAGTTGTCCCCACCTAAAACTTGTGCTGCCCTGATACACCCAAGGGAACCCTACAAACTGACATCAGGAACCTGGACTGCTGAGTTTTCTTTCCCAGGGAAAATGGAAAAAGGATATGCGCAGGGGCCCCTGACCCTGACTGCAAAAAATCCTTATATCGAAGGATGGACCCCACATCAAAGTTGTCCCCACCTCAAACTTGTGCTGCCCTGATACACCCAAGGGAACCCTACAAACTGACATCAGGAACCTGGACTGCTGAGTTTTCTTTCCCAGGGAAAATGGAAAAAGGATGTGCCCAGGGGCCCCTGGCCCTGGGCTGGGGCCTCACTGCAAAAAATCCTTATATCGAAGGATGGAGCCCACACCGAATTTGTCCCCATCTCAAACTTGTGATGCCCTGATAGACCCAAGGGAGCCCTACAAACTGACATCAGGAACCTGGACTGCTGAGTTTTCTTTCCCAGGGAAAATGGAAAAAGGGTGTGCCCAGGGGCCCCTAGCCCTGACTGCAAAAAATCCTTATATTGAAGGATGGACACCACACCGAAGTTGTCCCCACCTCAAACTTGTGCTGCCCTGATAGACCCAAGGGAGCCCTACAAACTGACATCAGGAACCTGGACTGCTGAGTTTTCTTTCCCAGGGAAAATGGAAAAAGGATGTGCCCAGGGGCCCCTGGCCCTGACTGCAAAAAATCCTTATATCGAAGGATGGAGCCCACACCAAAGTTGTCCCCACCTCAAACTTTTGCTGCCCTGATACACCCAAGGGAACCCTACAAACTGACATCAGGAACCTGGACTGCTGAGTTTTCTTTCCCAGGGAAAATGGAAAAAGGTTGTGCCCAGGGGCCCCTGGCCCTGACTGCAAAAAATCCTTATATCGAAGGATGGACCCCACATCAAAGTTGTCCCCACCTCAAACTTGTGCTGCCCTGATACACCCAAGGGAACCCTACAAACTGACATCAGGAACCTGGACTGCTGAGTTTTCTTTCCCAGGGAAAATGGAAAAAGGATATGCGCAGGGGCCCCTGACCCTGACTGCAAAAAATCCTTATATCGAAGGGTGGACCCCACACCGAAGTTGTCCCCACCTCAAACTTGTGCTGCCCTGATAGACCCAAGGGAGCCCTACAAACTGACATCAGGAACCTGGACTGCTGAGTTTTCTTTCCCAGGGAAAATGGAAAAAGGATGTGCTCAGGGGCCCCTGGCCCTGACTGCAAAGAATCCTTATATCGAAGGATGGACCCCACACCGAAGTTGTCCCCACCTCAAACTTGTGCTGCCCTGATAGACCCAAGGGAGCCCTACAAACTGACATCAGGAACCTGGACTGCTGAGTTTTCTTTCCCAGGGAAAATGGAAAAAGGATGTGCCCAGGGGTCCCTGGCCCTGGGGTGGGGCCTCACTACAAAAAATCCTTATATCGAAGGATGGACCCCACACCCCAAAGTTGTCCCCACCTCAAACTTGTACTGCCCTGATAGACCCAAGGGAGCCCTACAAACTGACATCAGGAACCTGGACTGCTGAGTTTTCTTTCCCAGGGAAAATGGAAAAAGGATATGACCAGGGGCCGCTGACCCTGACTGCAAAAAATCCTTATATCAAAGGGTGGACCCCACACCGAAGTTGTCCCCACCTCAAACTTGTGCTGCCCTGATAGACCCAAGGGAGCCCTACAAACTGACATCAGGAACCTGGACTGCTGAGTTTTCTTTCCCAGGGAAAATGGAAAAAGGATGTGCCCAGGGGCCCCTGGCCCTGACTGCAAAGAATCCTTATATCGAAGGATGGACCCCACACCAAAGTGTTCCCCACCTCAAACTTGTGCTGCCCTGATAGACCCAAGGGAGCCCTACAAACTGACATCAGGAACCTGGACTGCTGAGTTTTCTTTCCCAGGGAAAATGGAAAAAGGATGTGCCCAGGGGCCCCTAGCCCTGACTGCAAAAAATCCTTATATTGAAGGATGGACACCACACCGAAGTTGTCCCCACCTCAAACTTGTGCTGCCCTGATAGACCCAAGGGAGCCCTACAAACTGACATCAGGAACCTGGACTGCTGAGTTTTCTTTCCCAGGGAAAATGGAAAAAGGATGTGCCCAGGGGCCCCTGGCCCTGACTGCAAAAAATCCTTATATCGAAGGATGGACCCCACACCAAAGTTGTCCCCACCTCAAACTTTTGCTGCCCTGATACACCCAAGGGAACCCTACAAACTGACATCAGGAACCTGGACTGCTGAGTTTTCTTTCCCAGGGAAAATGGAAAAAGGTTGTGCCCAGGGGCCCCTGGCCCTGACTGCAAAAAATCCTTATATCGAAGGATGGACCCCACATCAAAGTTGTCCCCACCTAAAACTTGTGCTGCCCTGATACACCCAAGGGAACCCTACAAACTGACATCAGGAACCTGGACTGCTGAGTTTTCTTTCCCAGGGAAAATGGAAAAAGGATATGCGCAGGGGCCCCTGACCCTGACTGCAAAAAATCCTTATATCGAAGGATGGACCCCACATCAAAGTTGTCCCCACCTCAAACTTGTGCTGCCCTGATACACCCAAGGGAACCCTACAAACTGACATCAGGAACCTGGACTGCTGAGTTTTCTTTCCCAGGGAAAATGGAAAAAGGATGTGCCCAGGGGCCCCTGGCCCTGGGCTGGGGCCTCACTGCAAAAAATCCTTATATCGAAGGATGGAGCCCACACCGAATTTGTCCCCATCTCAAACTTGTGCTGCCCTGATAGACCCAAGGGAGCCCTACAAACTGACATCAGGAACCTGGACTGCTGAGTTTTCTTTCCCAGGGAAAATGGAAAAAGGATGTGCCCAGGGGCCCCTGGCCCTGACTGCAAAAAATCCTTATATCGAAGGATGGACCCCACACCGAAGTTGTCCCCACCTCAAACTTGTGCTGCCCTGATAGACCCAAGGGAGCCCTACAAACTGACATCAGGAACCTGGACTGCTGAGTTTTCTTTCCCAGGGAAAATGGAAAAAGGATGTGCCCAGGGGCCCCTGGCCCTGACTGCAAAGAATCCTTATATCGAAGGATGGACCCCACACCGACGTTGTCCCCACCTCAAACTTGTGCTGCCCTGATAGACCCAAGGGAGCCCTACAAACTGACATCAGGAACCTGGACTGCTGAGTTTTCTTTCCCAGGGAAAATGGAAAAAGGATGTGCCCAGGGGTCCCTGGCCCTGGGGTGGGGCCTCACTACAAAAAATCCTTATATCGAAGGATGGACCCCACACCCCAAAGTTGTCCCCACCTCAAACTTGTACTGCCCTGATAGACCCAAGGGAGCCCTACAAACTGACATCAGGAACCTGGACTGCTGAGTTTTCTTTCCCAGGGAAAATGGAAAAAGGATATGCCCAGGGGCCGCTGACCCTGACTGCAAAAAATCCTTATATCAAAGGGTGGACCCCACACCGAAGTTGTCCCCACCTCAAACTTGTGCTGCCCTGATAGACCCAAGGGAGCCCTACAAACTGACATCAGGAACCTGGACTGCTGAGTTTTCTTTCCCAGGGAAAATGGAAAAAGGATGTGCTCAGGGGCCCCTGGCCCTGACTGCAAAGAATCCTTATATCGAAGGATGGACCCCACACCGACGTTGTCCCCACCTCAAACTTGTGCTGCCCTGATAGACCCAAGGGAGCCCTACAAACTGACATCAGGAACCTGGACTGCTGAGTTTTCTTTCCCAGGGAAAATGGAAAAAGGATGTGCCCAGGGGTCCCTGGCCCTGGGGTGGGGCCTCACTACAAAAAATCCTTATATCGAAGGATGGACCCCACACCCCAAAGTTGTCCCCACCTCAAACTTGTACTGCCCTGATAGACCCAAGGGAGCCCTACAAACTGACATCAGGAACCTGGACTGCTGAGTTTTCTTTCCCAGGGAAAATGGAAAAAGGATATGCCCAGGGGCCGCTGACCCTGACTGCAAAAAATCCTTATATCAAAGGGTGGACCCCACACCGAAGTTGTCCCCACCTCAAACTTGTGCTGCCCTGATAGACCCAAGGGAGCCCTACAAACTGACATCAGGAACCTGGACTGCTGAGTTTTCTTTCCCAGGGAAAATGGAAAAAGGGTGTGCCCAAAGGCCCCTGGCCCTGACTGCAAAGAATCCTTATATCGAAGGATGGACCCCACACCAAAGTGTTCCCCACCTCAAACTTGTGCTGCCCTGATAGACACAAGGGAGCCCTACAAACTGACATCAGGAACCTGGACTGCTGAGTTTTCTTTCCCAGGGAAAATGGAAAAAGGATGTGCCCAGGGGTCCCTGGCCCTGGGGTGGGGCCTCACTACAAAAAATCCTTATATCGAAGGATGGACCCCACACCCCAAAGTTGTCCCCACCTCAAACTTGTACTGCCCTGATAGACCCAAGGGAGCCCTACAAACTGACATCAGGAACCTGGACTGCTGAGTTTTCTTTCCCAGGGAAAATGGAAAAAGGATATGCCCAGGGGCCGCTGACCCTGACTGCAAAAAATCCTTATATCAAAGGGTGGACCCCACACCGAAGTTGTCCCCACCTCAAACTTGTGCTGCCCTGATAGACCCAAGGGAGCCCTACAAACTGACATCAGGAACCTGGACTGCTGAGTTTTCTTTCCCAGGGAAAATGGAAAAAGGATGTGCTCAGGGGCCCCTGGCCCTGACTGCAAAGAATCCTTATATCGAAGGATGGACCCCACACCGACGTTGTCCCCACCTCAAACTTGTGCTGCCCTGATAGACCCAAGGGAGCCCTACAAACTGACATCAGGAACCTGGACTGCTGAGTTTTCTTTCCCAGGGAAAATGGAAAAAGGATGTGCCCAGGGGTCCCTGGCCCTGGGGTGGGGCCTCACTACAAAAAATCCTTATATCGAAGGATGGACCCCACACCCCAAAGTTGTCCCCACCTCAAACTTGTACTGCCCTGATAGACCCAAGGGAGCCCTACAAACTGACATCAGGAACCTGGACTGCTGAGTTTTCTTTCCCAGGGAAAATGGAAAAAGGATATGCCCAGGGGCCGCTGACCCTGACTGCAAAAAATCCATATATCAAAGGGTGGACCCCACACCGAAGTTGTCCCCACCTCAAACTTGTGCTGCCCTGATAGACCCAAGGGAGCCCTACAAACTGACATCAGGAACCTGGACTGCTGAGTTTTCTTTCCCAGGGAAAATGGAAAAAGGGTGTGCCCAAAGGCCCCTGGCCCTGACTGCAAAGAATCCTTATATCGAAGGATGGACCCCACACCAAAGTGTTCCCCACCTCAAACTTGTGCTGCCCTGATAGACACAAGGGAGCCCTACAAACTGACATCAGGAACCTGGACTGCTGAGTTTTCTTTCCCAGGGAAAATGGAAAAAGGATGTGCCCAGGGGCCCCTAGCCCTGACTGCAAAAAATCCTTATATTGAAGGATGGACACCACACCGAAGTTGTCCCCACCTCAAACTTGTGCTGCCCTGATAGACCCAAGGGAGCCCTACAAACTGACATCAGGAACCTGGACTGCTGAGTTTTCTTTCCCAGGGAAAATGGAAAAAGGATGTGCCCAGGGGCCCCTGGCCCTGACTGCAAAAAATCCTTATATCGAAGGATGGAGCCCACACCAAAGTTGTCCCCACCTCAAACTTTTGCTGCCCTGATACACCCAAGGGAACCCTACAAACTGACATCAGGAACCTGGACTGCTGAGTTTTCTTTCCCAGGGAAAATGGAAAAAGGTTGTGCCCAGGGGCCCCTGGCCCTGACTGCAAAAAATCCTTATATCGAAGGATGGACCCCACATCAAAGTTGTCCCCACCTCAAACTTGTGCTGCCCTGATACACCCAAGGGAACCCTACAAACTGACATCAGGAACCTGGACTGCTGAGTTTTCTTTCCCAGGGAAAATGGAAAAAGGATATGCGCAGGGGCCCCTGACCCTGACTGCAAAAAATCCTTATATCGAAGGGTGGACCCCACACCGAAGTTGTCCCCACCTCAAACTTGTGCTGCCCTGATAGACCCAAGGGAACCCTACAAACTGACATCAGGAACCTGGACTGCTGAGTTTTCTTTCCCAGGGAAAATGGAAAAAGGATGTGCCCAGGGGCCCCTAGCCCTGACTGCAAAAAATCCTTATATCGAAGGATGGACACCACACCGAAGTTGTCCCCACCTCAAACTTGTGCTGCCCTGATACACCTAAGGGAGCCCTACAAACTGACATCAGGAACCTGGACTGCTGAGTTTTCTTTCCCAGGGAAAATGGAAAAAGGTTGTGCGCAGGGGCCCCTGGCCCTGACTGCAAAAAATCCTTATATCGAAGGATGGAGCCCACACCGAAGTTGTCCCCACCTCAAACTTTTGCTGCCCTGATACACCCAAGGGAAACCTACAAACTGACATCAGGAACCTGGACTGCTGAGTTTTCTTTCCCAGGGAAAATGGAAAAAGGATGTGCCCAGGGGCCCCTAGCCCTGACTGCAAAAAATCCTTATATTGAAGGATGGACACCACACCGAAGTTGTCCCCACCTCAAACTTGTGCTGCCCTGATAGACCCAAGGGAGCCCTACAAACTGACATCAGGAACCTGGACTGCTGAGTTTTCTTTCCCAGGGAAAATGGAAAAAGGATGTGCCCAGGGGCCCCTGGCCCTGACTGCAAAAAATCCTTATATCGAAGGATGGACCCCACACCAAAGTTGTCCCCACCTCAAACTTTTGCTGCCCTGATACACCCAAGGGAACCCTACAAACTGACATCAGGAACCTGGACTGCTGAGTTTTCTTTCCCAGGGAAAATGGAAAAAGGATGTGCCCAGGGGCCCCTGGCCCTGGGCTGGGGCCTCACTGCAAAAAATCCTTATATCGAAGGATGGAGCCCACACCGAATTTGTCCCCATCTCAAACTTGTGCTGCCCTGATAGACCCAAGGGAGCCCTACAAACTGACATCAGGAACCTGGACTGCTGAGTTTTCTTTCCCAGGGAAAATGGAAAAAGGATGTGCCCAGGGGCCCCTGGCCCTGACTGCAAAAAATCCTTATATCGAAGGATGGACCCCACACCGAAGTTGTCCCCACCTCAAACTTGTGCTGCCCTGATAGACCCAAGGGAGCCCTACAAACTGACATCAGGAACCTGGACTGCTGAGTTTTCTTTCCCAGGGAAAATGGAAAAAGGATGTGCTCAGGGGCCCCTGGCCCTGACTGCAAAGAATCCTTATATCGAAGGATGGACCCCACACCGACGTTGTCCCCACCTCAAACTTGTGCTGCCCTGATAGACCCAAGGGAGCCCTACAAACTGACATCAGGAACCTGGACTGCTGAGTTTTCTTTCCCAGGGAAAATGGAAAAAGGATGTGCCCAGGGGTCCCTGGCCCTGGGGTGGGGCCTCACTACAAAAAATCCTTATATCGAAGGATGGACCCCACACCCCAAAGTTGTCCCCACCTCAAACTTGTACTGCCCTGATAGACCCAAGGGAGCCCTACAAACTGACATCAGGAACCTGGACTGCTGAGTTTTCTTTCCCAGGGAAAATGGAAAAAGGATATGCCCAGGGGCCGCTGACCCTGACTGCAAAAAATCCTTATATCGAAGGGTGGACCCCACACCGAAGTTGTCCCCACCTCAAACTTGTGCTGCCCTGATAGACCCAAGGGAGCCCTACAAACTGACATCAGGAACCTGGACTGCTGAGTTTTCTTTCCCAGGGAAAATGGAAAAAGGATGTGCTCAGGGGCCCCTGGCCCTGACTGCAAAGAATCCTTATATCGAAGGATGGACCCCACACCGACGTTGTCCCCACCTCAAACTTGTGCTGCCCTGATAGACCCAAGGGAGCCCTACAAACTGACATCAGGAACCTGGACTGCTGAGTTTTCTTTCCCAGGGAAAATGGAAAAAGGATGTGCCCAGGGGTCCCTGGCCCTGGGGTGGGGCCTCACTACAAAAAATCCTTATATCGAAGGATGGACCCCACACCCCAAAGTTGTCCCCACCTCAAACTTGTACTGCCCTGATAGACCCAAGGGAGCCCTACAAACTGACATCAGGAACCTGGACTGCTGAGTTTTCTTTCCCAGGGAAAATGGAAAAAGGATATGCCCAGGGGCCGCTGACCCTGACTGCAAAAAATCCTTATATCAAAGGGTGGACCCCACACCGAAGTTGTCCCCACCTCAAACTTGTGCTGCCCTGATAGACCCAAGGGAGCCCTACAAACTGACATCAGGAACCTGGACTGCTGAGTTTTCTTTCCCAGGGAAAATGGAAAAAGGGTGTGCCCAAAGGCCCCTGGCCCTGACTGCAAAGAATCCTTATATCGAAGGATGGACCCCACACCAAAGTGTTCCCCACCTCAAACTTGTGCTGCCCTGATAGACACAAGGGAGCCCTACAAACTGACATCAGGAACCTGGACTGCTGAGTTTTCTTTCCCAGGGAAAATGGAAAAAGGATGTGCCCAGGGGCCCCTAGCCCTGACTGCAAAAAATCCTTATATTGAAGGATGGACACCACACCGAAGTTGTCCCCACCTCAAACTTGTGCTGCCCTGATAGACCCAAGGGAGCCCTACAAACTGACATCAGGAACCTGGACTGCTGAGTTTTCTTTCCCAGGGAAAATGGAAAAAGGATGTGCCCAGGGGCCCCTGGCCCTGACTGCAAAAAATCCTTATATCGAAGGATGGAGCCCACACCAAAGTTGTCCCCACCTCAAACTTTTGCTGCCCTGATACACCCAAGGGAACCCTACAAACTGACATCAGGAACCTGGACTGCTGAGTTTTCTTTCCCAGGGAAAATGGAAAAAGGTTGTGCCCAGGGGCCCCTGGCCCTGACTGCAAAAAATCCTTATATCGAAGGATGGACCCCACATCAAAGTTGTCCCCACCTCAAACTTGTGCTGCCCTGATACACCCAAGGGAACCCTACAAACTGACATCAGGAACCTGGACTGCTGAGTTTTCTTTCCCAGGGAAAATGGAAAAAGGATATGCGCAGGGGCCCCTGACCCTGACTGCAAAAAATCCTTATATCGAAGGGTGGACCCCACACCGAAGTTGTCCCCACCTCAAACTTGTGCTGCCCTGATAGACCCAAGGGAACCCTACAAACTGACATCAGGAACCTGGACTGCTGAGTTTTCTTTCCCAGGGAAAATGGAAAAAGGATGTGCCCAGGGGCCCCTAGCCCTGACTGCAAAAAATCCTTATATCGAAGGATGGACACCACACCGAAGTTGTCCCCACCTCAAACTTGTGCTGCCCTGATACACCTAAGGGAGCCCTACAAACTGACATCAGGAACCTGGACTGCTGAGTTTTCTTTCCCAGGGAAAATGGAAAAAGGTTGTGCGCAGGGGCCCCTGGCCCTGACTGCAAAAAATCCTTATATCGAAGGATGGAGCCCACACCGAAGTTGTCCCCACCTCAAACTTTTGCTGCCCTGATACACCCAAGGGAAACCTACAAACTGACATCAGGAACCTGGACTGCTGAGTTTTCTTTCCCAGGGAAAATGGAAAACGGTTGTGGCCAGGGGCCCCTGGCCCTGACTGCAAAAAATCCTTATATCAAAGGATGGACCCCAGACCAAAGTTGTCCCCACCTCAAACTTGTGCTGCCCTGATACACCCAAGGGAGCCCTACAAACTGACATCAGGAACCTGGACTGCTGAGTTTTCTTTCCCAGGGAAAATGGAAAAAGGATGTGCCCAGGGGCCCCTGGCCCTGGGCTGGGGCCTCACTGCAAAAAATCCTTATATCGAAGGATGGACCCCACACCGAAGTTGTCCCCACCTCAAACTTGTGCTGCCCTGATAGACCCAAGGTAGCCCTACAAACTGACATCAGGAACCTGGACTGCTGAGTTTTCTTTCCCAGGGAAAATGGAAAAAGGATGTGCCCAGGGGCCCCTGGCCCTGACTGCAAAAAATCCTTATATCGAAGGATGGACCCCACACCAAAGTGTTCCCCACCTCAAACTTGTGCTGCCCTGATAGACCCAAGGGAGCCCTACAAACTGACATCAGGAACCTGGACTGCTGAGTTTTCTTTCCCAGGGAAAATGGAAAAAGGTTGTGCCCAGGGGCCCCTGGCCCTGGGGTGGGGCCTCACTGCTAAAAATCCTTATATCGAAGGATGGACCCCACACCAAAGTGTTCCCCACCTCAAACTGGTGCTGCCCTGATAGACCCAAGGGAGCCCTACAAACTGACATCAGGAACCTGGACTGCAGAGTTTTCTTTCCCAGGGAAAATGGAAAAAAGTTGTGCCCAGGGGCCACTGGCCCTGACTGCAAAAAATCCTTATATCGAAGGGTGGACCCCACACCGAAGTTGTCCCCACCTCAAACTTGTGCTGCCCTGATAGACCCAAGGGAGCCCTACAAACTGACATCAGGAACCTGGACTGCTGAGTTTTCTTTCCCAGGGAAAATGGCCAAAGGATGTGCCCTGGGGCCCCTGGCCCTGACTGCAAAAAATCCTTATATCGAAGGATGGAGCCCACACCGAATTTGTCCCCATCTCAAACTTGTGCTGCCCTGATAGACCCAAGGGAGCCCTACAAAGTGACATCAGGAACCTGGTCTGCTGAGTTTTCTTTCCCAGGGAAAATGGAAAAAGGATGTGCCCAGGGGCCCCTGGCCCTGGGCTGGGGCGTCACTACAAAAAATCCTTATATCGAAGGATGGATCCCACACCGAAGTTGTCCCCACCTCAAACTTGTGCTGCCCTGATACACCCAAGGGAACCCTACAAACTGACATCAGGAACCTGGACTGCTGAGTTTTCTTTCCCAGGGAAAATGGAAAAAGGTTGTGCCCAGGGGCCCCTGGCCCTGACTGCAAAAAATCCTTATATCGAAGGATGGAGCACACACCAAAGTTGTCCCCACCTCAAACTTTTGCTGCCCTGATACACCCAAGGGAACCCTACAAACTGACATCAGGAACCTGGACTGCCGAGTTTTCTTTCCCAGGGAAAATGGAAAAAGGTAGTGGCCAGGGGCCCCTAGCCCTGACTGCAAAAAATCCTTATATCGAAGGATGGACCCCACATTAAAGTAGTCCCCACCTAAAACTTGTGCTGCCCTGATAGACCCAAGGGAGCCCTACAAACTGACATCAGGAACCTGGACTGCTGAGTTTTCTTTCCCAGGGAAAATGGAAAAAGGATGTGCCCAGGGGCCCCTGGCCCTGTGCTGGGGCCTCACTGCAAAAAATCCTTATATCGAAGGATGGACCCCACACCGAAGTGTTCCCCACCTCAAACTTGTGCTGCCCTGATAGACCCAAGGGAGCCCTACAAACTGACATCAGGAACCTGGACTGCTGAGTTTTCTTTCCCAGGGAAAATGGAAAAAGGTTGTGCCCAGGGGCCCCTGGCCCTGACTGCAAAAAATCCTTATATCGAAGGATGGACCCCACACCAAAGTTGTCCCCACCTCAAACTTGTGCTGCCCTGATAGACCCAAGGGAGCCCTACAAACTGACATCAGGAACCTGGACCTGTGAGTTTTTTCCCAGGGAAAACGGACAAAGGATGTGCCCTGGGGCCCCTGGGCTGGGACCTGACTTCAAAAAATCCTTATATCGATGGATGGATCACAGACCAAAATTGTCCCCACCACAAACTTGTGCTGCCCTGATAGACCCAAGGGAGCCCTACGAACTGACATCAGGAACCTGCACTGGTGAGTTGTCTTTCCCAGGGAAAAGGGACAAAGAATGTGCCCAGGGGCCCCTGGGCTGGGCCCTGACTGGAAAAAATCCTTATATCGAAGGATGGATCCCAGACCAAAGTTGTCCCCACCTCAAACTTGTGCTGCCCTGATAGACGCAAGGGAGCCCTACAAACTGACATCAGGAACCTGGACCTGTGAGTTTTCTTTCCAAGGGAAAAGGGACAAAGGATGTGCCCAGGGGTCCCTCGCCCACGACCTGACTGCAAAAAATCCTTATATCGAAGGATGGACCCCAGACCAAAGTTGTCCCCACCTCAAACTTGTGCTGCCCTGATAGACCCAAGAGAGCCCTACAAACTGACATCAGGAACCTGGACCTGTGAGTTTTATTTCCCAGGGAAAAGGGACAAAGGATGCGCCCAGGGGTCCCAGGCCCAGGACCTGACTGCAAAAATCCTTATATCGAAGGATGGACCCCAGACCAAAGTTGTCCCCACCTCAAACTTGTGCTGCCCTGATAGACCCAAGGGAGCCCTACAAACTGACATCAGCAACCTGGACCGGTGAGTTTTCTTTCCCAGGGAAAAGGGACAAAGGATGTGCCCAGGGTCTCCTGGCCCAGGACCTGACTGCAAAAAATCCTTATATCGAAGGATGGACCCTAGACCAAAGTTGTCCTCACCTCAAACTTGTGCTGCCCAGATAGACCCAAGAGAGCCCTACAAACTGACATCAGGAACCTGGTCCTGTGAGTTTTCTTTCCCAGGGAAAAGGGACAAAGGATGTGCCCAGGGGCCTCGGGGCTTCGCCATGACTGCAAAAAATCCTTATATCGAAGGATGGATCGCAGACCAAAGTTGTCCCCACCTCAAACTTGTGCTGCCCTGATAGACCCATGGGAGCCCTACAAACTGACATCAGGAACCTGGACCTGTAAGTTTTCTTTCCCAGGGAAATGGGACAAAGGATGTGCCCAGAGGACCCTGGCCCTCGGCTGGGCCTAACGGCAAAAAATCCTTATATCGAAGGATGGACCCCCGACCAAAGTTGTCCCCACCTCAAACTTGTGCTGCCCTGATAGACCCAAGGAAGCCCTACAAACTGACATCAGGAACCTGCACCTGTGAGTTTTCTTTCCCAGGGGAAATGTCCAAAGGGTGTGCCCAGGGGCCCCTGGCCCAGGACCTGACTGCAAAAAATTCCTATATCGAAGGATGGACCCCAGACCAAAGTTGTCCCCACCTCAAACTTGTGCTGCCCTGATAGACCCAAGAGAGCCCTACAAACTGACATCAGGAACCTGGACCTGTGAGTTTTCTTTCCAAGGGAAAAGGGACAAAGGATGTGCCCAGGGGTCCCTCGCCCACGACCTGACTGCAAAAAATCCTTATATCGAAGGATGGACCCCAGACCAAAGTTGTCCCCACTTCAAACTTGTGCTGCCCTGATAGACCCAAGAGAGCCCTACAAACTGACATCAGGAACCTGGACCTGTGAGTTTTCTTTCCCAGGGAAAAGGGACAAAGGATGCGCCCAGGGGTCCCAGGCCCAGGACCTGACTGCAAAAATCCTTATATCGAAGGATGGACCCCAGACCAAAGTTGTCCCCACCTCAAACTTGTGCTGCCCTGATAGACCCAAGGGAGCCCTACAAACTGACATCAGGAACCTGGACCTGTGAGTTTTCTTTCCCAGGGAAAAGGGACAAAGGATGTGCCCAGGGGCCCCTGGCCCAGGACCTGACTGCAAAAAATTCCTATATCGAAGGATGGACCCCAGACCAAAGTTGTCCCCACCTTCAACTTGTGCTGCCCTGATATACCCAAGAGAGCCCTAAAAACTGACATCAGGAACCTGGACCTGTGAGTTTTCTTTCCCAGAGAAAAGGGACAAAGGATGTGCCTAGGGGCCCCTGGCCCAGGACCTGACTGCAAAATATCCTTATATCGAAGGATTGATCGTAGACCCAAGTTGTCCCCACCTCAAACCTGTGCTGCCCTGATAGACCCAAGAGAGCCCTACAAACTGACATCAGGAACCTGGACCTGTGAGTTTTCTTTCCCAGGGAAAACTGACAAAGGATGTGCCCAGGGGCTCCAGGGCTGGGACCTGACTGCAAGAAATCCTTATATCGAAGGATGGACCCCAGACCAAAGTTGTCCCCACCTCAAAATTGTGCTGCCCTGATAGACCCAAGGGAGCCCTACAAACTGACATCAGGAACCTGGACCTGTGAGTTTTCTTTCCCAGAGAAATGGGACAAAGGATGTGCCCAGGGGTCCCAGGCCCAGGACCTGACTGCAAAAATCCTTATATCGAAGGATGGACCCCAGACAAAAGTTGTCCCCACCTCAAACTTGTGCTGCCCTGATAGACCCAAGGGAGCCCTACAAACTGACATCAGGAACCTGGACCTGTGAGTTTTCTTTCCCAGGGAAAAGGGACAAAGGATGTGCCCAGGGGCCCCTGGCCCAGGACCTGACTGCAAAAAATTCCTATATCGAAGGATGGACCCCAGACCAAAGTTGTCCCCACCTCAAACTTGTGCTGCCCTGATATACCCAAGAGAGCCCTACAAACTGACATCAGGAACCTGGACCTGTGAGTTTTCTTTCCCAGAGAAATGGGACAAAGGATGTGCCCAGCGGCCCCTGGCCCTGACTGCAAAAAATCCTTATATCGAAGGATGGAGCCCACACCGAATTTGTCCCCATCTCAAACTTGTGCTGCCCTGATAGACCCAAGGGAGCCCTACAAAGTGACATCAGGAACCTGGTCTGCTGAGTTTTCTTTCCCAGGGAAAATGGAAAAAGGATGTGCCCAGGGGCCCCTGGCCCTGGGCTGGGGCGTCACTACAAAAAATCCTTATATCGAAGGATGGATCCCACACCAAAGTTGTCCCCACCTCAAACTTGTGCTGCCCTGATACACCCAAGGGAACCCTACAAACTGACATCAGGAACCTGGACTGCTGAGTTTTCTTTCCCAGGGAAAATGGAAAAAGGATGTGCCCAGGGGCCCCTGGCCCTGACTGCAAAAAATCCTTATATCGAAGGATGGAGCACACACCAAAGTTGTCCCCACCTCAAACTTTTGCTGCCCTGATACACCCAAGGGAACCCTACAAACTGACATCAGGAACCTGGACTGCCGAGTTTTCTTTCCCAGGGAAAATGGAAAAAGGTAGTGGCCAGGGGCCCCTAGCCCTGACTGCAAAAAATCCTTATATCGAAGGATGGACCCCACATTAAAGTAGTCCCCAACTAAAACTTGTGCTGCCCTGATAGACCCAAGGGAGCCCTACAAACTGACATCAGGAACCTGGACTGCTGAGTTTTCTTTCCCAGGGAAAATGGAAAAAGGATGTGCCCAGGGGCCCCTGGCCCTGTGCTGGGGCCTCACTGCAAAAAATCCTTATATCGAAGGATGGACCCCACACCGAAGTGTTCCCCACCTCAAACTTGTGCTGCCCTGATAGACCCAAGGGAGCCCTACAAACTGACATCAGGAACCTGGACTGCTGAGTTTTCTTTCCCAGGGAAAATGGAAAAAGGTTGTGCCCAGGGGCCCCTGGCCCTGACTGCAAAAAATCCTTATATCGAAGGATGGAGCCCACACCGAAGTTGTCCCCACCTCAAACTTGTGCTGCCCTGATAGACCCAAGGGAGCCCTACAAACTGACATCAGGAACCTGGACTGCTGAGTTTTCTTTCCCAGGGAAAATGGCCAAAGGTTGTGCCCAGGGGCCCCTAGCCCTGACTGCAAAAAATCCTTATATCGAAGGATGGACCCCACACCGAAGTTGTCCCCACCTCAAACTTGTGCTGCCCTGATAGACCCAAGGGAGCCCTACAAACTGACATCAGGAACCTGGACTGCTGAGGTTTCTTTCCCAGGGAAAATGGAAAAAGGATGTGCCCAGGGGCCCCTAGCCCTGACTGCAAAAAATCCTTATATCGAAGGATGGAGCCCACACCGAATTTGTCCCCATCTGAAACTTGTGCTGCCCTGATAGACCCAAGGGAGCCCTACAAACTGACGTCAGGAACCTGGACTGCTGAGTTTTCTTTCCCACGGAAAATGGCCAAAGGGTGTGCCCAGGGGCCCCTCGCCCTGGGCTGGGGCCTCACTGCAAAAAATCCTTATATCGAAGGATGGACCCCACACCGAAGTTGTCCCCACCTCAAACTTGTGCTGCCCTGATAGACCCAAGGGAGCCCTACAAACTGACATCAGGAACCTGGACTGCTGAGTTTTCTTTCCCAGGGAAAATGGAAAAAGGTTGTGCCCAGGGGCCCCTGGCCCTGGGGTGGGGCCTCACTGCTAAAAATCCTTATATCGAAGGATGGACCCCACACCAAAGTTGTCCCCACCTCAAACTTGTGCTGCCCTGATAGACCCAAGGGAGCCCTACAAACTGACATCAGGAACCTGGACTGCAGAGTTTTCTTTCCCAGGGAAAATGGAAAAAAGTTGTGCCCAGGGGCCACTGGCCCTGACTGCAAAAAATCCTTATATCGAAGGGTGGACCCCACACCGAAGTTGTCCCCACCTCAAACTTGTGCTGCCCTGATAGACCCAAGGGAGCCCTACAAACTGACATCAGGAACCTGGACTGCTGAGTTTTCTTTCCCAGGGAAAATGGCCAAAGGATGTGCCCTGGGGCCCCTGGCCCTGACTGCAAAAAATCCTTATATCGAAGGATGGAGCCCACACCGAATTTGTCCCCATCTCAAACTTGTGCTGCCCTGATAGACCCAAGGGAGCCCTACAAAGTGACATCAGGAACCTGGTCTGCTGAGTTTTCTTTCCCAGGGAAAATGGAAAAAGGATGTGCCCAGGGGCCCCTGGCCCTGACTGCAAAAAATCCTTATATCGAAGGATGGAGCACACACCAAAGTTGTCCCCACCTCAAACTTTTGCTGCCCTGATACACCCAAGGGAACCCTACAAACTGACATCAGGAACCTGGACTGCCGAGTTTTCTTTCCCAGGGAAAATGGAAAAAGGTAGTGGCCAGGGGCCCCTAGCCCTGACTGCAAAAAATCCTTATATCGAAGGATGGACCCCACATTAAAGTAGTCCCCACCTAAAACTTGTGCTGCCCTGATAGACCCAAGGGAGCCCTACAAACTGACATCAGGAACCTGGACTGCTGAGTTTTCTTTCCCAGGGAAAATGGAAAAAGGATGTGCCCAGGGGCCCCTGGCCCTGTGCTGGGGCCTCACTGCAAAAAATCCTTATATCGAAGGATGGACCCCACACCGAAGTGTTCCCCACCTCAAACTTGTGCTGCCCTGATAGACCCAAGGGAGCCCTACAAACTGACATCAGGAACCTGGAACTGTGAGTTTTCTTTCCAAGGGAAAAGGGACAAAGGATGTGCCCAGGGGTCCCTCGCCCACGACCTGACTGCAAAAAATCCTTATATCGAAGGATGGACCCCAGACCAAAGTTGTCCCCACCTCAAACTTGTGCTGCCCTGATAGACCCAAGAGAGCCCTACAAACTGACATCAGGAACCTGGACCTGTGAGTTTTATTTCCCAGGGAAAAGGGACAAAGGATGCGCCCAGGGGTCCCAGGCCCAGGACCTGACTGCAAAAATCCTTATATCGAAGGATGGACCCCAGACCAAAGTTGTCCCCACCTCAAACTTGTGCTGCCCTGATAGACCCAAGGGAGCCCTACAAACTGACATCAGCAACCTGGACCGGTGAGTTTTCTTTCCCAGGGAAAAGGGACAAAGGATGTGCCCAGGGTCTCCTGGCCCAGGACCTGACTGCAAAAAATCCTTATATCGAAGGATGGACCCTAGACCAAAGTTGTCCTCACCTCAAACTTGTGCTGCCCAGATAGACCCAAGAGAGCCCTACAAACTGACATCAGGAACCTGGTCCTGTGAGTTTTCTTTCCCAGGGAAAAGGGACAAAGGATGTGCCCAGGGGCCTCGGGGCTTCGCCATGACTGCAAAAAATCCTTATATCGAAGGATGGATCGCAGACCAAAGTTGTCCCCACCTCAAACTTGTGCTGCCCTGATAGACCCATGGGAGCCCTACAAACTGACATCAGGAACCTGGACCTGTAAGTTTTCTTTCCCAGGGAAATGGGACAAAGGATGTGCCCAGAGGCCCCTGGCCCTCGGCTGGGCCTTACGGCAAAAAATCCTTATATCGAAGGATGGACCCCCGACCAAAGTTGTCCCCACCTCAAACTTGTGCTGCCCTGATAGACCCAAGGAAGCCCTACAAACTGACATCAGGAACCTGCACCTGTGAGTTTTCTTTCCCAGGGGAAATGTCCAAAGGGTGTGCCCAGGGGACCCTGGCCCAGGACCTGACTGCAAAAAATTCCTATATCGAAGGATGGACCCCAGACCAAAGTTGTCCCCACCTCAAACTTGTGCTGCCCTGATAGACCCAAGAGAGCCCTACAAACTGACATCAGGAACCTGGACCTGTGAGTTTTCTTTCCAAGGGAAAAGGGACAAAGGATGTGCCCAGGGGTCCCTCGCCCACGACCTGACTGCAAAAAATCCTTATATCGAAGGATGGACCCCAGACCAAAGTTGTCCCCACTTCAAACTTGTGCTGCCCTGATAGACCCAAGAGAGCCCTACAAACTGACATCAGGAACCTGGACCTGTGAGTTTTCTTTCCCAGGGAAAAGGGACAAAGGATGCGCCCAGGGGTCCCAGGCCCAGGACCTGACTGCAAAAATCCTTATATCGAAGGATGGACCCCAGACCAAAGTTGTCCCCACCTCAAACTTGTGCTGCCCTGATAGACCCAAGGGAGCCCTACAAACTGACATCAGGAACCTGGACCTGTGAGTTTTCTTTCCCAGGGAAAAGGGACAAAGGATGTGCCCAGGGGCCCCTGGCCCAGGACCTGACTGCAAAAAATTCCTATATCGAAGGATGGACCCCAGACCAAAGTTGTCCCCACCTTCAACTTGTGCTGCCCTGATATACCCAAGAGAGCCCTAAAAACTGACATCAGGAACCTGGACCTGTGAGTTTTCTTTCCCAGAGAAAAGGGACAAAGGATGTGCCTAGGGGCCCCTGGCCCAGGACCTGACTGCAAAATATCCTTATATCGAAGGATTGAACGTAGACCCAAGTTGTCCCCACCTCAAACCTGTGCTGCCCTGATAGACCCAAGAGAGCCCTACAAACTGACATCAGGAACCTGGACCTGTGAGTTTTCTTTCCCAGGGAAAACTGACAAAGGATGTGCCCAGGGGCTCCAGGGCTGGGACCTGACTGCAAGAAATCCTTATATCGAAGGATGGACCCCAGACCAAAGTTGTCCCCACCTCAAAATTGTGCTGCCCTGATAGACCCAAGGGAGCCCTACAAACTGACATCAGGAACCTGGACCTGTGAGTTTTCTTTCCCAGAGAAATGGGACAAAGGATGTGCCCAGGGGTCCCAGGCCCAGGACCTGACTGCAAAAATCCTTATATCGAAGGATGGACCCCAGACAAAAGTTGTCCCCACCTCAAACTTGTGCTGCCCTGATAGACCCAAGGGAGCCCTACAAACTGACATCAGGAACCTGGACCTGTGAGTTTTCTTTCCCAGGGAAAAGGGACAAAGGATGTGCCCAGGGGCCCCTGGCCCAGGACCTGACTGCAAAAAATTCCTATATCGAAGGATGGACCCCAGACCAAAGTTGTCCCCACCTCAAACTTGTGCTGCCCTGATATACCCAAGAGAGCCCTACAAACTGACATCAGGAACCTGGACCTGTGAGTTTTCTTTCCCAGAGAAATGGGACAAAGGATGTGCCCAGGGGCCCCTGGCCCTGACTGCAAAAAATCCTTATATCGAAGGATGGAGCCCACACCGAATTTGTCCCCATCTCAAACTTGTGCTGCCCTGATAGACCCAAGGGAGCCCTACAAAGTGACATCAGGAACCTGGTCTGCTGAGTTTTCTTTCCCAGGGAAAATGGAAAAAGGATGTGCCCAGGGGCCCCTGGCCCTGGGCTGGGGAGTCACTACAAAAAATCCTTATATCGAAGGATGGATCCCACACCAAAGTTGTCCCCACCTCAAACTTGTGCTGCCCTGATACACCCAAGGGAACCCTACAAACTGACATCAGGAACCTGGACTGCTGAGTTTTCTTTCCCAGGGAAAATGGAAAAAGGATGTGCCCAGGGGCCCCTGGCCCTGACTGCAAAAAATCCTTATATCGAAGGATGGAGCACACACCAAAGTTGTCCCCACCTCAAACTTTTGCTGCCCTGATACACCCAAGGGAACCCTACAAACTGACATCAGGAACCTGGACTGCCGAGTTTTCTTTCCCAGGGAAAATGGAAAAAGGTAGTGGCCAGGGGCCCCTAGCCCTGACTGCAAAAAATCCTTATATCGAAGGATGGACCCCACATTAAAGTAGTCCCCAACTAAAACTTGTGCTGCCCTGATAGACCCAAGGGAGCCCTACAAACTGACATCAGGAACCTGGACTGCTGAGTTTTCTTTCCCAGGGAAAATGGAAAAAGGATGTGCCCAGGGGCCCCTGGCCCTGTGCTGGGGCCTCACTGCAAAAAATCCTTATATCGAAGGATGGACCCCACACCGAAGTGTTCCCCACCTCAAACTTGTGCTGCCCTGATAGACCCAAGGGAGCCCTACAAACTGACATCAGGAACCTGGACTGCTGAGTTTTCTTTCCCAGGGAAAATGGAAAAAGGTTGTGCCCAGGGGCCCCTGGCCCTGACTGCAAAAAATCCTTATATCGAAGGATGGAGCCCACACCGAAGTTGTCCCCACCTCAAACTTGTGCTGCCCTGATAGACCCAAGGGAGCCCTACAAACTGACATCAGGAACCTGGACTGCTGAGTTTTCTTTCCCAGGGAAAATGGCCAAAGGTTGTGCCCAGGGGCCCCTAGCCCTGACTGCAAAAAATCCTTATATCGAAGGATGGACCCCACACCGACGTTGTCCCCACCTCAAACTTGTGCTGCCCTGATAGACCCAAGGGAGCCCTACAAACTGACATCAGGAACCTGGACTGCTGAGGTTTCTTTCCCAGGGAAAATGGAAAAAGGATGTGCCCAGGGGCCCCTAGCCCTGACTGCAAAAAATCCTTATATCGAAGGATGGAGCCCACACCGAATTTGTCCCCATCTCAAACTTGTGCTGCCCTGATAGACCCAAGGGAGCCCTACAAACTGACGTCAGGAACCTGGACTGCTGAGTTTTCTTTCCCACGGAAAATGGCCAAAGGGTGTGCCCAGGGGCCCCTCGACCTGGGCTGGGGCCTCACTGCAAAAAATCCTTATATCGAAGGATGGACCCCACACCGAAGTTGTCCCCACCTCAAACTTGTGCTGCCCTGATAGACCCAAGGGAGCCCTACAAACTGACATCAGGAACCTGGACTGCTGAGTTTTCTTTCCCAGGGAAAATGGAAAAAGGTTGTGCCACGGGGCCCCTGGCCCTGGGGTGGGGCCTCACTGCTAAAAATCCTTATATCGAAGGATGGACCCCACACCAAAGTGTTCCCCACCTCAAACTTGTGCTGCCCTGATAGACCCAAGGGAGCCCTACAAACTGACATCAGGAACCTGGACTGCAGAGTTTTCTTTCCCAGGGAAAATGGAAAAAAGTTGTGCCCAGGGGCCACTGGCCCTGACTGCAAAAAATCCTTATATCGAAGGGTGGACCCCACACCGAAGTTGTCCCCACCTCAAACTTGTGCTGCCCTGATAGACCCAAGGGAGCCCTACAAACTGACATCAGGAACCTGGACTGCTGAGTTTTCTTTCCCAGGGAAAATGGCCAAAGGATGTGCCCTGGGGCCCCTGGCCCTGACTGCAAAAAATCCTTATATCGAAGGATGGAGCCCACACCGAATTTGTCCCCATCTCAAACTTGTGCTGCCCTGATAGACCCAAGGGAGCCCTACAAAGTGACATCAGGAACCTGGTCTGCTGAGTTTTCTTTCCCAGGGAAAATGGAAAAAGGATGTGCCCAGGGGCCCCTGGCCCTGGGCTGGGGCGTCACTACAAAAAATCCTTATATCGAAGGATGGATCCCACACCGAAGTTGTCCCCACCTCAAACTTGTGCTGCCCTGATACACCCAAGGGAACCCTACAAACTGACATCAGGAACCTGGACTGCTGAGTTTTCTTTCCCAGGGAAAATGGAAAAAGGATGTGCCCAGGGGCCCCTGGCCCTGACTGCAAAAAATCCTTATATCGAAGGATGGAGCACACACCAAAGTTGTCCCCACCTCAAACTTTTGCTGCCCTGATACACCCAAGGGAACCCTACAAACTGACATCAGGAACCTGGACTGCCGAGTTTTCTTTCCCAGGGAAAATGGAAAAAGGTAGTGGCCAGGGGCCCCTAGCCCTGACTGCAAAAAATCCTTATATCGAAGGATGGACCCCACATTAAAGTAGTCCCCACCTAAAACTTGTGCTGCCCTGATAGACCCAAGGGAGCCCTACAAACTGACATCAGGAACCTGGACTGCTGAGTTTTCTTTCCCAGGGAAAATGGAAAAAGGATGTGCCCAGGGGCCCCTGGCCCTGTGCTGGGGCCTCACTGCAAAAAATCCTTATATCGAAGGATGGACCCCACACCGAAGTGTTCCCCACCTCAAACTTGTGCTGCCCTGATAGACCCAAGGGAGCCCTACAAACTGACATCAGGAACCTGGACTGCTGAGTTTTCTTTCCCAGGGAAAATGGAAAAAGGTTGTGCCCAGGGGCCCCTGGCCCTGACTGCAAAAAATCCTTATATCGAAGGATGGACCCCACACCGAAGTTGTCCCCACCTCAAACTTGTGCTGCCCTGATAGACCCAAGGGAGCCCTACAAACTGACATCAGGAACCTGGACCTGTGAGTTTTCTTTCCCAGGGAAAACGGACAAAGGATGTGCCCTGGGGCCCCTGGGCTGGGACCTGACTTCAAAAAATCCTTATATCGATGGATGGATCACAGACCAAAATTGTCCCCACCACAAACTTGTGCTGCCCTGATAGACCCAAGGGAGCCCTACGAACTGACATCAGGAACCTGCACTGGTGAGTTGTCTTTCCCAGGGAAAAGGGACAAAGAATGTGCCCAGGGGCCCCTGGGCTGGGCCCTGACTGGAAAAAATCCTTATATCGAAGGATGGATCCCAGACCAAAGTTGTCCCCACCTCAAACTTGTGCTGCCCTGATAGACGCAAGGGAGCCCTACAAACTGACATCAGGAACCTGGACCTGTGAGTTTTCTTTCCAAGGGAAAAGGGACAAAGGATGTGCCCAGGGGTCCCTCGCCCACGACCTGACTGCAAAAAATCCTTATATCGAAGGATGGACCCCAGACCAAAGTTGTCCCCACCTCAAACTTGTGCTGCCCTGATAGACCCAAGAGAGCCCTACAAACTGACATCAGGAACCTGGACCTGTGAGTTTTATTTCCCAGGGAAAAGGGACAAAGGATGCGCCCAGGGGTCCCAGGCCCAGGACCTGACTGCAAAAATCCTTATATCGAAGGATGGACCCCAGACCAAAGTTGTCCCCACCTCAAACTTGTGCTGCCCTGATAGACCCAAGGGAGCCCTACAAACTGACATCAGCAACCTGGACCGGTGAGTTTTCTTTCCCAGGGAAAAGGGACAAAGGATGTGCCCAGGGTCTCCTGGCCCAGGACCTGACTGCAAAAATTCCTTATATCGAAGGATGGACCCTAGACCAAAGTTGTCCTCACCTCAAACTTGTGCTGCCCAGATAGACCCAAGAGAGCCCTACAAACTGACATCAGGAACCTGGTCCTGTGAGTTTTCTTTCCCAGGGAAAAGGGACAAAGGATGTGCCCAGGGGCCTCGGGGCTTCGCCATGACTGCAAAAAATCCTTATATCGAAGGATGGATCGCAGACCAAAGTTGTCCCCACCTCAAACTTGTGCTGCCCTGATAGACCCATGGGAGCCCTACAAACTGACATCAGGAACCTGGACCTGTAAGTTTTCTTTCCCAGGGAAATGGGACAAAGGATGTGCCCAGAGGCCCCTGGCCCTCGGCTGGGCCTTACGGCAAAAAATCCTTATATCGAAGGATGGACCCCCGACCAAAGTTGTCCCCACCTCAAACTTGTGCTGCCCTGATAGACCCAAGGAAGCCCTACAAACTGACATCAGGAACCTGCACCTGTGAGTTTTCTTTCCCAGGGGAAATGTCCAAAGGGTGTGCCCAGGGGCCCCTGGCCCAGGACCTGACTGCAAAAAATTCCTATATCGAAGGATGGACCCCAGACCAAAGTTGTCCCCACCTCAAACTTGTGCTGCCCTGATAGACCCAAGAGAGCCCTACAAACTGACATCAGGAACCTGGACCTGTGAGTTTTCTTTCCAAGGGAAAAGGGACAAAGGATGTGCCCAGGGGTCCCTCGCCCACGACCTGACTGCAAAAAATCCTTATATCGAAGGATGGACCCCAGACCAAAGTTGTCCCGACTTCAAACTTGTGCTGCCCTGATAGACCCAAGAGAGCCCTACAAACTGACATCAAGAACCTGGACCTGTGAGTTTTCTTTCCCAGGGAAAAGGGACAAAGGATGCGCCCAGGGGTCCCAGGCCCAGGACCTGACTGCAAAAATCCTTATATCGAAGGATGGACCCCAGACCAAAGTTGTCCCCACCTCAAACTTGTGCTGCCCTGATAGACCCAAGGGAGCCCTACAAACTGACATCAGGAACCTGGACCTGTGAGTTTTCTTTCCCAGGGAAAAGGGACAAAGGATGTGCCCAGGGGCCCCTGGCCCAGGACCTGACTGCAAAAAATTCCTATATCGAAGGATGGACCCCAGACCAAAGTTGTCCCCACCTTCAACTTGTGCTGCCCTGATATACCCAAGAGAGCCCTAAAAACTGACATCAGGAACCTGGACCTGTGAGTTTTCTTTCCCAGAGAAAAGGGACAAAGGATGTGCCTAGGGGCCCCTGGCCCAGGACCTGACTGCAAAATATCCTTATATCGAAGGATTGAACGTAGACCCAAGTTGTCCCCACCTCAAACCTGTGCTGCCCTGATAGACCCAAGAGAGCCCTACAAACTGACATCAGGAACCTGGACCTGTGAGTTTTCTTTCCCAGGGAAAACTGACAAAGGATGTGCCCAGGGGCTCCAGGGCTGGGACCTGACTGCAAGAAATCCTTATATCGAAGGATGGACCCCAGACCAAAGTTGTCCCCACCTCAAAATTGTGCTGCCCTGATAGACCCAAGGGAGCCCTACAAACTGACATCAGGAACCTGGACCTGTGAGTTTTCTTTCCCAGAGAAATGGGACAAAGGATGTGCCCAGGGGTCCCAGGCCCAGGACCTGACTGCAAAAATCCTTATATCGAAGGATGGACCCCAGACAAAAGTTGTCCCCACCTCAAACTTGTGCTGCCCTGATAGACCCAAGGGAGCCCTACAAACTGACATCAGGAACCTGGACCTGTGAGTTTTCTTTCCCAGGGAAAAGGGACAAAGGATGTGCCCAGGGGCCCCTGGCCCAGGACCTGACTGCAAAAAATTCCTATATCGAAGGATGGACCCCAGACCAAAGTTGTCCCCACCTCAAACTTGTGCTGCCCTGATATACCCAAGAGAGCCCTACAAACTGACATCAGGAACCTGGACCTGTGAGTTTTCTTTCCCAGAGAAATGGGACAAAGGATGTGCCCAGGGGCCCCTGGCCCTGACTGCAAAAAATCCTTATATCGAAGGATGGAGCCCACACCGAATTTGTCCCCATCTCAAACTTGTGCTGCCCTGATAGACCCAAGGGAGCCCTACAAAGTGACATCAGGAACCTGGTCTGCTGAGTTTTCTTTCCCAGGGAAAATGGAAAAAGGATGTGCCCAGGGGCCCCTGGCCCTGGGCTGGGGCGTCACTACAAAAAATCCTTATATCGAAGGATGGATCCCACACCAAAGTTGTCCCCACCTCAAACTTGTGCTGCCCTGATACACCCAAGGGAACCCTACAAACTGACATCAGGAACCTGGACTGCTGAGTTTTCTTTCCCAGGGAAAATGGAAAAAGGATGTGCCCAGGGGCCCCTGGCCCTGACTGCAAAAAATCCTTATATCGAAGGATGGAGCACACACCAAAGTTGTCCCCACCTCAAACTTTTGCTGCCCTGATACACCCAAGGGAACCCTACAAACTGACATCAGGAACCTGGACTGCCGAGTTTTCTTTCCCAGGGAAAATGGAAAAAGGTAGTGGCCAGGGGCCCCTAGCCCTGACTGCAAAAAATCCTTATATCGAAGGATGGACCCCACATTAAAGTAGTCCCCAACTAAAACTTGTGCTGCCCTGATAGACCCAAGGGAGCCCTACAAACTGACATCAGGAACCTGGACTGCTGAGTTTTCTTTCCCAGGGAAAATGGAAAAAGGATGTGCCCAGGGGCCCCTGGCCCTGTGCTGGGGCCTCACTGCAAAAAATCCTTATATCGAAGGATGGACCCCACACCGAAGTGTTCCCCACCTCAAACTTGTGCTGCCCTGATAGACCCAAGGGAGCCCTACAAACTGACATCAGGAACCTGGACTGCTGAGTTTTCTTTCCCAGGGAAAATGGAAAAAGGTTGTGCCCAGGGGCCCCTGGCCCTGACTGCAAAAAATCCTTATATCGAAGGATGGAGCCCACACCGAAGTTGTCCCCACCTCAAACTTGTGCTGCCCTGATAGACCCAAGGGAGCCCTACAAACTGACATCAGGAACCTGGACTGCTGAGTTTTCTTTCCCAGGGAAAATGGCCAAAGGTTGTGCCCAGGGGCCCCTAGCCCTGACTGCAAAAAATCCTTATATCGAAGGATGGACCCCACACCGACGTTGTCCCCACCTCAAACTTGTGCTGCCCTGATAGACCCAAGGGAGCCCTACAAACTGACATCAGGAACCTGGACTGCTGAGGTTTCTTTCCCAGGGAAAATGGAAAAAGGATGTGCCCAGGGGCCCCTAGCCCTGACTGCAAAAAATCCTTATATCGAAGGATGGAGCCCACACCGAATTTGTCCCCATCTCAAACTTGTGCTGCCCTGATAGACCCAAGGGAGCCCTACAAACTGACGTCAGGAACCTGGACTGCTGAGTTTTCTTTCCCACGGAAAATGGCCAAAGGGTGTGCCCAGGGGCCCCTCGACCTGGGCTGGGGCCTCACTGCAAAAAATCCTTATATCGAAGGATGGACCCCACACCGAAGTTGTCCCCACCTCAAACTTGTGCTGCCCTGATAGACCCAAGGGAGCCCTACAAACTGACATCAGGAACCTGGACTGCTGAGTTTTCTTTCCCAGGGAAAATGGAAAAAGGTTGTGCCACGGGGCCCCTGGCCCTGGGGTGGGGCCTCACTGCTAAAAATCCTTATATCGAAGGATGGACCCCACACCAAAGTGTTCCCCACCTCAAACTTGTGCTGCCCTGATAGACCCAAGGGAGCCCTACAAACTGACATCAGGAACCTGGACTGCAGAGTTTTCTTTCCCAGGGAAAATGGAAAAAAGTTGTGCCCAGGGGCTACTGGCCCTGACTGCAAAAAATCCTTATATCGAAGGGTGGACCCCACACCGAAGTTGTCCCCACCTCAAACTTGTGCTGCCCTGATAGACCCAAGGGAGCCCTACAAACTGACATCAGGAACCTGGACTGCTGAGTTTTCTTTCCCAGGGAAAATGGCCAAAGGATGTGCCCTGGGGCCCCTGGCCCTGACTGCAAAAAATCCTTATATCGAAGGATGGAGCCCACACCGAATTTGTCCCCATCTCAAACTTGTGCTGCCCTGATAGACCCAAGGGAGCCCTACAAAGTGACATCAGGAACCTGGTCTGCTGAGTTTTCTTTCCCAGGGAAAATGGAAAAAGGATGTGCCCAGGGGCCCCTGGCCCTGGGCTGGGGCGTCACTACAAAAAATCCTTATATCGAAGGATGGATCCCACACCGAAGTTGTCCCCACCTCAAACTTGTGCTGCCCTGATACACCCAAGGGAACCCTACAAACTGACATCAGGAACCTGGACTGCTGAGTTTTCTTTCCCAGGGAAAATGGAAAAAGGATGTGCCCAGGGGCCCCTGGCCCTGACTGCAAAAAATCCTTATATCGAAGGATGGAGCACACACCAAAGTTGTCCCCACCTCAAACTTTTGCTGCCCTGATACACCCAAGGGAACCCTACAAACTGACATCAGGAACCTGGACTGCCGAGTTTTCTTTCCCAGGGAAAATGGAAAAAGGTAGTGGCCAGGGGCCCCTAGCCCTGACTGCAAAAAATCCTTATATCGAAGGATGGACCCCACATTAAAGTAGTCCCCACCTAAAACTTGTGCTGCCCTGATAGACCCAAGGGAGCCCTACAAACTGACATCAGGAACCTGGACTGCTGAGTTTTCTTTCCCAGGGAAAATGGAAAAAGGATGTGCCCAGGGGCCCCTGGCCCTGTGCTGGGGCCTCACTGCAAAAAATCCTTATATCGAAGGATGGACCCCACACCGAAGTGTTCCCCACCTCAAACTTGTGCTGCCCTGATAGACCCAAGGGAGCCCTACAAACTGACATCAGGAACCTGGACTGCTGAGTTTTCTTTCCCAGGGAAAATGGAAAAAGGTTGTGCCCAGGGGCCCCTGGCCCTGACTGCAAAAAATCCTTATATCGAAGGATGGACCCCACACCGAAGTTGTCCCCACCTCAAACTTGTGCTGCCCTGATAGACCCAAGGGAGCCCTACAAACTGACATCAGGAACCTGGACCTGTGAGTTTTCTTTCCCAGGGAAAACGGACAAAGGATGTGCCCTGGGGCCCCTGGGCTGGGACCTGACTTCAAAAAATCCTTATATCGATGGATGGATCACAGACCAAAATTGTCCCCACCACAAACTTGTGCTGCCCTGATAGACCCAAGGGAGCCCTACGAACTGACATCAGGAACCTGCACTGGTGAGTTGTCTTTCCCAGGGAAAAGGGACAAAGAATGTGCCCAGGGGCCCCTGGGCTGGGCCCTGACTGGAAAAAATCCTTATATCGAAGGATGGATCCCAGACCAAAGTTGTCCCCACCTCAAACTTGTGCTGCCCTGATAGACGCAAGGGAGCCCTACAAACTGACATCAGGAACCTGGACCTGTGAGTTTTCTTTCCAAGGGAAAAGGGACAAAGGATGTGCCCAGGGGTCCCTCGCCCACGACCTGACTGCAAAAAATCCTTATATCGAAGGATGGACCCCAGACCAAAGTTGTCCCCACCTCAAACTTGTGCTGCCCTGATAGACCCAAGAGAGCCCTACAAACTGACATCAGGAACCTGGACCTGTGAGTTTTATTTCCCAGGGAAAAGGGACAAAGGATGCGCCCAGGGGTCCCAGGCCCAGGACCTGACTGCAAAAATCCTTATATCGAAGGATGGACCCCAGACCAAAGTTGTCCCCACCTCAAACTTGTGCTGCCCTGATAGACCCAAGGGAGCCCTACAAACTGACATCAGCAACCTGGACCGGTGAGTTTTCTTTCCCAGGGAAAAGGGACAAAGGATGTGCCCAGGGTCTCCTGGCCCAGGACCTGACTGCAAAAATTCCTTATATCGAAGGATGGACCCTAGACCAAAGTTGTCCTCACCTCAAACTTGTGCTGCCCAGATAGACCCAAGAGAGCCCTACAAACTGACATCAGGAACCTGGTCCTGTGAGTTTTCTTTCCCAGGGAAAAGGGACAAAGGATGTGCCCAGGGGCCTCGGGGCTTCGCCATGACTGCAAAAAATCCTTATATCGAAGGATGGATCGCAGACCAAAGTTGTCCCCACCTCAAACTTGTGCTGCCCTGATAGACCCATGGGAGCCCTACAAACTGACATCAGGAACCTGGACCTGTAAGTTTTCTTTCCCAGGGAAATGGGACAAAGGATGTGCCCAGAGGCCCCTGGCCCTCGGCTGGGCCTTACGGCAAAAAATCCTTATATCGAAGGATGGACCCCCGACCAAAGTTGTCCCCACCTCAAACTTGTGCTGCCCTGATAGACCCAAGGAAGCCCTACAAACTGACATCAGGAACCTGCACCTGTGAGTTTTCTTTCCCAGGGGAAATGTCCAAAGGGTGTGCCCAGGGGCCCCTGGCCCAGGACCTGACTGCAAAAAATTCCTATATCGAAGGATGGACCCCAGACCAAAGTTGTCCCCACCTCAAACTTGTGCTGCCCTGATAGACCCAAGAGAGCCCTACAAACTGACATCAGGAACCTGGACCTGTGAGTTTTCTTTCCAAGGGAAAAGGGACAAAGGATGTGCCCAGGGGTCCCTCGCCCACGACCTGACTGCAAAAAATCCTTATATCGAAGGATGGACCCCAGACCAAAGTTGTCCCCACTTCAAACTTGTGCTGCCCTGATAGACCCAAGAGAGCCCTACAAACTGACATCAGGAACCTGGACCTGTGAGTTTTCTTTCCCAGGGAAAAGGGACAAAGGATGCGCCCAGGGGTCCCAGGCCCAGGACCTGACTGCAAAAATCCTTATATCGAAGGATGGACCCCAGACCAAAGTTGTCCCCACCTCAAACTTGTGCTGCCCTGATAGACCCAAGGGAGCCCTACAAACTGACATCAGGAACCTGGACCTGTGAGTTTTCTTTCCCAGGGAAAAGGGACAAAGGATGTGCCCAGGGGCCCCTGGCCCAGGACCTGACTGCAAAAAATTCCTATATCGAAGGATGGACCCCAGACCAAAGTTGTCCCCACCTTCAACTTGTGCTGCCCTGATATACCCAAGAGAGCCCTACAAACTGACATCAGGAACCTGGACCTGTGAGTTTTCTTTCCCAGAGAAATGGGACAAAGGATGTGCCCAGGGGCCCCTGGCCCTGACTGCAAAAAATCCTTATATCGAAGGATGGAGCCCACACCGAATTTGTCCCCATCTCAAACTTGTGCTGCCCTGATAGACCCAAGGGAGCCCTACAAAGTGACATCAGGAACCTGGTCTGCTGAGTTTTCTTTCCCAGGGAAAATGGAAAAAGGATGTGCCCAGGGGCCCCTGGCCCTGGGCTGGGGCGTCACTACAAAAAATCCTTATATCGAAGGATGGATCCCACACCAAAGTTGTCCCCACCTCAAACTTGTGCTGCCCTGATACACCCAAGGGAACCCTACAAACTGACATCAGGAACCTGGACTGCTGAGTTTTCTTTCCCAGGGAAAATGGAAAAAGGATGTGCCCAGGGGCCCCTGGCCCTGACTGCAAAAAATCCTTATATCGAAGGATGGAGCACACACCAAAGTTGTCCCCACCTCAAACTTTTGCTGCCCTGATACACCCAAGGGAACCCTACAAACTGACATCAGGAACCTGGACTGCCGAGTTTTCTTTCCCAGGGAAAATGGAAAAAGGTAGTGGCCAGGGGCCCCTGGCCCTGACTGCAAAAAATCCTTATATTGAAGGATGGACACCACACCGAATTTGTCCCCATCTCAAACTTGTGCTGCCCTGATAGACCCAAGGGAGCCCTACAAACTGACATCAGGAACCTGGACTGCTGAGTTTTCTTTCCCAGGGAAAATGGCCAAAGGTTGTGCCCAGGGGCCCCTAGCCCTGACTGCAAAAAATCCTTATATCGAAGGATGGACCCCACACCGACGTTGTCCCCACCTCAAACTTGTGCTGCCCTGATAGACCCAAGGGAGCCCTACAAACTGACATCAGGAACCTGGACTGCTGAGGTTTCTTTCCCAGGGAAAATGGAAAAAGGATGTGCCCAGGGGCCCCTAGCCCTGACTGCAAAAAATCCTTATATCGAAGGATGGAGCCCACACCGAATTTGTCCCCATCTCAAACTTGTGCTGCCCTGATAGACCCAAGGGAGCCCTACAAACTGACGTCAGGAACCTGGACTGCTGAGTTTTCTTTCCCACGGAAAATGGCCAAAGGGTGTGCCCAGGGGCCCCTCGACCTGGGCTGGGGCCTCACTGCAAAAAATCCTTATATCGAAGGATGGACCCCACACCGAAGTTGTCCCCACCTCAAACTTGTGCTGCCCTGATAGACCCAAGGGAGCCCTACAAACTGACATCAGGAACCTGGACTGCTGAGTTTTCTTTCCCAGGGAAAATGGAAAAAGGTTGTGCCACGGGGCCCCTGGCCCTGGGGTGGGGCCTCACTGCTAAAAATCCTTATATCGAAGGATGGACCCCACACCAAAGTGTTCCCCACCTCAAACTTGTGCTGCCCTGATAGACCCAAGGGAGCCCTACAAACTGACATCAGGAACCTGGACTGCAGAGTTTTCTTTCCCAGGGAAAATGGAAAAAAGTTGTGCCCAGGGGCCACTGGCCCTGACTGCAAAAAATCCTTATATCGAAGGGTGGACCCCACACCGAAGTTGTCCCCACCTCAAACTTGTGCTGCCCTGATAGACCCAAGGGAGCCCTACAAACTGACATCAGGAACCTGGACTGCTGAGTTTTCTTTCCCAGGGAAAATGGCCAAAGGATGTGCCCTGGGGCCCCTGGCCCTGACTGCAAAAAATCCTTATATCGAAGGATGGAGCCCACACCGAATTTGTCCCCATCTCAAACTTGTGCTGCCCTGATAGACCCAAGGGAGCCCTACAAAGTGACATCAGGAACCTGGTCTGCTGAGTTTTCTTTCCCAGGGAAAATGGAAAAAGGATGTGCCCAGGGGCCCCTGGCCCTGGGCTGGGGCGTCACTACAAAAAATCCTTATATCGAAGGATGGATCCCACACCGAAGTTGTCCCCACCTCAAACTTGTGCTGCCCTGATACACCCAAGGGAACCCTACAAACTGACATCAGGAACCTGGACTGCTGAGTTTTCTTTCCCAGGGAAAATGGAAAAAGGATGTGCCCAGGGGCCCCTGGCCCTGACTGCAAAAAATCCTTATATCGAAGGATGGAGCACACACCAAAGTTGTCCCCACCTCAAACTTTTGCTGCCCTGATACACCCAAGGGAACCCTACAAACTGACATCAGGAACCTGGACTGCCGAGTTTTCTTTCCCAGGGAAAATGGAAAAAGGTAGTGGCCAGGGGCCCCTAGCCCTGACTGCAAAAAATCCTTATATCGAAGGATGGACCCCACATTAAAGTAGTCCCCACCTAAAACTTGTGCTGCCCTGATAGACCCAAGGGAGCCCTACAAACTGACATCAGGAACCTGGACTGCTGAGTTTTCTTTCCCAGGGAAAATGGAAAAAGGATGTGCCCAGGGGCCCCTGGCCCTGTGCTGGGGCCTCACTGCAAAAAATCCTTATATCGAAGGATGGACCCCACACCGAAGTGTTCCCCACCTCAAACTTGTGCTGCCCTGATAGACCCAAGGGAGCCCTACAAACTGACATCAGGAACCTGGACTGCTGAGTTTTCTTTCCCAGGGAAAATGGAAAAAGGTTGTGCCCAGGGGCCCCTGGCCCTGACTGCAAAAAATCCTTATATCGAAGGATGGACCCCACACCGAAGTTGTCCCCACCTCAAACTTGTGCTGCCCTGATAGACCCAAGGGAGCCCTACAAACTGACATCAGGAACCTGGACCTGTGAGTTTTCTTTCCCAGGGAAAACGGACAAAGGATGTGCCCTGGGGCCCCTGGGCTGGGACCTGACTTCAAAAAATCCTTATATCGATGGATGGATCACAGACCAAAATTGTCCCCACCACAAACTTGTGCTGCCCTGATAGACCCAAGGGAGCCCTACGAACTGACATCAGGAACCTGCACTGGTGAGTTGTCTTTCCCAGGGAAAAGGGACAAAGAATGTGCCCAGGGGCCCCTGGGCTGGGCCCTGACTGGAAAAAATCCTTATATCGAAGGATGGATCCCAGACCAAAGTTGTCCCCACCTCAAACTTGTGCTGCCCTGATAGACGCAAGGGAGCCCTACAAACTGACATCAGGAACCTGGACCTGTGAGTTTTCTTTCCAAGGGAAAAGGGACAAAGGATGTGCCCAGGGGTCCCTCGCCCACGACCTGACTGCAAAAAATCCTTATATCGAAGGATGGACCCCAGACCAAAGTTGTCCCCACCTCAAACTTGTGCTGCCCTGATAGACCCAAGAGAGCCCTACAAACTGACATCAGGAACCTGGACCTGTGAGTTTTATTTCCCAGGGAAAAGGGACAAAGGATGCGCCCAGGGGTCCCAGGCCCAGGACCTGACTGCAAAAATCCTTATATCGAAGGATGGACCCCAGACCAAAGTTGTCCCCACCTCAAACTTGTGCTGCCCTGATAGACCCAAGGGAGCCCTACAAACTGACATCAGCAACCTGGACCGGTGAGTTTTCTTTCCCAGGGAAAAGGGACAAAGGATGTGCCCAGGGTCTCCTGGCCCAGGACCTGACTGCAAAAATTCCTTATATCGAAGGATGGACCCTAGACCAAAGTTGTCCTCACCTCAAACTTGTGCTGCCCAGATAGACCCAAGAGAGCCCTACAAACTGACATCAGGAACCTGGTCCTGTGAGTTTTCTTTCCCAGGGAAAAGGGACAAAGGATGTGCCCAGGGGCCTCGGGGCTTCGCCATGACTGCAAAAAATCCTTATATCGAAGGATGGATCGCAGACCAAAGTTGTCCCCACCTCAAACTTGTGCTGCCCTGATAGACCCATGGGAGCCCTACAAACTGACATCAGGAACCTGGACCTGTAAGTTTTCTTTCCCAGGGAAATGGGACAAAGGATGTGCCCAGAGGCCCCTGGCCCTCGGCTGGGCCTTACGGCAAAAAATCCTTATATCGAAGGATGGACCCCCGACCAAAGTTGTCCCCACCTCAAACTTGTGCTGCCCTGATAGACCCAAGGAAGCCCTACAAACTGACATCAGGAACCTGCACCTGTGAGTTTTCTTTCCCAGGGGAAATGTCCAAAGGGTGTGCCCAGGGGCCCCTGGCCCAGGACCTGACTGCAAAAAATTCCTATATCGAAGGATGGACCCCAGACCAAAGTTGTCCCCACCTCAAACTTGTGCTGCCCTGATAGACCCAAGAGAGCCCTACAAACTGACATCAGGAACCTGGACCTGTGAGTTTTCTTTCCAAGGGAAAAGGGACAAAGGATGTGCCCAGGGGTCCCTCGCCCACGACCTGACTGCAAAAAATCCTTATATCGAAGGATGGACCCCAGACCAAAGTTGTCCCCACTTCAAACTTGTGCTGCCCTGATAGACCCAAGAGAGCCCTACAAACTGACATCAGGAACCTGGACCTGTGAGTTTTCTTTCCCAGGGAAAAGGGACAAAGGATGCGCCCAGGGGTCCCAGGCCCAGGACCTGACTGCAAAAATCCTTATATCGAAGGATGGACCCCAGACCAAAGTTGTCCCCACCTCAAACTTGTGCTGCCCTGATAGACCCAAGGGAGCCCTACAAACTGACATCAGGAACCTGGACCTGTGAGTTTTCTTTCCCAGGGAAAAGGGACAAAGGATGTGCCCAGGGGCCCCTGGCCCAGGACCTGACTGCAAAAAATTCCTATATCGAAGGATGGACCCCAGACCAAAGTTGTCCCCACCTTCAACTTGTGCTGCCCTGATATACCCAAGAGAGCCCTACAAACTGACATCAGGAACCTGGACCTGTGAGTTTTCTTTCCCAGAGAAATGGGACAAAGGATGTGCCCAGGGGCCCCTGGCCCTGACTGCAAAAAATCCTTATATCGAAGGATGGAGCCCACACCGAATTTGTCCCCATCTCAAACTTGTGCTGCCCTGATAGACCCAAGGGAGCCCTACAAAGTGACATCAGGAACCTGGTCTGCTGAGTTTTCTTTCCCAGGGAAAATGGAAAAAGGATGTGCCCAGGGGCCCCTGGCCCTGGGCTGGGGCGTCACTACAAAAAATCCTTATATCGAAGGATGGATCCCACACCAAAGTTGTCCCCACCTCAAACTTGTGCTGCCCTGATACACCCAAGGGAACCCTACAAACTGACATCAGGAACCTGGACTGCTGAGTTTTCTTTCCCAGGGAAAATGGAAAAAGGATGTGCCCAGGGGCCCCTGGCCCTGACTGCAAAAAATCCTTATATCGAAGGATGGAGCACACACCAAAGTTGTCCCCACCTCAAACTTTTGCTGCCCTGATACACCCAAGGGAACCCTACAAACTGACATCAGGAACCTGGACTGCCGAGTTTTCTTTCCCAGGGAAAATGGAAAAAGGTAGTGGCCAGGGGCCCCTGGCCCTGACTGCAAAAAATCCTTATATCGAAGGATGGACCCCACATTAAAGTAGTCCCCACCTAAAACTTGTGCTGCCCTGATAGACCCAAGGGAGCCCTACAAACTGACATCAGGAACCTGGACTGCTGAGTTTTCTTTCCCAGGGAAAATGGAAAAAGGATGTGCCCAGGGGCCCCTGGCCCTGTGCTGGGGCCTCACTGCAAAAAATCCTTATATCGAAGGATGGACCCCACACCGAAGTGTTCCCCACCTCAAACTTGTGCTGCCCTGATAGACCCAAGGGAGCCCTACAAACTGACATCAGGAACCTGGACTGCTGAGTTTTCTTTCCCAGGGAAAATGGAAAAAGGTTGTGCCCAGGGGCCCCTGGCCCTGACTGCAAAAAATCCTTATATCGAAGGATGGAGCACACACCAAAGTTGTCCCCACCTCAAACTTGTGCTGCCCTGATAGACCCAAGGGAGCCCTACAAACTGACATCAGGAACCTGGACTGCTGAGTTTTCTTTCCCAGGGAAAATGGCCAAAGGTTGTGCCCAGGGGCCCCTAGCCCTGACTGCAAAAAATCCTTATATCGAAGGATGGACCCCACACCGAAGTTGTCCCCACCTCAAACTTGTGCTGCCCTGATAGACCCAAGGGAGCCCTACAAACTGACATCAGGAACCTGGACTGCTGAGGTTTCTTTCCCAGGGAAAATGGAAAAAGGATGTGCCCAGGGGCCCCTAGCCCTGACTGCAAAAAATCCTTATATCGAAGGATGGAGCCCACACCGAATTTGTCCCCATCTCAAACTTGTGCTGCCCTGATAGACCCAAGGGAGCCCTACAAACTGACGTCAGGAACCTGTACTGCTGAGTTTTCTTTCCCACGGAAAATGGCCAAAGGGTGTGCCCAGGGGCCCCTCGCCCTGGGCTGGGGCCTCACTGCAAAAAATCCTTATATCGAAGGATGGACCCCACACCGAAGTTGTCCCCACCTCAAACTTGTGCTGCCCTGATAGACCCAAGGGAGCCCTACAAACTGACATCAGGAACCTGGACTGCTGAGTTTTCTTTCCCAGGGAAAATGGAAAAAGGTTGTGCCCAGGGGCCCCTGGCCCTGGGGTGGGGCCTCACTGCTAAAAATCCTTATATCGAAGGATGGACCCCACACCAAAGTGTTCCCCACCTCAAACTTGTGCTGCCCTGATAGACCCAAGGGAGCCCTACAAACTGACATCAGGAACCTGGACTGCAGAGTTTTCTTTCCCAGGGAAAATGGAAAAAAGTTGTGCCCAGGGGCCACTGGCCCTGACTGCAAAAAATCCTTATATCGAAGGGTGGACCCCACACCGAAGTTGTCCCCACCTCAAACTTGTGCTGCCCTGATAGACCCAAGGGAGCCCTACAAACTGACATCAGGAACCTGGACTGCTGAGTTTTCTTTCCCAGGGAAAATGGCCAAAGGATGTGCCCTGGGGCCCCTGGCCCTGACTGCAAAAAATCCTTATATCGAAGGATGGAGCCCACACCGAATTTGTCCCCATCTCAAACTTGTGCTGCCCTGATAGACCCAAGGGAGCCCTACAAAGTGACATCAGGAACCTGGTCTGCTGAGTTTTCTTTCCCAGGGAAAATGGAAAAAGGATGTGCCCAGGGGCCCCTGGCCCTGGGCTGGGGCGTCACTACAAAAAATCCTTATATCGAAGGATGGATCCCACACCGAAGTTGTCCCCACCTCAAACTTGTGCTGCCCTGATACACCCAAGGGAACCCTACAAACTGACATCAGGAACCTGGACTGCTGAGTTTTCTTTCCCAGGGAAAATGGAAAAAGGATGTGCCCAGGGGCCCCTGGCCCTGACTGCAAAAAATCCTTATATCGAAGGATGGAGCACACACCAAAGTTGTCCCCACCTCAAACTTTTGCTGCCCTGATACACCCAAGGGAACCCTACAAACTGACATCAGGAACCTGGACTGCCGAGTTTTCTTTCCCAGGGAAAATGGAAAAAGGTAGTGGCCAGGGGCCTCTAGCCCTGACTGCAAAAGTCCTTATATCGAAGGATGGACCCCACATTAAAGTAGTCCCCACCTAAAACTTGTGCTGCCCTGATAGACCCAAGGGAGCCCTACAAACTGACATCAGGAACCTGGACTGCTGAGTTTTCTTTCCCAGGGAAAATGGAAAAAGGATGTGCCCAGGGGCCCCTGGCCCTGTGCTGGGGCCTCACTGCAAAAAATCCTTATATCGAAGGATGGACCCCACACCGAAGTGTTCCCCACCTCAAACTTGTGCTGCCCTGATAGACCCAAGGGAGCCCTACAAACTGACATCAGGAACCTGGACTGCTGAGTTTTCTTTCCCAGGGAAAATGGAAAAAGGTTGTGCCCAGGGGCCCCTGGCCCTGACTGCAAAAAATCCTTATATCGAAGGATGGACCCCACACCGAAGTTGTCCCCACCTCAAACTTGTGCTGCCCTGATAGACCCAAGGGAGCCCTACAAACTGACATCAGGAACCTGGACCTGTGAGTTTTCTTTCCCAGGGAAAACGGACAAAGGATGTGCCCTGGGGCCCCTGGGCTGGGACCTGACTTCAAAAAATCCTTATATCGATGGATGGATCACAGACCAAAATTGTCCCCACCACAAACTTGTGCTGCCCTGATAGACCCAAGGGAGCCCTACGAACTGACATCAGGAACCTGCACTGGTGAGTTGTCTTTCCCAGGGAAAAGGGACAAAGAATGTGCCCAGGGGCCCCTGGGCTGGGCCCTGACTGGAAAAAATCCTTATATCGAAGGATGGATCCCAGACCAAAGTTGTCCCCACCTCAAACTTGTGCTGCCCTGATAGACGCAAGGGAGCCCTACAAACTGACATCAGGAACCTGGACCTGTGAGTTTTCTTTCCAAGGGAAAAGGGACAAAGGATGTGCCCAGGGGTCCCTCGCCCACGACCTGACTGCAAAAAATCCTTATATCGAAGGATGGACCCCAGACCAAAGTTGTCCCCACCTCAAACTTGTGCTGCCCTGATAGACCCAAGAGAGCCCTACAAACTGACATCAGGAACCTGGACCTGTGAGTTTTATTTCCCAGGGAAAAGGGACAAAGGATGCGCCCAGGGGTCCCAGGCCCAGGACCTGACTGCAAAAATCCTTATATCGAAGGATGGACCCCAGACCAAAGTTGTCCCCACCTCAAACTTGTGCTGCCCTGATAGACCCAAGGGAGCCCTACAAACTGACATCAGCAACCTGGACCGGTGAGTTTTCTTTCCCAGGGAAAAGGGACAAAGGATGTGCCCAGGGTCTCCTGGCCCAGGACCTGACTGCAAAAAATCCTTATATCGAAGGATGGACCCTAGACCAAAGTTGTCCTCACCTCAAACTTGTGCTGCCCAGATAGACCCAAGAGAGCCCTACAAACTGACATCAGGAACCTGGACTGCTGAGTTTTCTTTCCCAGGGAAAAGGGACAAAGGATGTGCCCAGGGGCCTCGGGGCTTCGCCATGACTGCAAAAAATCCTTATATCGAAGGATGGATCGCAGACCAAAGTTGTCCCCACCTCAAACTTGTGCTGCCCTGATAGACCCATGGGAGCCCTAAAAACTGACATCAGGAACCTGGACCTGTAAGTTTTCTTTCCCAGGGAAATGGGACAAAGGATGTGCCCAGAGGCCCCTGGCCCTCGGCTGGGCCTTACGGCAAAAAATCCTTATATCGAAGGATGGACCCCCGACCAAAGTTGTCCCCACCTCAAACTTGTGCTGCCCTGATAGACCCAAGGAAGCCCTACAAACTGACATCAGGAACCTGCACCTGTGAGTTTTCTTTCCCAGGGGAAATGTCCAAAGGGTGTGCCCAGGGGCCCCTGGCCCAGGACCTGACTGCAAAAAATTCCTATATCGAAGGATGGACCCCAGACCAAAGTTGTCCCCACCTCAAACTTGTGCTGCCCTGATAGACCCAAGAGAGCCCTACAAACTGACATCAGGAACCTGGACCTGTGAGTTTTCTTTCCAAGGGAAAAGGGACAAAGGATGCGCCCAGGGGTCCCAGGCCCAGGACCTGACTGCAAAAATCCTTATATCGAAGGATGGACCCCAGACCAAAGTTGTCCCCACCTCAAACTTGTGCTGCCCTGATAGACCCAAGGGAGCCCTACAAACTGACATCAGGAACCTGGACCTGTGAGTTTTCTTTCCCAGGGAAAAGGGACAAAGGATGTGCCCAGGGGCCCCTGGCCCAGGACCTGACTGCAAAAAATTCCTATATCGAAGGATGGACCCCAGACCAAAGTTGTCCCCACCTTCAACTTGTGCTGCCCTGATATACCCAAGAGAGCCCTAAAAACTGACATCAGGAACCTGGACCTGTGAGTTTTCTTTCCCAGAGAAAAGGGACAAAGGATGTGCCTAGGGGCCCCTGGCCCAGGACCTGACTGCAAAATATCCTTATATCGAAGGATTGATCGTAGACCCAAGTTGTCCCCACCTCAAACCTGTGCTGCCCTGATAGACCCAAGAGAGCCCTACAAACTGACATCAGGAACCTGGACCTGTGAGTTTTCTTTCCCAGGGAAAACTGACAAAGGATGTGCCCAGGGGCTCCAGGGCTGGGACCTGACTGCAAGAAATCCTTATATCGAAGGATGGACCCCAGACCAAAGTTGTCCCCACCTCAAAATTGTGCTGCCCTGATAGACCCAAGGGAGCCCTACAAACTGACATCAGGAACCTGGACCTGTGAGTTTTCTTTCCAAGGGAAAAGGGACAAAGCATGTGCCCAGGGGTCCCAGGCCCAGGACCTGACTGCAAAAATCCTTATATCGAAGGATGGACCCCAGACCAAAGTTGTCCCCACCTCAAACTTGTGCTGCCCTGATAGACCCAAGGGAGCCCTACAAACTGACATCAGGAACCCAGACCTGTGAGTTTTCTTTCCCAGGGAAAAGGGACAAAGGATGTGCCCAGGGGCCCCTGGCCCAGGACCTGACTGCAAAAAATTCCTATATCGAAGGATGGACCCCAGACCAAAGTTGTCCCCACCTCAAACTTGTGCTGCCCTGATATACCCAAGAGAGCCCTACAAACTGACATCAGGAACCTGGACCTGTGAGTTTTCTTTCCCAGAGAAATGGGACAAAGGATGTGCCCAGGGGCCCCTGGCCCTGACTGCAAAAAATCCTTATATCGAAGGATGGAGCCCACACCGAATTTGTCCCCATCTCAAACTTGTGCTGCCCTGATAGACCCAAGGGAGCCCTACAAAGTGACATCAGGAACCTGGTCTGCTGAGTTTTCTTTCCCAGGGAAAATGGAAAAAGGATGTGCCCAGGGGCCCCTGGCCCTGTGCTGGGGCCTCACTGCAAAAAATCCTTATATCGAAGGATGGACCCCACACCGAAGTGTTCCCCACCTCAAACTTGTGCTGCCCTGATAGACCCAAGGGAGCCCTACAAACTGACATCAGGAACCTGGACTGCTGAGTTTTCTTTCCCAGGGAAAATGGAAAAAGGTTGTGCCCAGGGGCCCCTGGCCCTGACTGCAAAAAATCCTTATATCGAAGGATGGAGCCCACACCGAAGTTGTCCCCACCTCAAACTTGTGCTGCCCTGATAGACCCAAGGGAGCCCTACAAACTGACATCAGGAACCTGGACTGCTGAGTTTTCTTTCCCAGGGAAAATGGCCAAAGGTTGTGCCCAGGGGCCCCTAGCCCTGACTGCAAAAAATCCTTATATCGAAGGATGGACCCCACACCGAAGTTGTCCCCACCTCAAACTTGTGCTGCCCTGATAGACCCAAGGGAGCCCTACAAACTGACATCAGGAACCTGGACTGCTGAGGTTTCTTTCCCAGGGAAAATGGAAAAAGGATGTGCCCAGGGGCCCCTAGCCCTGACTGCAAAAAATCCTTATATCGAAGGATGGAGCCCACACCGAATTTGTCCCCATCTCAAACTTGTGCTGCCCTGATAGACCCAAGGGAGCCCTACAAACTGACGTCAGGAACCTGGACTGCTGAGTTTTCTTTCCCACGGAAAATGGCCAAAGGGTGTGCCCAGGGGCCCCTCGCCCTGGGCTGGGGCCTCACTGCAAAAAATCCTTATATCGAAGGATGGACCCCACACCGAAGTTGTCCCCACCTCAAACTTGTGCTGCCCTGATAGACCCAAGGGAGCCCTACAAACTGACATCAGGAACCTGGACTGCTGAGTTTTCTTTCCCAGGGAAAATGGAAAAAGGGTGTGCCCAAAGGCCCCTGGCCCTGACTGCAAAGAATCCTTATATCGAAGGATGGACCCCACACCGAAGTTGTCCCCACCTCAAACTTGTGCTGCCCTGATAGACCCAAGGGAGCCCTACAAACTGACATCAGGAACCTGGACTGCTGAGTTTTCTTTCCCAGGGAAAATGGAAAAAGGATGTGCCCAGGGGTCCCTGGCCCTGACTGGAAAAATCCTTATATCGAAGGATGGACCCCACACCAAATTTGTACCCACCTCAAACTTGTGCTGCCCTGATAGACCCAAGGGAGCCCTACAAACTGACATCAGGAACCTGGACTTCTGAGTTTTCTTTACCAGGGAAAATGGAAAAAGGATGTGCCCAGGGGCCCCTGGCCCTGACTGTAAAAAATCCTTATATCGAAGGATGGACCCCACACCGAAGTTGTCCCCACCTCAAACTTGTGCTGCCCTGATAGACCCAAGGGATCCCTACAAACTGACATCAGGAACCTGGACTGCTGAGTTTTCTTTCCCAGGGAAAATGGAAAAAGGATGTGCCCAGGGGCCCCTGGCCCTGACTGCAAAAAAATCCTTATATCGAAGGATGGACCCCACACCAAAGTTGTCCCCACCTCAAACTTGTGCTGCCCTGATAGACCCAAGGGAGCCCTACAAACTGACATCAGGAACCTGGACTGCAGAGTTTTCTTTCCCAGGGAAAATGGAAAAAGGTTGTGCCCAGGGGGCCCAGGCCCTGACTGCAAGAAATCCTTATATCGAAGGATGGACCCCACACCAAAGTTGTCCCCACCTCAAACTTGTGCTGCCCTGATAGACCCAAGGGAGCCCTACAAACTGACATCAGGAACCTGGACTGCTGAGTTTTCTTTCCCAGGGAAAATGGAAAAAGGTTATGCCCAGGGGCCCCTGGCCCTGACTGCAAAAAATCCTTATATCGAAGGATGGACCCCACACCGAAGTTGTCCCCACCTCAAACTTGTGCTGCCCTGATAGACCCAAGGGAGCCCTACAAACTGACATCAGGAACCTGGACTGCTGAGTTTTCTTTCCCAGGGAAAATGGCCAAAGGTTGTGCCCAGGGGCCCCTGGCCCTGACTGTAAAAAATCCTTATATCGAAGGATGGACCCCACACCGAAGTTGTCCCCACCTCAAACTTGTGCTGCCCTGATAGACCCAAGGGAGCCCTACAAACTGACATCAGGAACCTGGACTGCTGAGTTTTCTTTCCCAGGGAAAATGGAAAAAGGATGTGCCCAGGGGCCCCTGGCCCTGGGCTTGGGCCTGACTTCAAAGAATCCTTATATCGAAGGATGGAGCCCAGACCAAAATTGTCCTCAACTCAAACTTGTGCTGCCCTGATAGACCCAAGGGAGCCCTACAAACTGACATCAGGAACCTGGACTGCTGAGTTTTCTTTCCCAGGGAAAATGGAAAAAGGATGTGCCCAGGGGCCCCTGACCCTGGTCCCCTGGCCCTGACTGCAAAAAATCCTTATATCGAAGGATGCACCCCACATCGAAGTTGTCCCCATCTCAAACTTGTGCTGCCCTGATAGACCCAAGGGAGCCCTACAAACTGACATCAGGAACCTGGACTGCTGAGTTTTCTTTCCCAGGGAAAATGGAAAAAGGATGTGCCCAGGGGCCCCTGGTTCTGGGCTGGGGCCTCACTGCAAAGAATCCTTATATCGAAGGATGCACCCCACACCGAAGTTGTCCCCACCTCAATCTTGTGCTGCCCTGATAGACCCAAGGGAGCCCTACAAACTGACATCAGCAACCTGGACTGCTGAGTTTTCTTTTCCAGGGAAAATGGAAAAAGGCTGTGCCCAGGGGCCCCTGGCCCTGGGCAGAGACCATACTACAAAAAATCCTTATATCGAAGGATGGAGCCCACACCGAAGTTGTCCCCATCTCAAACTTGTGCTGCCCTGATAGACCCAAGGGAGCCCTACAAACTGACATCAGGAACCTGGACTGCTGAGTTTTCTTTCCCAGGGAAAATGGAAAAAGGATGTGCCCAGGGGCCCCTCGCCCTGGGCTGGGGCCTCACTGCAAAAAATCCATATATCGAAGGATGGAGCCCACACCGAAGTTGTCCCCACCTCAAACTTGTGCTGCCCTGATAGACCCAAGGGAGCCCTACAAACTGACATCAGGAACCTGGACTGCTGAGTTTTCTTTCCCAGGGAAAATGGAAAAAGGATGTGCCCAGGGGCCCCTAGCCCTGACTGCAAAAAATCCTTATATCGAAGGATGGACCCCACACCGAAGTTGTCCCCACCTCAAACTTGTGCTGCCCTGATAGACCCAAGGGAGCCCTACAAACTGACATCAGGAACCTGGACTGCTGAGTTTTCTTTCCCAGGGAAAATGGAAAAAGGATGTGCCCAGGGGCCCCTGGCCCTGACTGTAAAAAATCCTTATATCGAAGGATGGACCCCACACCGAAGTTGTCCCCACCTCAAACTTGTGCTGCCCTGATAGACCCAAGGGAGCCCTACAAACTGACATCAGGAACCTGGACTGCTGAGTTTTCTTTCCCAGGGAAAATGGAAAAAGGATGTGCCCAGGGGCCCCTGGCCCTGGGCTTGGGCCTGACTTCAAAGAATCCTTATATCGAAGGATGGAGCCCAGACCAAAATTGTCCTCAACTCAAACTTGTGCTGCCCTGATAGACCCAAGGGAGCCCTACAAACTGACATCAGGAACCTGGACTGCTGAGTTTTCTTTCCCAGGGAAAATGGAAAAAGGATGTGCCCAGGGGCCCCTGACCCTGGTCCCCTGGCCCTGACTGCAAAAAATCCTTATATCGAAGGATGCACCCCACATCGAAGTTGTCCCCATCTCAAACTTGTGCTGCCCTGATAGACCCAAGGGAGCCCTACAAACTGACATCAGGAACCTGGACTGCTGAGTTTTCTTTCCCAGGGAAAATGGGAAAAGGATGTGCCCAGGGGCCCCTGGTCCTGGGCGGGGTCCTTACTGCAAAGAATCCTTATATCGAAGGATGCACCCCACACCGAAGTTGTCCCCACCTCAATCTTGTGCTGCCCTGATAGACCCAAGGGAGCCCTACAAACTGACATCAGGAACCTGGACTGCTGAGTTTTCTTTCCCAGGGAAAATGGAAAAAGGATGTGCCCAGGGGCCCCTGGCCCTGGGCTTGGGCCTGACTTCAAAGAATCCTTATATCGAAGGATGGAGCCCAGACCAAAATTGTCCTCAACTCAAACTTGTGCTGCCCTGATAGACCCAAGGGAGCCCTACAAACTGACATCAGGAACCTGGACTGCTGAGTTTTCTTTCCCAGGGAAAATGGAAAAAGGATGTGCCCAGGGGCCCCTGACCCTGGTCCCCTGGCCCTGACTGCAAAAAATCCTTATATCGAAGGATGCACCCCACATCGAAGTTGTCCCCATCTCAAACTTGTGCTGCCCTGATAGACCCAAGGGAGCCCTACAAACTGACATCAGGAACCTGGACTGCTGAGTTTTCTTTCCCAGGGAAAATGGAAAAAGGATGTGCCCAGGGGCCCCAGGCCCTGGGCTGGGCCTTGACTGCCAAAAATCCTTATATCGAAGGATGCATCCCACACCAAAGTTGTCCCCACCTCAATCTTCTGCTGCCCTGATAGACCCAAGGGAGCCCTACAAACTGACATCAGGAACCTGGACTGCTGAGTTTTCTTTCCCAGGTCAAATGGAAAAGGGACGTGCCCAGGGGCCCCTGGCCCTGACTGCAAAGAATCCTTATATCGAAGGATGGAGCCCACACCGAAGTTGTCCCCACCTCAAACTTGTGCTGCCCTGATAGACCCAAGGGAGCCCTACAAACTGACATCAGGAACCTGGACTGCTGAGTTTTCTTTCCCAGGGAAAATGGAAAAAGGATGTGCCCAGGGGCCCCTGGGCTGGGCCCTGACTGGAAAAAATCCTTATATCGAAGGATGGACCCCAGACCAAAGTTGTCCCCACCTCAAACTTGTGCTGCCCTGATAGACCCAAGGGAGCCCTACAAACTGACATCAGGAACCTGGACCTGTGAGTTTTCTTTCCAAGGGAAAAGGGACAAAGGATGTGCCCAGGGGCTCCAGGGCCGGGTCCTAACTGCAAAAAATCCTTATATCGAAGGATGGACCCCAGACCAAAGTTGTCCCCACCTCAAAACTGTGCTGCCCTGATAGACCCAAGGGAGCCCTACAAACTGACATCAGGAACCTGGACCTGTGAGTTTTCTTTCCAAGGGAAAAGGGACAAAGCATGTGCCCAGGGGTCCCAGGCCCAGGACCTGACTGCAAAAATCCTTATATCGAAGGATGGACCCCAGACCAAAGTTGTCCCCACCTCAAACTTGTGCTGCCCTGATAGACCCAAGGGAGCCCTACAAACTGACATCAGGAACCTGGACCTGTGAGTTTTCTTTCCCAGGGAAAAGGGACAAAGGATGTGCCCAGGAGCCCCTGGCCCAGGACCTGACTGCAAAAAATTCCTATATCGAAGGATGGACCCCAGACCAAAGTTGTCCCCACCTCAAACTTGTGCTGCCCTGATATACCCAAGAGAGCCCTACAAACTGACATCAGGAACCTGGACCTGTGAGTTTTCTTTCCCAGAGAAAAGGGACAAAGGATGTGCCCAGGGTCCCCTGGCCCAGGACCTGACTGCAAAAAATCCTTATATCGAAGGATTGATCGTAGACCCAAGTTGTCCCCACCTCAAACCTGTGCTGCCCTGATAGACCCAAGAGAGCCCTACAAACTGACATCAGGAACCTGGACCTGTGAGTTTTCTTTCCCAGGGAAAAGGCACAAAGGATGTGCCCAGGGGCCCCTGGCCCTGGGCTGGGCCCTGACTGCAAAAAATCCTTATATCGAAGGATGGACCCCAGACCAAAGTTCTCCCCACTTCAAACCTGTGCTGCCCTGATAGACCCAAGAGAGCCCTACAAACTGACATCAGGAGCATGGACCTGTGAGTTTTCTTTCCCAGGGAAAAGGGACAAAGGATGTGCCCAGGGGCCCCTGGGCTGGGCCCTGACTGGAAAAAATCCTTATATCGAAGGATGGACCCCAGACCAAAGTTGTCCCCACCTCAACTTGTGGTGCCCTGATAGACCCAAGAGAGCCCTACAAACTGACATCAGGAACCTGGACCTGTGAGTTTTCTTTCCCAGGGAAAAGGACAAAGGATGTGCCCAGCGGTCCCTGGCCCAGCACATGACTGCAAAAAATCCTTATATCGAAGGATGGACCCCAGACCAAAGTTGTCCCCACCTCAAACTTGTGCTGCCCTGATAGACCCAAGGGAGCCCTACAAACTGACATCAGGAACCTGGACCTGTGAGTTTTATTTCCCAGGGAAAAGGGACAAAGGATGTGCCCAGGGGCCCCTGGCCCAGGACCTGACTGCAAAAAATTCCTATATCGAAGGATGGACCCCAGAAGGAAGTTGTCCCCACCTCAAACTTGTGCTGCCCTGATATACCCAAGAGAGCCCTACAAACTGACATCAGGAACCTGGACCTGTAAGTTTTCTTTTCCAGAGAAAAGAGACAAAGGATGTGCCCAGGGGCCCCTGGCCCAGGACCTGACTGCAAAAAATCCTTATATCGAAGGATGGAGCCCAGACCAAAGTTGTCCCCACCTCAAACTTGTGCTGCCCTGATAGACCCAAGGAAGCCCTACAAACTGACATCAGGAACCTGGACCTGTGAGTTTTCTTTCCCAGGGAAAAGGGACAAAGGATGTGCCCTGGGGCCCCTGGGCTGGGACCTGCCTTCAAAAAATCCTTATATCGAAGGATGGATCACAGACCAAAATTGTCCCCACCACAAACTTGTGCTGCCCTGATAGACCCAAGAGAGCCCTACAAACAGACATCAGGAACCTGGACCTGTGAGTTTTCCTTCCCAGGGAAAAGGGACAAAGCATGTGCCCAGAAGCCATTGGGCTGGGCCCTGAGTTCAAAGAATCCTTATATCGAAGAATGGACCCCAGACCAAAGTTGTCCCCACCTCAAACTTGTGCTGCCCTGATAGACCCAAGGGAGCCCTACAAACTGACATCAGGAACCTGCACTGGTGAGATGTCTTTCCCAGGGAAAAGGGACAAAGAATGTGCCCAGGGGCCCCTGGGCTGGGCCCTGACTGGAAAAAATCCTTATATCGAAGGATGGACCCCAGACCAAAGTTGTCCCCACCTCAAACTTGTGCTGCCCTGATAGACCCAAGGGAGCCCTACAAACTGACATCAGGAACCTGGACCTGTGAGTTTTCTTTCCCAGGGAAAAGGGACAAAGGATGTGCCCAGAGGCCGCTGGCCCTGGGCTGGGCCCTGACTTCAAAAAATCCTTATATCGAAGGACGGACCCCAGACCAAAGTTGTCCCCACCTCAAACTTGTGCTGCCCTGATATACCCTAGAGAGCCCTACAAACTGACATCAGGAACCTGGACTGCTGAGTTTTCTTTCCCAGGGAAAAGGGACAAAGGATGTGCCCAGGGGCTCCAGGGCCGGGACCTGACTGCAAAAAATCCTTATATCGAAGGATGGACCCCAGACCAAAGTTGTCCCCACCTCAAAATTGTGCTGCCCTGATAGACCCAAGGGAGCCCTACAAACTGACATCTGGAACCTGGACTGGTGAGTTTTCTTTCCCAGGGGAAATGTCCAAAGGATGTGCCCAGGGGCCCCTGGCCCGGGACCTGACGGAGGAAAATCCTTATATCGAAGGATGGAGCCCAGACCAAAGTCGTCCCCACCTCAATCTTGTGCTGCCCTGATACACCCAAGGGAGCCCTACAAACTGACATCAGGAACCTGAACCTGTGAGTTTTCTTTCCCAGGGAAAAGGGACAAAGCATGTGCCCAGAAGCCATTGGGCTGGGCCCTGACTTCAAAGAATCCTTATATCGAAGGATGGACCCCAGACCAAAGTTGTCCCCACCTCAAACTTGTGCTGCCCTGATAGACCCAAGGGAGCCCTACAAACTGACATCAGCAACCTGGACCGGTGAGTTTTCTTTCCCAGGGAAAAGGGACAAAGGATGTGCCCAGGGTCTCCTGGCCCAGGACCTGACTGCAAAAAATCCTTATATCGAAGGATGGACCCTAGACCAAAGTTGTCCTCACCTCAAACTTGTGCTGCCCTGATAGACCCAAGAGAGCCCTACAAACTGACATCAGGAACCTGGTCCTGTGAGTTTTCTTTCCCAGGGAAAATGGACAAAGGATGTGCCCAGGGGCCTCGGGGCTTGGCCATGACTGCAAAAAATCCTTATATCGAAGGATGGATCGCAGACCAAAGTTGTCCCCACCTCAAACTTGTGCTGCCCTGATAGACCCATGGGAGCCCTACAAACTGACATCAGGAACCTGGACCTGTGAGTTTTCTTTCCCAGGGAAATGGGACAAAGGATGTGCCCAGAGGCCCCTGGCCCTCGGCTGGGCCTGACGGCAAAAAATCCTTATATCGAAGGATGGACCCCCGACCAAAGTTGTCCCCACCTCAAACTTGTGCTGCCCTGATAGACCCAAGGAAGCCCTGCAAACTGACATCAGGAACCTGCACCTGTGAGTTTTCTTTCCCAGGGGAAATGTCCAAAGGGTGTGCCCAGGGGCCCCTGGCCCAGGACCTGACTGCAAAAAATTCCTAAATCGAAGGATGGACCCCAGACCAAAGTTGTCCCCACCTCAAACTTGTGCTGCCCTGATAGACGCAAGGGAGCCCTACAAACTGACATCAGGAACCTGGACCTGTGAGTTTTCTTTCCAAGGGAAAAGGGACAAAGGATGTGCCCAGGGGTCCCTCGCCCACGACCTGACTGCCAAAAATCCTTATATCGAAGGATGCATCCCACACCAAAGTTGTCCCCACCTCAATCTTCTGCTGCCCTGATAGACCCAAGGGAGCCCTACAAACTGACATCAGGAACCTGGACTGCTGAGTTTTCTTTCCCAGGGAAGATGGCCAAAGGATGTGCCCTGGGGCCCCTGGCCCTGGGACCCTGGCCCTGACTGCAAAAAATCCTTATATCGAAGGATGGACCCCAGACTAATGCTGTCCCCACCTCAAACTTGTGCTGCCTTGATAGACCCAAGGGAGCCCTACAAACTGACATCAGGAACCTGCACTGGTGAGTTGTCTTTCCCAGGGAAAAGGGACAAAGAATGTGCCCAGGGGCCCCTGGGCTGGGCCCTGACTGGAAAAAATCCTTATATCGAAGGATGGACCCCAGACCAAAGTTGTCCCCACCTCAAACTTGTGCTGCCCTGATAGACCCAAGGGAGCCCTACAAACTGACATCAGGAACCTGGACCTGTGAGTTTTCTTTCCCAGGGAAAAGGGACAAAGGATGTGCCCAGGGGCCGCTGGCCCTGGGCTGGGCCCTGACTTCAAAAAATCCTTATATCGAAGGACGGACCCCAGACCAAAGTTGTCCCCACCTCAAACTTGTGCTGCCCTGATATACCCTAGAGAGCCCTACAAACTGACATCAGGAACCTGGACCTGTGAGTTTTCTTTCCGAGGGAAAAGGGACAAAGGATGTGCCCAGGGGCTCCAGGGCCGGGACCTGACTGCAAAAAATCCTTATATCGAAGGATGGACCCCAGACCAAAGTTGTCCCCACCTCAAACTTGTGCTGCCCTGATAGACCCAAGGGAGCCCTACAAACTGACATCTGGAACCTGGACTGGTGAGTTTTCTTTCCCAGGGGAAATGTCCAAAGGATGTGCCCAGGGGCCCCTGGCCCGGGACCTGACGGAGGAAAATCCTTATATCGAAGGATGGACCCCAGACCAAAGTCGTCCCCACCTCAATCTTGTGCTGCCCTGATACACCCAAGGGAGCCCTACAAACTGACATCAGGAACCTGAACCTGTGAGTTTTCTTTCCCAGGGAAAAGGGACAAAGCATGTGCCCAGAAGCCATTGGGCTGGGCCCTGACTTCAAAGAATCCTTATATTGAAGGATGGACCCCAGACCAAAGTTGTCCCCACCTCAAACTTGTGCTGCCCTGATAGACCCAAGGGAGCCCTACAAACTGACATCAGCAACCTGGACCGGTGAGTTTTCTTTCCCAGGGAAAAGGGACAAAGGATGTGCCCAGGGTCTCCTGGCCCAGGACCTGACTGCAAAAAATCCTTATATCGAAGGATGGACCCTAGACCAAAGTTGTCCTCACCTCAAACTTGTGCTGCCCTGATAGACCCAAGAGAGCCCTACAAACTGACATCAGGAACCTGGTCCTGTGAGTTTTCTTTCCCAGGGAAGATGGCCAAAGGATGTGCCCTGGGGCCCCTGGCCCTGGGACCCTGGCCCTGACTGCAAAAAATCCTTATATCGAAGGATGGACCCCAGACCAATGCTGTCCCCACCTCAAACTTGTGCTGCCTTGATAGACCCAAGGGAGCCCTACAAACAGACATCAGGAACCTGGACTGCTGAGTTTTCTTTCCCAGGGAAAATGGAAAAAGGATGTGCCCAGGGGCCCCTGGCACTGGGTTGGGGCCTGACTGCAAAGAATCCTTCTATCGAAGGATGGACCCCACACCGAAGTTGTCCCCACCTCAAACTTGTGCTGCCCTGATAGACCCAAGGGAGCCCTACAAACTGACATCAGGAACCTGGACTGGTAAGCTTTCTTTCCCAGGTCAAATGGAAAAGGGACGTGCCCAGGGGCCCCTGGCCCTGACTGCAAAGAATCCTTATATCGAAGGATGGAGCCCACACCGAAGTTGTCCCCACCTCAAACTTGTGCTGCCCTGATAGACCCAAGGGAGCCCTACAAACTGACATCAGCAACCTGGACTGCTGAGTTTTCTTTCCCAGGGAAAATGGAAAAAGGATGTGCCCAGGGGCCCCTGGGCTGGGCCCTGACTGGAAAAAATCCTTATATCGAAGGATGGACCCCAGACCAAAGTTGTCCCCACCTAAAACTTGTGCTGCCCTGATAGACCCAAGGGAGCCCTACAAACTGACATCAGGAACCTGGACCTGTGAGTTTTCTTTCCCAGGGAAAAGGGACAAAGGATGTGCCCAGGGGCCCCTGGCCCAGGACCTGACTGCAAAAAATTCCTATATCGAAGGATGGACCCCAGACCAAAGTTGTCCCCACCTCAAACTTGTGCTGCCCTGATATACCCAAGAGAGCCCTACAAACTGACATCAGGAACCTGGACCTGTGAGTTTTCTTTCCCAGAGAAAAGGGACAAAGGATGTGCCCAGGGGCCCCTGGCCCAGGACCTGACTGCAAAAAATCCTTATATCGAAGGATTGATCGTAGACCCAAGTTGTCCCCACCTCAAACCTGTGCTGCCCTGATAGACCCAAGAGAGCCCTACAAACTGACATCAGGAACCTGGACCTGTGAGTTTTCTTTCCCAGGGAAAACTGACAAAGGATGTCCCCAGGGGCCCCTGGCCCTGGGCTGGGCCCTGACTGCAAAAAATCCTTATATCGAAGGATGGACCCCAGACCAAAGTTGTCCCCACCTCAAACTTGTGCTGCCCTGATAGACCCAAGGGAGCCCTACAAACTGACATCAGGATCCTGGACCTGTGAGTTTTCTTTCCAAGGGAAAAGGGACAAAGCATGTGCCCAGGGGCCCCTGGCCCAGGACCTGACTGCAAAAAATCCTTATATCGAAGGATGGACCCCAGACCAAAGTTGTCCCCACCTCAAACTTGTGCTGCCCTGATAGACCCAAGGGAGCCCTACAAACTGACATCAGGAACCCAGACCTGTGAGTTTTCTTTCCCAGAGAAAAGGGACAAAGGATGTGCCCAGGGGCCCCTGGCCCAGGACCTGACTGCAAAAATCCTTATATCGAAGGATTGATCGTAGACCCAAGTTGTCCCCACTTCAAACCTGTGCTGCCCTGATAGACCCAAGAGAGCCCTACAAACTGACATCAGGAACCTGGACCTGTGAGTTTTCTTTCCCAGGGAAAAGGCACAAAGGATGTGCCCAGGGGCCCCTGGCCCTGGGCTGGGCCCTGACTGCAAAAAATCCTTATATCGAAGGATGGACCCCAGACCAAAGTTCTCCCCACTTCAAACCTGTGCTGCCCTGATAGACCCAAGAGAGCCCTACAAACTGACATCAGGAGCATGGACCTGTGAGTTTTCTTTCCCAGGGAAAACTGACAAAGGATGTGCCCAGGGGCTCCAGGGCTGGGACCTGACTGCAAGAAATCCTTATATCGAAGGATGGAGCCCAGACCAAAGTTGTCCCCACCTCAACTTGTGGTGCCCTGATAGACCCAAGAGAGCCCTACAAACTGACATCAGGAACCTGGACCTGTGAGTTTTCTTTCCCAGGGAAAAGGACAAAGGATGTGCCCAGCGGTCCCTGGCCCAGCACATGACTGCAAAAAATCCTTATATCGAAGGATGGACCCCAGACCAAAGTTGTCCCCAGCTCAAACTTGTGCTGCCCTGATAGACCCAAGGGAGCCCTACAAACTGACATCAGGAACCTGGACCTGTGAGTTTTCTTTCCCAGGGAAAAGGGACAAAGGATGTGCCCAGGGGCCCCTGGCCCAGGACCTGACTGCAAAAAATTCCTATATCGAAGGATGGACCCCAGAAGGAAGTTGTCCCCACCTCAAACTTGTGCTGCCCTGATATACCCAAGAGAGCCCTACAAACTGATATCAGGAACCTGGACCTGTAAGTTTTCTTTCCCAGAGAAAAGAGACAAAGGATGTGCCCAGGGGCCCCTGGCCCAGGACCTGACTGCAAAAAATCCTTATATCGAAGGATGGAGCCCAGACCAAAGTTGTCCCCACCTCAAACTTGTGCTGCCCTGATAGACCCAAGGAAGCCCTACAAACTGACATCAAGAACCTGGACCTGTGAGTTTTCTTTCCCAGGGAAAAGGGACAAAGGATGTGCCCTGGGGCCCCTGGGCTGGGACCTGACTTCAAAAAATCCTTATATCGAAGGATGGATCACAGACCAAAATTGTCCCCACCACAAACTTGTGCTGCCCTGATAGACCCAAGAGAGCCCTACAAACAGACATCAGGAACCTGGACCTGTGAGTTTTCCTTCCCAGGGAAAAGGGACAAAGCATGTGCCCAGAAGCCATTGGGCTGGGCCCTGAGTTCAAAGAATCCTTATATCGAAGAATGGACCCCAGACCAAAGTTGTCCCCACCTCAAACTTGTGCTGCCCTGATAGACCCAAGGGAGCCCTACAAACTGACATCAGGAACCTGCACTGGTGAGTTGTCTTTCCCAGGGAAAAGGGACAAAGAATGTGCCCAGGGGCCCCTGGGCTGGGCCCTAACTGGAAAAAATCCTTATATCGAAGGATGGACCCCAGACCAAAGTTGTCCCCACCTCAAACTTGTGCTGCCCTGATATACCCTAGAGAGCCCTACAAACTGACATCAGGAACCTGGACCTGTGAGTTTTCTTTCCAAGGGAAAAGGGACAAAGGATGTGCCCAGGGGCTCCAGGGCCGGGACCTGACTGCAAAAAATCCTTATATCGAAGGATGGACCCCAGACCAAAGTTGTCCCCACCTCAAAATTGTGCTGCCCTGATAGACCCAAGGGAGCCCTACAAACTGACATCTGGAACCTGGACTGGTGAGTTTTCTTTCCCAGGGGAAATGTCCAAAGGATGTGCCCAGGGGCCCCTGGCCCGGGACCTGACGGAGGAAAATCCTTATATCGAAGGATGGACCCCAGACCAAAGTCGTCCCCACCTCAATCTTGTGCTGCCCTGATAGACCCAAGGGAGCCCTACAAACTGACATCAGGAACCTGAACCTGTGAGTTTTCTTTCCCAGGGAAAAGGGACAAAGCATGTGCCCAGAAGCCATTGGGCTGGGCCCTGACTTCAAAGAATCCTTATATCGAAGGATGGACCCCAGACCAAAGTTGTCCCCACCTCAAACTTGTGCTGCCCTGATAGACCCAAGGGAGCCCTACAAACTGACATCAGCAACCTGGACCGGTGAGTTTTCTTTCCCAGGGAAAAGGGACAAAGGATGTGCCCAGGGTCTCCTGGCCCAGGACCTGACTGCAAAAAATCCTTATATCGAAGGATGGACCCTAGACCAAAGTTGTCCTCACCTCAAACTTGTGCTGCCCTGATAGACCCAAGAGAGCCCTACAAACTGACATCAGGAACCTGGTCCTGTGAGTTTTCTTTCCCAGGGAAAATGGACAAAGGATGTGCCCAGGGGCCTCGGGGCGTGGCCATGACTGCAAAAAATCCTTATATCGAAGGATGGATCGCAGACCAAAGTTGTCCCCACCTCAAACTTGTGCTGCCCTGATAGACCCATGGGAGCCCTACAAACTGACATCAGGAACCTGGACCTGTGAGTTTTCTTTCCCAGGGGAAATGTCCAAAGGGTGTGCCCAGGGGCCCCTGGCCCAGGACCTGACTGCAAAAAATTCCTATATCGAAGGATGGACCCCAGACCAAAGTTGTCTCCACCTCAAAATTGTGCTGCCCTGATAGACCCAAGGGAGCCCTACAAACTGACATCAGGAACCTGGACCTGTGAGTTTTCTTTCCAAGGGAAAAGGGACAAAGCATGTGCCCAGGGGTCCCAGGCCCAGGACCTGACTGCAAAAATCCTTATATCGAAGGATGGACCCCAGACCAAAGTTGTCCCCACCTCAAACTTGTGCTGCCCTGATAGACCCAAGGGAGCCCTACAAACTGACATCAGGAACCTGGACCTGTGAGTTTTCTTTCCCAGGGAAAAGGGACAAAGGATGTGCCCAGGGGCCCCTGGCCCAGGACCTGACTGCAAAAAATTCCTATATCGAAGGATGGACCCCAGACCAAAGTTGTCCCCACCTCAAACTTGTGCTGCCCTGATATACCCAAGAGAGCCCTACAAACTGACATCAGGAACCTGGACCTGTGAGTTTTCTTTCCCAGAGAAAAGGGACAAAGGATGTGCCCAGGGGCCCCTGGCCCAGGACCTGACTGCAAGAAATCCTTATATCGAAGGATTGATCGTAGACCCAAGTTGTCCCCACCTCAAACCTGTGCTGCCCTGATAGACCCAAGAGAGCCCTACAAACTGACATCAGGAACCTGGACCTGTGAGTTTTCTTTCCCAGGGAAAACTGACAAAGGATGTGCCCAGGGGCCCCTGGCCCTGGGCTGGGCCCTGACTGCAAAAAATCCTTATATCGAAGGATGGACCCCAGACCAAAGTTGTCCCCACCTCAAACTTGTGCTGCCCTGATAGACCCAAGGGAGCCCTACAAACTGACATCAGGATCCTGGACCTGTGAGTTTTCTTTCCAAGGGAAAAGGGACAAAGCATGTGCCCAGGGGCCCCTGGCCCAGGACCTGACTGCAAAAAATCCTTATATCGAAGGATGGACCCCAGACCAAAGTTGTCCCCACCTCAAACTTGTGCTGCCCTGATAGACCCAAGGGAGCCCTACAAACTGACATCAGGAACCCAGACCTGTGAGTTTTCCTTCCCAGAGAAAAGGGACAAAGGATGTGCCCAGGGGCCCCTGGCCCAGGACCTGACTGCAAAAATCCTTATATCGAAGGATTGATCGTAGACCCAAGTTGTCCCCACTTCAAACCTGTGCTGCCCTGATAGACCCAAGAGAGCCCTACAAACTGACATCAGGAACCTGGACCTGTGAGTTTTCTTTCCCAGGGAAAAGGCACAAAGGATGTGCCCAGGGGCCCCTGGCCCTGGGCTGGGCCCTGACTGCAAAAAATCCTTATATCGAAGGATGGACCCCAGACCAAAGTTCTCCCCACTTCAAACCTGTGCTGCCCTGATAGACCCAAGAGAGCCCTACAAACTGACATCAGGAGCATGGACCTGTGAGTTTTCTTTCCCAGGGAAAAGGGACAAAGGATGTGCCCAGGGGCTCCAGGGCTGGGACCTGACTGCAAGAAATCCTTATATCGAAGGATGGACCCCAGACCAAAGTTGTCCCCACCTCAACTTGTGGTGCCCTGATAGACCCAAGAGAGCCCTACAAACTGACATCAGGAACCTGGACCTGTGAGTTTTCTTTCCCAGCGTAAAGGACAAACGATGTGCCCAGCGGTCCCTGGCCCAGCACATGACTGCAAAAAATCCTTATATCGAAGGATGGACCCCAGACCCAAGTTGTCCCCACCTCAAACTTGTGCTGCCCTGATATACCCAAGAGAGCCCTACAAACTGACATCAGGAACCTGGACCTGTAAGTTTTCTTTCCCAGGGAAAAGGGACAAAGGATGTGCCCAGAAGCCATTGGGCTGGGCCCTGAGTTCAAAGAATCCTTATATCGAAGAATGGACCCCAGACCAAAGTTGTCCCCACCTCAAACTTGTGCTGCCCTGATAGACCCAAGGGAGCCCTACAAACTGACATCAGGAACCTGCACTGGTGAGTTGTCTTTCCCAGGGAAAAGGGACAAAGAATGTGCCCAGGGGCCCCTGGGCTGGGCCCTGACTGGAAAAAATCCTTATATCGAAGGATGGACCCCAGACCAAAGTTGTCCCCACCTCAAACTTGTGCTGCCCTGATATACCCTAGAGAGCCCTACAAACTGACATCAGGAACCTGGACCTGTGAGTTTTCTTTCCGAGGGAAAAGGGACAAAGGATGTGCCCAGGGGCTCCAGGGCCGGGACCTGACTGCAAAAAATCCTTATATCGAAGGATGGACCCCAGACCAAAGTTGTCCCCACCTCAAAATTGTGCTGCCCTGATAGACCCAAGGGAGCCCTACAAACTGACATCTGGAACCTGGACTGGTGAGTTTTCTTTCCCAGGGGAAATGTCCAAAGGATGTGCCCAGGGGCCCCTGGCCCGGGACCTGACGGAGGAAAATCCTTATATCGAAGGATGGACCCCAGACCAAAGTCGTCCCCACCTCAATCTTGTGCTGCCCTGATAGACCCAAGGGAGCCCTACAAACTGACATCAGGAACCTGAACCTGTGAGTTTTCTTTCCCAGGGAAAAGGGACAAAGGATGTGCCCAAGGGCCCCTGGACCGCGACCTGTCTTCAAAAAATCCTTATATAGAAGGATGGATCACAGACCAAAGTTGTCCCCACCTCAAACTTGTGCTGCCCTGATAGACCCAAGAGAGCCCTACAAACTGACATCAGCAACCTGGACCGGTGAGTTTTCTTTCCCAGGGAAAAGGGACAAAGGATGTGCCCAGGGTCTCCTGGCCCAGGACCTGACTGCAAAAAATCCTTATATCGAAGGATGGACCCTAGACCAAAGTTGTCCTCACCTCAAACTTGTGCTACCCTGATAGACCCAAGAGAGCCCTACAAACTGACATCAGGAACCTGGTCCTGTGAGTTTTCTTTCCCAGGGAAAATGGACAAAGGATGTGCCCAGGGGCCTCGGGGCGTGGCCATGACTGCAAAAAATCCTTATATCGAAGGATGGATCGCAGACCAAAGTTGTCCCCACCTCAAACTTGTGCTGCCCTGATAGACCCATGGGAGCCCTACAAACTGACATCAGGAACCTGGACCTGTGAGTTTTCTTTCCCAGGGAAATGGGACAAAGGATGTGCCCAGAGGCCCCTGGCCCTCGGCTGGGCCTGACGGCAAAAAATCCTTATATCGAAGGATGGACCCCCGACCAAAGTTGTCCCCACCTCAAACTTGTGCTGCCCTGATAGACCCAAGGGAGCCCTACAAACTGACATCAGGAACCTGCACCTGTGAGTTTTCTTTCCCAGGGGAAATGTCCAAAGGGTGTGCCCAGGGGCCCCTGGCCCAGGACCTGACTGCAAAAAATTCCTATATCGAAGGATGGACCCCAGACCAAAGTTGTCCCCACCTCAAACTTGTGCTGCCCTGATAGACGCAAGGGAGCCCTACAAACTGACATCAGGAACCTGGACCTGTGAGTTTTCTTTCCAGGGGAAAAGGGACAAAGGATGTGCCCAGGGGTCCCTCGCCCACGACCTGACTGCAAAAAATCCTTATATCGAAGGATGGACCCCAGACCAAAGTTGTCCCCACCTCAAACTTGTGCTGCCCTGATAGACCCAAGAGAGCCCTACAAACTGACATCAGGAACCTGGACCTGTGAGCTTTCTTTCCCAGGGAAAAGGGACAAAGGATGCGCCCAGGGGTCCCAGGCCCAGGACCTGACTGCAAAAATCCTTATATCGAAGGATGGACCCCAGACCAAAGTTGTCCCCACCTCAAACTTGTGCTGCCCTGATAGACCCAAGGGAGCCCTACAAACTGACATCAGGAACCTGGACCTGTAAGTTTTCTTTCCCAGGGAAAAGGGACAAAGGATGTGCCCAGGGGCCCCTGGCCCAGGACCTGACTGCAAAAAATTCCTATATCGAAGGATGGACCCCAGACCAAAGTTGTCCCCACCTCAAACTTGTGCTGCCCTGATATACCCAAGAGAGCCCTACAAACTGACATCAGGAACCTGGACCTGTGAGTTTTCTTTCCCAGAGAAAAGGGACAAAGGATGTGCCCAGGGGCCCCTGGCCCAGGACCTGACTGCAAAAAATCCTTATATCGAAGGATTGATCGTAGACCCAAGTTGTCCCCACCTCAAACCTGTGCTGCCCTGATAGACCCAAGAGAGCCCTACAAACTGACATCAGGAACCTGGACCTGTGAGTTTTCTTTCCCAGGGAAAACTGACAAAGGATGTGCCCAGGGGCTCCAGGGCTGGGACCTGACTGCAAGAAATCCTTATATCGAAGGATGGACCCCAGACCAAAGTTGTCCCCACCTCAAAATTGTGCTGCCCTGATAGACCCAAGGGAGCCCTACAAACTGACATCAGGAACCTGGACCTGTGAGTTTTCTTTCCAAGGGAAAAGGGACAAAGCATGTGCCCAGGGGTCCCAGGCCCAGGACCTGACTGCAAAAATCCTTATATCGAAGGATGGACCCCAGACCAAAGTTGTCCCCACCTCAAACTTGTGCTGCCCTGATAGACCCAAGGGAGCCCTACAAACTTACATCAGGAACCTGGACCTGTGAGTTTTCTTTCCCAGGGAAAAGGGACAAAGGATGTGCCCAGGGGCCCCTGGCCCAGGACCTGACTGCAAAAAATTCCTATATCGAAGGATGGACCCCAGACCAAAGTTGTCCCCACCTCAAACTTGTGCTGCCCTGATATACCCAAGAGAGCCCTACAAACTGACATCAGGAACCTGGACCTGTGAGTTTTCTTTCCCAGAGAAATGGGACAAAGGATGTGCCCAGGGGCCCCTGGCCCAGGACCTGACTGCAAAAAATCCTTATATCGAAGGATTGATCGTAGACCCAAGTTGTCCCCACCTCAAACCTGTGCTGCCCTGATAGACCCAAGAGAGCGCTACAAACTGACATCAGGAACCTGGTCCTGTGAGTTTTCTTTCCCAGGGAAAAGGGACAAAGGATGTGCCCAGGGGCCCCTGGCCCTGGGCTGGGCCCTGACTGCAAAAAATCCTTATATCGAAGGATGGACCCCAGACCAAAGTTGTCCCCACCTCAAACTTGTGCTGCCCTGATAGACCCAAGGGAGCCCTACAAACTGACATCAGGAACCTGGACCTGTGAGTTTTCTTTCCAAGGGAAAAGGGACAAAGCATGTGCCCAGGGGCCCCTGGCCCAGGACCTGACTGCAAAAAATCCTTATATCGAAGGATGGACCCCAGACCAAAGTTGTCCCCACCTCAAACTTGTGCTGCCCTGATAGACCCAAGGGAGCCCTACAAACTGACATCAGGAACCCAGACCTGTGAGTTTTCTTTCCCAGAGAAAAGGGACAAAGGATGTGCCCAGGGGCCCCTGGCCCAGGACCTGACTGCAAAAATCCTTATATCGAAGGATTGATCGTAGATCCAAGTTGTCCCCACTTCAAACCTGTGCTGCCCTGATAGACCCAAGAGAGCCCTACAAACTGACATCAGGAACCTGGACCTGTGAGTTTTCTTTCCCAGGGAAAAGGGACAAAGGATGTGCCCAGGGGCCCCTGGCCCAGGACCTGACTGCAAAAAATTCCTATATCGAAGGATGGACCCCAGACCAAAGTTGTCCCCACCTCAAACTTGTGCTGCCCTGATATACCCAAGAGAGCCCTACAAACTGACATCAGGAACCTGAACCTGTGAGTTTTCTTTCCCAGGGAAAAGGGACAAAGGATGTGCCCAGGGGCTCCAGGGCTGGGACCTGACTGCAAGAAATCCTTATATCGAAGGATGGACCCCAGACCAAAGTTGTCCCCACCTCAAACTTGTGCTGCCCTGATAGACCCAAAAGAGCCCTACAAACTGACATCAGGAACCTGGACCTGTGAGTTTTCTTTCCCAGGGAAAAGGACAAAGGATGTGCCCAGCGGTCCCTGGCCCAGCACATGACTGCAAAAAATCCTTATATCGAAGGATGGACCCCAGACCAAAGTTGTCCCCACCTCAAACTTGTGCTGCCCTGATAGACCCAAGGGAGCCCTACAAACTGACATCAGGAACCTGGACCTGTGAGTTTTCTTTCCCAGGGAAAAGGGACAAAGGATGTGCCCAGGGGCCCCTGGCGCAGGACCTGACTGCAAAAAATTCCTATATCGAAGGATGGACCCCAGAAGGAAGTTGTCCCCACCTCAAACTTGTGCTGCCCTGATAGACCCAAGAGAGCCCTACAAACAGACATCAGGAACCTGGACCTGTGAGTTTTCCTTCCCAGGGAAAAGAGACAAAGCATGTGCCCAGAAGCCATTGGGCTGGGCCCTGAGTTCAAAGAATCCTTATATCGAAGGATGGACCCCAGACCAAAGTTGTCCCCACCTCAAACTTGTGCTGCCCTGATAGACCCAAGGGAGCCCTACAAACTGACATCAGGAACCTGGACCTGTGAGTTTTCTTTCCCAGGGAAAAGGGACAAAGGATGTGCCCAGGTGCCGCTGGCCCTGGGCTGGGCCCTGACTTCAAAAAATCCTTATATCGAAGGATGGACCCCAGACCAAAGTTGTCCCCACCTCAAACTTGTGCTGCCCTGATAGACCCAAGGGAGCCCTACAAACTGACATCAGGAACCTGGACCTGTGAGTTTTCTTTCCAAGGGAAAAGGGACAAAGCATGTGCCCAGGGGCCCCTGGCCCAGGACCTGACTGCAAAAAATCCTTATATCGAAGGATGGACCCCAGACCAAAGTTGTCCCCACCTCAAACTTGTGCTGCCCTGATAGACCCAAGGGAGCCCTACAAACTGACATCAGGAACCCAGACCTGTGAGTTTTCTTTCCCAGAGAAAAGGGACAAAGGATGTGCCCAGGGGCCCCTGGCCCAGGACCTGACTGCAAAAATCCTTATATCGAAGGATTGATCGTAGATCCAAGTTGTCCCCACTTCAAACCTGTGCTGCCCTGATAGACCCAAGAGAGCCCTACAAACTGACATCAGGAACCTGGACCTGTGAGTTTTCTTTCCCAGGGAAAAGGGACAAAGGATGTGCCCAGGGGCCCCTGGCCCAGGACCTGACTGCAAAAAATTCCTATATCGAAGGATGGACCCCAGACCAAAGTTGTCCCCACCTCAAACTTGTGCTGCCCTGATATACCCAAGAGAGCCCTACAAACTGACATCAGGAACCTGAACCTGTGAGTTTTCTTTCCCAGGGAAAAGGGACAAAGGATGTGCCCAGGGGCTCCAGGGCTGGGACCTGACTGCAAGAAATCCTTATATCGAAGGATGGACCCCAGACCAAAGTTGTCCCCACCTCAAACTTGTGCTGCCCTGATAGACCCAAAAGAGCCCTACAAACTGACATCAGGAACCTGGACCTGTGAGTTTTCTTTCCCAGGGAAAAGGACAAAGGATGTGCCCAGCGGTCCCTGGCCCAGCACATGACTGCAAAAAATCCTTATATCGAAGGATGGACCCCAGACCAAAGTTGTCCCCACCTCAAACTTGTGCTGCCCTGATAGACCCAAGGGAGCCCTACAAACTGACATCAGGAACCTGGACCTGTGAGTTTTCTTTCCCAGGGAAAAGGGACAAAGGATGTGCCCAGGGGCCCCTGGCCCAGGACCTGACTGCAAAAAATTCCTATATCGAAGGATGGACCCCAGAAGGAAGTTGTCCCCACCTCAAACTTGTGCTGCCCTGATAGACCCAAGAGAGCCCTACAAACAGACATCAGGAACCTGGACCTGTGAGTTTTCCTTCCCAGGGAAAAGAGACAAAGCATGTGCCCAGAAGCCATTGGGCTGGGCCCTGAGTTCAAAGAATCCTTATATCGAAGGATGGACCCCAGACCAAAGTTGTCCCCACCTCAAACTTGTGCTGCCCTGATAGACCCAAGGGAGCCCTACAAACTGACATCAGGAACCTGGACCTGTGAGTTTTCTTTCCCAGGGAAAAGGGACAAAGGATGTGCCCAGGTGCCGCTGGCCCTGGGCTGGGCCCTGACTTCAAAAAATCCTTATATCGAAGGATGGACCCCAGACCAAAGTTGTCCCCACCTCAAACTTGTGCTGCCCTGATATACCCTAGAGAGCCCTACAAACTGACATCAGGAACCTGGACCTGTGAGTTTTCTTTCCGAGGGAAAATGGACAAAGGATGTGCCCAGGGGCTCCAGGGCCGGGACCTGACTGCAAAAAATCCTTATATCGAAGGATGGACCCCAGACCAAAGTTGTCCCCACCTCAAAATTGTGCTGCCCTGATAGACCCAAGGGAGCCCTACAAACTGACATCTGGAACCTGGACCTGTGAGTTTTCTTTCCCAGGGGAAATGTCCAAAGGATGTGCCCAGGGGCCCCTGGCCCGGGACCTGACGGAGGAAAATCCTTATATCGAAGGATGGACCCCAGACCAAAGTCGTCCCCACCTCAATCTTGTGCTGCCCTGATAGACCCAAGGGAGCCCTACAAACTGACATCAGGAACCTGAACCTGTGAGTTTTCTTTCCCAGGGAAAAGGGACAAAGCATGTGCCCAGAAGCCATTGGGCTGGGCCCTGACTTCAAAGAATCCTTATATCGAAGGATGGACCCCAGACCAAAGTTGTCCCCACCTCAAACTTGTGCTGCCCTGATAGACCCAAGGGAGCCCTACAAACTGACATCAGCAACCTGGACCGGTGAGTTTTCTTTCCCAGGGAAAAGGGACAAAGGATGTGCCCAGGGTCTCCTGGCCCAGGACCTGACTGCAAAAAATCCTTATATCGAAGGATGGACCCTAGACCAAAGTTGTCCTCACCTCAAACTTGTGCTGCCCTGATAGACCCAAGAGAGCCCTACAAACTGACATCAGGAACCTGGACCTGTGAGTTTTCTTTCCCAGGGAAAAGGGACAAAGGATGTGCCTAGGGGCCTCGGGGCTTGGCCATGACTGCAAAAAATCCTTATATCGAAGGATGGATCGCAGACCAAAGTTGTCCCCACCTCAAACTTGTGCTGCCCTGATAGACCCATGGGAGCCCTACAAACTGACATCAGGAACCTGGACCTGTGAGTTTTCTTTCCCAGGGAAAAGGGACAAAGGATGTGCCCAAGGGCCCCTGGACCGCGGCCTGTCTTCAAAAAATCCTTATATAGAAGGATGGATCACAGACCAAAGTTGTCCCCACCTCAAACTTGTGCTGCCCTGATAGACCCAAGGGAGCCCTACAAACTGACATCAGCAACCTGGACCTGTGAGTTTTCTTTCCCAGGGAAAACTGACAAAGGATGTGCCCAGGGGCCCCTGGGCTGGGCCCTGACTGGAAAAAATCCTTATATCGAAGGATGGATCACAGACCAAAGTTGTCCCCACCTCAAACTTGTGCTGCCCTGATAGACCCAAGGGAGCCCTACAAACTGACATCAGGAACCTGGACTGCTGAGTTTTCTTTCCCAGGGGAAATGTCCAAAGGATGAGCCCAGGGGCCCCTGGCCTGGGACCTGAATGCAAAAAATCCTTTTATCGAAGGATGGACCCCAGACCAAAGTTGTCCCCACCTCAAACTTGTGCTGCCCTAATAGACCCAAGGGAGCCCTACAAACTGACATCAGGAACCTGGACCTGTGAATTTTCTTTCCCAGGGAAAATGGACAAAGGATGTGCCCAGGGGCCCCTGGGCTGGGACCTGACTGCAAAAAATCCTTATATCGAAGGATGGATCACAGAACAAAGTTGTCCCCACGTCAAACTTGTGCTGCCCTGATAGACCCACGGGAGCCCTACAAACTGACATCAGGAACCTGGACCTGTGAGTTTTCTTTCCCAGGGAAAAGGGACAAAGGATGTGCCCAGGGGCCCCAGGCCCAGGACCTGACTGCAAAAAATCCTTATATCGAAGGATGGACCCCAGACTAAAGTTGTCCCCAACACAAACTTGAGCTGCCCTGATAGACCCACGGGAGCCCTACAAACTGACATCAGGAACCTGGACTGGTGAGTTTTCTTTCCCAGGGAAAAGGGACAAAGGATGTGCCCAGGGGCCTCGGGGCTTGGCCATGACTGCAAAAAATCCTTATATCGAAGGATGGATCGCAGACCAAAGTTGTCCCCAGCTCAAACTTGTGCTGCCCTGATAGACCCATGGGAGCCCTACAAACTGACATCAGGAACCTGGACCTGTGAGTTTTCTTTCCCAGGGAAAAGGGACAAAGGATGTGCCCAAGGGCCCCTGGACCGCGACCTGTCTTCAAAAAATTTTTATATAGAAGGATGGATCACAGACCAAAGTTGTCCCCACCTCAAACTTGTGCTGCCCTGATAGACCCAAGGGAGCCCTACAAACTGACATCAGCAACCTGGACCTGTGAGTTTTCTTTCCCAGGGAAAACTGACAAAGGATGTGCCCAGGAGCCCCTGGGCTGGGCCCTGACTGGAAAAAATCCTTATATCGAAGGATGGATCACAGACCAAAGTTGTCCCCACCTCAAACTTGTGCTGCCCTGATAGACCCAAGGGAGCCCTACAAACTGACATCAGGAACCTGGACTGCTGAGTTTTCTTTCCCAGGGAAAAGGGACAAAGGATGTGCCCAGGGGCCCCAGGCCCAGGACCTGACTGCAAAAAATCCTTATATCGAAGGATGGACCCCAGACTAAAGTTGTCCCCAACACAAACTTGAGCTGCCCTGATAGACCCACGGGAGCCCTACAAACTGACATCAGGAACCTGGACTGGTGAGTTTTCTTTCCCAGGGAAAAGGGACAAAGGATGTGCCCAGGGGCCCCTGGCCCGGGACCAGATTGCAAAAAATCCTTATATCGAAGGATGGATCCCACACCAAAGTTGTCCCCACCTCAAACTTGTGCTGCCCTGATAGACGCAAGGGAGCCCTACAAACTGACATCAGGAACCTGGACCTGTGAGTTTTCTTTCCCAGGGAAAAGGGACAAAGCATGTGCCCAGGGGCCCCTGGCCCTGGCTAGGGCCTGACTTCAAAAAATCCTTATATCGAAGGATGGACCCCAGACCAAAGTTGTCCCCACCTCAAACTTGTGCTGCCCTGATAGACCCAAGGGAGCCCTACAAACTGACATCAGGAACCTGGACCTGTGAGTTTTCTTTCCCAGGGAAGAGGGACAAAGGATGTGCCCAGGGGCCCCAGGCCCAGGACCTGACTGCAAAAAATCCTTATATCGAAGGATGGACCCCAGACTAAAGTTGTCCCCAACACAAACTTGAGCTGCCCTGATAGACCCACGGGAGCCCTACAAACTGACATCAGGAACCTGGACTGGTGAGTTTTCTTTCCCAGGGAAAAGGGACAAAGGATGTGCCCAGGGGCCCCTGGCCCGGGACCTGATTGCAAAAAATCCTTATATCGAAGGATGGACCCCAGACCAAAGTTGTCCCCACCTCAAACTTGTGCTGCCCTGATAGACCCAAGGGAGCCCTACAAACTGACATCAGGAACCTGGACCTGTGAGTTTTCTTTCCCAGGGAAAAGGGACAAAGGATGTGCCCAGGGGCCCCTGGGCTGGGACCTGACTGCAAAAAATCCTTATATCGAAGGATGGACCCCAGACCAAAGTTGTCCCCACCTCAAACTTGTGATGCCCTGTTAGACCCAAGGGAGCCCTACAAACTGACATCAGGAACCTGGTCCTGTGAGTTTTCTTTCCAAGGGAAAATGGCCAAAGGGTGTGCCCAGGGGCCCCTGGCCCAGGACCTGACTTCAAAAAATCCTTATATCGAAGGATGGACCCCAGACCAAAGTTGTCCCCACCTCAAACTTGTGCTGCCCTGATAGACCCAAGGGAGCCCTACAAACTGACATCAGGAACCTGGACCTGTGAGTTTTCTTTCCCAGGGAAAAGGGACAAAGGATGTGCCCAGGGGCCCCAGGCCCAGGACCTGACTGCAAAAAATCCTTATATCGAAGGATGGACCCCAGACTAAAGTTGTCCCCAACACAAACTTGAGCTGCCCTGATAGACCCACGGGAGCCCTACAAACTGACATCAGGAACCTGGACTGGTGAGTTTTCTTTCCCAGGGAAAAGGGACAAAGGATGTGCCCAGGGGCCCCTGGCCCGGGACCTGATTGCAAAAAATCCTTATATCGAAGGATGGACCCCAGAACAAAGTTGTCCCCACCTCAAACTTGTGCTGCCCTGATAGACCCAAGGGAGCCCTACAAACTGACATCAGGAACCTGCACCTGTGAGTTTTCTTTCCCAGGGGAAATGTCCAAAGGGTGTGCCCAGGGGCCCCTGGCCCAGGACCTGACTGCAAAAAATTCCTATATCGAAGGATGGACCCCAGATCAAAGTTGTCCCCACCTCAAACTTGTGCTGCCCTGATAGACGCAAGGGAGCCCTACAAACTGACATCAGGAACCTGGACCTGTGAGTTTTCTTTCCAAGGGAAAAGGGACAAAGGATGTGCCCAGGGGTCCCTCGCCCACGACCTGACTGCAAAAAATCCTTATATCGAAGGATGGACCCCAGACCAAAGTTGTCCCCACCTCAAACTTGTGCTGCCCTGATAGACCCAAGAGAGCCCTACAAACTGACATCAGGAACCTGGACCTGTGAGTTTTCTTTCCCAGGGAAAACTGACAAAGGATGTGCCCAGGGGCCCCTGGCCCTGGGCTGGGCCCTGACTGCAAAAAATCCTTATATCGAAGGATGGACCCCAGACCAAAGTTGTCTCCACCTCAAAATTGTGCTGCCCTGATAGACCCAAGGGAGCCCTACAAACTGACATCAGGAACCTGGACCTGTGAGTTTTCTTTCCAAGGGAAAAGGGACAAAGCATGTGCCCAGGGGTCCCAGGCCCAGGACCTGACTGCAAAAATCCTTATATCGAAGGATGGACCCCAGACCAAAGTTGTCCCCACCTCAAACTTGTGCTGCCCTGATAGACCCAAGGGAGCCCTACAAACTGACATCAGGAACCTGGACCTGTGAGTTTTCTTTCCAAGGGAAAAGGGACAAAGCATGTGCCCAGGGGCCCCTGGCCCAGGACCTGACTGCAAAAAATCCTTATATCGAAGGATGGACCCCAGACCAAAGTTGTCCCCACCTCAAACTTGTGCTGCCCTGATAGACCCAAGGGAGCCGTACAAACTGACATCAGGAACCCAGACCTGTGAGTTTTCTTTCCCAGAGAAAAGGGACAAAGGATGTGCCCAGGGGCCCCTGGCCCAGGACCTGACTGCAAAAATCCTTATATCGAAGGATTGATCGTAGACCCAAGTTGTCCCCACCTCAAACCTGTGCTGCCCTGATAGACCCAAGAGAGCCCTACAAACTGACATCAGGAACCTGGACCTGTGAGTTTTCTTTCCCAGGGAAAAGGCACAAAGGATGTGCCCAGGGGCCCCTGGCCCTGGGCTGGGCCCTGACTGCAAAAAATCCTTATATCGAAGGATGGACCCCAGACCAAAGTTCTCCCCACTTCAAACCTGTGCTGCCCTGATAGACCCAAGAGAGCCCTACAAACTGACATCAGGAGCATGGACCTGTGAGTTTTCTTTCCCAGGGAAAAGGGACAAAGGATGTGCCCAGGGGCTCCAGGGCTGGGACCTGACTGCAAGAAATCCTTATATCGAAGGATGGACCCCAGACCAAAGTTGTCCCCACCTCAACTTGTGGTGCCCTGATAGACCCAAGAGAGCCCTACAAACTGACATCAGGAACCTGGACCTGTGAGTTTTCTTTCCCAGCGTAAAGGACAAAGGATGTGCCCAGCGGTCCCTGGCCCAGCACATGACTGCAAAAAATCCTTATATCGAAGGATGGACCCCAGACCAAAGTTGTCCCCACCTCAAACTTGTGCTGCCCTGATATACCCAAGAGAGCCCTACAAACTGACATCAGGAACCTGGACCTGTAAGTTTTCTTTCCCAGGGAAAAGGGACAAAGGATGTGCCCAGAAGCCATTGGGCTGGGCCCTGAGTTCAAAGAATCCTTATATCGAAGAATGGACCCCAGACCAAAGTTGTCCCCACCTCAAACTTGTGCTGCCCTGATAGACCCAAGGGAGCCCTACAAACTGACATCAGGAACCTGCACTGGTGAGTTGTCTTTCCCAGGGAAAAGGGACAAAGAATGTGCCCAGGGGCCCCTGGGCTGGGCCCTGACTGGAAAAAATCCTTATATCGAAGGACGGACCCCAGACCAAAGTTGTCCCCACCTCAAACTTGTGCTGCCCTGATATACCCTAGAGAGCCCTACAAACTGACATCAGGAACCTGGACCTGTGAGTTTTCTTTCCGAGGGAAAAGGGACAAAGGATGTGCCCAGGGGCTCCAGGGCCGGGACCTGACTGCAAAAAATCCTTATATCGAAGGATGGACCCCAGACCAAAGTTGTCCCCACCTCAAAATTGTGCTGCCCTGATAGACCCAAGGGAGCCCTACAAACTGACATCTGGAACCTGGACTGGTGAGTTTTCTTTCCCAGGGGAAATGTCCAAAGGATGTGCCCAGGGGCCCCTGGCCCGGGACCTGACGGAGGAAAATCCTTATATCGAAGGATGGACCCCAGACCAAAGTCGTCCCCACCTCAATCTTGTGCTGCCCTGATAGACCCAAGGGAGCCCTACAAACTGACATCAGGAACCTGAACCTGTGAGTTTTCTTTCCCAGGGAAAAGGGACAAAGGATGTGCCCAAGGGCCCCTGGACCGCGACCTGTCTTCAAAAAATCCTTATATAGAAGGATGGATCACAGACCAAAGTTGTCCCCACCTCAAACTTGTGCTGCCCTGATAGACCCAAGAGAGCCCTACAAACTGACATCAGCAACCTGGACCGGTGAGTTTTCTTTCCCAGGGAAAAGGGACAAAGGATGTGCCCAGGGTCTCCTGGCCCAGGACCTGACTGCAAAAAATCCTTATATCGAAGGATGGACCCTAGACCAAAGTTGTCCTCACCTCAAACTTGTGCTGCCCTGATAGACCCAAGAGAGCCCTACAAACTGACATCAGGAACCTGGTCCTGTGAGTTTTCTTTCCCAGGGAAAATGGACAAAGGATGTGCCCAGGGGCCTCGGGGCTTGGCCATGACTGCAAAAAATCCTTATATCGAAGGATGGATCGCAGACCAAAGTTGTCCCCACCTCAAACTTGTGCTGCCCTGATAGACCCATGGGAGCCCTACAAACTGACATCAGGAACCTGGACCTGTGAGTTTTCTTTCCCAGGGAAATGGGACAAAGGATGTGCCCAGAGGCCCCTGGCCCTCGGCTGGGCCTGACGGCAAAAAATCCTTATATCGAAGGATGGACCCCCAACCAAAGTTGTCCCCACCTCAAACTTGTGCTGCCCTGATAGACCCACGGGAGCCCTACAAACTGACATCAGGAACCTGCACCTGTGAGTTTTCTTTCCCAGGGGAAATGTCCAAAGGGTGTGCCCAGGGGCCCCTGGCCCAGGACCTGACTGCAAAAAATTCCTATATCGAAGGATGGACCCCAGACCAAAGTTGTCCCCACCTCAAACTTGTGCTGCCCTGATAGACGCAAGGGAGCCCTACAAACTGACATCAGGAACCTGGACCTGTGAGTTTTCTTTCCAGGGGAAAAGGGACAAAGGATGTGCCCAGGGGTCCCTCGCCCACGACCTGACTGCAAAAAATCCTTATATCGAAGGATGGACCCCAGACCAAAGTTGTCCCCACCTCAAACTTGTGCTGCCCTGATAGACCCAAGAGAGCCCTACAAACTGACATCAGGAACCTGGACCTGTGAGTTTTCTTTCCCAGGGAAAAGGGACAAAGGATGCGCCCAGGGGTCCCAGGCCCAGGACCTGACTGCAAAAATCCTTATATCGAAGGATGGACCCCAGACCAAAGTTGTCCCCACCTCAAACTTGTGCTGCCCTGATAGACCCAAGGGAGCCCTACAAACTGACATCAGGAACCTGGACCTGTAAGTTTTCTTTCCCAGGGAAAAGGGACAAAGGATGTGCCCAGGGGCCCCTGGCCCAGGACCTGACTGCAAAAAATTCCTATATCGAAGGATGGACCCCAGACCAAAGTTGTCCCCACCTCAAACTTGTGCTGCCCTGATATACCCAAGAGAGCCCTACAAACTGACATCAGGAACCTGGACCTGTGAGTTTTCTTTCCCAGAGAAAAGGGACAAAGGATGTGCCCAGGGGCCCCTGGCCCAGGACCTGACTGCAAAAAATCATTATATCGAAGGATTGATCGTAGACCCAAGTTGTCCCCACCTCAAACCTGTGCTGCCCTGATAGACCCAAGAGAGCCCTACAAACTGACATCAGGAACCTGGACCTGTGAGTTTTCTTTCCCAGGGAAAACTGACAAAGGATGTGCCCAGGGGCTCCAGGGCTGGGACCTGACTGCAAGAAATCCTTATATCGAAGGATGGACCCCAGACCAAAGTTGTCCCCACCTCAAAATTGTGCTGCCCTGATAGACCCAAGGGAGCCCTACAAACTGACATCAGGAACCTGGACCTGTGAGTTTTCTTTCCAAGGGAAAAGGGACAAAGCATGTGCCCAGGGGTCCCAGGCCCAGGACCTGACTGCAAAAATCCTTATATCGAAGGATGGACCCCAGACCAAAGTTGTCCCCACCTCAAACTTGTGCTGCCCTGATAGACCCAAGGGAGCCCTACAAACTTACATCAGGAACCTGGACCTGTGAGTTTTCTTTCCCAGGGAAAAGGGACAAAGGATGTGCCCAGGGGCCCCTGGCCCAGGACCTGACTGCAAAAAATTCCTATATCGAAGGATGGACCCCAGACCAAAGTTGTCCCCACCTCAAACTTGTGCTGCCCTGATATACCCAAGAGAGCCCTACAAACTGACATCAGGAACCTGGACCTGTGAGTTTTCTTTCCCAGAGAAATGGGACAAAGGATGTGCCCAGGGGCCCCTGGCCCAGGACCTGACTGCAAAAAATCCTTATATCGAAGGATTGATCGTAGACCCAAGTTGTCCCCACCTCAAACCTGTGCTGCCCTGATAGACCCATGAGAGCGCTACAAACTGACATCAGGAACCTGGTCCTGTGAGTTTTCTTTCCCAGGGAAAAGGGACAAAGGATGTGCCCAGGGGCCCCTGGCCCTGGGCTGGGCCCTGACTGCAAAAAATCCTTATATCGAAGGATGGACCCCAGACCAAAGTTGTCCCCACCTCAAACTTGTGCTGCCCTGATAGACCCAAAAGAGCCCTACAAACTGACATCAGGAACCTGGACCTGTGAGTTTTCTTTCCAAGGGAAAAGGGACAAAGCATGTGCCCAGGGGCCCCTGGCCCAGGACCTGACTGCAAAAAATCCTTATATCGAAGGATGGACCCCAGACCAAAGTTGTCCCCACCTCAAACTTGTGCTGCCCTGATAGACCCAAGGGAGCCCTACAAACTGACATCAGGAACCCAGACCTGTGAGTTTTCTTTCCCAGAGAAAAGGGACAAAGGATGTGCCCAGGGGCCCCTGGCCCAGGACCTGACTGCAAAAAATTCCTATATCGAAGGATGGACCCCAGACCAAAGTTGTCCCCACCTCAAACTTGTGCTGCCCTGATATACCCAAGAGAGCCCTACAAACTGACATCAGGAACCTGAACCTGTGAGTTTTCTTTCCCAGGGAAAAGGGACAAAGGATGTGCCCAGGGGCTCCAGGGCTGGGACCTGACTGCAAGAAATCCTTATATCGAAGGATGGACCCCAGACCAAAGTTGTCCCCACCTCAAACTTGTGCTGCCCTGATAGACCCAAAAGAGCCCTACAAACTGACATCAGGAACCTGGACCTGTGAGTTTTCTTTCCCAGGGAAAAGGACAAAGGATGTGCCCAGCGGTCCCTGGCCCAGCACATGACTGCAAAAAATCCTTATATCGAAGGATGGACCCCAGACCAAAGTTGTCCCCACCTCAAACTTGTGCTGCCCTGATAGACCCAAGGGAGCCCTACAAACTGACATCAGGAACCTGGACCTGTGAGTTTTCTTTCCCAGGGAAAAGGGACAAAGGATGTGCCCAGGGGCCCCTGGCGCAGGACCTGACTGCAAAAAATTCCTATATCGAAGGATGGACCCCAGAAGGAAGTTGTCCCCACCTCAAACTTGTGCTGCCCTGATAGACCCAAGAGAGCCCTACAAACAGACATCAGGAACCTGGACCTGTGAGTTTTCCTTCCCAGGGAAAAGAGACAAAGCATGTGCCCAGAAGCCATTGGGCTGGGCCCTGAGTTCAAAGAATCCTTATATCGAAGGATGGACCCCAGACCAAAGTTGTCCCCACCTCAAACTTGTGCTGCCCTGATAGACCCAAGGGAGCCCTACAAACTGACATCAGGAACCTGGACCTGTGAGTTTTCTTTCCCAGGGAAAAGGGACAAAGGATGTGCCCAGGTGCCGCTGGCCCTGGGCTGGGCCCTGACTTCAAAAAATCCTTATATCGAAGGATGGACCCCAGACCAAAGTTGTCCCCACCTCAAACTTGTGCTGCCCTGATAGACCCAAGGGAGCCCTACAAACTGACATCAGGAACCTGGACCTGTGAGTTTTCTTTCCAAGGGAAAAGGGACAAAGCATGTGCCCAGGGGCCCCTGGCCCAGGACCTGACTGCAAAAAATCCTTATATCGAAGGATGGACCCCAGACCAAAGTTGTCCCCACCTCAAACTTGTGCTGCCCTGATAGACCCAAGGGAGCCCTACAAACTGACATCAGGAACCCAGACCTGTGAGTTTTCTTTCCCAGAGAAAAGGGACAAAGGATGTGCCCAGGGGCCCCTGGCCCAGGACCTGACTGCAAAAATCCTTATATCGAAGGATTGATCGTAGATCCAAGTTGTCCCCACCTCAAACTTGTGCTGCCCTGATAGACCCAAGAGAGCCCTACAAACTGACATCAGGAACCTGGACCTGTGAGTTTTCTTTCCCAGGGAAAAGGGACAAAGGATGTGCCCAGGGGCCCCTGGCCCAGGACCTGACTGCAAAAAATTCCTATATCGAAGGATGGACCCCAGACCAAAGTTGTCCCCACCTCAAACTTGTGCTGCCCTGATATACCCAAGAGAGCCCTACAAAGTGACATCAGGAACCTGAACCTGTGAGTTTTCTTTCCCAGGGAAAAGGGACAAAGGATGTGCCCAGGGGCTCCAGGGCTGGGACCTGACTGCAAGAAATCCTTATATCGAAGGATGGACCCCAGACCAAAGTTGTCCCCACCTCAAACTTGTGCTGCCCTGATAGACCCAAAAGAGCCCTACAAACTGACATCAGGAACCTGGACCTGTGAGTTTTCTTTCCCAGGGAAAAGGACAAAGGATGTGCCCAGCGGTCCCTGGCCCAGCACATGACTGCAAAAAATCCTTATATCGAAGGATGGACCCCAGACCAAAGTTGTCCCCACCTCAAACTTGTGCTGCCCTGATAGACCCAAGGGAGCCCTACAAACTGACATCAGGAACCTGGACCTGTGAGTTTTCTTTCCCAGGGAAAAGGGACAAAGGATGTGCCCAGGGGCCCCTGGCGCAGGACCTGACTGCAAAAAATTCCTATATCGAAGGATGGACCCCAGAAGGAAGTTGTCCCCACCTCAAACTTGTGCTGCCCTGATAGACCCAAGAGAGCCCTACAAACAGACATCAGGAACCTGGACCTGTGAGTTTTCCTTCCCAGGGAAAAGAGACAAAGCATGTGCCCAGAAGCCATTGGGCTGGGCCCTGAGTTCAAAGAATACTTATATCGAAGAATGGACCCCAGACCAAAGTTGTCCCCACCTCAAACTTGTGCTGCCCTGATAGACCCAAGGGAGCCCTACAAACTGACATCAGGAACCTGGACCTGTGAGTTTTCTTTCCCAGGGAAAAGGGACAAAGGATGTGCCCAGGTGCCGCTGGCCCTGGGCTGGGCCCTGACTTCAAAAAATCCTTATATCGAAGGATGGACCCCAGACCAAAGTTGTCCCCACCTCAAACTTGTGCTGCCCTGATAGACCCAAGGGAGCCCTACAAACTGACATCAGGAACCTGGACCTGTGAGTTTTCTTTCCGAGGGAAAATGGACAAAGGATGTGCCCAGGGGCTCCAGGGCCGGGACCTGACTGCAAAAAATCCTTATATCGAAGGATGGACCCCAGACCAAAGTTGTCCCCACCTCAAAATTGTGCTGCCCTGATAGACCCAAGGGAGCCCTACAAACTGACATCTGGAACCTGGACCTGTGAGTTTTCTTTCCCAGGGAAAATGTCCAAAGGATGTGCCCAGGGGCCCCTGGCCCGGGACCTGACGGAGGAAAATCCTTATATCGAAGGATGGACCCCAGACCAAAGTCGTCCCCACCTCAATCTTGTGCTGCCCTGATAGACCCAAGGGAGCCCTACAAACTGACATCAGGAACCTGAACCTGTGAGTTTTCTTTCCCAGGGAAAAGGGACAAAGCATGTGCCCAGAAGCCATTGGGCTGGGCCCTGACTTCAAAGAATCCTTATATCGAAGGATGGACCCCAGACCAAAGTTGTCCCCACCTCAAACTTGTGCTGCCCTGATAGACCCAAGGGAGCCCTACAAACTGACATCAGCAACCTGGACCGGTGAGTTTTCTTTCCCAGGGAAAAGGGACAAAGGATGTGCCCAGGGTCTCCTGGCCCAGGACCTGACTGCAAAAAATCCTTATATCGAAGGATGGACCCTAGACCAAAGTTGTCCTCACCTCAAACTTGTGCTGCCCTGATAGACCCAAGAGAGCCCTACAAACTGACATCAGGAACCTGGTCCTGTGAGTTTTCTTTCCCAGGGAAAAGGGACAAAGGATGTGCCCAGGGGCCTCGGGGCTTGGCCATGACTGCAAAAAATCCTTATATCGAAGGATGGATCGCAGACCAAAGTTGTCCCCACCTCAAACTTGTGCTGCCCTGATAGACCCATGGGAGCCCTACAAACTGACATCAGGAACCTGGACCTGTGAGTTTTCTTTCCCAGGGAAAAGGGACAAAGGATGTGCCCAAGGGCCCCTGGACCGCGGCCTGTCTTCAAAAAATCCTTATATAGAAGGATGGATCACAGACCAAAGTTGTCCCCACCTCAAACTTGTGCTGCCCTGATACACCCAAGGGAGCCCTACAAACTGACATCAGCAACCTGGACCTGTGAGTTTTCTTTCCCAGGGAAAACTGACAAAGGATGTGCCCAGGGGCCCCTGGGCTGGGCCCTGACTGGAAAAAATCCTTATATCGAAGGATGGATCACAGACCAAAGTTGTCCCCACCTCAAACTTGTGCTGCCCTGATAGACCCAAGGGAGCCCTACAAACTGACATCAGGAACCTGGACTGCTGAGTTTTCTTTCCCAGGGGAAATGTCCAAAGGATGAGCCCAGGGGCCCCTGGCCTGGGACCTGAATGCAAAAAATCCTTTTATCGAAGGATGGACCCCAGACCAAAGTTGTCCCCACCTCAAACTTGTGCTGCCCTAATAGACCCAAGGGAGCCCTACAAACTGACATCAGGAACCTGGACCTGTGAATTTTCTTTCCCAGGGAAAATGGACAAAGGATGTGCCCAGGGGCCCCTGGGCTGGGACCTGACTGCAAAAAATCCTTATATCGAAGGATGGATCACAGAACAAAGTTGTCCCCACGTCAAACTTGTGCTGCCCTGATAGACCCACGGGAGCCCTACAAACTGACATCAGGAACCTGGACCTGTGAGTTTTCTTTCCCAGGGAAAAGGGACAAAGGATGTGCCCAGGGGCCCCAGGCCCAGGACCTGACTGCAAAAAATCCTTATATCGAAGGATGGACCCCAGACTAAAGTTGTCCCCAACACAAACTTGAGCTGCCCTGATAGACCCACGGGAGCCCTACAAACTGACATCAGGAACCTGGACTGGTGAGTTTTCTTTCCCAGGGAAAAGGGACAAAGGATGTGCCCAGGGGCCTCGGGGCTTGGCCATGACTGCAAAAAATCCTTATATCGAAGGATGGATCGCAGACCAAAGTTGTCCCCAGCTCAAACTTGTGCTGCCCTGATAGACCCATGGGAGCCCTACAAACTGACATCAGGAACCTGGACCTGTGAGTTTTCTTTCCCAGGGAAAAGGGACAAAGGATGTGCCCAAGGGCCCCTGGACCGCGACCTGTCTTCAAAAAATTTTTATATAGAAGGATGGATCACAGACCAAAGTTGTCCCCACCTCAAACTTGTGCTGCCCTGATAGACCCAAGGGAGCCCTACAAACTGACATCAGCAACCTGGACCTGTGAGTTTTCTTTCCCAGGGAAAACTGACAAAGGATGTGCCCAGGAGCCCCTGGGCTGGGCCCTGACTGGAAAAAATCCTTATATCGAAGGATGGATCACAGACCAAAGTTGTCCCCACCTCAAACTTGTGCTGCCCTGATAGACCCAAGGGAGCCCTACAAACTGACATCAGGAACCTGGACTGCTGAGTTTTCTTTCCCAGGGGAAATGTCCAAAGGATGAGCCCAGGGGCCCCTGGCCTGGGACCTGAATGCAAAAAATCCTTTTATCGAAGGATGGACCCCAGACCAAAGTTGTCCCCACCTCAAACTTGTGCTGCCCTAATAGACCCAAGGGAGCCCTACAAACTGACATCAGGAACCTGGACCTGTGAATTTTCTTTCCCAGGGAAAATGGACAAAGGATGTGCCCAGGGGCCCCTGGGCTGGGACCTGACTGCAAAAAATCCTTATATCGAAGGATGGATCACAGAACAAAGTTGTCCCCACGTCAAACTTGTGCTGCCCTGATAGACCCACGGGAGCCCTACAAACTGACATCAGGAACCTGGACCTGTGAGTTTTCTTTCCCAGGGAAAAGGGACAAAGGATGTGCCCAGGGGCCCCAGGCCCAGGACCTGACTGCAAAAAATCCTTATATCGAAGGATGGACCCCAGACTAAAGTTGTCCCCAACACAAACTTGAGCTGCCCTGATAGACCCACGGGAGCCCTACAAACTGACATCAGGAACCTGGACTGGTGAGTTTTCTTTCCCAGGGAAAAGGGACAAAGGATGTGCCCAGGGGCCCCTGGCCCGGGACCAGATTGCAAAAAATCCTTATATCGAAGGATGGATCCCACACCAAAGTTGTCCCCACCTCAAACTTGTGCTGCCCTGATAGACGCAAGGGAGCCCTACAAACTGACATCAGGAACCTGGACCTGTGAGTTTTCTTTCCCAGGGAAAAGGGACAAAGCATGTGCCCAGGGGCCCCTGGCCCTGGCTAGGGCCTGACTTCAAAAAATCCTTATATCGAAGGATGGACCCCAGACCAAAGTTGTCCCCACCTCAAACTTGTGCTGCCCTGATAGACCCAAGGGAGCCCTACAAACTGACATCAGGAACCTGGACCTGTGAGTTTTCTTTCCCAGGGAAAAGGGACAAAGGATGTGCCCAGGGGCCCCAGGCCCAGGACCTGACTGCAAAAAATCCTTATATCGAAGGATGGACCCCAGACTAAAGTTGTCCCCAACACAAACTTGAGCTGCCCTGATAGACCCAAGGGAGCCCTACAAACTGACATCAGGAACCTGGACTGGTGAGTTTTCTTTCCCAGGGAAAAGGGACAAAGGATGTGCCCAGGGGCCCCTGGCCCGGGACCTGATTGCAAAAAATCCTTATATCGAAGGATGGACCCCAGACCAAAGTTGTCCCCACCTCAAACTTGTGCTGCCCTGATAGACCCAAGGGAGCCCTACAAACTGACATCAGGAACCTGGACCTGTGAGTTTTCTTTCCCAGGGAAAAGGGACAAAGGATGTGCCCAGGGGCCCCTGGGCTGGGACCTGACTGCAAAAAATCCTTATATCGAAGGATGGACCCCAGACCAAAGTTGTCCCCACCTCAAACTTGTGATGCCCTGTTAGACCCAAGGGAGCCCTACAAACTGACATCAGGAACCTGGTCCTGTGAGTTTTCTTTCCAAGGGAAAATGGCCAAAGGGTGTGCCCAGGGGCCCCTGGCCCAGGACCTGACTTCAAAAAATCCTTATATCGAAGGATGGACCCCAGACCAAAGTTGTCCCCACCTCAAACTTGTGCTGCCCTGATAGACCCAAGGGAGCCCTACAAACTGACATCAGGAACCTGGACCTGTGAGTTTTCTTTCCAAGGGAAAAGGGACAAAGCATGTGCCCAGGGGCCCCTGGCCCAGGACCTGACTGCAAAAAATCCTTATATCGAAGGATGGACCCCAGACCAAAGTTGTCCCCACCTCAAACTTGTGCTGCCCTGATAGACCCAAGGGAGCCCTACAAACTGACATCAGGAACCTGGACTGGTGAGTTTTCTTTCCCAGGGAAAATGGAAAAAGGATGTGCCCAGGGGCCCCTGGCCCGGGACCTGATTGCAAAAAATCCTTATATCGAAGGATGGACCCCAGACCAAAGTTGTCCCCACCTCAAACTTGTGCTGCCCTGATAGACCCAAGGGAGCCCTACAAACTGACATCAGGAACCTGGACCTGTGAGTTTTCTTTCCCAGGGAAAAGGGACAAAGGATGTGCCCAGGGGCCCCTGGGCTGGGACCTGACTGCAAAAAATCCTTATATCGAAGGATGGACCCCAGACCAAATTTGTCCCCACCTCAAACTTGTGATGCCCTGTTAGACCCAAGGGAGCCCTACAAACTGACATCAGGAACCTGGTCCTGTGAGTTTTCTTTCCAAGGGAAAATGGCCAAAGGATGTGCCCAGGGGCCCCTGGCCCAGGACCTGACTTCAAAAAATCCTTATATCGAAGGATGGACCCCAGACCAAAGTTGTCCCCACCTCAAACTTGTGCTGCCCTGATAGACCCAAGGGAGCCCTACAAACTGACATCAGGAACCTGGACTGGTGAGTTTTCTTTCCCAGGGAAAAGGGACAAAGGATGTGCCCAGGGGCCCCTGGCCCTGGCCCGGGCCTGACTGAGAAAAATCCTTATATCGAAGGATGGACCCCAGACCAAAGTTGTCCCCACCTCAAACTTTTGCTGCCGTGAGAGACCCTAGGGAGCCCTACAAACTGACATCAGGAACCTGGGCTTCTGAGTTTGCTTTCACCATTTAGATATCCCTCATTCTTTCCCAGGGCCCTGCAATTCCCCTGGTTTGTCAGGTCCCATGTTTCCTTTTGCCTTCTCAATGTCAAAACGGCACATGATTTTTCTCATCTTGCATCTCCCACCCCCAAGTACTCAGGGAGTTTTTTTCATGCTGAATACGTGTTGCAATCTGAGAGTACAAAACTTGGGGCTTGTTTTTTTTCTGTGCTGGATTTGTCCTCGAGAAATCTGCAACCATATAACCCTACCCACAACCACTTTGCTTTGCTCAGAAATCACAACCTTCAGAACAGCATCATGGCACCTCACCCACTGGCACCTTCCCAAAGCATTCCACTAATACTCCACATTTTCAGTGGGCATCCTGTCTCACCCTCATCCTGACCCTAAAAATGTACCAAATAATTCTAAAATAGCCATTAGGAATGTATAACAATTCTGTAAAAGTCACCAGAGACTGCCTTCAAAAAGCCCCTAAATATTCCTAATAGCCCTGCAAAAAAAAAAAAAAAACCACTCAAGGAAGCCTGCTCAGCCTCCAAGCCCCTTCCTCTTGCTCTCTAGCCCACAGATGTCATCCCTACCTTTTTGCAGCGGGTGCTGTTGTCCTCTGAGGGTTTTGGCATTGTCCTGGTGCGAAGGTCATTGCCCTGTCCCACTGGGAGGCTTCCGGTGTGGTCTCGCTGTCAGGCTTGCTGTGCTGTGCTGCTGTTGTCGGGGGTGAAAAGGGAAAAGGCTGCTTAGGGTGAGGTTAGCATTGGGGTGAGGGGTGCCACACCTGTACCCTAACTTGCCTCCTAAGCTGTACCCTGTAGCCCTGATCCCCACTGGACTGTCCAGCCCTCAGACCCTCTCCCTTCACCCCTGACCCCTCCCTCTGCCCCCCAGCCCTCAGGCTCTGGCTGTCACCCTCGAGCCCCCCTTTGCCCCTCAAGCCCCCTCTCAGCTGCCCCTCAGCTCCTGTGTGCCACCCTTAATCCCTCTCCTCTGCCCCTCAGCCCCCAGCTTCTCTGTCACCCTCCAGCTGCCCCTGCCCCCCTCAGCATCTCTCTGTGCCACCCACTGTCCCCTCCCCTGTTCCTCCCTCAGCTCCCAGCCTCTGTCACCCTGAAGCCCCCACAGTGCCCCTCAAGCTGTCCCTCAGCCTCTATGCCATGAAAAGACCCTAAAAAAACATTAAAATGCCCTAAAAAAAACCCTCGTCTTCAAAATGACTTAAAACCCCCACAAAAAACATACAAATAGCTTCAGAATGCCCTTAAAATACAATAAAATAACCTACTTTAAAGCACCCCTAAAAACCGCCGAAGAACTTTTAAAAAAATCCCTAAATATTCCTAAAGGATCTCTAAAAATAGCCCCAAAATTCTTAAAACACATTGATAAGACCCTAAAAAAACACCGCAGCGAGGAAGGCTGGAAGATGCGAAGCCGCGCTCCCGGCCCCGGGCGCAGCGCGGCTCCGGCAGGAAAGCGGCTCCTCCGGCAGGCAGAGGCGGCGCTGCGCCGGGAGACCCCCGCCCGCTGCCCCCGGCCCGGCGGGGCCGGCACCGCGCCCGGGGGGCCCCGGCGGCGCCCGAGCCCCGCGCCCGGAGCGGCGGCACCGGCCGGCACCGGCCCTGCCCGCGCCGCCTCCCCTGCCCGCCGGCCCGGCCAAATCTCCGCTCGGCTCGCACCGGCGCGGCTCCGGCGGGCCCGCGGCAGCCCAGCCGCGCCCAGCTCCCCTTCCGCCACGGCCAGCCCCGGCACTGCCGGCAGGGCTCCGCGCCGGACCCTTCGCTGCCGGGCCGGGGGCAGAAGAAGCGCCCCGAATGCAGCGGCACAGCCCGATCCCCGCCCTGCCAGCGCTGCCACGGCTGCAGCTCCCTTCCTCTGAAGCCCCGACACTGACGCCACGCTCCGGCGCTCACCTCACCCCAAAGAGGGCACAGAAACGTGGGCTCCCCTTCAACTGCGTCCCCTAGAAGAGCAGAAAAGAAGCGGCTTTCCTCAAATGATGGCAAAAGGGAGCTTTTTACCTCAGTCCAAACCTCTTAAAAGGCGGGACCACAGGACTGCCCCCTCCAATTCAACCTCAGGATGACGAAATTTCAAAGGGAAAGGGGAAAAGTCCCCGCTACGCTTTGAGCAATGCTCCACGTATCCAAGTGTGTATCCAGGTGATTCCCCGGACCCTGTCCGAGGCGCTCACCATCCTTCCAGGAGACAGCCCCGGGAGCCCCCCATAAACTCCTCTTCTCCAGCAGCTCCATGCAAAAGCCGCAAAGGTAAACCCTCGCCCTTAAATAACCTCCCCCGGCAGGACCCCGCCCCTCCTCATCATCCTAACAGCTCACACCTGTGGCTGCTCTGAGCCCTCATCATCTTAACAACTCACACCTGGGGCTGCTCTGAGCCCTCATTATCCTAATAGCTCACACCTGTGGCTGCTCTGAGCCCTCATCATGCTAACAGCTCACACCTGGGGCTGCTCTGAGCCCTCATCATCCTCACAGCTCACACCTGCTGCTGTTGCCACTCTCCAACAGCGTATCTCCCTCTCCAGCACACAGCCCACTTCTCACAGACACAGATCCAACAGAAATCTGCTGCAGGTGTTGGCTTTTCTTAATCCACCTGGTTACACGATTAAAACGCATACATGCATTGATGATCATTGAGAGAAAGCTTTCCCCTGGACAAAACAGTCCTTTTGCTCGCACGCTTTGATATACCTTCGGAAAAAGCAGAATCTGCACCAACTCCTAAGACCCCTGCCGAGGAACCCAGCCCTGCTTGGGACACCCAAAGCAGCAGACCTCGAAAAAGGAGGGGAAAAAGAGGACAGAAGTACAGCAGCCTTTAAAAATGCCTGCACGGAGCAATAGTGGGAACCAGTCACATTGCTTCTTTCCTTGCTTTCTATGATGACATAAATAGGAAGTAAGAACACGTTAAACAAAAGGCAGAGCTAGGATTTTACAGGTCTTCATTTTGGCAAGCTGCATAACAAACGCCTCTTCTGGGACTGCGACGCCTTTTGGGGAATGGCAGAGAACAGAGGGAAAAGGTGCCGAGGAGCCCTTTCTGTTCCCTTCAGCCCCTGCAGCTGCTCCGCTGGTTTCAGGGCACTTGCTTGGTTCGTTCCTAGAGAAAAAGGCTAGGGCATGATTTTCAGAACTACTGCCCATCCCCAGCCAGCTTCCTACGTTCCTGCACACAAATGAATGGATAGAGAGATGGCTCATTTCCAAAGGCGTTTAGTTTTAGAATCCTATTCTTTACCAATAGCTATAGAAACAAAACACTTGCCAGGTTTTAGTGTTATATGCACACCCCTCCCAGGGAATTCTGGGGTAGCTTTGGGTTACTCTGCGGGACGGCACCCAGCGTGGCCCCCTCCCCTCATTCGCCACCCACCCGCTCCCCCACCGCAGTGTGCATCCCTCTCCTGGGGACCTTGGGGTGCCCCAAATGGCATCAGAGCCCCGAGTCTTCAGCCCCTTTTCCTGACCCCCGAAGAAGGCACAGGGCGAGTCCAACTGCCCCGGAGAGCAGCCAAAAGGACTGTTTTCTCCAGGGGAAAGCTTTCTCTCAATGATCATCAATGCACGTACATGTTTTAACCGTGAACCCAGACGGATTAAGAAAAGCCGACACCCATAGCAGATTTCTGTTGGATCTATGTCTGTGAGAAGTGGGCTGTGTGCTGGAGAGGGAGATACGCTGTTGGAGAGTGGCAACAGCAGCAGGTGTGAGCTGTGAGGATGATGAGGGCTCAGAGCAGCCCCAGGTGTGAGCTGTGAGGATGAGGAGGGCTCAGAGCAGCCCCAGGTGTGAGCTGTGAGGATGATGAGGAGGGGGCGGCTCCTCCGGCAGCTGATTTAGGGGGTTTTCCTCGCATCGCTTTTGCACAGAGCTGCTGGAGGAGAGAAGCTTATGGGGGGCTCCCGGGGCTGTCTCCTGGAAGGACGGTGGGCGCTTCGCACAGGGTCCGGGGGATCACCTGGAAACCCACCTGGATACGTGGAGCCTTGCTCAAAGGAGGAGCCGAGGGTCAAGCCTTTGTGCTGAGAAGCAGCAGCCGAGCAGGTGCGCCTTTTCAGCCGGGACTTTTCTCCTTTCCCTTTGAAACTTCGTCCTTCTGAGGTTGAATTGGAGGGGGCAGTCCTGTTGTCCCGCCTTTTAAGAGGTTTGGACTGAGGTAAAAAGCTCCCTTTTGCCATCATTTGAGGAAAGCCGCTTCTTTTCTGCTCTTCTAGGGGACGCAGTTGAAGGGGAGCCCACATTTCTGTGCCCTCTTTGGGGTGAGGTGAGCGCCGGAGCGTGGCGTCAGTGTCGGGGCTTCAGAGGAAGGGAGCTGCAGCCGTGGCAGCGCTGGCAGGGCGGGGATCGGGCTGTGCCGCTGCATTCGGGGCGCTTCTTCTGCCCCCAGCCCGGCAGCGAAGGGTCCGGCGCGGAGCCCTGCCGGCAGTGCCGGGGCTGGCCGTGGCGGAAGGGGAGCTGGGCGCGGCTGGGCTGCCGCGGGCCCGCCGGAGCCGCGCCGGTGCGAGCCGAGCGGAGATTTGGCCGGGCCGGCGGGCAGGGGAGGCGGCGCGGGCAGGGCCGGTGCCGGCCGGTGCCGCCGCTCCGGGCGCGGGGCTCGGGCGCCGCCGGGGCCCCCCGGGCGTGGTGCCGGCCCCGCCGGGCCGGGGGCAGCGGGCGGGGGTCTGCCGGCGCGGCGCCGCCTCTGCCTGCCGGAGGAGCCGCTTTCCTGCCGGAGCCGCGCTGCGCCCGGGGCCGGGAGCGCGGCTTCGCATCTTCCAGCCTCCTTCGCTGCGGTATTATTTTAGGATCTCATCAATGTGTTTTAAGGATTTTGGGGCTATTCTAAGTGCTCTTAGGAATATTTAGGGTTTTTTTTTTTAAAGGTTCTTTGGGGTTTTTTAGGGGTGTTTTAAAGTAGGTTATGTTTATTGTATTTTAAGGGCGTTCTGAGGCTATATTTATGTTTTTGTGGGAGTTTTATGGCATTTTGAAGATGAGGGGTTTTTGTATTGCATTTTTACTGGTTTTTATGGTCTTTTCATGTCATAGAGGCTGAGGGGCAGTTTGAGGGGCATTGTGGGGGCTTCAGGGTGACAGAGGCTGGGCCTGAGGGAGGAACAGGGGAGGGGACAGTGGGTGGCACAGAGAGATGCTGAGGGGGGCAGGGGCAGCTGGAGGGTGACAGAGAAGCTGGGGGCTGAGGGGCAGAGGAGAGGGATTAAGGGTGGCACACAGGAGCTGAGGGGCAGCTGAGAGGGGGCTTGAGGGGCAAAGGGGGGCTCGAGGGTGACAGCCAGAGCCTGAGGGCTGGGGGGCAGAGGGAGGGGTCAGGGGTGAAGGGAGAGGGTCTGAGGGCTGGACAGTCCAGTGGGGATCAGGGCTATAGGGTACAGCTTAGGAGGCAAGTTAGGGTACAGGTGTGGCACCCCTCACACCACCCGTGCCTCACCCTAAGCAGCCTTTTCCCTTTTCACCCCCGACAACAGCAGCACAGCACAGCAAGCCTGACAGCGAGACCACACCGGAAGACTCCCAGTGGGACAGGGCAGCGACCCTCGCACCAGGACAGCGCCAGAACCCTCAGAGGACATCAGGACCCGCTGCAAAAAGGTAGGGATGACATCTGTGGGCTAGAGAGTAACAGGAAGGGGTTTGGAGGCTGAGCAGGCTTCCTTGAGTGTTTTTTTTTTGCAGGGCTATTAGGAATATTTAGGGGCTTTTTGAAGGCAGTCTCTGGTGACTTTTAGAGAATTGTTATGCCTTCCTAATGGCTATTTTTGAATTCCTTGGTGCATTTTTAGGGTACGGGTGAGGGTCTGACAGGATGCCCACTGAAAATGTGGACTATTACTGGAGTGCTTTGGGAAGGTGCCAGTGGAGGGCCAGTGGGTAAGGTGCCATGATGCTGGTCTGAAGGTTGTGATTTCTGAGCAAAGCAAGGTGGTTGTGCTTAGGGTTATATGGTGGCAGATTTCTCGAGGCGAATTCCAGCACAGAAAAAATCAAGCCCCAACCTTATTACTGTCAGTTTGCAACATGTATTCGGAATGAAAAAAAAAAAAAAAAGCCTGAGTACTCGCGGGTGGGCGATTTGGACTGGGCAAAAGGAAACCTGGGACCAGGCAACCCAGGGAGATTGCAGGGCCCTGGGAATAAATGAGGGATATCTACATGGTGAAAGCAAATTCAGCAGCCTGGGTTCCTGGCGTCAGTTTGTAGGGCTCCCTTGGGGCTGTCAGGGAAGCACAAGTTTGTGGCGGGGACAACTTCGCTCTGGGGTACATGGTCAAAAACGCCTCTCTCCGTCAAGGTCCCCACGGGCCGCCATCGTGTCGCGGGCCCTCTGAATAAGTGCTGCCGCCTTGTGGGCACAGGGCGGTACTGCAGCCCCCCAGCCGGAGCCCGGCCAAAGCGGTGGGAGGGGCGAGGGGCGGGAGCGAGCGGCGAGCGGGGCGGTGTCTGTGAGTGAGGGGAGGGCTGGAGGCGGCTCCGCGGGCCGAGGGCGGCTGAGGCCGGTGCCGGCGGGCGGCAGAGGCGCGGTCGCAGCGCTCCCGGGCCGCGGCCGAGCGGCATCGGAGCAGGGCTGCGCCGCCTTTCCCGGCCCCGCGCCCCTCTCCAGACGCCGGGAGCGGCCGCGTGCCGGAAGATGCCGCCGGGGCGGCGGAACGGGGCCCTGGCTCTGCCCGCCCCTCCTGCCGCCCTCCCTGGAATGGTTCGAGGCGTTATGGGTCTAGTGAGGTAGGAATAATTATCTCGTTGTTACTAATTAAAGGGGGTTTTTTTGTTTGGTTTTTTTTGTTTGTTTGTTCGGTTTTATCTTCAGTTTTGTTTTGTTTTGGGTTTTTTTGGGGGGGAACTAGAAAGATACCTTGTGTTCCTGGAATGTTGCATTCTCTCTCTGTTGTTTTCCCAGTTAGTCTGGATCCTCTGCTTACATTTTTTCCTTCACTTATTAGATGTCATGGATATGCTGGCTGTTCTGATGGAGGGCAGTGATGGCTTAGATCAAGAAATTGGGTTCTCTTTAAATGAAGACGTGATTATCCAAAGAGTTCTCTGCAGTGCTGTTGTCCCTGCTGCATTAGCAGCCAGGAATATGCTGTTGCTTCAGTCTGAAAATGGAACAGGTACTGGGTTTTTTCTTATGTTTTGTGTCATTTCCAGCAGTGGAGTGAAAGTAGGAGAAGATTTTAACGAATTGCATTCATCCATACAGATGTCTTTTGTGGACCCATTTGGGCCAGCTGACTAAATCTGGCATAAAAGATAGCACAGAGATTTTAACTGTTGAAAAACTCTGAGCGGGAAGTGTTCCCACAGTGCAAGAATCCTTTGAGTCCGGGTGCTTAAATACTGTAATTCATAAGTTGTCTAAAGGAGGAGTAGAAGAAAGTTATACTAAGCTACCTTTTCAGGAAGATGAACTAAACCTCATTAGAAGTCTGTATGGACACTCATTCTGCATATTAAAGGAGCAGGAAGGAAGGCAATTGATGGTGCTTCAATTCTCCATCAGAGGCCTAAGATGAATGTATCTTAACAGATTTCTCTTCTTAATTCAGTTAGTGTATTTTCATTTCCCTGAATGACTCCAGGTAGACAAAGGCACAAGGGAATAGTGGGTTTTGGATTGCCCAGGATACTACAGGTGGAGGTCCTCAGGAGGTGGCATGTGCTTTTTGGCTGTTGCCACAAACCATGGAGCTTTGAGCCATCCCAGGTGCCAGCAGCACCCTGAGCAGTGCTTACCAGCACCTGGCACTGGTAAACGTTCCTGGCACAAAAGATTTTCTCTCTGTGGCCGAGCTGTGTCCGTGCAGGTAGCAGGGACAGCCACGCCATGGTCAGGGTTGCTGCTGCAGCACGTCCCATTCTGTCCTGGTAAGATTCGCTGAGTGCTAGTCACAAGAAGAGTGTCTAAAGTGATTTCTAAGAGAAAAGCTGCAAGGGGTCAAACACAATCTTTCCTGTGGTTTTTGTAGCCAGATCACCGTCGGTTCCCAGCACTGAACCAGGGCAGGGTGTGCCGTAGCTTGGCTCGTCCCTGAACGGGTGCCACCATGCCTCTCCCTTCTTTACTGCCCAAAGCTTTGTGTCCGGGCACAAGGGGAGTAGAGAAGCTTCCTGCCAGGAGATTGAGAGGCAGCCCGTGTGCTCATTCTTCTGCTCCATGAGCCTTTCCTGGCAGAGACGGGGCTGCATGGTGCTCCCTGCATTTGCAGCACTGGTACTTGCTGATAGCACAGCTTCTTCTCCCATCCTCTTGCTGGCTGCGAGGTCCTGTTACCTTCCCTCATGTTACCTTCTGGCTCTTTTCATCCCTAACTGAATTTAATTTTCCCTTGGGAGTGATCCCTGGGGTTCTGGTGCTTGCCCGTTTCTCTCTGCATGCTATAGAATTTTATTGTTCTGGGAAGACTTAAGTTTCTGCTTAAGCTAACAGGGTGATAAAAAAATGTATATAAAATGTCTTAGCTTTGGCCTTCTCTGCAGCAGGTGCACTGCGAAGGGAAAGAATTGTGAAAGGTATGGAGCTGCCTTCTCTGGCATACCACCAAGCCCCCATCCCCAGGCTTCTACTCTCCTGCTCTCTGGTTTCCAGTGCAGAATCAGCTGCCCATGGGTGCAGCGTGGTGACAGTGCACTGGTGGCACAACTGCTCTGTGGTGTATTTCTTCCAGAAATAAAAAGGGCTAATTTCTTGTAATTTGCCAAAGAGAGGGGAATGATGGAATGAGTCTCTTGGAGGCATCTTTTCTCCCGTGGTGAGTAGACACTGTTACTTGCCTTCTGTCAGTAATTTCACAGTCTTACCCTTCATTTTGTTGCAGATGCAGAAGAAACAGCTATGTAACAAGGTGCTATGTGACGCGTGCTGTGAAATTCATTAACTTGCCACTACCTGATTATTGCAAGCAATGAAAAGGTAAAGAGATAATCGTGTTAGTAGAGCAGGGCTCAGATCACGTTATTTGATTTAAACCATTATCTGTTGTGAATCTTCTGTTACCAGTGAGCTACACGGCAGTGGCAGCAAAACTTGTGTAGCACGCGGGTACGGTGATGTGCCAGACTGTGCCAGCTGTGTGGGCAGCTCTGCCCAGTGCCCCCAGTTACGGCTTTGGCATGATCCCCAAGTGGCTGGCCATGGCTGTGCTTTGGCTGAGAATGGCCATCCACCAAGAAGAGGGTGGAAGCTGTGGTGGGACAAGGCAGGTACCCAGAGAGGGAACGTGCTCTTGAGAGTGGATCCAGAGGCCTCTGGTTTGAAGTCATTAGGCAGAGCCTTGTGCTTTGATGCTTTTCTGATCCACAGGCAAAGCAAAAAGCAAGGGTACTTCCTCTGACAAGAGGAAGAGCCATCATTTAGCCTGGCTGAAATCTGTCAGAAAAGCGCTTTGCGAAATGCAGTTGTACTTGGAGTGGCTGTTGCATAAAACAGATGAAATTTTGTTTGAGGAAGAGCTAAGAACTGTCAGCTGCTTGTGCTACTGGACACCAGATATCCCTAAGCCTCCCTCATTGCTAGACAAGAGTCTTCTTGCTGCTTGAGCACTGCATAAACACAGTGAAGGCATGGTCTCTGCACTACAGATTGTGCAGCCTGATACATGAGAGTAGATGTATCTGGATGGACAAACGGGGAATGGCAAGAAACAAGGAGAGAAATATCACAAAAGTGATTTTTATGACTGTTAAAATAATAATATATCGATGACCTGAGTGGTCAGAAGTCCCCTAGAGGGGCTTCCTTGTTGTCTTGTCGGTTGATTGTTGGGCTCCAAGAAAAAAATACTTCCCTCATTCCTTCTGTAGCACTCATGAGCCTTGTTCAGTTGAAGAGAAGAAAGCCTTGGAACAAGCAGTGAGATATTTCTCTCGTTTCTCCTCTGAACACATGAGAACAGATGTCCAGGCAGTATGAAGTTGATGCAGGTCTGCTAAAGCCCTTGTGTATAAAGGTGGAATTGGGTAATAGTTGCCTTAAAAGCTGTAGAACATGGTTGTACATAGAGCCATGGAGATAATGTTTAAAAGAGAAGCAAGGAGAAGACTTGCTCCCTGGACATGGCTATGTGATAATATGTGGGTTAAATTAAAGCACTAGCCTGCACTGAGGGGAAAAAAAGAAATTTGTTTTAGTAGTTCCATTGCATGCAGCTGTCTATGGTTGTTGTAAGAATTCTGAACACTGTGAATTTTGCTGGAGTGTGGAGTTGCCATGTCCTTGTCAGGTGATGGATGAGGCAAAGTCAGCCCTTCAGAGCCACTGCTGATGGCTAATGCTAATCCACAGATTGTTTCTGTTTGGGGAGTGCACTGGCTATAAACTCACATTTTGTATGCTAGTATTTCTTTGCTTTCTCTACACGTTGGGTTGCTGATAAAAAGGGTATTGGCTCTAGATCAAAGCAGTTACTTTCGGAGTATTTTGAATTAGCAAAGACTTTTTTATTGAAATGAAAATGTTATGTAGGAATGCGTTGCTTTCAGCTGTGTAATTTGTAATTAATTTTGGGAAGTACCCAAAGTTTTCTAGGCTTTTGCAACAAGCCAAGTGGGCTGCCTCCAGCCCAGGCTTCCAGGGTCCTGGATTCCTAAACTCACGTGTTCTGGGACTCATGGCAGCTCAGCCTCCTCAAGAGTAGTGTCAAGACAGACAGGTGATCTGCTGCTCTCTGGCTCACAGGGATGGATACTGGTGATGAAAATGGTGTTGCTACCAGAAATAGTAAAACTTTAATGTCTGCTCAGTCTATTTGTGTGTATTTCAAAAAAGGAGAGAAAATTCTTGGAGTAGATTCAGTCACCTTGGAAGGGTGCGGCACCTTGGAGGATGCTCATTAGTGATTTCAAAGGGAAGTGTCCCTGGAAGCCAATGTCAGAAATCCTCACAAGTGGGTAACAGCAGTCAGGTTAATATTTGTGGCTCTTCAAAAGCTTTACTTGGATGTCTCTTCAAAACAGTCTGGATGCACTGAAGGAGGGCTGTGCCTTCCTTTTTTCTTTTTGAGTAGCTGCCTGAAGATAAATATAAGATGGACTTTCTTAAAACATAAATGAGAAAACACCCAAGGCTGGGTGAAAGTCTTGAATGCTCAGACTTAAAAGTCACCAATTCCCCAGCAATGTTAGATGAGCCTAAAGTGTATAGGTCAGCAACAACTTCAGCAGGCAGCCTAAAAAACACAAGAAGATTTATTCTCTTGGATATTAAACATGGCATCTTATTCTTTGGCAGCTCATAGGTGATCTCTGCATGGGGCTGCACATGCCTTTCTCTGCGTGTGTGTATTTGCCTGCAAGTGTAATGTGACAGTCCTAAAGGATTTGTGGATGCAGATAAACTAAGTCCAGCTCAAATGTATTCCATAAACAGCTCTTGAGGTACACTCATCTTTGTGTTGTTTCATTTGTTCAGTTCTTGGAAAGCCACAGGAGCTTATTAGACTGCTCTGGCCTATGCCCAGGGGAGTCACTTAGGTGGGAATTGGACACCTCTAGCCGTAAACCTATAAAAGGAAGAAATGCATACCGTTATTTTTGTTGGGTCTTATTGAATGAACTGGCTGCTCATCTTCTGCAGAATCCTAAGCACTGTATTTAAAGCCTCTGAGTAAGTTCCTTACTTTGAATAATTTAATATCTTTCACTGGTCCTTCTGCTTTTTCTTTTGCAGTCCCATATAAAATGTTTTATGACAGTTTAAAGAAACATCAGTCATTGGATATCTGTAGGTCAGGCAAAGACTAGCCTGCTTTTAGTGTTTTAGTGTTTGGTTCTGTCTGGAAAGAAAATTCCCATTGCTGCCTATCCTTGTGCAGCCAAGGCGTTTGAAAAACTCACCAGCTGAACACAAACTATGGCTGGGTGTTTTGTCTTCCTTATCTTTTGTCTGTGCCTCATTGCCACCCGTGAACGGAAGGAGGAGACAGAGCAGCTTCTCACACTGACATAATTTGGCACTTGCTGGAGATGAAAGTGAGTAGAGCAAGATCTTTCTTTCTGAGGCAGTAACAGGGATCTGAAGTGCTGACTTCTGTCAATATGGCAATGGCAAGCTCCTCTGCCTCTCCCTCCAGTGACTGCTGTTGCTATAAGAAAAGCAAGAGGTACAGGCTTTACCAATATGCCAATGCTTTAGGATAAAATGAGGAGAGGAAAAAATAATGTGAGGCAAGGCTCTCGAGGGCTCATAACAGTACAGCCATGAATGATGCGGGTGCATCTGTCCAGCATGTGCAGAAAGGATACCAATACCTAGGGATGAACATGTAATGCATCAGGCACGGCTTCCCATGGTTGTAAACCGGTATAAAAACATTAACCTAACAGGGGTTTTTCTAACTTGGTGTATATAAGAGTGTGTGATGTACCAGTCCTGCTTTTCCCACCTCGTTCTGCCATGAGGTAATGCCTGTTTGCAAACACACCTAATACAGTCTGAGAGGGTTACTGCAAGTGAGTCCAGTGTGAATTCTCAGCCCCCTCCACTGGGCTCAAAGAGCTCTCTCAGAGGGCAAACTGCATTCTTCAAGCTTGTTCCAGGCTGCAAAGGTGTGGCTTCTGTTTCTTCCCAGCCCAGGCACATTTTCTCATTTTGCCTTTGGACTGTGGTAGAGGAACCCCCATGGGGAAGGGGGCATGCAGACTTGCAGCAGATCAGGTTAGCTTAGTAAACACAGGCTTCATCAAAGCAAAATGTAGTCCCTTATTGAAGCAGTTTTGGTTCTGTTTTGAATCTATTTCCTAAAGGGTAAAAAATGGCAGAGTTGTTTGCTTGGGATGAAAGTAGCATGAGTCATCAGGGAAAACCAGGAGGAAGTACCCAAAGTTTTCTAGGCAAACAAAGCCTGGCAAACATGGACAAGTGGGCTAGAAGCAGGAGCAGGTACATTAAATTCTCAGTCTTTCCCTTGTTCCCATTTACTTGGATGCAGGGCATTTCATTAGCCAGTTGTCTCTCCACAATGCATCGGTTGATCTCGTAATCCCTCGCAGTGAGTTTATTCAGCACTTTTATGGGACTTGACTCTCTCAAGTGAAGTCCTCCAGAAATGCTGAGCCCCGTTGGAACTACTAGAACTTGTGCAAACAGTGTGCCCTGGCTGCAGGGATGGCCAGTGGTCTCCTGGGCGGCGTTAGACAAAGCATTGTCAGCAGGGCAGGGAGGTGGTCCTGCCCCTCTGCTCTGCGCTGCTGAGGCCACATCTGGAGTGCTGTGTGCAGCTCTGGGCTCCACGGGACAGGAGAGACACGGACCTCCTTGAGAGAGTCTGACAGAGCACTGTGAAGGTGGTAAAGGGACAGGAGGAAAGACTGAGAGAGCTGAGGCTGTTCAGCATGGAGAAGAGATGTCTCAGGGGCATCTAGTTACAAATACTTGAAGAGAGAATGTAAAAAAGATGGAGCCAAACTCTTCTCAGTGGTGCTGAGTGTCAGTGGGCACAAACTGAAGCAAATGGAGGTCCTCTGAACATCAGGAAGCATTGTCTTTGAGGGTGACTGAGCAGAAGGATTGAGAACTGCATTCACCCAACTGCTAAATAGGGAAGCTGCAACCACACAAGAAGAGCACTTTGCAAAAGTACCACAGAGATCCATCCTCTCCTCTGTTCAGAGGAATCAATAGCTGAGTTGGTTCTTTATTTCTGGAAGTTAGTTATTTTATCAGTTATTGGCAACCTTCACCTCGATTGTTAAACCATTTCTAGCACAGCTTGTTTATGCTTTAGGGCTACTGCAAAGTCCCATGCAGCAAGTTTTTACATCCCTGTTTGCTAGAAGCACCAGCATATCCTCCAAGAAAGCCTGCACTCAGCATGGCCTATTTCCTTTCTTTGCCTGTGCATTTCTCCTGCTATCGCTGTTAGCAAGAAAATGTTGGATTTAGTTAACTTTTAGGTCTGAAGCTGCATGGCTGATTATCTGCATTGCATTGTCCTTGGTGTCAAGTTAGCAAAAGCTGAGAAGAATCCATTGTCACATTAATACTTGGGTGAGTTTACTCATCAGTTTGTACTGTGTGCATGTGTAAATGGAGGCCAGATCTTGCTACCAAATGGAGTCTAATACTGCTGTATAAATGTGTGTAATACTGGGGCATTTGCCCTGCAGGACTGACATGCTGGAACAAGGCGGGCACTGGGGGTGAGAGAGCCCCGTGCTTCCTCCTCCTCGTGTGCGAGTTCCTGCAGTGCCGTAAGAGCCAGAGCTGTGAGCTTTTCCTTCGAGGGCTGGGCACGGCCACGGCAGATGGAGGCAAGGGAGCAGGAGGCTTCAGGACAGGGCTCTGTGGTGCAGCGAGAGCAGCAGCTCCCGAGCAGCTCTGCACTACAGGAAGGCTCCAGCTCCTGGCAGCACTTGCTGCTCCAAGGACCACTGTGGTCTCGTCCAGAGCATGTGCTGGGTGGGCTCAGACAAGCAAACAGTGCTGTAGAGAGCTGGTGACAACTCCTGAGGCCTCTTCTCCACTAAGTAAGCCATAATGTAACTTTGCTGCCATAGGTTTGTCTGTGAGTGGTCTGTGATTTTGTCTTGAAGATCGGTGCAAATTGGATGATTGGCTGTAGAGTGTGTGCATCTGTCTCTTCTAAGGCAGATGGAGGACTGCAGATCTCCATCCAGAATGTGACCCACAGTGTAACCGGGAGCATATGCTGTGCCATTGGTGATGCATGTGGCATTGGACTAGTGGCCCATTTGTCTGCAGCTTGTCCCCATATGATTTCTTGCATGCCCCGAGGCAGGGTTGGTCTGTGTTACTCGAGTTCCAGAAGGCTGCGATGCAGTGAGAGTGGCATAACAAGTAGTTCTGACCTGTAAGGGCGCTGGTTCCCAAATGCCTCCCAAGCAAGGCTGCTGCTCTCTCTTTGGCTATGCCAAGCAGCACATCTTGCTGCATATGTGGTCACCAGGGTGTGCAGATTGCACTGCACCAAAAGTCTCCACCACCAGTGCTGGCTGAATAATGTATTTTCACAACAGATATTATTCTGCATCTGCCTTGTGACTTTTAATTTCAATTTTCTCTGGGAGCGTTTGGGCAATGATTGTTATCCGGTATGTGCCAGATTATCACCATTGCCCGAGTGTTTCTTTTTGTCAGATTGAGTTTTCCTTTTCTCCAAGGAATTTGCGGCTTTTAAGCAGAAAATAGTTACATTTCTTAGCTGTTTGCCTGTGTGGTTAAAGCAGGGCAATGCATGAGGCCAGGACCTCGCTTTGCTTTCAGAACTGATCCCGTCAATGCTTCCTGGCAGTGTTTCCTTTCGCACAGCACCAGGTCAGGACTGTTTCAGCATTTTGCTGGTAGTCAAGGGTGAGTCCAGCCATCCAGGTTGCCCCTGCTGTCCCCATATGGAGGATGCTCCAGCAGACTGAGGTCAGAGTGTGTTATGTGGCCGTGAGCTGAGCCATACACAGTCACTTCTTGTCTCTGGGCAGAGGACTTTGCTCCTCTGTTCCATTAAGTTACCAAGAGTGATCGTTGCTGAAATTACTCTGTTAAGTAATCCAGAAGTTTGCCTTTTCTTCCTTTCTTTCCTGAGTTCAGAAGTTGGTAACCTAAGCACCCAGCCGTGCTGTGCATCCCTTAGTGCTGTGTGTGTTACTGGCAGGGCCTGGGGCTTGGGTCCGGAAGGTCTGGCTTGTTTGTTCCCCTGGGTCTGGAGGAATAGAGATTTTATTTATTTTATTATTTTTGATTTTTTTAATTTAAAAGCTATCCAGCAGTTTGTCAGTTGAAGCAGAAGACAATCCTTTGCACCGATACGTACTCATGTGCACATGCTGATCAGCTGAAGTGTTAAAGCTCAAGGTGAGTGCTCCAGCCTTTAATCAGTGACCAGTCATTGATTTTAGCATATCCACAAGTTTCAGGAAGTAGTTCCTCCATTGCATCCAGCTTTTAGAGTACCTTTAGACACTAGAGATACTTTTCAATGTGTAATTGATGAGGTAAATGGTCTCTTAATAGCATGTGCTAAAGAGAGATGTGAAAAGCAGCTGAGCAATATTGCCACTTCTGGGGGTTACAGGTGGTGGGTACTATCAGTCAGAACTGGAAAACACAGAACTGTAACCTTTTATAAGTACTGAGCGAAACACTGAGTTACTGCTGGTCAATTAAAAGCAGTTTGGGTGCTTAATAGTTGTTTCTGATGATACTCATACACAGATGAGTGAGGAGCTACTTGAGGCAATGTGTGTGCAGCTGTCCAGCCAGAACTGAAGCAGCCTCTGGTGAAGGTGAATGCAGAGAGGCTTATGTGGCAGAGGAGCTCAGCAGATGACAGGGGGCTTGTCCATAGACTGAAAGAGGAGCCCGGGATGGGTGTGGGGTATTACAAAACAGCAGATGTCACAGGGATGGAGCAAAGGTTTAAAATGGAAGGGATCAGCCATGAGAGAGTGATGGCCAGATGGAAATCCAGCTAAGGCCCTGAAGTGGAATTATGTAAGGCAAACATCAATGAGAATCAGCTGGGGAGCAAGAACAGCCAGCAGCCAGGCTTGTTTCTGGTCTCTTGCCATAGATGAGACATGTTTTAGGGTGTGCATGATGACTAGAGGCTGTGATAGCTTTAGCTGTAGCTCTTTTGTCTCCAGCCATTGTGAATGAGTTCTGTGCTTAGTTCTCTGCTCTGGTGCATTGCAGGATTTTTAGGGTAAATATTTTTTCCATCAGTGTAACCCACCAATTGCCAACATCTCGAGGCGGCAGGATGGGGTGGTGAATATGCCATTCTTCTGCTGGTGGCTAACAGAAACGCTTAAGAAGAAAATTTCATCTTTGTTCTACATAGTGCTGTGCTAGCAAGTGCTTTCCAACAGGCTGTAATTCCCAGAGCAGTGGGGCAGGAGCTGCTCCATGATCCAGGAGCAGGCTCCCATGTAGTGGGTTGGATGCAAGGCACCCACCAAAGCCTCTCTTATCACTCGCCTCCACAGCTGGACAGAGGAGAGAAAATACAAAAAAGGGTTGAGATAAGGACCAGGAGAGATCGCTCGTCAAATACTGTCACAGGCAAAAGAGAGTCTTATTAGAGATACTAATTGAATTTATGGCTAAATAGTCAGAGCAGGATAATGAGAAACAACATAAAACCTTAAAAACATCATCTTCCCACACCCTCCTTCCCAGCTCTACCTCCTACCCCATCTGTGCAGGGACACAGGCAATGGGGGTGACAATCAGTTCATCAGGGAAAGCAGTCGCTCCCCTGCTGCTCCATGGGGTCTCTCCCATGGGAGACAGTTCTCCATGAACTTTTGCAGCATGAGTCCGTCTCACAGGCAGCAGATCCCTGTGAATTACTGCAGTGCGAGTCCATCCCACAGGCAACACTCCCCATCACACTGCTGCAGTCTGAATCCCTCCAGTGGGTGAAAGTCCCTTCAGGCTGCTGCAGCGTGGGCCACCCTACCACGGGTACAGCCTTTCAGGGACAAGCTGCTCCAGCAGGGGCTCCTCCTTCCACAGGCCTCCCACGGGGTCACAGCCTCCTCACAGGCATCCCCCTGCTCTGGCATGGGTCTCCTCCACAGGCTGCAGGTGGATCTTTGCATCCCCATGGATCTCCATGGGCTGCAGGGGCACAGCTGCCTCACCATGGTCGCAGAGCAATCCCAGCTCCTGTGCCTGGAACACCTTCTCCCCCTCCTTCTTCACTGACCTCGGTGTTTGCAGAGTTGTTCCTTTCACGTACTCTCACTCCACTCTCCTCTGGCTGCAATTACAACTGTGCAAAAACTTATTTTTTTCTTTTTTCTGAAATACATGATCACAGAGGCACCACCACCATTTCTCATGGGCTCAGCCTCGTCCTGAAGCACATCCATCTTTGGAGCTGCCAGGGACTGGCTCTGCCAGACATGGAGGAAGCTGCCAGCAGCTTCTTGCAGAAGCCGCTGCTCTGCCCCCCACCCTGCTACCAAAGCTTTGCCTTGCAAACCCAGTACAGTTGTATTTCATTGTTGGTCTGTCTGCACAGGCTATTAATGGTGGGGATCTGCCACCTCTTTGTTCCCCAGTACAAAGGTAAAAAGGACGTCTGCAGCTCCACGTCCAGTTTTTGGGGGTAAGGAGAGGAGTAAGCAGCAAAGGATGCACAAACCCAACTCCCATTCTGCCACGTGCCAGGTTTCCACAAGACAGGAACATAACGCACCCTACCTCTGCTCAGAAGAGTGTGGGGAGCCTAAAATTCTCTGTGCTAATTCAGTCAGACTGCCCAATGATACGGCCGAACTGTCAGCAGCCTAAATAGCTTTTCATGGCTGTCATTGTGGTTGGGGAATTGCTTCATGTCTGGGTTTCTTGCCAGAGCCTGAGGAAAGGAAGTAGCCAAGACCAGGTGAGAAGCGGTGTAAGGTAGGTGATTAATTTCTGGATTCTTTTGCCACTCACAGAGCAGCTGCTAATGGGCTGGGCTTGGGGAGTCTGGTTTACAGGCACTTGGAAGTGCTGATACCATCTGGTGAAATGTTTGGTGTCTTTTTAAGAGAAAAAAATGAAAGTATTTCTGTTACAACCGTGAATAAAGAGCCTGGGCACAGCAGTGACTGCCTAGTAGCAGAGGGACAGAGGCTGCAGGCAGGTTTGTATCCTCCATGGAGCTGGAGAAATGGCAGGATTACTTTGCCTGCACGTTCACTGCTTTGAGGGAGGAACAGGGTAGGAGAAATTAATGTAATAGGAAACAGAAGCACAGACTTGAGACTGTGCTTATTTTGTTGCCGTGGTGAAATAAAGCAGGGACATTTGATGATTTTTTTAAAATGTATTTATTTAAAGAAAAAAATGTGGCAAATCTTATCAGAAGAGTTCAGGTTTCTGGCAGCTTTACAAGTCAGGTACCCTGTGCCTACATACAGTATTAATAATGGCTTTGCAGTATTTTTGGTTAAAATTTACATTCATTAAAAATTCTTCAAAGCACTCCGTAATTGGTGAGCAGCATATGAAAGGTTAATGAACATTGAACATGTTTTACAGTTACCTTTGAGAAGGACCCTTTACATCCGTAAATGCCTGCCTGAGGTGGCCTCTGCTTTAGGACTTTAAAGCTTAAAGAAATCCTATATACAGAAGAAATTCTTCCATGTTACGGTGACGAGGCCCTAGCAGAGGTTGCCCAGAGAAGCTGAGGCAGCCCCACCCCTGGAATTGTCCAAGGCCAGGTTGGATGGGGTTTGGAACAACCTGCTCTAGTGGAAGGTGTCCCTGCAGGGGATGGGATGAGAAAAGCTTTGGGGTCCCTTCCAACCCAAACCATTCTCTGATTCTACGATTGTACATGTTGAAAAAGGAGGCTGTGGCCTTATGTGCTTAGGTACAAACCTCCCACCTATTCTTCTGAACATACCAGTTTAGTCATTTATTCTTTCCTTTGTGCTTTCACAAGAAGCCCTTGTGCCCTTCAAAATCTCCGTAGGAGTTTGTGGTCAGTTTCCAGAATAAACAGGGATGGAAACCCGAGCAGTTTGGTGCATCCCTACTTGCTGCTGGAATGATTGTGGATTTGACTGACGGGGTTTTGTTCCTAAACACAAGAAAAGTTTTATTCCAGTGCCACACTCACGCGTAGCAGTGGGGCCGTGTGCGTGGCTGATCCAGCAGATGGGGCAGTGTCTTCATAAAGTAAATATATAGTAGCAGTCCTTAAGGATGTGGCCCTTCTGGGAGTGCTTGCATGTTTATGTATCAAAACCATTTACAGAGAGGGAGGGCCCTTTTAATGCCGTTGAACTGCTATGGAAAAATTTTGGTTTCAAGACCATTTAATTAAGGTTAATGAAGTCTGGGACTTGGGCACTGTATCTCGTGCAGTAACGCACGTCTCTGTTCTTGATAGATGTCTTCCATTTGCAACAGTAGTTACATACTGGGGACTCAAATCCCCATTGTCCCCATGCCTTCAGAGTAGGGCAGGCTCTTGTCTTAATTTTACATTATAATCCTTTCCAAATGGAGACATAATGACATAATTCATTGTTGCATTTTGAAACAGTGTGGTCAGCGTGAGGATTTGATCGAGCAGTTCCACTCTTCCAAAAGTACTAAGATGCTTGCAGATATTTGATATTGAGCTATTTTGGCTCTCAATTGCAAAATGAATAGGTCAGGCAAGGCCTTTGAAAGGAACTTAATAGATACATCTCACAGTCACAGAGAAGCAGGAAACTCTTCTGCTAAAATGAGACTGGGTTTATGAAAGGTCGCAGTTAACCTTTTAAAGTAAGTTTTTGCAGGTCTGCAGAGCAAATACTGCATTTTTAATGGGTATGGGTAGAATCTCTGTTTTACTGATAATGCTCCAAGTTTTATTTCTTCTCCAAATTGTAACAGAGCTTCTTGTAAGCTAAGCAGCCAGCCTTAAGGCTTTTGCTTTATTGCTTCATAGTGAACTACTGAAATAGCAAGACATTGAGCAGTAAGTACAAGAAGCAGCATAAGCTGCCAAAATAACAGCAAAATACTTTATTGCTGTTGTTATTATTATTACTATTGGTGACTTTTAAGTGCTGTCATCATTTTTTCAGAGACTGTTGTGACACAAATAGCCACCCAAGTTGGCTTAACTTAAAAGTTCATTTTGTTTGCCTCTATAAGCACCAATCACTTACAAATTTAGGGAAGGGTCTAAAAAGGACTTCATATAGATACCGGTGTAGGTGGGTGTACAGGTGTCTGTACATATTTAGCTATCTATTTATCTATCTTTACATACAGATATATGAAACGCTTATAATAACTATACTTTCCTCCATTCCTAAGCTTCTCCCAGCTTTTCTGCTGTATTTGGTGTTGCACATGTGACACAGGGGATGGGTTAGAAACCTCTGGTGGGGAGACAGGAGTTCAAATGCAGTCTTGGGCCTGGCATCTAAATCAAAACAAGCTTCTTCCAGGCTCCTAAAGCTTGCTCTGAGCCAACAGACACTTCTCTAGGCTACGTGGGCTGGGGTTCTCAGTAAATAAGTGACAGTGTCATTACATCATATGGAAAGTTTAGATTGGGAAAGCTGAAATTGTCCTCGCTAAACGTTGGCATGTCCTTGTATTTGGTAACGTAGAGGCCCAGAGGATGTTTGTCATTGAGTATCAGAGCAGGAAGGAATGCAGGGTGGGGTCAGGACAGGATCTGCACCCTGTTATGCTCCTGCCCTGACAGAAGCTCAGCAAGCTCCTGTTGCTCCGTCAGGCCCCTGCAGGAAAGCTTTGAACAATGGTCAATGCAGGAGAGATGTCACAGGTGATGGAGCGTGTTTGTGCCAAGGCACAATGCAGAAGTGAGCCCTGGCTCCAGTGAATGCCACGTATTTTATGAGTTTTCCGTGTGTTTTCAAAAGTATCCCTTGGAATGCAGAACTGAGGACTAAAACTAATAGCAGGCTCTGTCAGTACTGAGTGGTTTACACTGTAATGGTAGAATTCAGTGGCCTCTTCACTTCAAAGGTGTCAACTGAAAGATGTTGCGATGAAAAAGAGGTGGAGATGAACAGTGCTTTGAGAGAGCAGAAATGAAGGTTGCGGGCAATACTGAAGAAGAAGCAGATGCAGGTGGTGAGGGAGTTGGGTTTTTGCGAGAAGAGAGTGCTTCTCAGGAGCAGAGAGCCAGCGGGCTCTCCGGGGACAGCAGTGCTGGGGATGAGGGGAGTCTGTGCCCTGCACAGCTCCCTGGCCCCGTGATGGAGAGTTGTCCCAGTGGCTGTAGCTTGGGGGCCGAGTCTCCATCCTCTCAGCTTACCATGGGAGCCTATCCCAGCCCAGCAGAGCCGCTGGAAATCTCCCTGTATTCGTGCAAGAGCAGCTGTGCATGCAGAATATAGCTCTGGCTTTGGGGGAGTTCATTAGAACATACAATTCAAAACCAAAGGAACTCTCCAGACCTGAAGGCCGATAGGAAATCAGACAGAGTCAGGGTGCCACCAGGTGTAAGGACACTTTCCCTCTGTGTCTCCCTTCTCCCTCTCGTTCTTTCCCCCATTCCTTTTCCATTTTCCTTCCTCCTTCTGTGTCGGCGCGCCGAGCTTTGCCGAAGAGGCGAATGGAGGCGAATGCGGCCGGAAATAGCCGAGCGTGGCCGAAAGTAGCCGAAGCTGGCCGAGGAGCCGAGTCCAGCCGAGCTCTGCCGAGCTCTGCCGAGCGCAGCAGCCCGGGCGGGGCTGAGCCGGGGCGGAGCCGGGGCGCCGGGAGGATCCCCTCCTGTCCCTCTCTCTCCCGCTCCATGCTCCTGCCCGTGTTCAGTTACCTCTCTTTCCCCCGTTTCCGTGTCCCCCCCAAACCCGGCTCCTTCCTGTCCTGTCCCTGCCCCGCTGCTCCGTTCCATTCCCCCTCTCTCCCTCCTCTGTGCCCCGTCCCTCTTGCTGCCCTGCCGGCCTTTCCCTTCCCCGCCCGCTTTCCTCCGCAGCCCGACCTCCCTCCCCGCCCTTTCGCATGTCCCGCTCTCCCTCCTCTCTTCCCGTCGCCCCTTCGCTTCTTTCCCCCGCAGCCGTGGAGCTCGGGGCGCCTGCCAAAATGAAGACCTGTCAAATCCTAGCTCTTGCCTTTTGTTTAACGTGTTCTTACTTCCTATTTATGTCATCACAGAAAGCAAGGAAAGAAGAAATGTGACTGGTTCCCACTATTGCTCCGTGCAGGCATTTTTAAAGGCTGCTGTACTTCTGTCCTCTTTTTCCACTCCAAGCTTGACTTTTCCCCTCCTTTTTCGAGGTCTGCTGCTTTGGGTGTCCCAAGCAGGGCTGGGTTCTTCGGCAGGGGTCTTAGGACTCGCTACTGCTTCTGCTTTTTGCGAAGGTGTAGCAAAGTGTGCCGGCAAAAGGACTGTTTTCTCCAGGGGAAAGCTTTCTCTCAATGACCATCAATGCACATACGTGTTTTAATCGTGTACCCAGATGGATTAAGAAAAGCCGACACCCGTAGCAGATTTCTGTTGTATCTGTGTCTGTGAGAAGTGGGCTGTGTGCTGGAGACAGAGAGACGCTGTTGGAGAGTGGCAACAGCGGCAGGTGTGAGCTGTGAGGATGAGAAGGGCTCAGAGCAGCCCCAGGTGTGAGCTGTGAGGATGAGGAGGGCTCAGAGCAGCCCCCGGTGTGAGCTGTGAGGATGATGAGGAGGGGGTGGCTCCTCCGGCAGCTGATTTAGGGGGTTTTCCTCGCATCGCTTTTGCACGGAGCTGCTGGAGGAGAGGAGTTTATGGGGGGCTCCCGGGGCTGTCTCCTGGAAGGACGGTGGGCGCTTCGCACAGGGTCCGGGGGATCACCTGGAAACCCACCTGGATACGTGGAGCCTTGCTCAGAGGAGGAGCCGAGGGACAAACCTTTATGCCGAGAAGCAGCAGCCGAGCAGGTGAGCCGGTGCGCCTTTTCAGCCGGGGCTTTTCTCCTTTCCCTTTGAAACTTCGTCATCCTGAGGTTGAATTGGAGGGGGCAGTCCTGTGGTCCCGCCTTTTAAGGGGTTTGGACTGAGGTAAGAAGCCCCCTTTTGCCATCGTTTGAGGCAAGCCGCTTCTTTTCTGCTCTTCTAGGGGACGCAGGAAGGGAGCTGCAGCCGTGGCAGCGCTGGCAGGGCGGGGATCGGGCTGTGCCGCTGCATTCGGGGCGCTTCGTCTGCCCCCGGCCCGGCAGCGAAGGGTGCGGCGCGGAGCCCTGCCGGCAGTGCCGGGGCTGGCCGTGGCGGAAGGGGAGCTGGGCGCGGCTGGGCTGCCGCGGGCCCGCCGGAGCCGCGCCGGTGCGAGCCGTGCGGAGCCGAGCGGAGCTTTGGCCGGGCCGGCGGGCGGGGGAGGCGGCGCGGGCAGGGCCTGTGCCGGCCGGTGCCGCCGCTCCGGGCGCGGGGCTCGGGCGCCGCCGGGGCCCCCCAGGCGCGGTGCCGGCCCCGCCGGGCCGGGGGCAGCGGGCGGGGGTCTGCCGGCGCGGCGCCGCCTCTGCCTGCCGGAGGAGCCGCTTTCCTGCCGGAGCCGCGCTGCGCCCGGGGCCGGGAGCGCGGCTTCGCATCTTCCAGCCTCCCTCGCTGCGCTGCTTTTGAGGCACTCCTGAGGAATGTTTTGGGTCGTTTTCTTTTGTTCGTAGTTGTTGTAGGAGAAGGGTCACGGTGTACTTGTTGGTTGTTACGGTTCTTGGTTCAGGTGCTGTGACAAGGGTTTTTTTGGATTGAGTTGGTTGTTGGATTTTTTTTTTTTTTTTGTGCGATATGTTGGATGTTTTGTTTGGATTATTTTCATGTTGTGAAAATATAATTGTAGTTATCTTCTTAAAGGATATGTTTTTTTAAGGTTTACACTGATTTTTATGGGTCGTAGCATGAAGTACAGGGTTGGTTTTTAATTAGGATGTGGTTTTTAATTAGGATGCTTTTATTAGCATGAGTATGTAGTGTTAGTTTTGGTGGGCTTGAGGTAGTGTGCTGTAGTGAATTAGTGAGGTTTTTTTTTAATCTTGGTAATTGCATTTTTTAAATTTTCCTATAGTGGTTTTATTCATTTGGTTTGTTTAATTGTTGTGGACGTTTTATTGTTACCGGTAATTTGGGACTTATTGTTTGTGGTTACATTTCTCTTTTGGTGATGTGTTTATTTCTAGGTGGTATTTGTATTTTGATGGTTTGAGGCATTATGGGTTTATTGAGTTAGGAATAATTTTTTTGTTGTTACTGTATTTATTTGGGTTTTTGTTTCAGTTTGATGTATTTGTTGGTTGCTTTTTATCAGTGTTTTTTTTAGGAACTTGTGTATTTATACAGTGGATTTTTTTAGGTAGTTATTTATTTGGGTGCTTCTCTTTTTATTGTCTAGTGGTTTAGGTTTTTGTTAATCTCCTTTATTAGTTTGGTTTTTAAAGCTAACTTAGCAGAATGCTGGTTACTCTTTGAGTTAGTGTAGAGGTATGGTTTTAATTTTTAGCAGCTTTCAGGGTCTGTTGTATGGTTTGAAGTTTAGTAAGTTGGTTGGACTTCTTTTTCTAGTGGGTTTTGTGATTTGTTTTGTGGGTTTCTCTAGGGCTGTTTTTTATTTTTGTTTCATTTTTGTGATGTGTCTCACTGACAACTGTTGGTGAAAAGAGTGTGGTGTGGGGTTGTTTTTGCTGGTAGGTAGTTCTATGGTGGTGTATTTTTAGTTTCTGTTGTTTGTTTTTGGGTTTCTTTTGTTAAAGTTTTCATTTTGGGGTTAATTTGTAATTATTTTTAAGGTTTTAGGGCGATTGAGATTTTTTTTATATGGATGTCCTGTATGATAACAGTTAATTTATTTGCTTTATGTGGCATTGATGGAAGGGTAGAGGACATTTTTGTATAGAATGTGTATTTTAATCATAGTACTAAAATAATACCATGGTAAGAGGGGCTGTGTTTTATTGTTTGTTTTTGAGGTGGTTTGGCATTTTCTTCTAAGTTGGGTTTTTTTTTTGTTGGCTCTTTGAGCCATTCTGGCTGTTTTTGATTAAATTGGTGGGACTTTGATGCTTTTTGATTTTGCTTTCTTTTTTTTTTTTTTTTTTGTGGTGTAATAGTCTTTTAGAAGAATTTGGATGATTTTAAAAATATTTTTGTTATACTTTTCATCTAATGTTGTTGGATTATTACAGGTGTTTTGGAGCTTTATTTTTTTGAAGTTTCATTTGGATGAATTTATGCTGGATGGTAGGACTGTGTTTTTATTTTTGGGGCAGTTGGTTGTAGATGTATTGTATGTTTTTCAAGTGAAGGTAAATCGAGGTTTGTATTTGGTTGTTAGAGGAATGGAGAAAAATGTTTTGGTGATGTTAACAGTGGTGTGTTTTTTTGGGGTTTTTGATTTATAGTAAGTCTGGTACAGTAGTGTTTAATGGTGGAGTTCTTTAAGGTATGATAGTTTATAGTTAATTCTTATTGGTTTTAGATTTGTGTGTAGGTTAGAGGAGGTTATTGAAGGGTAAGTGGGTGTTTTAGATGAGTTTTAGTGTTTCAGTTTATAGAGCATTTTTTGGATGGGAGTTACAGTATTTTGAGTTGTTTGGTGTCACTGGTGATGTATTGTTGAGGTGGTAAGAAGTATTTGTTGGGTTTTTTTAAAGAAGGTTTATTGTAGATAGTTTTAGATAGTTGTGGTGGGTTGCTTGATTGTTTTATGTTTTTTAGCCTTTTTGTAGTTATTTGAAATATGTTAGAGTTTTTTGCGTTTATTGAAATACTTGATTTTGAGGAAGTTCCTGTTTAGAATGTATGAATTTTTCTTGGCTTAAAATAAAAAATTTATATTCTAGTTATAGTGAGGATTATTTTTTTTTTCTTTTCTTACTGCTATATTTTGTGATATTTGTGTTAGGTTAGTAGTAGGGATAGCTTTACTTTTACATGTTGAAATGAGGGTCGTGCGTACTGGTGTTCATAAAGGTTTAATATTTTTATGGTTCTGATGTGTTAGGTTAATTAATTTATAACGTTTACAAGACTTTTTTTTGTTTTTATTTCAATACAGGCAGGGTTTTCTTAGTTTTCGGGATTTGTTTGGCATAGATTTTAGAGGCGTAATTGAGGGGATAGGACAGGGTGTCTCTGTTAATCTATTTGGCAATTTGTATACTGGGTAAATAAAATTAATATTTTGGTAGGATTTTGGGGTTTTGTTAGTTTAATTACTTATGAATTTGTGTGCCTGCAGCTGTAGTGTCTCTGCTGCAAGTCTCAGTATCCATTCATGTTTGTGTGCGTCAGGCAGTCCATTCGTGTACCAGCGAGTCCCCCCTGCAAGCGGCCACAGAGCCGCTCCTTCGCTCTCCCAGGAATTCGGGGAGCGGCACACGGCTCTGCGACGAAGCCTTGATCTTTGTCACTTGGAGGTGGCACCAGGGAGCCTCAGGAGCGGCCGAGGAGTTGCTGTAAGTCAGGGAACTACTAGTGAGGGGGACCAGGGTCCACTCGAGTTTTGGGAACGCCACCTCACCTCGCCTGCTCTTCAGCCAGGCAGACCCTGCCAGGAGGGCGTGGGCGAAGCGTGCGGCCCGAGGAGCCCGGCGTTCTCAGGAGAAAAATGGTGAGCAGAGAATTGTTGAGTTGTGGCTGCTGTGCGGCTGAGATCGTGCAGTGATGTTTGGTGTTCTCGATTGTAGCTGAGCACGGGACCACAGCCCGGTGACCATAGGACATTCCCCGCTGGCGAGGCAGCCTCCATTGCCAGGCGACGTGGATTCTCATGCCCAGATGCCCGAGAGATAAGTGGAGGGCTAAGGCCCACAGAGGGGGTGAAAGCGGGGTGCTGGGAGGGCATTTTGAATGAGCTTTGGGGGTGGGGATGTGCAAGAAGTGTCCCCTTAGATCAGCTAAAGGGAAAGTGTCTGTTTTGATCACAGTGCTGAGGTGCTCAGGGCAGAGCAGTTCTGGTGTGTGTCCTGTCACTTGTCTCTGGTGCACTCTGTGTTCTTTGGGTCTCTCAGCTCTTTCTTCTCCTCAAAAGCTCTCTCTCCCTGTCCTGTGTCACGGGTGTCTGCATGTATTTGTCCCACAACTGCTCTGCCCTGCTGCATAGCCTGTAATAGCACAAGTCCTGGGGACTTGAAATTTGTCATTTGCAGGGTGTAGTTGGGCTCTAGATTGTATGGGGAGATTGACATAACATGTTTGGTGATGCTAAGTTGTCCTGCAGCTGTTTGACACTAGTCCTAACTTCCTTTCAGATGCTGACAACTCCAATCAGTGGCAGAGAGCCCCAGTCCTGGGTGAGGGTGTTGCCATGATCAGGTCAGTCATTGTTTGCATTTGCAGGGGCAGCCTGAATGGTGACCATGTTACAGCAGTGTTCTTTGCCTTTATTTTTAGGTGGTCCAGGCAGATAGCAGCAGTCAAGGCCAAGTGTGCCAGGTGAGCAATGGACCAAAGGAGTTTTTTGCTCAGCTTTTAGTTTTTGGTGGAACTGTAAGCATCCACTGTTGTTTGTGTGCTTTAGGGAATCCACTCAGAGTACTTATACCTCTGTCTCCAACTGGCTGATGGACCGGGTTTCATGCACGTGTGGTCTTCCCAGAAGCATTACAGGACCCTGTGACAGAGCCTTCCAATTTTGCATTTCAAGGTCCCCTCCTGGTAACCCACAGGAATGGGCAAGGAGTTGTCGTGAGGCTGGGAAGAGGAGCGAGGGTACCCTCAAGTTGCAGCAATGCCATGTCACCTTGTCTGCCCTTAACCTAGGTGTGCCTTGAGATGACGGTGTCAGAATCCAAGCGCGCCTGAGGTGTGTGGCCCAAGACTTCTTGGGAGACGGTGAGTAGCAGAATTGTCAGGTTCTGGCCCATGTGCTGTTAAGGTAGTGCGCTGACGTTTGGTTTTCTTTCTCTTGGCAGAGCAAGAGATAACAGCCTGATGACAACTGGAACTTCCCAGACAGGCAGGAGGCCTCGTTCTGCACCTGATGGGGATTTGCATCCCCAGATATGTGCAAGATAAGTGGAGAGCTACAACCCACAGAGGGGATGGAAGAGGTGCTGGGTTGGGACTCCCCAGGAGGGGTTTTTGAGTCAGTTTTGGAGATGGGGATGTTCAAGAAGTGTCTCTTAAGGCCACCTAAAGGGAAAGTGTCTGTTTTGATCAAAGTGCTGAGGTGCTCAGGGCAGAGCAGTTCTGGTGTGTGTCCTGTCACTTGTCTCTGGTGCACTCTGTGTTCTTTGGGTCTCTCGGTCCTTTCTTCTCCTCAAAAGCTCTCTCTCCCTGTCCTGTGTCACGGGTGTCTGCACGTATTTGTCCCACAACTGCTCTGCCCTGCTGCATAGCCTGTAATAGCACAAGTCCTGGGGACTTGAAATTTGTCATTTGCAGGGTGTAGTTGGGCTCTAGATTGTATTAGGAGATTGCCTTAATATGTTTGGTGATGCTAAGTTGTCCTGCAGCCATTTGATACTAGTCCTAACTTCCTTTCAAGATGCTGACGACTCCAATCAGTGGCAGAGAGCCCCAGTCCTGGGTGAGGGTGTTGCCATGATCAGGTCAGTCGTTGTTTGCATTTGCAGGGGCAGCCTAAAGGGTGACTGTGTTACAGCAGTGTTCTTTGCCTTTATTTTTAGGAGGTCCAGACAGTTAGCAGCAGTCAAGGCCAAGTGTCCAAGGTGAGCAGTGGACAGAAACAGTTGGTTTTGCTCAGGTCTCAATTTTTGGTGCAATTCTAAGCATTTATTCTTGATTTTGTGCTTTAGGGAATCAACTCCGAGTGCGCATACCTCCGTTACCAACTGGCTGATGGACCAGGTTTCATGCCCTTGTGATCTCGCTGGAAGCATTACAGGACCCTGTGATGGAGCCTTCCAATCCTGCATTTCAAGGTCCCATCCTGGTAGCCCTGAGGGAATGGCCAAGGTGTTGTGGTGAGTCAGGGAGGGATCAAATTCCACTCGTGTTTCAGCAGTGCCATGTTGCCTTGTCTCCACTTAACCTAGGTGTCCCCTGCGATGACGGTGTCAGAATCCAAGCACGCCCAAAGCGTGAGGGCCAAGAACCCGAGCATTCTGAGGAGGATGGTGAGTAGCAGATTTACCAGGTTTTGGCTGATGTGCTGTTCAGATTGTGCACTGATGTTTAGTTTTCTTTCCCTTGGCAGACCAAGAGGTGACAGCTGGAACTTACCAGACAGGGAGATGGCGTTCTTCTGCACCCAACAGGGATTTGCATCCCCAGATATGTGCAAGATAAGTGGAGGGTTATGACCCACAGAGGGGCGTGATAAGCGAGGTGCCAGGTTGGGACTCCCCAGGAGGGGTTTTTGAGTCAGTTTGGAATTGGGGACGTCCAAGAAGTGTCTCCTTAGACCATCTAAAGGCGAAAAGTGTCTGTTTTGACCTTAGTGCTGAGGCATGCAGGGCAGAGCAGTTCCAATGAGTGTCCTGTCACATGTCTCTGGTGCACTCTGTGTTGTTTGGGTCTCTCGGTCCTTGCAGATATTCTTCTCATCAAGAGCTCTCTCTCCCTGTCCTGTCCCCTGGTTTGTCACATCCTGTCCTGTGTCACAGGTGTCTGCACGTATTTGTCCCACAACTGCTCTGCCCTGCTGCATAGCCTGTAATAGCACAAGTCCTGGGGACTTGAAATTTGTCATTTGCAGGGTGTAGTTGGGCTCTAGATTGTATTAGGAGATTGCCTTAATATGTTTGGTGCTGTTAAGTTGTCCTGCAGCTGTTTGACACTAGTCCTAACTTCCTTTCAGATGCAGACAGTTCAGGTCAGTGGCAGAGGGCCCCATTGTTGCGTGAGGATTTTCCCATGATCAGGTCAGTCATTGTTTGCATTTGCAGGGGCAGCCTGAATGGTGACCATGTTACAGCAGTGTTCTTTGCCTTTATTTTTAGGTGGTCCAGGCAGATAGCAGCAGTCAAGGCCAAGTGTGCCAGGTGAGCAATGGACCAAAGGAGTTTTTTGCTCAGCTTTTAGTTTTTGGTGGAACTGTAAGCATCCACTGTTGTTTGTGTGCTTTAGGGAATCCACTCAGAGTACTTATACCTCTGTCTCCAACAGCTGATGGACCGGGTTTCATGCACGTGTGGTCTTGCCAGAAGCATTACAGGACCCTGTGACAGAGCTTTCCAATTCTGCATTTCAAGGACCCTTCCTGGTAACCCACAGGAATGGGCAAGGAGTTGTGGTGAGGCAGGGAAGAGGAGCGAGGGTACCCTCAAGTTGCAGCAGTGCCATGTCACCTTGTCTGCCCTTAACCTAGGTGTGCCTTGAGATGACGGTGTCAGAATCCGAGCGCGCCTGAGGTGTGTGGCCCAAGACTTCTTAGGAGACGGTGAGTAGCAGAATTGTCAGGTTCTGGCCCATGTGCTGTTAAGGTAGTGCGCTGACGTTTGGTTTTCTTTCTCTTGGCAGAGCAAGAGATAACAGCCTGATGACAACTGGAACTTCCCAGACAGGCAGGAGGCCTCGTTCTGCACCTGATGGGGATTTGCATCCCCAGATATGTGCAAGATAAGTGGAGAGCTACAACCCACAGAGGGGATGGAAGAGGTGCTGGGTTGGGACTCCCCAGGAGGGGTTTTTGAGTCAGTTTTGGAGATGGGGATGTTCAAGAAGTGTCTCCTAAGGCCACCTAAAGGGAAAGTGTCTGTTTTGATCAAAGTGCTGAGGTGCTCAGGGCAGAGCAGTTCTGGTGTGTGTCCTGTCACTTGTCTCTGGTGCACTCTGTGTTCTTTGGGTCTCTCAGCTCTTTCTTCTACTCAAAAGCTCTCTCTCCCTGTCCTGTGTCACGGGTCTCTGCACGTATTTGTCCCACAACTGCTCTGCCCTGCTGCATAGCCTGTAATAGCACAAGTCCTGGGGACTTGAAATTTGTCATTTGCAGGGTGTAGTTGGGCTCTAGATTGTATTAGGAGATTGTCTTAATATGTTTGGTGCTGTTAAGTTGTCCTGCAGCTGTTTGACACTAGTCCTAACTTCCTTTCAGATGCAGACAATTCAGGTCAGTGGCAGAGGGCCCCATTGTTGTGTGAGGATTTTCCCATGATCAGGTCAGTCATTGTTTGCATTTGCAGGGGCAGTCTAAATGGTGACCATGTTACAGCAGTGTTCTTTGCCGTTATTTTTAGGAGGTCCAGACAGATAGCAGCAGTCAAGGCCCTGTGTGCCAGGTGAGCAGTGGACAGAAGCAGTTGTTCTTGCTCAGGTTTCAGGTTTCGGTGCAATTCTAAGCATCCACTGTTGTTTGTGTGCTTTAGGGAATCCACTCAGGATATGCCAAGCCCCTGTCACCAACAGCTGATGGCCTGGATTTCCTGTGCTTGTGAGCTCTCGGGAAGTATTGCAGGACTCTGAGATGAAGCCTTGAAATTTTGTATTTTAAGATTGCATCAGGGTTGCCTTTGGCAATGGCTGAGGAGTTGTGGTGAGACGCCGAGGTAGGGAGGGGGAGCCAAGGTCCACTCGTGTTTCAGCAATGCCTAGTCTCTTTGTCTCTTCTTAACCCTGGCAGACCCTGCGATGACGGTGGCAGCCTCTGAGCCTGGCCAAAATGTGCGGCCCGAGCGTTCTCAGGAGAATGGTGAGTAGCAGGATTGCTGGGTTTTGTCCATTGTGCAGCTAAGATCATGCAGTGATGTTTGGTGTTCTCGATTGTAGCTGAGCACGGGACCACAGCCCGGTGACCATAGGACATTCCCCGCTGGCGAGGCAGCCTCCATTGCCAGGCGACGTGGATTCTCATCCCCAGATGCCAGAGAGATAAGTGGAGGGCTAAGGCCCACAGAGGGGGTGAAAGCGGGGTGCTGGGAGGGCCTTTAGGATCAGCTTTTGGGGGTGGGGATGTGCAAGAAGTGTCCCCTTAGGCCAGCTAAAGGGAAAGTGACTGTTTTGATCACAGTGCTGAGGTGCTCAGGGCAGAGCAGTTCTGGTGTGTGTCCTGTCACTTGTCTCTGGTGCACTCTGTGTTCTTTGGGTCTCTCGGTCCTTTCTTCTCCTCAAAAGCTCTCTCTCCCTGTCCTGTGTCATGGGTGTCTGCACGTATTTGTCCCACAACTGCTCTGCCCTGCTGCATAGCCTGTAATAGCACAAGTCCTGGGGACTTGAAATTTGTCATTTGCAGGGTGTAGTTGGGCTCTAGATTGTATGGGGAGATTGACATAACATGTTTGGTGATGCTAAATTGTCTTGCAGCCGTTTGACACTAGTCCTAACTTAATTTCAGATGCTGACGGTTCAAATCTGTGGCAGAGAGCACTAGTCCTGGGGGAGGGTTTTCTTGTATCTTGTATCTCTGTCGGCTTACGTTGTATGCACTTATGTTGCACCTATCTGTGTCGGCTTCTAATGTATGTGTGTATGTTGCGCCTACCTGTGTTGCCTTATGTTGTTTGTGCTTATACTGTATGTACCTACGTTGCCTTATGTTGTTTGTGCTTATACTGTATGTACCTACGTTGCCTTATGTTGTTTGTGCTTATACTGTATGTACCTACGTTGGCTTATGTTGTTTGTGCTTACACTGTATGTACCTACGTTGCCTTATGTTATATGCACCTCTGTTGTGGCAATTATGATCGGAGCTGCCTTGCCCGGGCACGTAGTCACACTCAGGTAGAGCAGTTATAAAGCTTTGCCGTTCATCTGTTCTCTACGGGGTTTGGGGTACAACCCTGATGGGCCCAGAGTTGGTATATCTCCTAGCTCTCAGATAGTCAGTCACTGACCGCCTCCCCTTGTCTCGTAGGTCCCCGGGTCCCTACAGAATTTCCTGGAATCTACCATTTGACATGGAGGTCCTGCGGTCAGAAGAAGCGTTTAAGCATATTCTTCAGTGCAGCGTTTCACGTAAGGGTGGCAGCCAGCGTGTCAGCAGAAGAATGTGTGAGAGTGTGACTGTCTGTGTCTGTCTGTGAGAGTTTGTGTGTGCTTGTGTCTGCAGCTGTGTGTGTGTGTGTGTGTGGAGCAGTTCCAACCTTGTGTGTATGGCCTTTGCCTTTCCGGGGGGGTTTTCATCAGGCAGGAGGATTTTTTGGGAGTCTCCGGAGCGAGTTGCCGTGAATGTGAGTTTGTGCGTAACGCGAAGGGGGCGTGCACGTCGGCGGAGCGTTTTGCGCCGTTTTTGTTCCGGGTGCGTCATAACAATAAAAGCGTTGTGGACTTTTCTGAAATGGAGACACGGTTATATTGTGTCAATATGTATTTGGCTTGTAATACATTATATTGTTCTGTCTTTGCAGTTGTTCCTGTCTATTGATGTATTTTGCTGTATGTAAATTGGACTTGTACTTGTGTGCCTAGGTATGATGTATTCTTTGTTTTATTTGTCTCTGTACTTGCATTTGTATACGTTGTTTCCCTGTGTATTGCTGAAGTTTAAATTAAGGGAATAAAGATTAATCAGCCCTAATAATGATGCCTCTTACCCTCTGTCCTGCCCACCATTCATCTCTTGTCTTTCTTTGGTGTGGTTGAGTCGTATCATTCTCACCCTTTTTCTCCCTTTGCCTCTTACTTTCCTCTTTAGTCTATTCCTCACTTTATCCTTCCATGTGTAACTCTTTGTCTCTGGCTGTGTTTTCCTTTGTTTCCATTTCTAACACATCTCTATGTTTCTCTAACCCTATTTCCTTCTCACCCTGTCTATTTTCTTCCATTCCTCTACATGTATTTCCCCATGTCTCTTTGTCTCTTTCAATCTAGGTTTCACTATGTTTTCTTCTTTTTTTTCCTCTTTGTCAGCCTTTGTCTTTCTAACACTTGCTATCATTGTCTTTGTCTCTGACCCTTTTTCCTTTTCTGTCCAACTTCAACTTTTTTGTCTAACTCTCTATTTCTTTCTCTCTTGAACCCTACCTTGTGTTCAGTCTCTCCATTTGTTTTCCTGTAGGTTTTCAGCTCTATTTCTTCTTTTTCTTGTCTCTCTATTTCCTTTTCTCTTTCATTTCAAGTGCTTCCTTTTCTGTTTGTCTTTCACTCTTTTTCTCTTTACCCCTCCTTTCTTTCCTCTTTCTCTGCCTTTCTCTTTCTAATCTGACTTTTTTGGTTTTTCTTTTTATCTCTGACTCTTATTTTTCTTGCTTTGTTTTCTTTCTTCTTCTCACTCTCTCCTCTTCCTTTTCTTCTCAGTTTTTCTTCTCGCTCTCTCCTCTTTCTTCTCGCTCTCTTCTCTTTCTTCTCACTCTCTTCTTTCTTCTTCTTCTCCCTCCCTCCTCTTTTCCTTCCTCTTACTCTCTCCTCCTCACTCTCTCCTCTTTTTCTTCCTCTTACGCTCTCCTCCTCTCTCCTCTTCTTCTTCCTCTTAGGCTAAATACTTATATCAGACATTTTAAACAGCTCTTTTATACAGAAGTGAATACATTAAAAGAGAAAGGGAAAGAAAATAACTGGTAATATATTTCAAAAGTCAAACCAGTATTTAATTTCTGCATCAAGTATTGCAATCAAAGACACCTAAAAGATTCACCTTTCCATAAAATCAAGGTTTTAGTTATTGAGATGGTGGTTTACTTATTTAGGTGGTTGTTTTTTGTCCTTCTAACAGCTTGTATTTTTAACTGTTTAGTCCATCAGCAGACAGACACCCTGTCCATCTTAACATAGGCTAAAATGGCCATAAAAATAGTGCAGGTGATGACATTGGTTAGCAAACTTTTCTTCTTCATCATCATCATCTCACATTAACATAGAGAGACGAAAGGCACAAGGAATTCAAATTATTAGCTTTGAGAACTGAAATAAAAATCTTCTTTCCACAATTAGCCTACATATAGTGGCATTAGAAATACCACTTTAAGTTCTGAAAGTACTGGAAGGAATTTATACCCAAAGGATCCTAATTCTTTGGTAAGTCAAAGCTGCCATTTGTACCTGTGAACACTATCACTTGGAGAAAATGCAACACTTAGGAAGAGTTTTAATTGTTTTTTTCATTACTTGACTGTGTCATTTTTTCTGAAGTTTTTACAGCTTCTTGCATTCAAATGAAGGAAGATTAAGGCTGGATGGTTAAGATTGTAATGCAGCATTTCAAAGTAATATTTGTGAAGATGTACTAGAAACTGCATTGCTTAGAAACCTATTATTTCAGTAATCCTTTCTCAGAACTTCACAAAGGTCCTTTTATTGTGTCTCTGATAAATAAAATGTGATTTCTATTTAGAAAGAATTAAGGTAGTGAAGACTAACTAGAGAAGAACATGCAACCTTATAGATACTGAGGCAAAAAATAAAGCAAAATGGTTAGTTGCTGGTTCCAACTGGTATTTTTAAGTCTGTATGGCTAAGCATCTCTATCTTAAATTTGTGATCTTTCTGCAATTTTGTATTTATGGGGCTTATGCCTGTTCAGAGTAATTAGTGTCATTTACATTAGAACAAATACTGAAATACAAAAAATGAAAAGTTATTGGCAAATGGGATACAGAGTAGCAAATCTGGAAATTAGACGCTGCTGATATTTATCTGTAATGAAATTTGGCATAGGACCAGCAATAGCCAGAAGTAGGTAGAATATCCTGTGATACAGCATCTGAAATTCATCAAAAGCCCCCCTCCAAATTACCTTCGGTATTGTAAAAGTTTCCATTCTTTTTATTATTTGTACTTTATTAGAGGCATCTTGTCAGTACTACTTTTTCTTAGCCTTATCCGGAGATGCTTTCTTATGTCTGACTCCTGAAAGTCTCTGTGCAGAACCAGAGTTCTGCAGAGCTTTTCCCCCTGTATTCCTTCCCTTTTCTGTCTTCCCAAAAGCTTTTGGGATTTTGGCTTTTACACCATAATTTACTTAATTGCCTTTTCGTGTCAGATAATTCTTATGTATATAAAATCTCATTTTTAACTACCTGCTTGGTATTGCTACAACATCAAAGAACTTATAAAATTATTCTTTGGTCTCTTATTAGATTTTTTGCTTTGTCCTTACAGAATCTTCTCTGATAAATAGAAGTGGTAGTGCTTTTTATTTACTGCCTTAATTTCCTGTAATAAAAAAACACTCTATGTTCATTAATCATTCAACGACAAAGGATATTCTGTATTGGAGCCAAAATTGTATACGTTTCTAAGCAACTACAGCATTTTGCTTTATTTTCTTAAATCTGTTTCAGAGCTTTGATCAAATTGCACTCTCCAATTGTTTTCCAAAGGGTGTAATAAGAGAAAAAAAATAACCATTTTTATAACGAAATTTCAAGCCAATAAAATCCTTAAAGTAAATTTGATTCTGTAAATGAGGACTAGGAAGAGGAAGGTCATAAGAAGTTGCATCATCTGAGTTTAACCATCCCCTTAGCACACTGATCTAAAACAGGAAAAGCGTATGAAAAACTGCAGAGGTGTCTTCTGAGAAGGTATATGCACATTTCACATACTTCTTGTTCTGTATCTTTCTTCTAAACAGTGATTAAAGCAGCTCCCAGTACAGATCTGTAACAAATTCATGAGCAAATCTGATAAAACGTGTCTTTGAGTAAACTGTGAACCTAACCTGACAACTAAGATAACTAGTTTGTCAGTTGATCTAACCACACCATTCTTTTCTCCTGTATCTGGTTTCTTTTCTTCAGAATTAACCCAGTACTTTCTCTCCCATCGTGCTTTACAAACAACCTCCCTATCTGCTTTTTGTGCCCTATGAAGCCAAGAGGAGCAGTGATGCACAGGAACACTGAAACTCCAATGTCTGGTCAACTAAATCTGGATGATGCTCTTTAGGAGCAGCAGAATGATTTTCTAACTGCAAAAACTGTTATAATACCACTTATTTAAACTTGATTTCCTGTTCACTTGTGAATTGATTATTTGACCTTAAATTGTTATGGTTTTTTTGACCATAAAGCCAGTTCTGATTTGCTGAGTTGATGCAGTAGAAAATACTTATATTTACATGGTTCAGCTGTTCGCAGGTAAAGTTGCATGATTCAATAGCCACTGGACATGCTGAGTTCTGACTGGCGTGTTAAAATTTTTCTAATATGTGGGAACTCAAAATGTCTCTCAGACATTTTTAGAGGTTCCAGGCCTTGGTCAGAGGCATTCTAGACCCTGGCAGACAGCTGAAAAACAGCTGTGATTTTGAGTTTGAGCCATGGAATGAATTGCCAACTTTGGAGGTGGAACAAGCAATCACAAAAGGTTAGATAGTATAGTAAAAGTAGTTACAAAGTAGAGGGGAAATTTTTTTAGTATTGTACAGGGGGGTTTTAACACATGTACATGGGGGTCAGAAGTTCTAAGATGGAGGAAAGTGGGCTGATCCTGTTCTTCCTCCTTCTTTTTCCTTACCTCCATGTTCTTGGTGATGTTGGCACTCACAGATTGGTTTAGAGTAGAAAAACACTTGGCAACGTAGGTAGTAGGTATTGGGGAATAATTATAAACGTGTTATACGTAATATATCTTATAAAAGATAGCAGCAGCCCTGGGCGGAGAGGGAGACGAAGAAGGCAGCAGATCGAGAGGATGTCAGGGGGTGTGTGTGCCTCTACCCAGGCCGCTGATCAAAGAGCCGCAGTCCAAGAACATAATCTGTTAGATAACTAGCGATAAACTGCCTTGAGACCGAACAGCTAAAGCCTGCGGAGTTTTTCTTTGGAAGCACGGGTTGGAGGAGGAATTTCACCACCACATGAGACCCCAGAGCAAGGCCGGGGTTCTCACAGTAATAAAGATGCACCCTTTGTTTATCCACCTTTGTCATTTATACATCCAGCTGTGAAGCTCTCCAGCTTTGCAGTGCTGTTTACTAGGACAATTGAATACCATAACTTCCCAAATTTTGTGTACGTGACCAATCAATATGCAGATTTTATAGCCATAATTTCACACACAGACAATTTGTTAATCGGGCTGCATGCTAAGCTGAGGAAAGCAACACAGCAAATAGTTTTTGCTTTTTGATAGTTTCTGCCATGTCGAGCTCTCAGTCTGTCCATTGGTAATGATTGTACCTCTCATGGGAGGAAATCTGACGGACAAACATACAAAACAATCCACTATTTGGCATAGAGGGAACTAACAACAATAACAGAAGTTTAATATTTTGCTTTCTTTGTCACCTAAGGGGGTGGAAGGTATTCTAGTTCATTGAGTTTATATTCTGCCACTGATCTTTAGCTGAGGGACACAAAGATATATGTGTTATGCGTGTTTGCATATTTATGTGTTTATATATGCATGTAGATATAGACATATAAAAACACATAAATACACACAGGTGGGGGTGTATGTATATGTATGTTTTATATATATATGCCTGAGGTCATATGTGTGTGGGATTCAGTTTGTGTTCTGTTAAACCCAGCCCTCTCTGTGTGTGTGTGTTTGCACCTCGTCCACAGGAGCTGGTTACAGTCCTGGCCATTGAACTGTTGTTGTTTTCAAGCTGTAATTTATTTGGTAATGATATACAATGTTTCACAGTGATAAGGAGTCAATAATGAATATGTTATGCTTTAACATCATAAAGACATCCTTAGGAAAAAGTCCCTGTCTTTCTCCAACAGTGATCCATATGGTGTGCTACTAAAAGGAGAAGATCTCTGAGTGAACAAATGTGAAATAGTACAGATTTAATCTTTATTGCTCTTTTCCTATCAAGATAGCCTTTGTTGTCTGGCCTGTGAAGACACTGCAAGACTACTCACTCATACAGCATTGTGTTATTGTTCACTTTTATTTTCTCTAAAGCAGACCGGGGTTGTTTTTTTCTTTTTCCTTTGCATATGTCTTAAGAAGTTGACCTTTAGCTTTACTAATGCAATTAATAGTTTTTGCTTCCTATCTCCTATAAATGATGTTGGTGAAATAGGTCACCTGATTTCATGTTCTAGTAGGTACAGTCAGAGAAAATTCTGGATATGTAAATTATCATATTTAATTAGCATTATTTCTATCCTCTTTATTACACATTTTGCAATACTATTGATTGTTGGACCTAGAGTATCTTTTGTCCTCAAGCCACACACCTAGAAGTCACCTAAATCTTCATTTTTTCTGAGGATAATTCAGCTTGGAATATTTTTTTTTAAATCTAGATTAAGAGTAAATAATTTAAATGGAAGTTTTGACAGGACCACACGTATAAGGTTTTGAAGTATTTCAAGACTACGAAAAATTGCTACCCTGTCATCTGACTTTTTAGTCTTTATCTAAGACATAAACCACGTGTTTGTTTGATGTTTGATTTTTTGTCATAAAAGGAGTAGGTGCTTTATCAATAGACTTTATTTTAATCAATACTGCCTTGATTATTCCCTACATGAATCCAATTTTTATTTCTACTGTCTAGAGTGGGAAAATATGAGAAAGAGTTCCCCACATCAAATCCATCTGCATCATCTCAGAGGCTGCCTTCAGTAGCTTAAACATGACTAAACCCCTCCCACTGTTACACTGGAGTCTTGCTGACTCAAAACTTTAAAAAAACCTTGTAGTTTTCACTCCATTTAAATGTGTCACTTTTAATAGCAAAACAAGTAGAGAAATTCCAATGTGAACTCATTTTAGAGCAATGACCAAGTATTATGAATATTTGACTGTATTTAATCTTTCAGCTCCTTTTCTTATTGCATCCTTAATCCTACTCCTGAAGGGACTTGGATTTAAATACAGTAGAATTTCCAGTGTTGAGCAAATCTCTGGTTTCATACCTGAAGATCTCCTTAGTTCAAAAATCCACTTTGTAATTAATTTTATTTATGCTGTGCAACTCTGCTTTCCCAGATATTAAAAAGCATATTGGCAAAGAATATGACATTATTTCTTGAATAAAATGACAGGAAGTAATGCAGCAAGATTTTCTGCCTTGAGAGTCACCTGACTTCTCCATTCAGTGACTTTATATTCCTATTCAGGGATTATTATACCTAAGAGATCCAGAGTATAGCCAAGAGAATAGTAATAGAGAAGTTCTAACTGTAATGCTGATTTTCTACTGTTTGTTACTATTTCCTCACCCATAAAAGGCACTTGTAATTAATTTTCTGTTCCCTAGGACCACCTGTAGAAGTAAACTTCACTATTGGTGATGAGATTTAAACACGAAGAAAAAAAGCTGGGTAAGTATGAAGTTGTTAAACTCGCTGTCACAAGACTGTATTGTTGAAGACTGTTACAGGGATGATGGGAGTCTGGGATAAGTTTAGCTATGAAAACTTAGTTCCATTTCATTAAGTAGGCTTAAAAGAAGACCCAAATTGGGTTGGTTTTTTGCTGTTGTTGTTGGGGTTTTTTTGGTATTTTGGGTTTTTTTGGCTTTTTTTTTTTTTTTTTGAAAACTGAATATTTTTGGAAAAAATATGAAGTAGTTATCTCTGACATTTCTATTGACAGGTTGCCAAGACATGTCTGGGGAATCGTAATGATTCAGCATCTCGTTTGGAAGCAGCAGAAACAGAGACAAGCTTTCAGGTATTCTCTTCCAGAGTAATTTTTGGGGTTTTACTAAAAAGTCTCATGCGATTCAGTTACTTAAAGTATACTTACACATTCTTCACCAAGTTCTGTCTCAAAAGAGAAGACTACTTAATTCAGACTTTGACTGTGTCTGATTGCAATTGATCTGTTCAAAATGATTTCTGGCTGGTAACAACTTGCAAACTATGAAATATTTGGAAAGCTGGTAGTCAAATGAATTAGTAGTCAAATTACTTAATTTGACAGTGTGATGTGTATAGCCCTGGAAGCAGGAGTAAGGAGAGTTATCCAAAATAATTAAATATTAAATACCTATGTGGTTGTTTTCATACATATATACATAAAATATGCAGTGATATGAAGCTGTATGTAGCATCAGACTTGTATGGTTTTGCACTGTGAAGGTTGTTAATGATGCTTTCTTAGAGATCAGGACCCTTTTCTAGGGACAATTCCATTGCCATGGAATTTTAGCAGACTTTTTTATTTCTGTTTATGTATATATGTATTCTATACACCATGTTTTTACCTTTACAGAAGTTTCACAGCCCTCCATGGACTAAACCTGAAGATGAAAAATCACCTGAAAAAAAAGAGAAAAAATACGAAGAATCAGTTAGTACACCAGAATAAAAACTCTAAATGCTACTAACCTACATTGAAAAATGCCAATCACTTCTGTTTTCATGTTCTGCTAGCACAAAGGCATGAAATGTCCCAGGTTTCTAAAGCATGCGTTTTTCACTATTCTATGAATGTCTGTAAATTAGTCTATAACAGACCATTTAGTACCTTCCAGCAATAATCCAAAATTGATGTTTGAAGAAGTGCTTTGTAAAGCAGTCCAGTTTTTGAACTCTTGTTCTACCTTATCAGTAATTGTATACTATAAATTACCTGTTTTGTAAACAACAGTCATTCTCAAGTATATTTCTCACTGTTTTATTTCATGTAATTTTGTGGCAGATTCGGTTCTAATATTAAGAGGCAGTCAATGTGGAGGGGGGGAAGATATCTGTGTAACCATATTTGAAGTACAATCCTTAAGTGCAACTGCAAAAAGACAGCTGTGTGTGTGGGGGGGTCCATGTATGCTTACCTTTTAGTAATTCCATCTCAAATCTACTTACTTACACAATAAAATATGCTTATTGTGTTCTTTCTTTCCTCAGTGCTATCTTAACTAGTTCATTTTTGAACACTGAAAAGCTGACAGAATTGGATTTTAAGGGATGGAGATGGAGAGAATCATTACTTTAAGGATTCAAGAAAAAAAATGTGCAGGTGGTACTGAGTTACAGTGTCATAGCTTGGATGGCAGCCGTGGGAAGTCGGTTTCATCCCTTGTGTTTGTGCTGATCTCGACGGGATGGAATACACTTCCAAGGGGAAAGCCCTGTTTGGTCCACTACAGTTGGCCTTTGATCACTCCATCGGGGAGGATTGATTGGAATCAGCTCTGTCACTCATGGATTCTTTTCGTTTCTCCTTAGTCACACTCTATGACAAGAAAGCAGAAAAGAAAGGGAGAAGAGAGAATGTTTTTCTTTTTTGGGTGCATGTCATTATTGGTCTAATTTAAGAATTCATATGCCATATCTTTTTGAGATGCAAATCTTTCAGGAATGGATGCAATGCTATCTATCCCTAGCAAGAAGTGTCTTAAGCATTTGTAACTTGTAAACTTCCACCTTTGTCTTAATGCACACCTCAGCACATTTTCAACTAGATTTGAAGTAGTTATAATAATTTACTTTGTCTTGCTTTGTATCAGTTTAAAAGCAAATAGACAAATCTTTTATTTGACTTAGTGATGCTCTGTCTTCAGTTTTAGCATTTAAGACTTTACCTCTCCTTCAACAGTCTCCTTCAATACCTCCTTGTCCTTGCTGGTGTGAAAAATGCATATTTTATGATTGGCTTTTCGCAAAGGCTATAATGAATATTATAAGTGTAATGTTAGAAAGTTATGCTGTGTTCATTCGCTTAAGTAGTGTGTTAAATACAGTTTTAGGTTCTAACATAATGTTAAAATAGAGACTATGTAGGTGGGGAAGTTTTTTTTTTTAGGAATGAGATACTTACTTCAAAGAACACCTAAATCTTCCAAAGGAGAGGAATTTATGGCTTCTTATCAGAAGAAGCTAATTTCTTCAGGCCTTACTCGAAGACACCAAGGGATTAAAGGGAACAATTAACATACAACAAACAGAGTTTCTTGTTTAAAATAGAATGCATTCATGACCATAAAGGATATATAAATATGCAACAAGTATATTAGTTTAAGGGTGATTCCTTTATTCACAAGTCATGCTTTTCGTAACTTAATGTCCGAGAACATCCGGACGTCCGTAATTCTTTACTTTTTTTATTGTCTTGTAATTGTCCTAACTCTAAGCTTTAGTACTCTAATGATATTATTATTTTTATAGCCATTTTACTATTATTAAACTTTTAAAATTTTAAAAACCAAGCGATTAGCGTTTTTTTTCACACTGGTATGAGTAATCTTTCACCCTGACATTTTGTATGTGCTCCTCTACTCAAAGATAGATAGTTGCAGTTTCTCTGCCTCGAGAAAACACAATTTTAAAAACTAAAAAACCTCATGAGCTGACCAAATGATGACAAAGTACGGCTTAAGACTATCCATGTGAAGAGTCAAAAGACATGAAATCATGGCTACAAAGTTTATTTCTCTTGATTTCCTGATGCCCCTGGAATGATTTGGGCCTCAGGAGGCACCTGGGAGCCTCCGTTTGTGTCCTGGGCGGGGCCGTGGCTCTAAAAGGGGTAAAGGCTGGAGGAAGGGGGGTCCGGGGGGGAGAGGAGCAGGGGCTGGGATCGGCGGTGCCCTGGGCATTTGCATCTGGGAGCGGCCGCCGCTTTCCCGATGGGAGCCCTGGAAACGGAGCTCGGAGTCCGTGAGAGATGCGAACGCTGCAGCTGGAGCGCTGAGAATGGAGGCTCTGCCGAGAATGTCGTCTGGTGAGTCTCCCGATGTCCCGTAGCTAATGCTGTGCTGGCACCGAGTCGCCTCATTGCGATTTAAACTCTCTTGAAAGACGCTGAAATTACAAACTGGACTACAACATGCGCGCGGGGAGCTTCGTGTCCCTAAGGAAATGCTTTAGGGATGTGCAGCTTCTGAGCTGCAGCAACAATCCCCGCTCCCACAGAAACCTGCTGGGCCGTGGTTCTAGAGCAAGGGTGCCAGAAATGTGGCACCTTCAGTGCCACCCTAACAGGGATTTCCCTGGGAGCTCTCAGGCTCGGGAGGAAATGGTGTTCCTGCCCCTCTGGGAAAGCAGGGAGCGGGATCGGTGCTGCAGCTGTGTCTTTTTCCCGCTCTCCGCAGCTGTTCCAAGGATGCCCTGGAGTGCTCTGGCTCACGGCAGGATAATCGATCTGTGTGCCTGGGTGCGCAGCTGGGTCAGTCACTGGGCTCCCGTGGAACCCCTGAGGTTGGAAAAGCCCTTCGTGCTGCTGAAATGGCCCCAGGACAAACCTTCCCAAGCTGGAAGCAAAGCCAGGGGCAGGGAGGGAAATCCAAGAGGGTGGTGGGAAGGGCTTTCTCCCAGCTCTGGACGCCCTCAAGGTAGGGGTGATTTCTAAGTGTTGTTAAATGCTGCAGCAGCTCTGTCCCTACATGAGAGCTGCCTCAGCTTGGGCGAGCGTGAGGATGTCCAGCTCTTCCTCAGGGCTTGGAGCACGGCAGGGTGCAGAGCTCAGGTTAAATCTTGTTTAAACACTTTTAATATCAAAATGTATTAAAACAGAGACCGAGGAAATACCACACGGAAGTCTGTTGCAAGCATAGGTACCAGCTGCCTTTATTAAAGATCCACGTTGACAGATGTTTTGTCAGACCACTCTGAGGCCAGAATGTGTCCAAAAAGCTTCACTAACCCCTTGTTCTTCTGCTGGTAGGGCAGCGTCTGACCCCAGGTCTCGGGGGCTGCGTGGAGATTCCTCCCTGGAGCAGGTTCACCCCGTGAGGATGAGCCACAGAGGTTCAGTTCTTGGAGCAGGTGAGGATCTCTTTTACTTAGTAATTGCTTTTGCTGGTTTTAATGTCACAGCTCCGGTGTTCCTTCAGGCATTGTGCCCTGCAACAGCACTCGCAGCTCCTGTGCTGGGCAGGGAGCAGTTCTGCTGTGGGAAATGGACTTGCAGAAAATTGTCAGAGTTTGACAGGAGGTTTACATAGTATGTATCTGAATGGAAAATTTGAGATAAGAAACGCTGACTTAGAAATGCCATGGAATAGGACATTGAGAGAGATAAATCTTCCTCGCACAACGCACCAGTTTATCAGATTATGCCCTTTTCTGACCCAGAAATAAGGCAACTGAGAAGTGTTTTTAAAAACTTTTATTTCATTTTCAGTCTCACGTGAAGGGTGAGACAATACAGATGTTATAATTCATGCCACCGCAATCAGAAGCCAACTATTTCCTAATTACAATACATTATAAGCGTTTCTTGGCCTATTAGCTTTTGCTACACTATGCCTTAAAACCAATCATCTGAAATTACCCCTCATGAATCTTATTAGAATGCATCTTTCATAGTTCTATTTCTCTAAAGTATCTAGTCTTATTTACAAACTCATCCTTTAAAACTTGTTTCCAGTTCCATTTCTCTCTCAACAGGGACGTGCAGTGAAGGACGGTGCAGCAGGGAAGGGGAGTCTTTACAAACTCTATCAGTATTTCTCCCAAAATTGGGAGAAATGGGGTGGAGCAGAGATGGGGGTGGTTTGGTTTTGTCTGGGCCGGTTATTCCTTGCGCAACGTTTTAAATCTGTTGTAGGATTTACTCTCCAGTATCTTTCTAACAAAAGCTGACAGAAATGTAGGTCCAGGGTTAGAAGTTGGGTCCATTCGCTGCAAAACCTTGCCCAGGCTGGAGGACCGGGGTGATGGCCGCTCTCAGCAAAGGTTACCTATGAATACCGTGTCAGATTTCCCTCGGTGCTGGGCAGGACAGGTGAGGGCTTGGATCAGGAATTCTGCAAACAAGGCCTGTGTGATGTTGGTTTCTTGTGTTTTTCAGGGCGCCAGGGCTGGCACAAGGACTCGTGCAGGTGCCGCTCTGGCACGGGAGCCGTTGCCCTGTGGAGCCATTTTAAAGGTGTGATTATGGAACATTTTAGAGGCCGTTTCTGGAATTCCATTTGTAGCTGGATCTCGCTCCGAGTGCAGCGGTCCAGACTTGTGCTCACCTTGGTACAGCCTGGGGCTGGAGCAGTTTTCCAGGGAAGTGGAGATGGCTGAGGACCGGCGCTCTGGGAAGCAGGGACCCGCTGGGATTTGCATTTGCAAAGCTGACGTAAAGTTTGTAAAAGCGGCCCGAAATTCTAATTCCTGCGGTTTCTGGGGAGGAGGTGCAGGTCACCCCGAGAGCGAGATCAGAACTCGTTTGTGGCGAGGAGTCTGAGGTCTGTAGGTGCCACACCTGTCAGGAGCTGTGTGCTCAAGGCAGTCCCAGCCCCGGAGGGAGGCTGACGGGCTCTGCTCACGGCTGTCCCCAGCTGTCCCCAGCCCGCTGCTCAGCCCTGGAGCTGCTCTGGATCCGGGCTGTCCGTGCTGGAGCGCCCTGCTCCCCGCAGGGCCCTGCCCTAACCCACGCAGAGAGAGCCCTGCCGGCCAGAGTTTCCTTTTTTCCTTTGCGATCGCTGCGCGCTCAGCAGGGAAGGGCCGGGGCTGCTCTTGGGCCGGGGGCACTCGGGGCTCAGGCAAACCCAGCCCCGGCGCGTGGGGGTTCACAGAGCGAGCAGCTGCCGGGGCTCAGGAGCGCTCACGGCTCTTTGTTCCGAGGCAGCCGGAATTTCTGACCCCGGCCTTTATTTGGCTTTTCCAGCCCAGCGCCTTCGCTCGGCTCCGCTGCACCGAGGGGACTTTTGCTCAACGCCTCCTGTCAGAAGGTGCAAACTCTCCGTTCAGCCCACACAGCCCCAGCCCTGCCCTGCGAGCCCTTCCCCATCGTGCCCATGCGGTTTCTCTCTCGCTCAGCCGGGGCAGGCTCTCACTGACAGCCACAGAAACAGAAGGGATTGTCTTTTATTTCATTCTTTTCCTGCTTAATGCCCGCGTCTTGTACTTGCACATCAATCCCAGCTTCTCCCGAGGCTGCAGATCAAATCTTTCAGTGTCCGTGGGAGTTTCTGGTTTTCCCGTTCCCACGTCTCCCCTCTCCCTCTGTATTTAAAAAAAATAAAATTATTAATGGATTTTGTTAAGCATTTGTTGCATATATTAACATAAAGAAGGTGTTATCGTTATTATTATTATTATTATTATATAATTTAAATGTATAATTTTGTTATAAGATTTTAAAATTATGGTGTTAAATTTTATTTATTGTTATATTAGTTATTCTTATTTTTGATATTTCTTAAAGTTGTACACTTTTATAAGTAGATTTTATGTGATTAGATACATTTATAAATTTTATTAAATTTTTATATTTATGTTTGTGTGTTAATAAAAGAAAATTTATTGTTGGTTTTTTGTAAAACTGTGTATTTAATATTTTTATATTTGTTAGAAAGGTATTTAGCGTAAGTGATGTAGAATTAGATCGTTTATTTAGATATTTCAATTGATTTAATTATTTTAGTGTTGTTGAAGTAATAGGTGGTATAAAATGTGATCCTACCATTTTTAAGTTTCAAGGCTTAAAATTACTTTTATATTTTGATTACTATTGATGGATAAATGACTTTTTTGTTTTAAATTGGTAACTATTTTTCTATTAAGAGCTAATAATGTAAGGGCTTTTTAATTATATGGATTACTTGTAATGTTTTTTATTGGTATATTAAGTAAGTAGGTAAAGAATGGATTTTTTTGAGAAGCGCTACATAAATACAAAGTATTTAAACTTGAAACTTTAGTTAAAGTTACTTAAATGTTTGTTTTAGGTTGGTTAATTGGTAAAGTGATATAATTAAAAATAAATAAAGTAAATAGAGTAGAAGTATAATATTTGATAGAATTTTATACTTTGTAAGTTATTAAATAAGATGTTTATAATATTGATTTTTATATTTATAAAGAAACCTAAAGTTTCTATATTTTGGTGGGTGCAGTACAAGACGTCAGGTGTATGTTGCAATTCTCGCGTAATCTACATTTGTATTTACATAGTGTAGTGTATCTTTGTATTTACATTGGTGTTTTATTTGTGGAGTGGCGAGTGTGTTTTTTGTGTGATCTGGTTTTATGTTCCTTATTGAAATTGACTTGGGTTTTTGTACTTGTTGAGATATAAGTAAACTTTATGTTTTGACATGAGAAATAAGTCTTGTTAAGTTTTGTTTTATAAAATTGTATAGAGACTGGCAAGATAATGGTATAGGTTGTTATAATTTTTCAGTTATAAGCATGAAGAAATATAAGAATAAAATAATGTACGTAGTAAAGAAGAAATTGACAATAATTAGGAATTACTTAGATAACATCTATAATTAGTAACATAGGTGAAATTATATCATTACTAAGTATTAAAAGATGGTACGTTATTTTAGAGTTTTTAACAGTTGATAAATGTTAAATTAGTAGCAAGTTAAATAATTATGTGTGGATAATGATTTTTTAAGTTTAAAATAAAAATAAGTTTATTTGTTATATCGATAAAGTTAAATTGTTAAGTTAAAATTATTTGAATTTTATTTTTGACGTAGAAAATATTTGGGTTTCTTGTTAATTATTTTATTTAGGTAGAGTTAGGGTTAGGTTCTAGTTTAAATTTTAATTGGTGAATGTTACTTAATGTATTTTTATATAATGTTTCTAAAAATAGTAGTTAAGAGTAAAAATGTTAGGATTAAAGATGAATTACATTATTTAATAATCGGATTTTTTTAGAAGTGTTTTTAGAATAGATTTGAGTATAGTAAACTTTTTTTTAAAGATTTGAAAGTGGTTATGGACAGGATTGTGAGTTTGGATTTGGATATTGAGAGTGTGAAGGTGGAGAAAATGTATGAGAGAGCGATTACTTAGTGTGAAACTTAGAAATAGAAATTCATGTTGTAGTCGGGTTTTATATTAAAGTGATTTTGTAATAATAACTGAGGAAAGTGATAAGATTAACAGTTTGGAGGAGGTTTTTAATGAAATATATTTTTTTTTAGTCTTGAAAAATATTTAAAACTGTGAGATAACATCAGGTTAAATTATAGAGTTAGTGTAGAGATTAGTTAGAGGGTTAACTTGTTTTAAGAGCTGTATAAGTAGAGAATAAAAAAGTAGGAATTAGAAATTTTATGTGTTTTTTAGATCATTATATAAAGAGATAATAAAGTATATGAAAGTTGGTTGTAAATATTATAATAATATTTAATAAATATTGCTTATTATAAAAATTATTATATAATTAGTATATTAGTAGTAAGTGTTTGAAGAAGTTAGGATAACTTTAAAAATATATATTAAGGAAATAGAGTAAAATTCTTAAATAGCATGATATGAATAGTAATTGCTATTTTTTGGTGTTACTTATAAAAGATAAAAAGAGTAGAGATTGTAATGAAGAACAGAATTTTTGATGAAATTGATGACATAATACACTATATTTTTTTAACTTCTGAATAGGTGTTTGTTAGTGTTTTCTTTTAGTTGTTGTAATTTGAGTAGTTTCATTTTTTTAAAAATAAAATTAACCATATACTGTATAGTTTAGAGAAGTGATTTTTAATAAAATTTAGGGTAAGTTATATTACATAACATTTAAATTTAGACTGAATGAATTTTGATAGTAAGGAATAATAAACTTAATTTTAATAGATAAAAAGAAACTTAATGTATTTATTTAAATGCATTGACATTTAAGTTTGTTTGATTTTATTAACACTTAACATATTGAATGTTATTATTTATAAGTATTGAAGGTTTTTTAAGTCTTTTGGTTTTGGAGAAATTTTAGCTTGTTGAGTTGAGATTATTACTTATATCTTTACAGAGTGGTTTTATTTATTGGGAGATATGTTTCTTAGTCATAGATTTTTATTTATGTTACATTTCAAATGGTACTAATTTGTGTAGTGGGTTTTGTTAAATGTAGGATATCGATTGGATTGTTTTATATTTTTTGTGGGCTTGGACAAATGGTTTTTGTTTTTTAAGAGTTTTTGATTTAGAATTTGAAGAGTATTTGGCATTTGGAAGAAATAAAATCGGGGGTTTTTTGGATACGGTCGAGCTGTATTTTTAATGTTAGCAAGGACTAGTTTTGGTATGTTATTTTGATTTTTTTGTTTGCTTACGGGGAGGGTCTCCTGTTAGATGTGGAAGCCTGAGACTGGCACAAGGAATTTTTGTCTAATGCTTGATGAGTCTGTTTTATGGGGAGGAGGTGTTATTTTAAGTTTTATAAAATACACTGAGAATTAGTTAAAATCATGGAAGAAACATTATGGTAATTAAAGGGCGCTACGTTTAAAGAGCTATAAATCTTTTTAAATAGCTGCTTGACGTAAGGCGAGCTTAATCTCCCTTTTCTGCCCCAGAAAGCATCGGGCACGTCCGCATCAATGGCACCACCTCTGCCCACTGCTCCTGCTCCACCCGACCAAAAGCAAGAGCAAAAGTTGGTCGGGCTTTAAGAACTTGCAATAACTTTGAAGCAAAAGAAATCACGTTTGTCTCCTGCGCTTTTTCCTTTCGGGTGCCGCACTCACCTCTGCGGACACGCGCCGAGCTCTCGCTGCAGGAACCCGTCAGGCCTCGGTGGCTGTGAGTTCACGCTCCTCTCCCCGGGGAATTGAAAGAATTGCTGAGGAATCGCAGAAATGTTTTCTGGAGCCTTTCCCCTTCGGTGCCCCTGTGCTGTGTGGGACGAGGGCAGAGGAGCCTCGGGCTGGAAAGGGGCAGGAGAAAGGCAAAGGGACCCGCCGGTGTCCCCAGGGCACCGTGGGGAACACAACGGGGAGGTGAGGAGTGACAGTCTGGGCCAAAATCCCAGCTCACCCCAGGGAAATAAGTGAGGGACATTTTGGAGGGGAAAGCTGAGGTCACGAGTTCACCCAGCCCGGCCACGTTGTGTTTGCGCAAAGCGGCACCAGAGGTGAAGGTCAATCCTGAGCCAACCCTGCTCAACCTCTAAGTCCCAGAATAAATTCTACAAGCTGTCCACTGAGGGACTAAAAATACACAAAAGAGAACCAAGAGCATTCTGAGAGCAAACCAGAAGGTTCCTGGCAATCCCGTTGCAGTGATGTCACAGCCTTTTTGACAGAGCTGTAAGATTTTTATTTCAATGCTGCGTTTCTCTGCTGGGATCATTCACTCCGTGGGCTGTGGGGATTTTTTGGGTTTGAACTCCCTCACGGTGGCCCTGACACTGCTCAGGAGCTGGAGGAAGAGCAGAGCCAGCGCTCCTGGCAGGGGCAGGGAGTTTTCCCCCACAGCAGATCCAGCAGCTGCCCTCCAGCCCGGCCAGGAGGGATCTGCTTTGGCTCCTGGCTGCTCCAGGTGACATTCCAGCAGCCTCATCTCCCATCCAGCCCAGCCAGGAGGGATTTGCTTTGGCTCCTGGCTGCTCCAGGTGACATTCCAACAGCCTCATCTCCCATCCAGCCCGGCCAGGAGGGATCTGCTTTGGCTCCTGGCTGCTCCAGGTGACATTCCAACAGCCTCATCTCCCATCCAGCCCGGCCAGGAGGGATCTGCTTTGGCTCCTGGCTGCTCCAGGTGACATTCCAGCAGCCTCATCTCCCATCCAGCCCGGCCAGGAGGGATTTGCTTTGGCTCCTGGCTGCTCCAGGTGACATTCCAGCAGCCTCATCTCCCATCCAGCCCGGCCAGGAGGGATCTGCTTTGGCTCCTGGCTGCTCCAGGTGACATTCCAGCAGCCTCATCTCCCATCCAGCCCGGCCAGGAGGGATCTGCTTTGGCTCCTGGCTGCTCCAATGACATTCCAGCAGCCTCATCTCCCATCCAGCCCGGCCAGGAGGGATCTGCTTTGGCTCCTGCAGGGACAGAACATGTTCAGCTGCTCCAGGTGACATTCCAGCAGCCTCATCTCCCATCCCTGCTCCTGCCCCTCCTGCTCTCAGCTCCCTCCCCACCCGGAGCTCAGGCTCCAGTTGATGTTTTAAAGCACGACAAGGCGGTGGCTGGATGCGCTCCCAGCCTGTGCTGAGGCAGAACATCTCTCCTGCAGAAGCTCAGCTCCTTTCAGAGCCTCGGCATGTCCTTTTTCCTCAGGAAAGGGATGCACATCCCTGCCTGCAGCACACCTCCAGTGGGACCCACCTGTGAGAGTTTTCCATCCCTTCTGCACCTCCAGCTGGCTCCCTGGAAATCTCCGAACATCATCGCACTCAAACCTCTGATTTCAAGGCATCTCCGAGGCTCTTGCTTGGCATTTAGTACCCGTGAAGGAAGATTGCCTTGGCTGAAATGCTGCTGGTGAATGATGGCCTCAGGCTGGAAAAGAGGGAGGAGATTTGGGGTGGCTGGAACATACCTGGCAGCTGTGTGGGAGCTCGGGGAGGTCGGCAACAGGGATTGCTGTCAGAGCCCCTCTGCAAACGGCCCGTGCCTCCATTCCCAGGTAATGCCAGCCGTTCCCTGGGGTCCCTGTGGGCTGTCGCTGTCGTCTGTCCGGGCTGAAGCATCCCTGCGTGCCTGTGGGGAGCAGCCCCTGGCCGAGGAGCCGCGGGCAGCCCTTCAGCCGTGTCCGTGCCAGCGCTGTCCCGTGCGCCGGTGCCCGTGCCGGGACGTGCGTTCGGCACGCTGCGAGCCACGGGCAGGGCACGGCAGCTCCCGCCCTGCAGAGCCAAGGACAGGAGGTGCTCTCTGCCCTTCGGGGGCTCCGGCGCCTCCAGCCCCGCACCGGGCACAGCCGGAGCGGGAGCAGCGGCCCCGGCGGAGCGGCTGCTCCCGGCCGCGGCGCCGCAGCCCCGCTCGTCCGGCGGGGCTTCCCCGGGGATGCGGACACGGGTCGGGGGAGGCGGGCGCTGCTGCTCGCAGGGGAGCGCGGTGGCCACGGGGCTACCGGGGCGGGGGGGCTCGGCATCCCGCGGGGGCTGCGGGGCGGCTCCGTGTCCGCCCGCGGGGCCGGAGGCGGCGCTGCGGGAGCGGCGGTGCCGATGGGGTCCCGGCCCCGACGCAGCCCCGGCTCCCCGCGGCCACAGCGAGAACGGGACCCGAGCCCCGGCGGGACCCGAGCCCCGGGCCGGCCGCAGCTGGAGCGGCGGCGCCCGTCCCGGAGCGGCTCCTCCCGGCCGCGGCGCTGTCGGTCCGGATCCCAGCCCCGATCCCGCCTCGATCCGCTGGCCCCGGCACCCCCTCCCTGCCCGCCGAGGAAGGAGCGGCTCTGCCCGGCTCCCCCAGCAGACACCGGCGGGCCCAGGACCCAAATCCCGATCCCGATCTCAGCTGAGCGCCTCGGACGCCGCGCAGGCCGGGAGCTGCCCCGATCCGATCCCCGCACGGAGCTCCGAGCGCCGGTCCCGCCGCAGTCCGCCCGAGCATCCACACAGAACACGGGGCGGGCGCGGAGCCGCCGCCATTTACGGGCGGGGGGCGGGGCCGGGGGCGGGGCCAGCACAGGTGCGCGCACAGGTGCGCGGGGCCCCAGCGCGCCTGCGCGGGGCGGGGCCGCGGCTATTTAAACCGCGGGGCGAGCGCGGCGGAGCCATTTGGTGCTGGGCGCTCGGAGCGGGAGGTTGCGACCGGTCGGGCTCTATATCTCTGTTTCTTTTGCTTTTCTTGCGCGTTTCTTTTCTTTTGTATTTCTTTTTCTCTATACTTCTCCTATCTGCCCTCCTTTCCTCCCCTCCCCCACCCCCTACACCCTCCCCCCCCCCCAAACCCCCCCCCCCTCCCTCTCCCCCCTAGCCCTCCCCTCCCTCCCTCCCGGGCGGGCCCCCCTACACCCCTTTCCTTGTCCTCCCTCTCTATTCCGCTACTCACCCCTACACTACCCTGTCCCTCCATCCTGTCCCTGTTCCTTCCCTCCCCAGCCGGGCTCCCCCGTCCCCCCTCCCCCTGCTCCCCCCCACGCTCTCCCGGTTCCTCCTGCTGCCTTTCCGTGATACCTTTCCCCCTCCACACATTCCGCCTCCTTCCCCAAAGCTGCCTTCAATCTTTCTTTTCCTTCACCCGGCCCTCCCCACCTGCCCTGCACACCCCGACCTCTCCCCACCGGCCCCCTGTCGTCGTCCCCTTCCCCTCGACTGCCGCTCTGCTCCCCTGTTCTCGTTCCCCGTTCCCCTTTTCCCTCTTTCCTCGCAGCCGCGGGGCTCGGGGCGCCGCAGAATAAAGCCCAGAGGGCCGGAGCCGGCGCCCCCCGCCCTCGCTGGGGTCCCCACACGGGGCCGGAGCCGCTCTGCGGGTCCCCCCATTGCAGTCTAATACACGGCCCGACACTGCCGGGGTGCGGCTTTCCCGACATCACACTGGGGGTCGGGCTGGGGGTCGGGAGGGGGTCCTGGGGGGAGGAGGGTGGGGGGGTTAGGAAGGGCCCCCTCCGGAGGAGGGGGTCCCGGGGGGGGGGCCAGGGTGGGCCCCCTCCGGAGGAGGGGGTCCGGGGGAGGGGGGCGGGGTGGAGGGGGGGCCTTCCCCCCTCCAGCCCCGACCCTCTCCGGGACCCCCTTCTCCGGACCGGGACCCGGGGGGGGGGGGGTGGGGGGGCGGCTGGAGGGGACAGCCGGTCGTGTGTTTTTTTATTTCTGTTCACGGCGCAGAGTGACGTGACCCCCTCTGCTCCCCCAACCCCCCCCCACCCCTCCCCCCTCCCACCCCCCCTCCCACCCCACCCACCCCCCCCCCCACCCACCCATTCCCACCCCCCCCACCCCACCCACCCCCCCCTCCCACCCCACCCACCCCCCCCTCCCACCCCACCCACCCACCCATTCCCACCCCCCTCCCACCCCGCCCCCCCCCCCCCCGGACCCCCTCCTCCGGAGGGGGCCCTTCCTACCTCCCCACCCTCCTCCCCCCAGGACCCCCTCCCGACCCCCAGTGTGATGTCGGGAAAGCCGCACCCCGGCAGTGTCGGGCCGTGTATTAGACTGCAATGGGGGGACCCGCAGAGCGGCTCCGGCCCCGTGTGGGGACCCCAGCGAGGGCGGGGGGCGCCGGCTCCGGCCCTCTGGGCTTTATTCTGCGGCGCCCCGAGCCCCGCGGCTGCGAGGAAAGAAGGAAAAGGGGAACGGGGAACGAGAACAGGGGAGCAGAGCGGGGCATGCGGGAAGGTGGGGAGGGAGGTCGGGCTGCGGAGGAAAGCGGGCGGGGAAGGGAAAGGCCGGCAGGGGGAAAGAGGGACGGGACAGAGGAGGGAAGAGAGAGGGAATGGAACGGAGCAGCGGGGCAGGGACAGGTGAGGGACGAGTGGGAGGGTCGCGTTTGGGGGAGGAGGGAGAGTGGGTTTAGGGGAGAAAAAACAGAAATATGGAGAGAAGGAAGGAAGGGTAGATGGTGGGACGGGAGGGGAGGCCGAAATGGGGCGAGAAGGAAAAGGAGGAAGACAAAGAAGGGGAATAGGAGCAGAAGGAAGGAAGAGTAGAAGGGGGCACAAACGGGGAGCGAAAGCAGTCGGCTTTGGGGAGGAGAGGAAAACGGGGGAAAGGCAGGGAAAGAAGGGGAATGGGAGCAGGAGGAAGGAAGAGTAAAGGGGGGGAAGGAGAGAAGGGCGAAGCTGCGGAGCCCGCACAGAACCCACCACCCGCACTGCGCTCCGAGTGAGCAAATGGCGGCTGCAGCGATTCCCGGCACTTAAATAACCTCGGCCCCACCCCACGCAGGTGCCCCGCGGTCCCGCGCACCTGAGCCAGCGCCGGCCCCGCCCCTGAGGCTCCGGCCCGGCCCCGCCCCTGAGGCTCCGGCCCGCCCGGGATGGAGGCGGGGCCATCGCTCCCGGCCCGCCGGGATGGGCCCGGGGCTGCCGCTTCGGCTCCCGGCGGTGCCGCCTCTGCCCCGGCGGGCGGGTCGGGGTCTCTCTCGGGCCGGAGCACCGGGGCGGCGCCGGGGCCGAGCCGGCGGCGGCGGCGATTTCCCGGGGCTGACCGAGACCGGCCGGGGCGCGGGGACCCCCGTGCCGCCCCAGCACCCCCAAACCCCGCCGCTCCCCGCCGTGCCAGGGAATTTTCTTTTTCCCGGTGCAGGCCGAGACATTTCTGTGAGAAAACTCAAAAGTCAGGGGTACGGTGTCTGAGGGGAGAGAAGAGATTCTGGTATAAATCCAAAACGCGTTGTGAAAAGCAACATGGAACAGCTCATTTGCTCTCCCAGCCCGGCTTCTGTGTGACCGTCTGTGATTCCAGCTGCTCCGCTGGCACTGGCAGCCTGCGGGGCTCGAAGGACTTGCCAGGTGCCCAGCACGACAGAAAAGAACGGGAGAACTCCCCGGCTCTGGCAGCGGAGCCTCTCGGCAGTGTCCCGAAAGCCCCGCAGTGCCAGCATCTCTGCATGGAAGCTGAGGGGCTCCAGCGCAGCCCCTCTGCAGCGTTCCTCTGCAGCTGGCACTGCCCAGCGCCCCTGACCAGGGTTTGGGGTCCCTGCACAGCCCCCGGCGCAGCCCCCTGGCTTCTTCCAGTTCCCTTCAGCCAGGATGATTTTCTCGGGGGTAGGAGCACCCAAAGCCAGCGGAACTGGCCTCAGCCACTTTCCGTGGGATCTCTCCTCTTCCTTCCTCACCAAATTCCCACTGTCAAAACCCAGCTTGAGGCACAGATCCCCATCCCCTCAATCTCTCCAAGGAATTGGGCTCGGATTTCCCAATCCAGCAGGGCAGAAATGCTCTTGTCCTTACCGTGCATCCTAATTGCAGTAATGGCTTAAGAAATAATTGAAAGAAATTAAAGGAATGAAGAGAAATTAAATAAGAGCTGCCAGCTCCAACTAAGGGATGCTCAAACCCCTTACCAACAATTCGCTTTAATTAACCGACTCAAACAAAGTAATTAACACCACATTGATACAGTAGGATTCTTTTTAATCGAGTTATAGATAAATATTGCAGAATGTAAAAACCTTTGTAAATCCAGAAACTCTTTCAAGAGATAGACAGGGCACAGCTGCAGAGAGTCTTGGGGAGTTCAGGGGAAAAACCCCAAAGTTTTCAGTGTTTAGCATCTCCCACCCTGTCGTCACTGACAGCAAACACGGCTTCAGCCTCGGGAAAACACGGAGAGTCAGGGATTTTACAGATCCTGGTCTCACCTCAGCCTCTCAGCAGGTACAGTCTGCAGGGAGAGGGAAGAAAAAGGGTCAGAATGGACAGCCTACTTCCAGAAAATCATCACCATTCATAAAGCACTAAGCAGAGCTGTAAGAACTTCCCCAAAGGTTCATTTCCCTGCGGACTGAGGGCTCTCAGTTGAAGCACGGGCTGGACCTGCCACGGACAGACTCCAGGAAGCCCAGAAGTAAAAGCCACTGGGCCAATTCCATAAAACATTCCAAAATCAGGCTCCTAGGATGTGACCATCTCCTCTCTCACCTGGAGGTGGAAGCACAAGGAATGATCTTCCCTCCTGTGGGTTTTCTGGGATCTGCAGTGAACCGCAGGGGGAAGAAAACAAAGCCTGAATATTTCGCACGACTGGAACAGAAAAGTGGGGAAAAGGGAGGCAGGGGCACTGCTGGGGTGATAACTGGGATCCAGCCTCTCCACACCAATGGAAGCAGAGACTGAGTGACAGAGCCTTTGGGACCACTTTGATGGGATTCATAGGAAAACGGGTGAGTTTTATTTTGGCAATAAAGCCAAGCTGCTTCTCACCTCATCAGCCGGGTACAGCAGCAGCACCCGCAGGAACCTGGCCAGGTGGCTCTGCCTGGCAGAGGGCTCCCCACTTCCTGGGAATTGTGTGCTACAGGGCTGTGCCACTGGCCATTAAAACAGTTCCCACCTGGCCCTTCACAAAGGCAAGGTGCTTTTTCCATACAGCAAATGGTTTTTGAATTAAGAAGGTAACACTATACTCAACTGGAGAAGAAAAAAGTGAGAGCTGTAAAATTTTCCCACGCCAGGCAAAAAAGAAAGCCAAATCAAACCAAAACGAAAAGTAGCATAACAATGAAAAAAACCCCAAAACATATCAAGCATATTTCAAGAGAGTTTAAATCTGAATGAAGTGATTTACTTAGAGGCTTGAAAATCTGCCATGATGCAAAAATCTAATTGCTGCAATAAAAGCCTTTTCTTACATCACATTTTAGCCCTGAATTTGCAAAAACCCCCGCCAAACTAACAATTCACCACATACAGTTCTTGAGTCATTCCTGTCCTTGAGCACGAGTCAAGCTAAAGTTATGGAGACAAGAAAAACATAAGTGACTCAATGCTGCTCCTTTGGAAATTACAGAATCAGAGGGAGGGTTTTCCTTAGCTTAGGAAAAATGCACAGCCAGTTCAGCAGATACTGAATAGCAGGGAAGTCAGGAGATACGTGCTTTGCTGTCAGAGACAAACATATAAATAAATATTTACATTAAGCCAGAGGTCTACAGATGGTCTGATCAGAAGTCTTGATGCAGAAAACCAGCCCTGGGGTATCCTCTTAAGGGACACAGGAGGAACTCCTTGGCTGGGACACAGCCTCGCTCAGCGCTGCTCCCATGGCTCTCGGCTCTTTGCCAGTGCTTGCAGTGTCCCCGGAGATCCCAGAGGATGGCAGGGCCAAGGCTCCCGTTCGCTCCTCCGGCACTCAGCGAGTGTTTCCTGCCACGCCCCCTGTGCAGAGCAGCCACGCGCGGCTCGCCGGTGCTCAGCCCTGCCTCCAGGGCTTTGAATGGCACATCCACCTGCAAAAGAGGCAGGGAGAGCTTCTGGCTCACACGCGGGATTTGACAACACAAAGAGCACGCGTGGGTGTCAGAAAGGGCTCAAATCCCATCTCACACCACCGAGAGGGGGAATGGAACGGAGCAGCGGGGCAGGGACAGGACAGGACAGGAAGGAGCCGGGTTTGGGGGGGACACGGAAACGGGGGAAAGAGAGGTAACTGAACACGGGCAGGAGCATGGAGCAGGAGAGAGAGGGACAGGAGGGGATCCTCCCGGCGCCCCGGCTCCGCCCCGGCTCAGCCCCGCCCGGGCTGCTGCGCTCGGCAGAGCTCGGCAGAGCTCGGCTGGACTCGGCTCCTCGGCCAGCTTCGGCTACTTTCGGCCACGCTCGGCTATTTCCGGCCGCATTCGCCTCCATTCGCCTCTTCGGCAAAGCTCGGCTCGCCTCGGCTGAACTCGGCAAAGCTCGGCTCCGCTCGCCTCCTCGGCCCCTTTCGGCCGCTTTCGCCCACGCTCGCCTAGTCCCGCCCGCTCCCGCCTCCATTCGCCCATTCCCACAGCTCGGCTCCCTCCGCCCGGCCCCGGCTCCCTCCGGCTCACACATTTCCTCAGGGCACCTCAGCACAGGTTGCCCACAGAAGCTGTGGCTGCCCCCGGATCCCTGGAAGTGTCCAAGGCCAGGCTGGACAGGGCTTAGAGCACCCTGGCATGGTGGAAGGTGTCCCTGCCCATGGCAGGGGGTGGAACGGGACGAGCTTTAAAAAAAGGTGCCTTCCCATCCAAACCCTTCTGGGATTCCACGAATCTGTGAACCGCTCCCGGCAGAAGGGCTAGATTTCCATTGTGGTTCGAAAATGCTGCTGCAAGAACACGAAGAGAGATTTCAAATACTGTTAAAGTGGCACAACCACATCAAAAATTACGTCTGGGGGTAAAGTGGCAACTCTGCAATTCCAACCTCTGATACCAAGGACACATGGAGGGCTGAATCCTGGAGGTCCTTACATGACAGGATTTCTAGAGTTATCCATCCCCAGTTTGCTGCTTAGGGTTAGAAAATGTGGAATTCTGTTCTTAAGGGGTTACCACATACCATCAACGTGAGAGACGGGGATGCTGATGTTTGATCAGAGTCCTGGAGCAGCCTGGAGCACGCTGGCTTCCCGAACCAGGTCTGCTGCCTTGTCCGTGTAGGGGTAGGGCTTTGTCCTCAGCCTCAGCAGGATCTGTCAGCAAAGGAGGAGAGAAAAGTAGAGTGCACCGGCTCCCAAGTGTGGGGGAACCATGTGCTGCTAAGGAAGACCACGTGCTGAAAGTGGTTGGAAGCCGGGCGGGTTTTGGGAGGACAAATTCCATATTACTTCTGCAGGATTCTGTCTACAGTTCCTGCTCTACAAACCGAATACATCAAACGACAACAACAAACAAACAAACAAAAAAACCCCACATTAAATCAACAACAACAAAATAATCACTCCTACCTCAATAACCCCATACTGCCCCAAACCATTCCAAGGAGGGCGGCAGGAGGGGCTGGCAAAGGCAGGGCCCCGCCGGGCCCCCCTCGCCGCTGCCATCCTTCTCCAGCGCCGCCGCTGAGCCGCCTTCAGCCCAAAACCCACCCAAAAATACCCCAAAATCGTCCTAAATGCCCCCAAAAAACCCACCCAAAACTACCCAAACCCTCCTAAAAATATCCAAAAAACTCACCATAAAATGCCCCAAAACCAGCCCAAAACCCTCCCAAAAATACCCCAAAAAATCCACCCAAAAATATCCTAAAACCCACCAAAGAATACCCCAAAGCCCTCCCGAGAATACCCGAAAACCCTGCCCATAAACACCCTGAAACCCCGAATTAACCACTCTGAACCCCAAAATATCCCTGAGCTCCTCATACCCCAAATTTTCCTCCCCAACCCCCAAATTCCCCCCGACCCCCAAAATTCACTTCTGGGTCTCGTCCTCGGGGGCCGGCGGCTGCCGGGGCCCCCCCAGGCCCGCGGGCGGCGCCCCCAAACCCGGGGGGAGTTCGGGGTCCGAGTCGGGGTCGTCCTCATGAGCCACCAGCCTGGGGACCCAAAAACCGGGGGGAACCCCGAATCGGGGGGGGACCCAAAATTGGAGGGGGTTCTGGGGGGTTCTGGAAGGATTTTGGGGCATCCCAGGAGGACTTTTGGGGTCTCAGGGGGTTTTGGGAGTCCCAGGAGGAATTTCAGGGGTCCTAAAGGGAAATTTGGAGGTCCCAGGGGGAGTTTTGGGGTCCCAAAGAGAATTTTGGGCGTCCCAGGGAGGGCTTTGGAGTCCTGGGGAGAAGTTTGGAGGTTTCAGGGGGTATTTGGGAGGAATTTTGGGGGTCCTGGGGGGGGGTTTGGGGTCCTGAAGGGAATTTTTGGGTTCCCGAGGCTGTTTTTGGCGGTCCCGGGGCTGTTTTTGGGGGATCCCGCCGGGTATTTTTGGGGGTGCCGGGAGTGTTCTTGGGGTCCCCCCTCACCAGTCCACGGCCGGCTCCACTCCCCGGTTCCCGGTCAGCGCCAGCGCCTTCGCCCTGCGGGAACGGGGGGCTCCCGGTTATTTTTGGGGGGTCCCAGAGGGTTCTGAGGGGTCCCGGGGGGTTTTTTGGGGGTCTCGGTGGAGTTTTGGGGGTCCCGGGGGCTCCGGGGCCTGTCCGTGTGTCCCGCCCCCCCAATCCCATTCCCGGTGCCGGGTCCACTCAGGCTGCTCCCGCCCGCCCTCCCCCGCTGTCCCCCCGGTGCCGCCGCCCTCAGCGCGCCGGGTCCCGAATCCCACCTCCAGCAGCGCCTCCAGAGCCGCCCGAGCCCGGTCCCACCGCCCGCCGCCATCACGGCGACGCCGGGCTCGCGACACGTGGGGGACGGCGGCCGGCAAGGGACAGAAAGGCACAAAGCGTTCCGGTACGGACGGCGGCCGGAACGGGACAGAAAGCCTCCCCCGCCGCTGCCATCCTAATCCGGCGCCGCCGCGGAGCCGCCTCCAGCCCTCCCCTCACTCACAGACACCGCCCCGCTCGCCGCTCGCTGCCGCCCCTCGCCCCGTCTCGGTGATTTTGCCGGGCGCTGGCTGGGGGGCCGCAGTACCGCCCTGTGTCCACAAGGCGGCAGCACTTTTCAAGCGAGTCCGCGCCAAGCCACTCCCAAGAGGGCGGTCGGGCTGCAGTACCGCCCTGTGTCCACAAGGCGGCAGCACTTTTCAAGAGAGTCCGCGCCAAGCCACTCCCAAGATGGCGGCCGCGGGCGGCGGGCTGCAGTACCGCTCTATGCCCACACGGCGGCAGCACCGCGCCGTCCCCGCCGGCACGGCCTCGGCAGCGAACGCCCCAAAGCGTCCGCGCGGGAAAGAACGGAACAAAAAGCCTGCCTGCGACCCGACAGGAACCGAAAGAAAAAAGCTTTACTCTTAAGCTGCATTTCAATACGCTTTATTTTTCTATTTTTCATATTTATATTCACATTCGGATTTGTAATGGATATTGATGGAAAATTATATTTTCATAATTTCTTACATTTATTCCTATTATATTTTATTTCAGATTTTTATACGTATCCTAATGGATATCTTAATAGAAGTCAGGGGAGGGTGTGTGGCTGGGGGCGGGGCCAGGGGAGGGGGTAAGGACAGGGGTGGGGGTTAGGGGGTGGGGTCAGCATTGGGGGAGGGGGGTCAGCATTGGGGGCGTGGTTAGGGGTGGGGTCAGGGTGTGGGGGAGGGGGTGGAGGGTGGGTCAGGGAAGGGGTTAGGGTAGATGGAGGATTCAGAGTGGGGGTGTGGCTACCAGACAGACCCCTCCCCTACCCCCCCTATACATATATATATAAATATAAAAATGTCAGGGGCAGCAGTAGAAAATTTGATGCTACCAAGAAGTAAAAATTTTTATTTTTACTTTGATGCTCCCAGGGAGTAGAAATTTTTATTTTTAAAGTTTTCTTTTTTTTACTTCCTCGGAGCATGGTATTTTCTACTCCTGCTTTTTTATTCTAAGTACAGAAAGGGGAAAAAAGAGAGAAAGAGGAGGAGAGAGTGAGAAGAAGAGGAGAGAGTGATAAGAAGAGGAGAGACAAGAAGAAAAGGAGAGAGGAGGAAGATGAGAGAGCGAGAAAAGGAAAAAGAGAGAGGAGGAAGATGAGAGAGTGAGAAGAAAAAGAGGAGAGAGGAGGAAGAGGAGTGAGAAGAAAGGGAGAGAGATGAAGAAGAGTGTGAGAAGGAGAGGAGAGAGCAAGAAGAGGAAAGCGTGAGAGGAAGAAGAGAGTGTGAGAAGAAAAGGAGAGAGTGACAAGAGGAAGAGAGAGGAGGAAGAGGAGTAAGTGAGAGGAAGAAGAGGAGAGAGAGGAGGAAGAGGAGAGAGTGAGAAGAAGAGGAGAGAGGAGGAAAAGGAGAGAGTGAGAAGAAAAGGAAAGAGTGAGATGAAGAGGAGAGAGTGAGATGAAGAGGAGAGAGTGAGAGGAAGAAGAAGAGAGAGGAGGAAGAGGAGAAAGTGAGGAAGAAGAGGAGAGGGAGAGGAGGAAGAGGAGAGAGAAGAAGAAGAATAGGAGAGAGGAGGAAGAGCAGCGAGTGAGAAGGAGAGAGGAGGAAGAGCAGCAAGTGCAAAGAAGTGGTGGAGAGAAGAGGAAGAGGAAAGAGTGAGAAGGAAAGGAGAGAGTGAGATGAAGAAGAGAGTGTGAGAAGAAGAGGACAGTGAGAAGAGGAGAGAGTGAGAAGGAGAGAGGAGAAAGAGGAGAGAGGAGAAAGAGGAGAGAGGAGAAAGAGAGAAGAAAAGGAGAGAGAGATGAAGCGAGTGTGAGAAGAGAGGAGAGAGTGACAAGAGGAAGAGAGGAGGAAGAGGAGTGAGAGGAAGAAAAGGAGAGAGAGAAGAGGAAGATGAGAGAGAGGAGAGTGAGAAGAAGAGGAGAGAGGAGGAAGAGGAGAGAGGAGAAAAGGAGAGAGAGAGATGAAGAAGAGAGTGAGAAGACCAGGAGAGAGGAGGAAGACGAGGAGAGAGGAGGAAGAGGAGAAAGTGAGAAGAAGAGGAGAGAGTGAGAACAAGAAGAGGAGAGAGGAGGAAGAAGAAGAGAGGAGGAAGAGGAGAAAGTGAGAAAAGGAGAGAGGAGGAAGAAGAGCGAGTGAGAAGAAAAGGAGAGAAGAGGAAAAGGAGAGAGTGAGAAGAAAAAGAGTGTGAGAAGTGGAGAGAGTGAGGAAGAAGAAGAGAGAGGAAGAGGAGAAAGTGAGAAGAAGAGGAGAAAGTGAGGAGAAGAGGAGAAAGGAGGAAGAGGACAGAGTGAGAAGAAAAGGAGAGAGTGAGATGAAGAAGAGGAGAGGGTGAGAAGAATAAGAGGAGAGAGTGAGAGGAAGAAGAGGGGAGAGGAGGAAGAGGAGAGAGTGAGGAGAAAAGGAGAGAGAGATGAAGAAGAGAGTGTGAGGAGAGAGCGTGAGAAGAGAGCGTGAGAAGAGGAGAGAGGAAGAAGAGGAGAGAGGAAGAAGAAGAGGAGAGAGGAAGAAGAAGAGAGGAGGAAGAGGAGAAAGTGAGAAGAGGAGAGAGGAGGAAGAGGAGCAAGTGAGAAGGAGAGAGTGAGATGAAGAAAAGGAGAGTGTGAGAAGAAGAGGAGAGAGTGAGATGAAGAAGAGGAGAGGGAGAGGAGAGAGTAAGAAGAAGAGGAGAGAGTCAGAGCAAGAAGAAAGAGGAGGAAGAGGAGAAAGTGAGAAGGAGAGAGATGAAGACAGTGTGAGAAGAAGAGGAGAGAGCGAGAAGAAGAAAAGGAGAGAGGAGGAAGACGAGAGAATGAGAAGAAGAGGAGAGTGTGAGAAGAAGAGGAGAGTGAGAAGAAGAAGAGGAGAGAGTGAGAGGAGAGCAAGAAGAAAGAGCGAGAAAAAGAAAAGGAAGAGAAGAGAGTAAGAAGAAAACAGAGCAAGAAAAATAAAAGAGAGATAAAAAGAAAAACCAAAAAAGTCAGATTGGAAAGAGAAAGGCAAAAGAAAGGAGGGGTAAAGAGAAAAAGAGTGAAAGACAAAGAGAAAAGGAAGCACTTGAAATGAAAGAGAAAAGGAAATAGAGAGTCAAGAAAAAGAAGAAATAGAGCTGAAAACCTACAGGAAAACAAATGGAGAGACTGAACACAAGGTAGGGTTCAAGAGAGAAAGAAATAGAGAGTTAGAAACACAAAAAATTAAAGATGGACAGAAAAGGAAAAAGGGTTAGAGACAAAGAAAATGATAGCAAGTGTTAGAAAGACAAAGGCTGACAAAGAGAAAAAAAAAAAGAAAACATAATGAAACCTAGATTGAAAGAGACAGACAAAGAGACATGGGGAAATACATGTAGAGGAATGGAAGAAAATAGACAGGGTGAGAAGGAAATAGGGTTAGAGAAACATAGAGATGTGTTAGAAATGGAAACAAAGGAAAACACAGCCAGAGACAAAGAGTTACACATGGAAGGATAAAGTGAGGAATAGACTAAAGAGGAAAGTAAGAGGCAAAGGGAGAAAAAGGGTGAGAATGATACGACTCAACCACACCAAAGAAAGACAGGAGATGAATGGTGGGCGGGGCAGAGGGTAAGAGGCATCATTATTAGGGCTGATTAATCTTTATTCCTTTAATTTAAACTTCAGCAATACACAGGGAAACAACGTATACAAATGCAAGTACAGAGACAAATACAACAAAGAATACATCATACCTAGGCACACAAGTACAAGTCCAATTTACATACAGCAAAATACATCAAAAGACAGGAACAACTGCAAAGACAGAACAATATAATGTATTACAAGCCAAATACATATTGACACAATATAACCGTGTCTCCATTTCAGAAAAGTCCACAACGCTTTTATTGTTATGACGCACCCGGAACAAAAACGGCGCAAAACGCTCCGCCGACGTGCACGCCCCCTTCGCGTTACGCACAAACTCACATTCACGGCAACTCGCTCCAGAGACTCCCAAAAAATCCTCCTGCCTGATGAAAACCCCCCCTGAAAGGCAAAGGCCATACACACAAGGTTGGAACTGCTCCACACACACACACACACAGCTGCAGACACAAGCACACACAAACTCTCACAGACAGACACAGACAGTCACACTCTCACACATTCTTCTGCTGACACGCTGGCTGCCACCCTTACGTGAAACGCTGCACTGAAGAATATGCTTAAACGCTTCTTCTGACTGCAGGACCTCCATGTCAAATGGTAGATTCCAGGAAATTTTGTAGGGACCCGGGGACCTACGAGACAAGGGGAGGCGGTCAGTGACTGACTATCTGAGAGCTAGGAGCTATACCAACTCTGGGCCCATCAGTGTTGTACCCCAAACCCCGTAGAGAACACATGAACGGCAAAGCTTTATAACTGCTCTACCTGAGCGTGACTACGTGCCCGGGCAAGGCAGCTCCGATCATAATTGCCACAACAGAGGTGCATATAACATAAGGCAACGTAGGTACATACAGTGTAAGCACAAACAACATAAGGCAACGTAGGTACATACAGTGTAAGCAAAAACAACATAAGGCAACGTAGGTACATACAGTATAAGCACAAACAACATAAGCCAACGTAGGTACATACAGTATAAGCACAAACAACATAAGCCAACGTAGGTACATACAGTATAAGCAAAAACAACATAAGGCAACGTAGGTACATACAGTATAAGCACAAACAATATAAGACAACATAGGTAGGCGCAACATACGCACATACAATAGAAGCCGACACAGGTAGGTGCAACATAAGTGCATACAACGTCAGCCGACAGAGATACAAGATAAGTGAGGACTTGATATAATTCTCCAGAAGACTAATTTTTGAGCCCTATATCCTTTGAGAAGGCAGATGCTACGGAACTACTGTGGTCAGGTGATGAAGGGCTAATAAGATCCGTACGGAAGTCCAAGAGAAGGGCTACCAAAACTGAGAATGAAGATGGATGAGAACATCTTGTGTACATTGTCCGGTCCCAAAAAGTAAATAAGTAAAGATGCCAGAATAATTGATATCCAGGAAGGTACGTGAGCAAAATATGGCCGATATGGCACAAAATGATGTTGCTAAAGCATGGAGATGTAACAAAGGCCTAAGACACAGACAACGTGACACGGACACAGACAACGTGACACAGACACAGACAACGTGACACAGACAACGTGACACAGACACAAGTGGAAACTGCCTGGCAATTTCACCTTATGGACCCAAGATTCCTCGCCCAAGATGAGCCATGGGCTGATGATGCCAAAGAAAAGAAAGCCCTAGGGCAGTAGCACTTGATGATGACATGCAACTCCTTTCAAGATGTTAGTGCCAAAGCACTTAAGAGAAAGCCTAAGAAGCTCAGTAGGCCTAGAGAAGGAAGAAATGACTACAGGGTGACTGTAGCTATAGCTCCAGACATGAAGGCGGGCTCCTATGGTGAAAAGATCCACGACAACGTCGAGAGTCAAAGAAGGCCACCAATGCGAAAGTCATGAGAACGCGGAGAGGGATCGGAACTGCCCTGCCCGGCGAAGACTCTGGGGGGGCTGAGGAGAAACCCTCTCCCTCCCGAGGGGCCCGTCCCACTATGGGCCTCTTCTCCAAGCTAACATCAAATAGCCTCCTGTGATAGTGAAGGTTTTTCCCCCATCTCCCACCTACTGGCCCCAGCACTTAGCTTTTGCAAGACAACCGGATGGAATCCCATGTCAGTTGGATGTGAACGGCGAGACGTTCTGTACATCCGCTTCAGTGCTGCCGTTTCCAAACTTCAGCTACGCTCCTCCTCAGGGTACCTAAGACAAAACAGAAAATGCAACTAGTGCCCACGAAAAGAGGAATCCCTGAAACTCCGGCACACCGCTACCCCAGCTCACCTGAAGCCTCAATTTGACTCCACAGGCTGCCTGGAGGATACCTGAAAAACAAAAAGGTACACACTTAGCATGCTGCTGCATAAGGGTCACCTGTGAGTCACCGTGCCAAAATGCCAACTCACCCGCTCGCCTCTGTTCCTTCACACAGCTAGGGCAGCGACAGCACCTGCAAAAAAAACAAAGCAAAAAAACCCACACTGAGATTCTGTGAAAACAACATCCCCCTGCCCTGAAAAGCACACCCACCCAGACCTTACGCTTGCACCCACCTGGCCTTCGACATCCGGACCAGAGATATCTTGCAAGATGACTGACTAAAATAAAACAAAGTAACTAAGAGTGGATGCTTAGAATTGCACCAGAAATGGAGACATGAGCCAGAACAACTCCTTCTGTCCACTGCTCACTTGGCACACAGCGCCTTGACTGCTGCTAACTACCGGGACCTCCTAAAAATAAAGGCAAAGAACACTGCTGTAACATGGTCACCATTCAGACTGCCCCTGCAAATGCAAACAATGACTGACCTGATCATGGGAAAATCCTCACGCAAGAATGGGGCCCTCTGCCACTGACCTGAACTGTCAGCACCTGAAAGGAAGTTAGGACTAGTGTCAGACAGCTGCAGGACAACTTCACAGCACCAAACATGTTATGTCAATCTCCCCATACAATCTAGAGCCCAACTACACCCTGCATTAACAATTTCAAGTCCCCAGGACTTGTGCTATTACAGGCTATGCAGCAGGGCAGAGCAGCTGTGGGAAAAATACGTGCAGACACCCATGACACAGGACAGGGAGAGAGAGCTTTTGAGGAGAAGAAAGGACCGAGAGACCCAAAGAACACAGAGTGCACCAGAGACAAGTGACAAGACACACACCAGAACTGCTCTGCCCTGAGCACCTCAGCACTGTGATCAAAACAGTCACTTTCCCTTTAGCTGGCCTAAGGGGACACTTCTTGGACATCCCCATCTCCAAAACTGACTCAAAAACCCCTCCTGGGGAGTCCCAACCCAGCACCTCTCTTCCATCCCCTCTGTGGGCTGTAGCTCTCACCTTATCTTGCACATATCTGGGGATGCAAATCCCCATCAGGTGCAGAACGAGGCCTCCTGCCTGTCTGGGAAGTTCCAGTTGTCATCAGGCTGTTATCTCTTGCTCTGCCAAGAGAAAGAAAACCAAACGTCAGCGCACTACCTTAACAGCACATGGGCCAGAACCTGACAATTCTGCTACTCACCGTCTCCCAAGAAGTCTTGGGCCACACACCTCAGGCGCGCTCGGATTCTGACACCGTCATCTCAAGGCACACCTAGGTTAAGGGCAGACAAGGTGACATGGCATTGCTGCAACTTGAGGGTACCCTCGCTCCTCTTCCCTGCCTCACCACAACTCCTTGCCCATTCCTGTGGGTTACCAGGAGGGGACCTTGAAATGCAAAATTGGAAAGCTCTGTCACAGGGTCCTGTAATGCTTCTGGCAAGACCACACGTGCATGAAAACCGGTCCATCAGCCAGTTGGAGACAGTGGTATAAGTACTCTGAGTGGATTCCCTAAAGCACACAAACAACAGTGGATGCTTACAGTTCCACCAAAAACCAAAAGCTGAGCAAAAACAACTGCTTTGGTCCACTTTGACTGCTGCTATCTGTCTGGACCTCCTAAAAATAAAGGCAAAGAACACTGCTGTAACATGGTCACCATTCAGGCTGCCCCTGCAAATGCAAACAATGACTGACCTGATCATGGCAACACCCTCACCCAGGACTGGGGCTCTCTGCCACAGATTTGAATTGTCAGCACCTGAAAGGAAGTTAGGACTAGTGTCAAACAGCTGCAGGACAACTTAGCATAACCAAACATGTTATGTCAATCTCCCCATACAATCTAGAGCCCAACTACACCGCAAATTACAAATTTCAAGTCCCCAGGACTTGTGCTATTACAGGCTATGCAGCAGGGCAGAGCAGTTGTGGGACAAATACGTGCCGACACCCGTGACACAGGACAGGGAGAGAGAGCTTTTGAGGAGAAGAAAGGACCGAGAGACCCAAAGAACACAGAGTGCACCAGAGACAAGTGACAGGACACACACCAGAACTGCTCTGCCCTGAGCACCTCAGCACTGTGATCAAAACAGTCACTTTCCCTTTAGCTGGCCTAAGGGGACACTTCTTGCACATCCCCACCCCCAAAAGCTGATCCTAAAGGCCCTCCCAGCACCCCGCTTTCACCCCCTCTGTGGGCCTTAGCCCTCCACTTATCTCTCAGGATCTGGGGATGAGAATCCACGTCGCATGGCAATGGAGGCTGCCTCACCAGCGGGGAATGTCCTATGGTCACGGGGCTGTGGTCCCGTGCTCAGCTACAATCGAGAACACCAAACATCATTGCATGATCTCAGCCGCACAGCAGCCACAACTCAACAATTCTCTGCTCACCATTTTTCTCCTGAGAACGCCGGGCTCCTCGGGCCGCACGCTTCGCCCACGCCCTCCTGGCAGGGTCTGCCTGGCTGAAGAGCAGGCGAGGTGAGGTGGCGTTCCCAAAACTCGAGTGGACCCTGGTCCCCCTCACTAGTAGTTCCCCGACTTACAGCAACTCCTCGGCCGCTCCTGAGGCTCCCTGGTGCCACCTCCAAGTGACAAAGATAAAGGCTTCGTCGCAGAGCCGTGTGCCGCTCCCCGAATTCCCAGGAGAGCGAAGGAGCGGCTCTGCGGCCGCTTGCAGGGGGGACTCGCTGGTACACGAGTGGACTGCCTGACGCACACAAACATGAATGGATACTGAGACTTGCAGCAGAGACACTACAGCTGCAGGCACACAAATTCATAAATAATTAAACTAACAAAATCCAAAAATTCTACCAAAATATTAATTTTATTTACCCAGTATACAAATTACCAAATAGATTAACAGAGACACCCTGTCCTATCCCCTCAATTACGCCGCTAAAATCTATGCCAAACAAATCCTTAAAACTAAGAAAACCCTGCCCGTATCGAAATAAAAACAAAAAAAAGTCTTGTAAACTTCTTAATTTCATTAACCTAACATATCAGAACCATAAAAATATTAAACCTTTATGAACACCAGTACGCACGACCCTCGTTTCAACGTATAAAAGTAAAGCTATCCCTACAACTAACCTAACACAAATATCACAAAATATAGCAGTAAGCAACAAAAAAAATAAACCTCACTAAAAATAAAATATAAATTTTTTACTTTAAGCCAAAAAAATCATACATTCTAAACAGAAACTTCCTCAAAATCAAGGCACGTGCACAGGGGACCCTGGTCCTGAGCTGGGACCTAACTGAAAAGAACCCATATATCCAATTACATATCTGAGGCCGAAGTTGTCCCCATCTCAAACTTGTGCTGCCCTGATAGACCAAAGGGAGCCCAACAAACTGATATCAGGAACCTGGACTGGTGAGTTTTCTTTCCCAGGGAAAAGGGACAAAGGATGTGCCCAGGGGCCCCTGGCCCTGGGCTGGGCCCTGACTGCAAAAGGTCAATACATCGAAAGAGGCACCCCAGACCGAAGTTGTCCCCACCTCCAACTTGTGCTGCCCTGAGAGTCCCAAGGGAGCCCTACAAACTGACATCAGGAACCTGGACCTGTGAGTTTTCTTTCCCAGGGAAAAGGGACAAAGGATGTGCCCAGGGGCCCCTGGCCCTGGACCTGACTGCAAAAAATCCTTATATTGAAGGATGGACCCCAGACCAAAGTTGTCCCCACCTCAAACTTGTGCTGCCCTTGTAGACCCAAGGCAGCCCTACAAACTGACATCAGGAACCTGGAACTGTGAGTTTTCTTTCCCAGGGAAAAGGGACAAACGATGTGCCCAGGGGCCCCTGGGCAGGGACCTGACTGCAAAAAATGCTTATATGGAAGGATGGACCCCAGACCAAAGTTGTCCCCATCTCAAACTTGTGCTGCCTGATAGACCCAAGGGAGCCCTACAAACTGACATCAGGAACCTGGACCTGTCAAGTTTCTTTCCCAGGGAAAAGGGATAAAGGATGTGCCCTGGGGCCCCTGGCCCGGGACCTGACTGCAAAAAATCCTTATATCGAAGGATGGATCGTAGACCAAAGTTGTCCCCACCTCAAAATTGTGCTGCCCTGATAGATCCAAGAGAGCCCTACAAACTGACATCAGGAACCTGGACCTGTGAGTTTTCTTTCCCAGGGAAAAGGGACAAAGGATGTGCCCAGGGGCCCCTGGCCCGGGACCTGACTGAGGAAAATCCTTATATCGAAGGATGGACCCCAGACCAAAGTTGTCCCCACCTCAAACTTGAGCTGCCCTGGTAGACCCAAGGGAGCCCTACAAAGTTGCATCAGGAACCTGGACTGGTGAGTTTTCTTTCCCAGGGAAAAGGGACAAAGGATGTGCCCAGGGGCCCCTGGCCCGGGACCTGACTGCAAAAAATCCTTATATCGAAGGATGGACCCCAGACCAAAGTTGTCCCCACCTCAAACTTGTGCTGCCCTGAAAGATCCAAGAGAACCCTACAAATTGACATCAGGAACCTGGACCTGTGAATTTTCTTTCCCAGGGAAAAGGGACAAAGGATGTGCCCAGGTGCCCCTGGCCCAGGACCTGATGTCAAAAAATCCTTATATCGAAGGATGGACCCCAGACCAAAGTTGTCCCCACCTCAAACTTGTGCTGCCCTGATAGACCCAAGGCAGCCCTACAAACTGACATCAGGAACCTGGACCTGTGAGTTTTCTTTCCCAGGGAAAAGGGACAAAGGATGTGCCCAGCGGCGCCTGACCCGGGACCTGACTGCAAAAAATCCTTATATCGAAGGATGGACCCCAGACCAAAGTTGTCCCCACCTCAAACTTGTGCTGCCCTGATAGACCCAAGGGAGCCCTACAAACTGACATCAGGAACCTGGACTGGTGAGTTTTCTTTCCCAGGGAAAAGGGACAAAGGATGTGCCCAGGGTCCCCTGGCCCATGGCTGGACCCTGACTGCAAAAAATCCTTATATCGAAGGATGGATTGCAGACGGAAGTTGTCCCCACCTCAAACTTGTGCTGCCCTGATAGACCCAAGGGAGCCCTACAGACTGACATCAGGAACCTGGACCTGTGAGTTTTCTTTCCAAGGGAAAATGGCCAAAGGATGTGCCCAGGGGCGCCTGGCCCGGGACCTGACTGAGGAAAATCCTTATATCGAAGGATGGATCCCAGACCAAAGTTGTCCCCACCTCAAACTTGTGCTGCCCTGATAGACCCAAGGGAGCCCTACAAACTGACATCAGGAACCTGGACCTGTGAGTTTTCTTTCCCAGGGAAAATGGCCAAAGGATGTTCCCAGGGGCCCCTGGGCTGGGACCTGACTGCAAAAAATCCTTATATCGAAGGATGGATCGTAGACCAAAGTTGTCCCCACCTCAAAATTGTGCTGCCCTGATAGATCCAAGAGAGCCCTACAAACTGACATCAGGAACCTGGACCTGTGAGTTTTCTTTCCCAGGGAGAAGGGACAAAGGATGTGCCCAGGGGCCCCTGGCCCGGGACCTGACTGAGGAAAATCCTTATATCGAAGGATGGACCCCAGACCAAAGTTGTCCCCCCCTCAAACTTGAGCTGCCCTGGTAGACCCTAGGGAGCCCTACAAAGTTGCATCAGGAACCTGGACAGGTGAGTTTTCTTTCCCAGGGAAAAGGGACAAAGGATGTGCCCAGGGGCCCCTGGCCCGGGACCTGAGTGCAAAAAATCCATATATCGAAGGATGGATTGTAGACCGAAGTTGTCCCCACCTCAAACTTGTGCTGCCCTGATAGACCCAAGGGAGCCCTACAGACTGACGTCAGGAACCTGGACTGGTGAGTTTTCTTCCCAGGGAAAAGGGACAAAGGATGTGCCCAGGGGCCCCTGGCCCGGGACCTGACTGCAAAAAATCCTTATATCGAAGGATGGACCCCAGACCAAAGTTGTCCCCACCTCAAACTTGTGCTGCCCTGAAAGATCCAAGAGAGCCCTACAAATTGACATCAGGAACCTGGACCTGTGAATTTTCTTTCCCAGTGAAAATGGCCAAAGGATGTGCCCAGGGGCCCCTTGGCTGGGACCTGACTGCAAAAAATCCTTATATAGAAGGATGGACCCCAGACCAAAGTTGTCCCCACCTCAAACTTGTGCTGCCCTGATAGACCCAAGAGAGCCCTACAAATTGACATCTGGAACCTGGACCTGTGGATTTTCTTTCCCAGGGAAAAGGGACAAAGGATGTGCCCAGGGGCCCCTGACTGAGGAAAGTCCTTATATCGAAGGACGGACCCCAGGCCAAAATTGTCCCCACCTCAAACTTGTGCTGCCCTGATAGACCCAAGGGAGCCCTACAAACTGACATCAGGAACCAGGACCTGTGAGTTTTCTTTCCCAGGGAAAAGGGACAAAGGTTCTGCCCACGGGCCCCTTGGCTGGGACCTGACTGCAAAAAATCCTTATATCGAAGGATGGACCCCAGACCAAAGTTGTGCCCACCTCAAACTTGTGCTGCCCTGATAGACCCAAGGGAGCCCTACAAACTGACATCAGGAACCTGGACCTGTGAGTTTTCTTTCCCAGGGAAAATGGCCAAAGGATGTTCCCAGGGGCCCCTGGGCTGGGACCTGACTGCAAAAAATCCTTATATCGAAGGATGGATCGTAGACCAAAGTTGTCCCCACCTCAAAATTGTGCTGCCCTGATAGATCCAAGAGAGCCCTACAAACTGACATCAGGAACCTGGACCTGTGAGTTTTCTTTCCCAGGGAGAAGGGACAAAGGATGTGCCCAGGGGCCCCTGGCCCGGGACCTGACTGAGGAAAATCCTTATATCGAAGGATGGACCCCAGACCAAAGTTGTCCCCACCTCAAACTTGGGCTGCCCTGGTAGACCCAAGGGAGCCCTACAAAGTTGCATCAGGAACCTGGACAGGTGAGTTTTCTTTCCCAGGGAAAAGGGACAAAGGATGTGCCCAGGGGCCCCTGGCCCGGGACCTGAGTGCAAAAAATCCATATATCGAAGGATGGATTGTAGACCGAAGTTGTCCCCACCTCAAACTTGTGCTGCCCTGATAGACCCAAGGGAGCCCTACAGACTGACGTCAGGAACCTGGACTGGTGAGTTTTCTTCCCAGGGAAAATGGCCAAAGGATGTGCCCAGGGGCCCCTGGCCCAGGACCTGACTGCAAAAAATCCTTATATCGAAGGATGGACCCCAGACCAAAGTTGTCCCCACCTCAAACTTGTGCTGCCCTGAAAGATCCAAGAGAGCCCTACAAATTGACATCAGGAACCTGGACCTGTGAATTTTCTTTCCCAGGGAAGAGGGACAAAGGTTGTGCCCAGGGGCCCCTGGACCAGGACCTGACTGCAAAAAATCCTTATATCGAAGGATGGACCCCAGACCAAAGTTGTCCCCACCTCAAACTTGTGCTGCCCTGATTGACCCAAGAGAGCCCTACAAACTGACATCAGGAACCTGGACCTGTGAGTTTTCTTTCCCAGGGAAAAGGGACAAAGGATGTGCCCAGGGTCCCCAGGGCTGGGCCCTGAGTTCAAAAAATCCTTATATCGAAGGATGGACCCCAGACCAAAGTTGTCCCCCCCTCAAACTTGTGCTGCCCTGATAGACCCAAGGGAGCCCTACAAACTGACATCAGGAACCTGGACCTGTGAGTTTTCTTTCCCAGGGAAAAGGGACAAAGGTTGTGCCCAGGGGCCCCAGGCCCTGGGCTGGGCCCTGACTGGAAAAAATCCTAATATCGAAGGGTGGATCGCAGACCAAAGTTGTCCCCTCCTCAAACTTGTGCTGCCCTGATAGACCCAAGGGAGCCCTACAAACTGACATCAGGAACCTGGACCTGTGAGTTTTCTTTCCCAGGGAAAAGGGACAAAGGATGTGCCCAGGGGCCCCAGGCCCTGGGCTGGGCCCTGACTGGAAAAAATCCTAATATCGAAGGGTGGATCGCAGACCAAAGTTGTCACCTCCTCAAACTTGTGCTGCCCTGATAGACCCAAGGGAGCCCTACAAATTGACATCAGGAACCTGGACCTGTGAATTTTCTTTCCCTGGCAAAAGGGACAAAGGATGTGCCCAGGTGCCCCTGGCCCAGGACCTGACTGCAAAAAATCCTTATATCGAAGGATGGACCCCAGACCAAAGTTGTCCCCATCTCAAACTTGTGCTGCCCTGATAGACCCAAGGGAGCCCTACAAACTGACATCAGGAACCTGGACTGGTGAGTTTTCTTTCCCAGGGAAAAGGGACAAATGATGTGCCCAGGGGCCCCTGGACCTGGTCCAGGCCATGACTGCAAAAAATCCTTATATCGAAGGATGGATCACAGACCGAAGTTGTCCCCACCTCAAACTTGTGCTGCCCTGATAGACCCAAGGGAGCCCTACAAACTTGCATCAGGAACCTGGACCTGTGAGTTTTCTTTCCCAGGGAAAAGGGACAAAGGATGTGCCCAGGGGCCCCTGGCCCGGGACCAGAATGCAAAAATCCTTATATCGAGAGATGGACCCCAGACCAAAGTTGTCCCCACCTCAAACTTGTGCTGCCCTGATAGACCCAAGAGAGCCCTACAAACTGACATCAGGAACCTGGACCTGTGAGTTTTCTTTCCCAGGGAAAAGGGACAAAGGATGTGCCCAGGGGCCCCTGGCCCTGAGTTGGGCCCTGACTGCACAAAATCCTTATATCGAAGGATGGATCGCAGACCAAAGTTGTCCCCTCCTCAAACATGTGCTGCCTTGATAGACCCAAGGGAGCCCTACAAACTGACATCAGGAACCTGGACCTGTGAATTTTCTTTCCCAGGGAAAAGGGACTAAGCATGTGCCCAGGGGCCCCTGGGCTGGGACATGACTGCAAAAAATCCTTATATCGAAGGATGGACCCCAGACTAAAGTTGTCCCAACCACAAACTTGTGCTGCCCTGATAGACCCAAGAGAGCCCTACAAACTGACATCAGGAACCTGGAACTGTGAGTTTTCTTTCCCAGGGAAAAGGGACAAAGGATGTGCCCAGGGTCCCCAGGGCTGGGCCCTGAGTTCAAAAAATCCTTATATCGAAGGATGGACCCCAGACTAATGTTGTCCCCACCTCAAACTTGTGCTGCCCTGATAGACCCAAGGGAGCCCTACAAACTGACATCAGGAACCTGGACCTATGAGTTTCTTTTTTAGGGAAAAGGGACAAAGGATGTGCCCAAGGGCCCCTGGCCCGCGACCTGTCTTCAAAAAATCCTTATATCGAAGGATCGATCACAGACCAAAGTTGTCCCCACCTCAAACCTGTGCTGCCCTGATAGACCCAAAGGGAGCCCTACAAACTGACCTCAGGAACCTGGACCTGTGAGTTTTCTTTCCAAGGGAAAATGGCCAAAGGATGTGCCCAGGGGCCCCTGGGCTGGGACCTGACTGCAAAAAGTCCTTATATCGAAGGATGGACCCCAGACCAAAGTTGTCCCCACCTAAAACTTGTGCTGCCCTGATAGACCCAAGGCAGCCCTACAAACTGACATCAGGAACCTGGACCTGTGAGTTTTCTTTCCCAGGGAAAATGGCCAAAGGATGTGCCCAGGGGCCCCTGGCCCGGGACCTGACTGCAAAAAATCCTTATATCGAAGGATGGACCCCAGACCAAAGTTGTCCCCACCTCAATCTTGTGCTGCCCTGATAGACCCAAGGGAGCCCTACAAACTGACATCAGGAACCTGGACCTGTGAGTTTTCTTTCCCAGGGAAAAGGGACAAAGGATGTGCCCAGGGGCCCCTGGCCCTGGGCTGGGCCCTGACTGCAAAAAATCCTTATATCGAAGGATGGATCGCAGACCAAAGTTGTCCCCTCCTCAAACTTGTGCTGCCCTGATAGACCCAAGGGAGCCCTACAGACTGACATCAGGAACCTGGACCTGTGAGTTTCTTTCCTAGGGAAAAGGGACAAAGGATGGGCCCAAGGGCCCCTGGCCCGCGACCTGTCTTCAAAAAATCCTTATATCGAAGGATCGATCACAGACCAAAGTTGTCCCCACCTCAAACTTGTGCTGCCCTGATAGACCCAAAGGGAGCCCTACAAACTGACATCAGGAACCTGGACCTGTGAGTTTTCTTTCCCAGGGAAAAGGGACAAAGGATGTGCCCAGGGGCCCCTGGCCCAGGACCTGACTGCAAAAAATCCTTATATCGAAGGATGGACCCCAGACCAAAGTTGTCCCCACCTCAAACTTGTGCTGCCCTTGTAGACCCAAGGCAGCCCTACAAACTGACATCAGGAACCTGGAACTGTGAGTTTTCTTTCCCAGGGAAAAGGGACAAAGGATGTGCCCAGGGGCCCCTGGCCCAGGACCTGACTGCACAAAATCCTTATATCGAAGGATGGATCGCAGACCAAAGTTGTCCCCTCCTCAAACTTGTGCTGCCCTTGTAGACCCAAGGGAGCCCTACAAACTGACATCTGGAACCTGGACCTGTGAATTTTCTTTCCCAGGGAAAAGGGATAAAGGATGTGCCCAGGGGCACCTGGGCTGGGACCTGACTGCAAAAAATCCTTATATCGAAGGATGGACCCCAGACTAAAGTTGTCCCAACGACAAACTTGTGCTGCCCTGATTGACCCAAGAGAGCCCTACAAACTGACATCAGGAACCTGGACCTGTGAGTTTTCTTTCCCAGGGAAAAGGGACAAAGGATGTGCCCAGGGTCCCCAGGGCTGGGCCCTGAGTTCAAAAAATCCTTATATCGAAGGATGGACCCCAGACCAAAGTTGTCCCCCCCTCAAACTTGTGCTGCCCTGATAGACCCAAGGGAGCCCTACAAACTGACATCAGGAACCTGGACCTGTGAGTTTTCTTTCCCAGGGAAAAGGGACAAAGGTTGTGCCCAGGGGCCCCAGGCCCTGGGCTGGGCCCTGACTGGAAAAAATCCTAATATCGAAGGGTGGATCGCAGACCAAAGTTGTCCCCTCCTCAAACTTGTGCTGCCCTGATAGACCCAAGGGAGCCCTACAAACTGACATCAGGAACCTGGACCTGTGAGTTTTCTTTCCCAGGGAAAAGGGACAAAGGATGTGCCCAGGGGCCCCTGGCCCAGGACATGACTGCAAAAAATCCTTATATCGAAGGATGGACCCCAGACCAAAGTTGCCCCCACCTAAAACTTGTGCTGCCCTTGTAGACCCAAGGCAGCCCTACAAACTGACATCAGGAACCTGGAACTGAGAGTTTTCTTTCCCAGGGAAAAGGGACAAAGGATGTGACCTGGGGCCCCTGGCCCGGGACCTGACTGCAAAAAATCCTTATATCGAAGTATGGATCACAGACCGAAGTTGTCCCCACCTCAAACTTGTGCTGCCCTGATAGACCCAAGGGAGCCCTACAAACTGACATCAGGAACCTGGACCTGTGAGTTTTCTTTCCCAGGGAAAATGTCCAAAGGATGTGCCCAGGAGCCCCTGGCCCAGGCCCTGACTGCAAAAAATCCTAATATCGAAGGATGGACCCCAGACAAAAGTTGTCCCCACCTCAAACTTGTGCTGCCCTGATAGACCCAAGGGAGCCCTACAAACTGACATCAGGAACCTGGACCTGTGAGTTTCTTTCCCAGGGAAAAGGGACAAAGGATGTGCCCAGGGGCCCCTGGCCCGGGACCTGACTGCAAAAAATCCTTATATCGAAGGATGGACCCCAGACCAAAGTTGTCCCTACCTCAATCTTGTGCTGCCCTGATAGACCCAAGGGAGCCCTACAAACTGACATCAGGAACCTGGACCTGTGAGTTTTCTTTCCCAGGGAAAAGGGACAAAGGATGTGCCCAGGGGCCCCTGGCCCAGGCCCTGACTGCAAAAAATCCTTATATCGAAGGATGGACCCCAGACCAAAGTTGTCCCCACCTCAAACTTGTGCTGCCCTTGTAGAGTCAAGGCAGCCCTACAAACTGACATCAGGAACCTGGAACTGTGAGTTTTCTTTCCCAGGGAAAAGGGACAAAGGATGTGCCCAGGGGCCCCTGGCCCTGAGCTGGGCCCTGACTGCAAAAAATCCTTATATCGAAGGATGGACCCCAGACTAAAGTTGTCCCCACCACAAACTTGTGCTGCCCTGATAGACCCAAGGGAGCCCTACAAACTGACATCAGGCACCTGGACCTGTGAGTTTTCTTTCCAAGGGGAAATGGCCAAAGGATGTGCCCAGGGGCCCCTGGCCCGGGACCTGACTGCAAAAAATCCTTATATCGAAGTATGGATCACAGACCGAAGTTGTCCCCACCTCAAACTTGTGCTGCCCTGATAGACCCAAGGGAGCCCTACAAACTGACATCAGGAACCTGGACCTGTGAGTTTTCTTTCCCAGGGAAAATGTCCAAAGGATGTGCCCAGGAGCCCCTGGCCCAGGCCCTGACTGCAAAAAATCCTAATATCGAAGGATGGACCCCAGACAAAAGTTGTCCCCACCTCAAACTTGTGCTGCCCTGATAGACCCAAGGGAGCCCTACAAACTGACATCAGGAACCTGGACTGGTGAGTTTTCTTTCCCAGGGAAAATGTCCAATGGATGTGCGAGGCTCCCCTGGGCTGGACCTGACTGCAAAAAATCCTTATATCGAAGGATGGATCGTAGACGGAAGTTGTCCCCACCACAAACTTGTGCTGCCCTGATAGACCCAAGGGAGCCCTACAAACTGACATCAGGAACCTGGACCTGTGAGTTTTCTTTCCAAGGGAAAATGGCCAAAGGATGTGCCCAGGGGCCCCTGGCCCAGGACATGACTGCAAAAAATCCTTATATAGAAGGATGGACCCCAGACCAAAGTTGTCCCAACCTCAAACTTGTGCTGCCCTTGTAGACCCAAGGCAGCCCTACAAACTGACATCAGGAACCTGGAACTGTGAGTTTTCTTTCCCAGGGAAAAGGGACAAACGATGTGCCCAGGGGCCCCTGGCCCTGAGCTGGGCCCTGACTGCACAAAATCCTTATATCGAAGGATGGACCCCAGACTAAAGTTGTCCCCACCACAAACTTGTGCTGCCCTGATAGACCCAAGGGAGCCCTAAAAACTGACATCAGGAACCTGGACCTGTGAGTTTCTTTCCTAGGGAAAAGGGACAAAGGATGTGCCCAAGGGCCCCTGGCCCGCGACCTGTCTTCAAAAATCCTTATATCGAAGGATCGATCACAGACCAAAGTTGTCCCCACCTCAAACTTGTGCTGCCCTGATAGACCGAAAGGGAGCCCTACAAACTGACATCAGGAACCTGGAACTGTGAGTTTTCTTTCCCAGGGAAAAGGGACAAAGGATGTGCCCAGGGGCCCCTGGCCCAGGCCCTGACTGCAAAAAATCCTTATATCGAAGGATGGACCCCAGACCAAAGTTGTCCCCACCTCAAATTTGTGCTGCCCTTGTAGATCCAAGGGAGCCCTACAAACTGACATCAGGAACCTGGAACTGTGAGTTTTCTTTCCCAGGGAAAAGGGACAAAGGATGTGCCCAGGGGCCCCTGGCCCAGGCCCTGACTGCAAAAAATCCTTATATCGAAGGATGGACCCCAGACCAAAGTTGTCCCCACCTCAAACTTGTGCTGCCCTGATAGACCCAAGGGAGCCCTACAAACTGACATCAGGAACCTGGACCTGTGAGTTTTCTTTCCCAGGGAAAAGGGACAAAGGATGTGCCCAGGGGCCCCTGGCCCGGGACCAGAATGCAAAAATCCTTATATCGAAGGATGGACCCCAGACCAAAGTTGTCCCCACCTCAAACTTGTGCTGCCCTTGTAGACCCAAGGCAGCCCTACAAACTGACATCAGGAACCTGGACCTGTGAGTTTTCTTTCCCAGGGAAAAGGGACAAAGGATGTGCCCAGGGGCCCCTGGCCCTGAGTTGGGCCCTGACTGCACAAAATCCTTATATCGAAGGATGGATCGCAGACCAAAGTTGTCCCCTCCTCAAACATGTGCTGCCCTGATAGACCCAAGGGAGCCCTACAAACTGACATCAGGAACCTGGACCTGTGAATTTTCTTTCCCAGGGAAAAGGGACTAAGCATGTGCCCAGGGGCCCCTGGGCTGGGACATGACTGCAAAAAATCCTTATATCGAAGGATGGACCCCAGACTAAAGTTGTCCCAACCACAAACTTGTGCTGCCCTGATAGACCCAAGGGAGCCCTACAAACTGACATCAGGAACCTGGACTGGTGAGTTTTCTTTCCCAGGGGAAATGTCCAATGGATGTGCGAGGCTCCCCTGGGCTGGACCTGACTGCAAAAAATCCTTATATCGAAGGATGGATCGTAGACGGAAGTTGTCCCCACCACAAACTTGTGCTGCCCTGATAGACCCAAGGGAGCCCTACAAACTGACATCAGGAACCTGGACCTGTGAGTTTTCTTTCCAAGGGAAAATGGGCAAAGGATGTGCCCAGGGGCCCCTGGGCCGGGACCTGACTGCAAAAAGTCCTTATATCGAAGGATGGACCCCAGACCAAAGTTGTCCCCACCTAAAACTTGTGCTGCCCTGATAGACCCAAGGGAGCCCAACAAACTGACATCAGGAACCTGGACCTGTGAGTTTTCTTTCCCAGGGAAAATGGCCAAAGGATGTGCCCAGGGGCCCCTGGCCCGGGACCTGACTGCAAAAAATCCTTATATCGAAGGATGGACCCCAGACCAAAGTTGTCCCCTCCTCAATCTTGTGCTGCCCTGATAGACCCAAGGGAGCCCTACAAACTGACATCAGGAACCTGGACCTGTGAGTTTTCTTTCCCAGGGAAAAGGGACAAAGCATGTGCCCAGGGGCCCCTGGCCCTGGGCAGGGCCCTGACTGCAAAAAATCCTTATATCGAAGGATGGATCGCAGACCAAAGTTGTCCCCTCCTCAAACTTGTGCTGCCCTGATAGACCCAAGGGAGCCCTACAAACTGACATCAGGAACCTGGACCTGTGAGTTTCTTTCCTAGGGAAAAGGGACAAAGGATGGGCCCAAGGGCCCCTGGCCCGCGACCTGTCTTCAAAAAATCCTTATATCGAAGGATCGATCACAGACCAAAGTTGTCCCCACATCAAACTTGTGCTGCCCTGATAGACCCAAAGGGAGCCCTACAAACTGACATCAGGAACCTGGACCTGTGAGTTTTCTTTCCCAGGGAAAAGGGACAAAGGATGTGCCCAGGGGCCCCTGGACCAGGACCTGACTGCAAAAAATCCTTATATCGAAGGATGGACCCCAGACCAAAGTTGTCCCCACCTCAAACTTGTGCTGCCCTTGTAGACCCAAGGGAGCCCTACAAACTGACATCAGGAACCTGGAACTGTGAGTTTTCTTTCCCAGGGAAAAGGGACAAAGGATGTGCCCAGGGGCCCCTGGCCCTGAGCTGGGCCCTGACTGCACAAAATCCTTATATCGAAGGATGGATCGCAGACCAAAGTTGTCCCCTCCTCAAACTTGTGCTGCCCTGATAGACCCAAGGGAGCCCTACAAACTGACATCTGGAACCTGGACCTGAGAATTTTCTTTCTCAGGGAAAAGGGATAAAGGATGTGCCCAGGGGCACCTGGGCTGGGACCTGACTGCAAAAAATCCTTATATCGAAGGATGGACCCCAGACTAAAGTTGTCCCAACCACAAACTTGTGCTGCCCTGATAGACCCAAGAGAGCCCTACAAACTGACATCAGGAACCTGGACCTGTGAGTTTTCTTTCCCAGGGAAAAGGGACAAAGGATGTGCCCAGGGTCCCCAGGGCTGGGCCCTGAGTTCAAAAAATCCTTATATCGAAGGATGGACCCCAGACCAAAGTTGTCCCCCCCTCAAACTTGTGCTGCCCTGATAGACCCAAGGGAGCCCTACAAACTGACATCAGGAACCTGGACCTGTGAGTTTTCTTTCCCAGGGAAAAGGGACAAAGGTTGTGCCCAGGGGCCCCAGGCCCTGGGCTGGGCCCTGACTGCAAAAAATCCTTATATCGAAGGGTGGATCGCAGACCAAAGTTGTCCCCTCCTCAAACTTGTGCTGCCCTGATAGACCCAAGGGAGCCCTACAAACTGACATCAGGAACCTGGACCTGTGAGTTTCTTTCCCAGGGAAAAGGGACAAAGGATGTGCCCAGGGGCCCCTGGCCCGGGACCTGACTGCAAAAAATCCTTATATCGAAGGATGGACCCCAGACCAAAGTTGTCCCCACCTCAATCTTGTGCTGCCCTGATAGACCCAAGGGAGCCCTACAAACTGACATCAGGAACCTGGACCTGTGAGTTTTCTTTCCCAGGGAAAAGGGACAAAGGATGCGCCCAGGGGCACCTGGGCTGGGACCTGACTGCAAAAAATCCTTATATCGAAGGATGGACCCCAGACCAAAGTTGTCCCCACCTCAAACTTGTGCTGCCCTTGTAGAGTCAAGGCAGCCCTACAAACTGACATCAGGAACCTGGAACTGTGAGTTTTCTTTCCCAGGGAAAAGGGACAAAGGATGTGCCCAGGGGCCCCTGGCCCTGAGCTGGGCCCTGACTGCAAAAAATCCTTATATCGAAGGATGGACCCCAGACTAAAGTTGTCCCCACCACAAACTTGTGCTGCCCTGATAGACCCAAGGGAGCCCTACAAACTGACATCAGGAACCTGGACCTGTGAGATTTCTTTCCAAGTGGAAATGGCCAAAGGATGTGCCCAGGGGCCCCTGGCCCGGGACCTGACTACAAAAAATCCTTATATCGAAGTATGGATCACAGACCGAATTTGTCCCCACCTCAAACTTGTGCTGCCCTGATAGACCCAAGGGAGCCATACAAACTGACATCAGGAACCTGGACCTGTGAGTTTTCTTTCCCAGGGGAAATGTCCAAAGGATGTGCCCAGGAGCCCCTGGCCCAGGCCCTGACTGCAAAAAATCCTAATATCGAAGGATGGACCCCAGACAAAAGTTGTCCCCACCTCAAACTTGTGCTGCCCTGATAGACCCAAGGGAGCCCTACAAACTGACATCAGGAACCTGGACTGGTGAGTTTTCTTTCCCAGGGAAAATGTCCAATGGATGTGCGAGGCTCCCCTGGGCTGGATCTGACTGCAAAAAATCCTTATATCGAAGGATGGATCGTAGACGGAAGTTGTCCCCACCACAAACTTGTGCTGCCCTGATAGACCCAAGGGAGCCCTACAAACTGACATCAGGAACCTGGACCTGTGAGTTTTCTTTCCAAGGGAAAATGGCCAAAGGATGTGCCCAGGGGCCCCTGGCCCAGGACATGACTGCAAAAAATCCTTATATCGAAGGATGGACCCCAGACCAAAGTTGTCCCAACCTCAAACTTGTGCTGCCCTTGTAGACCCAAGGCAGCCCTACAAACTGACATCAGGAACCTGGACCTGTGAGTTTTCTTTCCCAGGGAAAAGGGACAAAGGATGTGCCCAGGGGCCCCTGGCCCTGAGTTGGGCCCTGACTGCACAAAATCCTTATATCGAAGGATGGATCGCAGACCAAAGTTGTCCCCTCCTCAAACATGTGCTGCCCTGATAGACCCAAGGGAGCCCTACAAACTGACATCAGGAACCTGGACCTGTGAATTTTCTTTCCCAGGGAAAAGGGACTAAGCATGTGCCCAGGGGCCCCTGGGCTGGGACATGACTGCAAAAAATCCTTATATCGAAGGATGGACGCCAGACTAAAGTTGTCCCAACCACAAACTTGTGCTGCCCTGATAGACCCAAGGGAGCCCTACAAACTGACATCAGGAACCTGGACTGGTGAGTTTTCTTTCCCAGGGGAAATGTCCAATGGATGTGCGACACTCCCCTGGGCTGGACCTGACTGCAAAAAATCCTTATATCGAAGGATGGATCGTAGACGGAAGTTGTCCCCACCACAAACTTGTGCTGCCCTGATAGACCCAAGGGAGCCCTACAAACTGACATCAGGAACCTGGACCTGTGAGTTTTCTTTCCAAGGGAAAATGGCCAAAGGATGCGCCCAGGGGCCCCTGGGCTGGGACCTGACTGCAAAAAGTCCTTATATCGAAGGATGGACCCCAGACCAAAGTTGTCCCCACCTAAAACTTGTGCTGCCCTGATACACCCAAGGGAGCCCAACAAACTGACATCAGGAACCTGGACCTGTGAGTTTTCTTTCCCAGGGAAAATGGCCAAAGGATGTGCCCAGGGGCCCCTGGCCCGGGACCTGACTGCAAAAAATCCTTATATCGAAGGATGGACCCCAGACCAAAGTTGTCCCCACCTAAAACTTGTGCTGCCCTGATAGACCCAAGGGAGCCCTACAAACTGACATCAGGAACCTGGACCTGTGAGTTTTCTTTCCCAGGGAAAAGGGACAAAGCATGTGCCCAGGGGCCCCTGGCCCGCGACCTGTCTTCAAAAATCCTTATATCGAAGGATCGATCACAGACCAAAGTTGTCCCCACCTCAAACTTGTGCTGCCCTGATAGACCCAAAGGGAGCCCTACAAACTGACATCAGGAACCTGGACCTGTGAGTTTTCTTTCCCAGGGAAAAGGGACAAAGGATGTGCCCAGGGGCCCCTGGCCCAGGACCTGACTGCAAAAAATCCTTATATCGAAGGATGGACCCCAGACCAAAGTTGTCCCCACCTCAAACTTGTGCTGCCCTTGTAGACCCAAGGCAGCCCTACAAACTGACATCAGGAACCTGGAACTGTGAGTTTTCTTTCCCAGGGAAAAGGGACAAAGGATGTGCCCAGGGGCCCCTGGCCCTGAGCTGGGCCCTGACTGCACAAAATCCTTTATATCGAAGGATGGATCGCAGACCAAAGTTGTCCCCTCCTCAAACTTGTGCTGCCCTGATAGACCCAAGGGAGCCCTACAAACTGACATCAGGAACCTGGACCTGTGAGTTTTCTTTCCCAGGGAAAAGGGACAAAGGATGTGCCCAGGGTCCCCAGGGCTGGGCCCTGAGTTCAAAAAATCCTTATATCGAAGGATGGACCCCAGACCAAAGTTGTCCCCCCCTCAAACTTGTGCTGCCCTGATAGACCCAAGGGAGCCCTACAAACTGACATCAGGAACCTGGACCTGTGAGTTTTCTTTCCCAGGGAAAAGGGACAAAGGTTGTGTCCAGGGGCCCCAGGCCCTGGGCTGGGCCCTGACTGCAAAAAATCCTTATATCGAAGGGTGGATCGCAGACCAAAATTGTCCCCTCCTCAAACTTGTGCTGCCCTGATAGACCCAAGGGAGCCCTACAAACTGACATCAGGAACCTGGACCTGTGAGTTTCTTTCCCAGGGAAAAGGGACAAAGGATGTGCCCAGGGGCCCCTGGCCCGGGACCTGACTGCAAAAAATCCTTATATCGAAGGATGGAGCCCAGACCAAAGTTGTCCCCACCTCAATCTTGTGCTGCCCTGATAGACCCAAGGGAGCCCTACAAACTGACATCAGGAACCTGGACCTGTGAGTTTTCTTTCCCAGGGAAAAGGGACAAAGGATGCGCCCAGGGGCACCTGGGCTGGGACCTGACTGCAAAAAATCCTTATATCGAAGGATGGACCCCAGACCAAAGTTGTCCCCACCTCAAACTTGTGCTGCCCTTGTAGAGTCAAGGCAGCCCTACAAACTGACATCAGGAACCTGGAACTGTGAGTTTTCTTTCCCAGGGAAAAGGGACAAAGGATGTGCCCAGGGGCCCCTGGCCCTGAGCTGGGCCCTGACTGCAAAAAATCCTTATATCGAAGGATGGACCCCAGACCAAAGTTGTCCCCACCTCAAACTTGTGCTGCCCTGATAGACCCAAGGGAGCCCTACAAACTGACATCAGGAACCTGGACCTGTGAGTTTTCTTTCCCAGGGAAAAGGGACAAAGGATGCGCCCAGGGGCACCTGGGCTGGGACCTGACTGCAAAAAATCCTTATATCGAAGTATGGATCACAGACCGAAGTTGTCCCCACCTCAAACTTGTGCTGCCCTGATAGACCCAAGGGAGCCCTACAAACTGACATCAGGAACCTGGACCTGTGAGTTTTCTTTCCCAGGGAAAATGGCCAAAGGATGTGCCCAGGAGCCCCTGGCCCAGGCCCTGACTGCAAAAAATCCTAATATCGAAGGATGGACCCCAGACCAAAGTTGTCCCCACCTCAAACTTGTGCTGCCCTGATAGACCCAAGGGAGCCCTACAAACTGACATCAGGAACCTGGACTGGTGAGTTTTCTTTCCCAGGGGAAATGTCCAATGGATGTGCGAGGCTCCCCTGGGCTGGACCTGACTGCAAAAAATCCTTATATCGAAGGATGGATCGTAGACGGAAGTTGTCCCCACCTCAAACTTGTGCTGCCCTGATAGACCCAAGGGAGCCCTACAAACTGACATCAGGAACCTGGACCTGTGAGTTTTCTTTCCAAGGGAAAATGGCCAAAGGATGTGCCCAGGGGCCCCTGGCCCAGGACATGACTGCAAAAAATCCTTATATCGAAGGATGGACCCCAGACTAAAGTTGTCCCCACCTCAAACTTGTGCTGCCCTTGTAGACCCAAGGCAGCCCTACAAACTGACATCAGGAACCTGGAACTGTGAGTTTTCTTTCCCAGGGAAAAGGGACAAAGGATGTGCCCAGGGGCCCCTGGCCCTCAGCTGGGCCCTGACTGCACAAAATCCTTATATCGAAGGATGGACCCCAGACTAAAGTTGTCCCCACCACAAACTTGTGCTGCCCTGATAGACCCAAGGGAGCCCTACAAACTGACATCAGGAACCTGGACCTGTGAGTTTTCTTTCCAAGGGGAAATGGCCAAAGGATGTGCCCAGGGGCCCCTCGTTCGGGACCTGACTGCAAAAAATCCTTATATCGAAGGATGGACCCCAGACCAAAGTTGTCCCCACCTCAAACTTGTGCTGCCCTTGTAGACCCAAGGCAGCCCTACAAACTGACATCAGGAACCTGGAACTGTGAGTTTTCTTTCCGAGGGAAAAGGGACAAAGCATGTGCCCAGGGGCCCCTGGCCCTCAGCTGGGCCCTGACTGCACAAAATCCTTATATCGAAGGATGGACCCCAGACCAAAGTTGTCCCCTCCTAAAACTTGTGCTGCCCTGATAGACCCAAGGGAGCCCTACAAACTGACATCAGGAACCTGGACCTGTGAGTTTCTTTCCTAGGGAAAAGGGACAAAGGATGTCCCAAGGGCCCCTGGCCCGCGACCTGTCTTCAAAAATCCTTATATCGAAGGATCGATCACAGACCAAAGTTGTCCCCACCTCAAACTTGTGCTGCCCTGATAGACCCAAAGGGAGCCCTACAAACTGACATCAGGAACCTGGACCTGTGAATTTTCTTTCCCAGGGAAAAGGGATAAAGGATGTGCCCAGGGGCACCTGGGCTGGGACCTGACTGCAAAAAATCCTTATATCGAAGGATGGACCCCAGACTAAAGTTGTCCCAACGACAAACTTGTGCTGCCCTGATTGACCCAAGAGAGCCCTACAAACTGACATCAGGAACCTGGACCTGTGAGTTTTCTTTCCCAGGGAAAAGGGACAAAGGATGTGCCCAGGGTCCCCAGGGCTGGGCCCTGAGTTCAAAAAATCCTTATATCGAAGGATGGACCCCAGACCAAAGTTGTCCCCCCCTCAAACTTGTGCTGCCCTGATAGACCCAAGGGAGCCCTACAAACTGACATCAGGAACCTGGACCTGTGAGTTTTCTTTCCCAGGGAAAAGGGACAAAGGTTGTGCCCAGGGGCCCCAGGCCCTGGGCTGGGCCCTGACTGGAAAAAATCCTAATATCGAAGGGTGGATCGCAGACCAAAGTTGTCCCCTCCTCAAACTTGTGCTGCCCTGATAGACCCAAGGGAGCCCTACAAACTGACATCAGGAACCTGGACCTGTGAGTTTTCTTTCCCAGGGAAAAGGGACAAAGGATGTGCCCAGGGGCCCCTGGCCCAGGACATGACTGCAAAAAATCCTTATATCGAAGGATGGACCCCAGACCAAAGTTGCCCCCACCTAAAACTTGTGCTGCCCTTGTAGACCCAAGGCAGCCCTACAAACTGACATCAGGAACCTGGAACTGAGAGTTTTCTTTCCCAGGGAAAAGGGACAAAGGATGTGACCTGGGGCCCCTGGCCCTGAGTTGGACCCTGACTGCACAAAATCCTTATATCGAAGGATGGACCCCAGACTAAAGTTGTCCCCACCACAAACTTGTGCTGCCCTGATAGACCCAAGGGAGCCCTACAAACTGACATCAGGAACCTGGACCTGTGAGTTTTCTTTCCAAGGGGAAATGGCCAAAGGATGTGCCCAGGGGCCCCTGGCCCGGGACCTGACTGCAAAAAATCCTTATATCGAAGGATGGACCCCAGACCAAAGTTGTCCCTACCTCAATCTTGTGCTGCCCTGATAGACCCAAGGGAGCCCTACAAACTGACATCAGGAACCTGGACCTGTGAGTTTTCTTTCCCAGGGAAAAGGGACAAAGGATGTGCCCAGGGGCCCCTGGCCCAGGCCCTGACTGCAAAAAATCCTTATATCGAAGGATGGACCCCAGACCAAAGTTGTCCCCACCTCAAACTTGTGCTGCCCTTGTAGAGTCAAGGCAGCCCTACAAACTGACATCAGGAACCTGGAACTGTGAGTTTTCTTTCCCAGGGAAAAGGGACAAAGGATGTGCCCAGGGGCCCCTGGCCCTGAGCTGGGCCCTGACTGCAAAAAATCCTTATATCGAAGGATGGACCCCAGACTAAAGTTGTCCCCACCACAAACTTGTGCTGCCCTGATAGACCCAAGGGAGCCCTACAAACTGACATCAGGCACCTGGACCTGTGAGTTTTCTTTCCAAGGGGAAATGGCCAAAGGATGTGCCCAGGGGCCCCTGGCCCGGGACCTGACTGCAAAAAATCCTTATATCGAAGTATGGATCACAGACCGAAGTTGTCCCCACCTCAAACTTGTGCTGCCCTGATAGACCCAAGGGAGCCCTACAAACTGACATCAGGAACCTGGACCTGTGAGTTTTCTTTCCCAGGGAAAATGTCCAAAGGATGTGCCCAGGAGCCCCTGGCCCAGGCCCTGACTGCAAAAAATCCTAATATCGAAGGATGGACCCCAGACAAAAGTTGTCCCCACCTCAAACTTGTGCTGCCCTGATAGACCCAAGGGAGCCCTACAAACTGACATCAGGAACCTGGACTGGTGAGTTTTCTTTCCCAGGGAAAATGTCCAATGGATGTGCGAGGCTCCCCTGGGCTGGACCTGACTGCAAAAAATCCTTATATCGAAGGATGGATCGTAGACGGAAGTTGTCCCCACCACAAACTTGTGCTGCCCTGATAGACCCAAGGGAGCCCTACAAACTGACATCAGGAACCTGGACCTGTGAGTTTTCTTTCCAAGGGAAAATGGCCAAAGGATGTGCCCAGGGGCCCCTGGCCCAGGACATGACTGCAAAAAATCCTTATATAGAAGGATGGACCCCAGACCAAAGTTGTCCCAACCTCAAACTTGTGCTGCCCTTGTAGACCCAAGGCAGCCCTACAAACTGACATCAGGAACCTGGAACTGTGAGTTTTCTTTCCCAGGGAAAAGGGACAAACGATGTGCCCAGGGGCCCCTGGCCCTGAGCTGGGCCCTGACTGCACAAAATCCTTATATCGAAGGATGGACCCCAGACTAAAGTTGTCCCCACCACAAACTTGTGCTGCCCTGATAGACCCAAGGGAGCCCTAAAAACTGACATCAGGAACCTGGACCTGTGAGTTTCTTTCCTAGGGAAAAGGGACAAAGGATGTGCCCAAGGGCCCCTGGCCCGCGACCTGTCTTCAAAAATCCTTATATCGAAGGATCGATCACAGACCAAAGTTGTCCCCACCTCAAACTTGTGCTGCCCTGATAGACCGAAAGGGAGCCCTACAAACTGACATCAGGAACCTGGAACTGTGAGTTTTCTTTCCCAGGGAAAAGGGACAAAGGATGTGCCCAGGGGCCCCTGGCCCAGGCCCTGACTGCAAAAAATCCTTATATCGAAGGATGGACCCCAGACCAAAGTTGTCCCCACCTCAAATTTGTGCTGCCCTTGTAGATCCAAGGGAGCCCTACAAACTGACATCAGGAACCTGGAACTGTGAGTTTTCTTTCCCAGGGAAAAGGGACAAAGGATGTGCCCAGGGGCCCCTGGCCCAGGCCCTGACTGCAAAAAATCCTTATATCGAAGGATGGACCCCAGACCAAAGTTGTCCCCACCTCAAACTTGTGCTGCCCTGATAGACCCAAGGGAGCCCTACAAACTGACATCAGGAACCTGGACCTGTGAGTTTTCTTTCCCAGGGAAAAGGGACAAAGGATGTGCCCAGGGGCCCCTGGCCCGGGACCAGAATGCAAAAATCCTTATATCGAAGGATGGACCCCAGACCAAAGTTGTCCCCACCTCAAACTTGTGCTGCCCTTGTAGACCCAAGGCAGCCCTACAAACTGACATCAGGAACCTGGACCTGTGAGTTTTCTTTCCCAGGGAAAAGGGACAAAGGATGTGCCCAGGGGCCCCTGGCCCTGAGTTGGGCCCTGACTGCACAAAATCCTTATATCGAAGGATGGATCGCAGACCAAAGTTGTCCCCTCCTCAAACATGTGCTGCCCTGATAGACCCAAGGGAGCCCTACAAACTGACATCAGGAACCTGGACCTGTGAATTTTCTTTCCCAGGGAAAAGGGACTAAGCATGTGCCCAGGGGCCCCTGGGCTGGGACATGACTGCAAAAAATCCTTATATCGAAGGATGGACCCCAGACTAAAGTTGTCCCAACCACAAACTTGTGCTGCCCTGATAGACCCAAGGGAGCCCTACAAACTGACATCAGGAACCTGGACTGGTGAGTTTTCTTTCCCAGGGGAAATGTCCAATGGATGTGCGAGGCTCCCCTGGGCTGGACCTGACTGCAAAAAATCCTTATATCGAAGGATGGATCGTAGACGGAAGTTGTCCCCACCACAAACTTGTGCTGCCCTGATAGACCCAAGGGAGCCCTACAAACTGACATCAGGAACCTGGACCTGTGAGTTTTCTTTCCAAGGGAAAATGGGCAAAGGATGTGCCCAGGGGCCCCTGGGCCGGGACCTGACTGCAAAAAGTCCTTATATCGAAGGATGGACCCCAGACCAAAGTTGTCCCCACCTCAAACTTGTGCTGCCCTGATAGACCCAAGGGAGCCCTACAAACTGACATCAGGAACCTGGACCTGTGAGTTTTCTTTCCCAGGGAAAATGTCCAAAGGATGTGCCCAGGAGCCCCTGGCCCAGGCCCTGACTGCAAAAAATCCTAATATCGAAGGATGGACCCCAGACAAAAGTTGTCCCCACCTCAAACTTGTGCTGCCCTGATAGACCCAAGGGAGCCCTACAAACTGACATCAGGAACCTGGACTGGTGAGTTTTCTTTCCCAGGGAAAATGTCCAATGGATGTGCGAGGCTCCCCTGGGCTGGACCTGACTGCAAAAAATCCTTATATCGAAGGATGGATCGTAGACGGAAGTTGTCCCCACCACAAACTTGTGCTGCCCTGATAGACCCAAGGGAGCCCTACAAACTGACATCAGGAACCTGGACCTGTGAGTTTTCTTTCCAAGGGAAAATGGCCAAAGGATGTGCCCAGGGGCCCCTGGCCCAGGACATGACTGCAAAAAATCCTTATATAGAAGGATGGACCCCAGACCAAAGTTGTCCCAACCTCAAACTTGTGCTGCCCTTGTAGACCCAAGGCAGCCCTACAAACTGACATCAGGAACCTGGAACTGTGAGTTTTCTTTCCCAGGGAAAAGGGACAAACGATGTGCCCAGGGGCCCCTGGCCCTGAGCTGGGCCCTGACTGCACAAAATCCTTATATCGAAGGATGGACCCCAGACTAAAGTTGTCCCCACCACAAACTTGTGCTGCCCTGATAGACCCAAGGGAGCCCTAAAAACTGACATCAGGAACCTGGACCTGTGAGTTTCTTTCCTAGGGAAAAGGGACAAAGGATGTGCCCAAGGGCCCCTGGCCCGCGACCTGTCTTCAAAAATCCTTATATCGAAGGATCGATCACAGACCAAAGTTGTCCCCACCTCAAACTTGTGCTGCCCTGATAGACCGAAAGGGAGCCCTACAAACTGACATCAGGAACCTGGAACTGTGAGTTTTCTTTCCCAGGGAAAAGGGACAAAGGATGTGCCCAGGGGCCCCTGGCCCAGGCCCTGACTGCAAAAAATCCTTATATCGAAGGATGGACCCCAGACCAAAGTTGTCCCCACCTCAAATTTGTGCTGCCCTTGTAGATCCAAGGGAGCCCTACAAACTGACATCAGGAACCTGGAACTGTGAGTTTTCTTTCCCAGGGAAAAGGGACAAAGGATGTGCCCAGGGGCCCCTGGCCCAGGCCCTGACTGCAAAAAATCCTTATATCGAAGGATGGACCCCAGACCAAAGTTGTCCCCACCTCAAACTTGTGCTGCCCTGATAGACCCAAGGGAGCCCTACAAACTGACATCAGGAACCTGGACCTGTGAGTTTTCTTTCCCAGGGAAAAGGGACAAAGGATGTGCCCAGGGGCCCCTGGCCCGGGACCAGAATGCAAAAATCCTTATATCGAAGGATGGACCCCAGACCAAAGTTGTCCCCACCTCAAACTTGTGCTGCCCTTGTAGACCCAAGGCAGCCCTACAAACTGACATCAGGAACCTGGACCTGTGAGTTTTCTTTCCCAGGGAAAAGGGACAAAGGATGTGCCCAGGGGCCCCTGGCCCTGAGTTGGGCCCTGACTGCACAAAATCCTTATATCGAAGGATGGATCGCAGACCAAAGTTGTCCCCTCCTCAAACATGTGCTGCCCTGATAGACCCAAGGGAGCCCTACAAACTGACATCAGGAACCTGGACCTGTGAATTTTCTTTCCCAGGGAAAAGGGACTAAGCATGTGCCCAGGGGCCCCTGGGCTGGGACATGACTGCAAAAAATCCTTATATCGAAGGATGGACCCCAGACTAAAGTTGTCCCAACCACAAACTTGTGCTGCCCTGATAGACCCAAGGGAGCCCTACAAACTGACATCAGGAACCTGGACTGGTGAGTTTTCTTTCCCAGGGGAAATGTCCAATGGATGTGCGAGGCTCCCCTGGGCTGGACCTGACTGCAAAAAATCCTTATATCGAAGGATGGATCGTAGACGGAAGTTGTCCCCACCACAAACTTGTGCTGCCCTGATAGACCCAAGGGAGCCCTACAAACTGACATCAGGAACCTGGACCTGTGAGTTTTCTTTCCAAGGGAAAATGGGCAAAGGATGTGCCCAGGGGCCCCTGGGCCGGGACCTGACTGCAAAAAGTCCTTATATCGAAGGATGGACCCCAGACCAAAGTTGTCCCCACCTAAAACTTGTGCTGCCCTGATAGACCCAAGGGAGCCCAACAAACTGACATCAGGAACCTGGACCTGTGAGTTTTCTTTCCCAGGGAAAATGGCCAAAGGATGTGCCCAGGGGCCCCTGGCCCGGGACCTGACTGCAAAAAATCCTTATATCGAAGGATGGACCCCAGACCAAAGTTGTCCCCTCCTCAATCTTGTGCTGCCCTGATAGACCCAAGGGAGCCCTACAAACTGACATCAGGAACCTGGACCTGTGAGTTTTCTTTCCCAGGGAAAAGGGACAAAGCATGTGCCCAGGGGCCCCTGGCCCTGGGCTGGGCCCTGACTGCAAAAAATCCTTATATCGAAGGATGGATCGCAGACCAAAGTTGTCCCCTCCTCAAACTTGTGCTGCCCTGATAGACCCAAGGGAGCCCTACAAACTGACATCAGGAACCTGGACCTGTGAGTTTCTTTCCTAGGGAAAAGGGACAAAGGATGGGCCCAAGGGCCCCTGGCCCGCGACCTGTCTTCAAAAAATCCTTATATCGAAGGATCGATCACAGACCAAAGTTGTCCCCACATCAAACTTGTGCTGCCCTGATAGACCCAAAGGGAGCCCTACAAACTGACATCAGGAACCTGGACCTGTGAGTTTTCTTTCCCAGGGAAAAGGGACAAAGGATGTGCCCAGGGGCCCCTGGACCAGGACCTGACTGCAAAAAATCCTTATATCGAAGGATGGACCCCAGACCAAAGTTGTCCCCACCTCAAACTTGTGCTGCCCTTGTAGACCCAAGGGAGCCCTACAAACTGACATCAGGAACCTGGAACTGTGAGTTTTCTTTCCCAGGGAAAAGGGACAAAGGATGTGCCCAGGGGCCCCTGGCCCTGAGCTGGGCCCTGACTGCACAAAATCCTTATATCGAAGGATGGATCGCAGACCAAAGTTGTCCCCTCCTCAAACTTGTGCTGCCCTGATAGACCCAAGGGAGCCCTACAAACTGACATCTGGAACCTGGACCTGAGAATTTTCTTTCTCAGGGAAAAGGGATAAAGGATGTGCCCAGGGGCACCTGGGCTGGGACCTGACTGCAAAAAATCCTTATATCGAAGGATGGACCCCAGACTAAAGTTGTCCCAACCACAAACTTGTGCTGCCCTGATAGACCCAAGAGAGCCCTACAAACTGACATCAGGAACCTGGACCTGTGAGTTTTCTTTCCCAGGGAAAAGGGACAAAGGATGTGCCCAGGGTCCCCAGGGCTGGGCCCTGAGTTCAAAAAATCCTTATATCGAAGGATGGACCCCAGACCAAAGTTGTCCCCCCCTCAAACTTGTGCTGCCCTGATAGACCCAAGGGAGCCCTACAAACTGACATCAGGAACCTGGACCTGTGAGTTTTCTTTCCCAGGGAAAAGGGACAAAGGTTGTGCCCAGGGGCCCCAGGCCCTGGGCTGGGCCCTGACTGCAAAAAATCCTTATATCGAAGGGTGGATCGCAGACCAAAGTTGTCCCCTCCTCAAACTTGTGCTGCCCTGATAGACCCAAGGGAGCCCTACAAACTGACATCAGGAACCTGGACCTGTGAGTTTCTTTCCCAGGGAAAAGGGACAAAGGATGTGCCCAGGGGCCCCTGGCCCGGGACCTGACTGCAAAAAATCCTTATATCGAAGGATGGACCCCAGACCAAAGTTGTCCCCACCTCAATCTTGTGCTGCCCTGATAGACCCAAGGGAGCCCTACAAACTGACATCAGGAACCTGGACCTGTGAGTTTTCTTTCCCAGGGAAAAGGGACAAAGGATGCGCCCAGGGGCACCTGGGCTGGGACCTGACTGCAAAAAATCCTTATATCGAAGGATGGACCCCAGACCAAAGTTGTCCCCACCTCAAACTTGTGCTGCCCTTGTAGAGTCAAGGCAGCCCTACAAACTGACATCAGGAACCTGGAACTGTGAGTTTTCTTTCCCAGGGAAAAGGGACAAAGGATGTGCCCAGGGGCCCCTGGCCCTGAGCTGGGCCCTGACTGCAAAAAATCCTTATATCGAAGGATGGACCCCAGACTAAAGTTGTCCCCACCACAAACTTGTGCTGCCCTGATAGACCCAAGGGAGCCCTACAAACTGACATCAGGAACCTGGACCTGTGAGATTTCTTTCCAAGTGGAAATGGCCAAAGGATGTGCCCAGGGGCCCCTGGCCCGGGACCTGACTACAAAAAATCCTTATATCGAAGTATGGATCACAGACCGAATTTGTCCCCACCTCAAACTTGTGCTGCCCTGATAGACCCAAGGGAGCCATACAAACTGACATCAGGAACCTGGACCTGTGAGTTTTCTTTCCCAGGGGAAATGTCCAAAGGATGTGCCCAGGAGCCCCTGGCCCAGGCCCTGACTGCAAAAAATCCTAATATCGAAGGATGGACCCCAGACAAAAGTTGTCCCCACCTCAAACTTGTGCTGCCCTGATAGACCCAAGGGAGCCCTACAAACTGACATCAGGAACCTGGACTGGTGAGTTTTCTTTCCCAGGGAAAATGTCCAATGGATGTGCGAGGCTCCCCTGGGCTGGATCTGACTGCAAAAAATCCTTATATCGAAGGATGGATCGTAGACGGAAGTTGTCCCCACCACAAACTTGTGCTGCCCTGATAGACCCAAGGGAGCCCTACAAACTGACATCAGGAACCTGGACCTGTGAGTTTTCTTTCCAAGGGAAAATGGCCAAAGGATGTGCCCAGGGGCCCCTGGCCCAGGACATGACTGCAAAAAATCCTTATATCGAAGGATGGACCCCAGACCAAAGTTGTCCCAACCTCAAACTTGTGCTGCCCTTGTAGACCCAAGGCAGCCCTACAAACTGACATCAGGAACCTGGAACTGTGAGTTTTCTTTCCCAGGGAAAAGGGACAAACGATGTGCCCAGGGGCCCCTGGCCCTGAGCTGGGCCCTGACTGCACAAAATCCTTATATCGAAGGATGGACCCCAGACTAAAGTTGTCCCCACCACAAACTTGTGCTGCCCTGATAGACCCAAGGGAGCCCTACAAACTGACATCAGGAACCTGGACCTGTGAGTTTTCTTTCCAAGGGGAAATGGCCAAAGGATGTGCCCAGGGGCCCCTCGTTCGGGACCTGACTGCAAAAAATCCTTATATCGAAGGATGGACCCCAGACCAAAGTTGTCCCCACCTCAAACTTGTGCTGCCCTTGTAGACCCAAGGCAGCCCTACAAACTGACATCAGGAACCTGGAACTGTGAGTTTTCTTTCCGAGGGAAAAGGGACAAAGCATGTGCCCAGGGGCCCCTGGCCCTGAGCTGGGCCCTGACTGCACAAAATCCTTATATCGAAGGATGGACCCCAGACCAAAGTTGTCCCCTCCTAAAACTTGTGCTGCCCTGATAGACCCAAGGGAGCCCTACAAACTGACATCAGGAACCTGGACCTGTGAGTTTCTTTCCTAGGGAAAAGGGACAAAGGATGTGCCCAAGGGCCCCTGGCCCGCGACCTGTCTTCAAAAATCCTTATATCGAAGGGTGGATCCCAGACCAAAGTTGTCCCCACCTCAAACTTGTGCTGCCCTGATAGACCCAAAGGGAACCCTACAAACTGACATCAGGAACCTGGAACTGTGAGTTTTCTTTCCCAGGGAAAAGGGACAAAGGATGTGCCCAGGGGCCCCTGGCCCAGGCCCTGACTGCAAAAAATCCTTATATCGAAGGATGGACCCCAGACCAAAGTTGTCCCCACCTCAAACTTGTTCTGCCCTTGTAGATCCAAGGGAGCCCTACAAACTGACATCAGGAACCTGGAACTGTGAGTTTTCTTTCCCAGGGAAAAGGGACAAAGGATGTGCCCAGGGGCCCCTGGCCCAGGCCCTGACTGCAAAAAATCCTTATATCGAAGGATGGACCCCAGACCAAAGTTGTCCCCACCTCAAACTTGTGCTGCCCTGATAGACCCAAGGCAGCCCTACAAACTGACATCAGGAACCTGGACCTGTGAGTTTTCTTTCCCAGGGAAAAGGGACAAAGGATGTGCCCAGGGGCCCCTGGCCCGGGACCAGAATGCAAAAATCCTTTTATCGAAGGATGGACCCCAGACCAAAGTTGTCCCCACCTCAAACTTGTGCTGCCCTTGTAGACCCAAGGCAGCCCTACAAACTGACATCAGGAACCTGGACCTGTGAGTTTTCTTTCCCAGGGAAAAGGGACAAAGGATGTGCCCAGGGGCCCCTGGCCCTGAGTTGGGCCCTGACTGCACAAAATCCTTATATCGAAGGATGGATCGCAGACCAAAGTTGTCCCCTCCTCAAACATGTGCTGCCCTGATAGACCCAAGGGAGCCCTACAAACTGACATCAGGAACCTGGACCTGTGAATTTTCTTTCCCAGGGAAAAGGGACTAAGCATGTGCCCAGGGGCCCCTGGGCTGGGACATGACTGCAAAAAATCCTTATATCGAAGGATGGACGCCAGACTAAAGTTGTCCCAACCACAAACTTGTGCTGCCCTGATAGACCCAAGGGAGCCCTACAAACTGACATCAGGAACCTGGACTGGTGAGTTTTCTTTCCCAGGGGAAATGTCCAATGGATGTGCGACACTCCCCTGGGCTGGACCTGACTGCAAAAAATCCTTATATCGAAGGATGGATCGTAGACGGAAGTTGTCCCCACCACAAACTTGTGCTGCCCTGATAGACCCAAGGGAGCCCTACAAACTGACATCAGGAACCTGGACCTGTGAGTTTTCTTTCCAAGGGAAAATGGCCAAAGGATGCGCCCAGGGGCCCCTGGGCTGGGACCTGACTGCAAAAAGTCCTTATATCGAAGGATGGACCCCAGACCAAAGTTGTCCCCACCTAAAACTTGTGCTGCCCTGATACACCCAAGGGAGCCCAACAAACTGACATCAGGAACCTGGACCTGTGAGTTTTCTTTCCCAGGGAAAATGGCCAAAGGATGTGCCCAGGGGCCCCTGGCCCGGGACCTGACTGCAAAAAATCCTTATATCGAAGGATGGACCCCAGACCATAGTTGTCCCCACCTAAAACTTGTGCTGCCCTGATAGACCCAAGGGAGCCCTACAAACTGACATCAGGAACCTGGACCTGTGAGTTTTCTTTCCCAGGGAAAAGGGACAAAGCATGTGCCCAGGGGCCCCTGGCCCGCGACCTGTCTTCAAAAATCCTTATATCGAAGGATCGATCACAGACCAAAGTTGTCCCCACCTCAAACTTGTGCTGCCCTGATAGACCCAAAGGGAGCCCTACAAACTGACATCAGGAACCTGGACCTGTGAGTTTTCTTTCCCAGGGAAAAGGGACAAAGGATGTGCCCAGGGGCCCCTGGCCCAGGACCTGACTGCAAAAAATCCTTATATCGAAGGATGGACCCCAGACCAAAGTTGTCCCCACCTCAAACTTGTGCTGCCCTTGTAGACCCAAGGCAGCCCTACAAACTGACATCAGGAACCTGGAACTGTGAGTTTTCTTTCCCAGGGAAAAGGGACAAAGGATGTGCCCAGGGGCCCCTGGCCCTGAGCTGGGCCCTGACTGCACAAAATCCTTTATATCGAAGGATGGATCGCAGACCAAAGTTGTCCCCTCCTCAAACTTGTGCTGCCCTGATAGACCCAAGGGAGCCCTACAAACTGACATCTGGAACCTGGACCTGTGAATTTTCTTTCCCAGGGAAAAGGGATAAAGGATGTGCCCAGGGGCACCTGGGCTGGGACCTGACTGCAAAAAATCCTTATATCGAAGGATGGACCCCAGACTAAAGTTGTCCCAACCACAAACTTGTGCTGCCCTGATAGACCCAAGAGAGCCCTACAAACTGACATCAGGAACCTGGACCTGTGAGTTTTCTTTCCCAGGGAAAAGGGACAAAGGATGTGCCCAGGGTCCCCAGGGCTGGGCCCTGAGTTCAAAAAATCCTTATATCGAAGGATGGACCCCAGACCAAAGTTGTCCCCCCCTCAAACTTGTGCTGCCCTGATAGACCCAAGGGAGCCCTACAAACTGACATCAGGAACCTGGAACTGTGAGTTTTCTTTCCCAGGGAAAAGGGACAAAGGTTGTGTCCAGGGGCCCCAGGCCCTGGGCTGGGCCCTGACTGCAAAAAATCCTTATATCGAAGGGTGGATCGCAGACCAAAATTGTCCCCTCCTCAAACTTGTGCTGCCCTGATAGACCCAAGGGAGCCCTACAAACTGACATCAGGAACCTGGACCTGTGAGTTTCTTTCCCAGGGAAAAGGGACAAAGGATGTGCCCAGGGGCCCCTGGCCCGGGACCTGACTGCAAAAAATCCTTATATCGAAGGATGGAGCCCAGACCAAAGTTGTCCCCACCTCAATCTTGTGCTGCCCTGATAGACCCAAGGGAGCCCTACAAACTGACATCAGGAACCTGGACCTGTGAGTTTTCTTTCCCAGGGAAAAGGGACAAAGGATGCGCCCAGGGGCACCTGGGCTGGGACCTGACTGCAAAAAATCCTTATATCGAAGGATGGACCCCAGACCAAAGTTGTCCCCACCTCAAACTTGTGCTGCCCTTGTAGAGTCAAGGCAGCCCTACAAACTGACATCAGGAACCTGGAACTGTGAGTTTTCTTTCCCAGGGAAAAGGGACAAAGGATGTGCCCAGGGGCCCCTGGCCCTGAGCTGGGCCCTGACTGCAAAAAATCCTTATATCGAAGGATGGACCCCAGACTAAAGTTGTCCCCACCACAAACTTGTGCTGCCCTGATAGACCCAAGGGAGCCCTACAAACTGACATCAGGAACCTGGACCTGTGAGTTTTCTTTCCCAGGGAAAAGGGACAAAGGATGTGCCCAGGGGCCCCTGGCCCGGGACCTGACTGCAAAAAATCCTTATATCGAAGTATGGATCACAGACCGAAGTTGTCCCCACCTCAAACTTGTGCTGCCCTGATAGACCCAAGGGAGCCCTACAAACTGACATCAGGAACCTGGACCTGTGAGTTTTCTTTCCCAGGGAAAATGGCCAAAGGATGTGCCCAGGAGCCCCTGGCCCAGGCCCTGACTGCAAAAAATCCTAATATCGAAGGATGGACCCCAGACAAAAGTTGTCCCCACCTCAAACTTGTGCTGCCCTGATAGACCCAAGGGAGCCCTACAAACTGACATCAGGAACCTGGACTGGTGAGTTTTCTTTCCCAGGGGAAATGTCCAATGGATGTGCGAGGCTCCCCTGGGCTGGACCTGACTGCAAAAAATCCTTATATCGAAGGATGGATCGTAGACGGAAGTTGTCCCCACCACAAACTTGTGCTGCCCTGATAGACCCAAGGGAGCCCTACAAACTGACATCAGGAACCTGGACCTGTGAGTTTTCTTTCCAAGGGAAAATGGCCAAAGGATGTGCCCAGGGGCCCCTGGCCCAGGACATGACTGCAAAAAATCCTTATATCGAAGGATGGACCCCAGACTAAAGTTGTCCCCACCTCAAACTTGTGCTGCCCTTGTAGACCCAAGGCAGCCCTACAAACTGACATCAGGAACCTGGAACTGTGAGTTTTCTTTCCCAGGGAAAAGGGACAAAGGATGTGCCCAGGGGCCCCTGGCCCTCAGCTGGGCCCTGACTGCACAAAATCCTTATATCGAAGGATGGACCCCAGACTAAAGTTGTCCCCACCACAAACTTGTGCTGCCCTGATAGACCCAAGGGAGCCCTACAAACTGACATCAGGAACCTGGACCTGTGAGTTTTCTTTCCAAGGGGAAATGGCCAAAGGATGTGCCCAGGGGCCCCTCGTTCGGGACCTGACTGCAAAAAATCCTTATATCGAAGGATGGACCCCAGACCAAAGTTGTCCCCACCTCAAACTTGTGCTGCCCTTGTAGACCCAAGGCAGCCCTACAAACTGACATCAGGAACCTGGAACTGTGAGTTTTCTTTCCGAGGGAAAAGGGACAAAGCATGTGCCCAGGGGCCCCTGGCCCTCAGCTGGGCCCTGACTGCACAAAATCCTTATATCGAAGGATGGACCCCAGACCAAAGTTGTCCCCTCCTAAAACTTGTGCTGCCCTGATAGACCCAAGGGAGCCCTACAAACTGACATCAGGAACCTGGACCTGTGAGTTTCTTTCCTAGGGAAAAGGGACAAAGGATGTCCCAAGGGCCCCTGGCCCGCGACCTGTCTTCAAAAATCCTTATATCGAAGGATCGATCACAGACCAAAGTTGTCCCCACCTCAAACTTGTGCTGCCCTGATAGACCCAAAGGGAGCCCTACAAACTGACATCAGGAACCTGGAACTGTGAGTTTTCTTTCCCAGGGAAAAGGGACAAAGGATGTGCCCAGGGGCCCCTGGCCCAGGCCCTGACTGCAAAAAATCCTTATATCGAAGGATGGACCCCAGACCAAAGTTGTCCCCACCTCAAACTTGTGCTGCCCTTGTAGACCCAAGGGAGCCCTACAAACTGACATCAGGAACCTGGACCTGTGAGTTTTCTTTCCCAGGGAAAAGGGACAAAGGATGTGCCCAGGGGCCCCTGGCCCTGAGCTGGGCCCTGACTGCACAAAATCCTTATATCGAAGGATGGATCGCAGACCAAAGTTGTCCCCACCTCAAACTTGTGCTGCCCTTGTAGACCCAAGGCAGCCCTACAAACTGACATCAGGAACCTGGAACTGTGAGTTTTCTTTCCGAGGGAAAAGGGACAAAGCATGTGCCCAGGGGCCCCTGGCCCTCAGCTGGGCCCTGACTGCACAAAATCCTTATATCGAAGGATGGACCCCAGACCAAAGTTGTCCCCTCCTAAAACTTGTGCTGCCCTGATAGACCCAAGGGAGCCCTACAAACTGACATCAGGAACCTGGACCTGTGAGTTTCTTTCCTAGGGAAAAGGGACAAAGGATGTCCCAAGGGCCCCTGGCCCGCGACCTGTCTTCAAAAATCCTTATATCGAAGGATCGATCACAGACCAAAGTTGTCCCCACCTCAAACTTGTGCTGCCCTGATAGACCCAAAGGGAGCCCTACAAACTGACATCAGGAACCTGGAACTGTGAGTTTTCTTTCCCAGGGAAAAGGGACAAAGGATGTGCCCAGGGGCCCCTGGCCCAGGCCCTGACTGCAAAAAATCCTTATATCGAAGGATGGACCCCAGACCAAAGTTGTCCCCACCTCAAACTTGTGCTGCCCTTGTAGACCCAAGGGAGCCCTACAAACTGACATCAGGAACCTGGACCTGTGAGTTTTCTTTCCCAGGGAAAAGGGACAAAGGATGTGCCCAGGGGCCCCTGGCCCTGAGCTGGGCCCTGACTGCACAAAATCCTTATATCGAAGGATGGATCGCAGACCAAAGTTGTCCCCTCCTCAAACTTGTGCTGCCCTGATAGACCCAAGGGAGCCCTACAAACTGACATCAGGAACCTGGACCTGTGAATTTTCTTTCCCAAGGAAAAGGGATAAAGGATGTGCCCAGGGGCCCCTGGGCTGGGACCTGAGATCAAAAAATCCTTATATCGAAGGATGGACCCCAGACTAAAGTTGTCCCAACCACAAACTTGTGGTGCCCTGATAGACCCCAGAGAGCCCTACAAACTGACATCAGGAACCTGGACCTGTGAATTTTTTTCCCAGGGAAAAGGGACAAAGGATGTGCCCAGGGTCCCCAGGGCTGGGCCCTGACTGCAAAAAATCCTTATATCGAAGGGTGGATCGCAGACCAAAGTTGTCCCCTCCTCAAACTTGTGCTGCCCTGATAGACCCAAGGGAGCCCTACAAACTGACATCAGGAACCTGGACCTGTGAGTTGCTTTCCCAGGGAAAAGGGACAAAGGATGTGCCCAAGGGCCCCTGGCCCACGACCTGTCTTCGAAAAATCCTTATATCGAAGGATCGATCACAGACCAAAGTTGTCCCCACCTCAAACTTGTGCTGCCCTGATAGACCCAAGGGAGCCTTACAGACTGACATCAGGAACCTGGACCTGTGAGTTTTCTTTCCCAGGGAAAAGGGACAAAGGATGTGCCCAGGGGCCCCTGGCCCAGGACATGACTGCAAAAAATCCTTATATCGAAGGATGGACCCCAGACCAAAGTTGTCCCCACCTCAAACTTGTGCTGCCCTTGTAGACCCAAGGGAGCCCTACAAACTGACATCATGAACCTGGAACTGTGAGTTTTCTTTCCCAGGGAAAAGGGACAAAGGATGTGCCCAGGGGCCCCTGGCCCTGAGCTGGGCCCTGACTGCACAAAATCCTTATATCGAAGGATGGATCGCAGACCAAAGTTGTCCCCTCCTCAAACTTGTGCTGCCCTGATAGACCCAAGGGAGCCCTACAAACTGACATCTGGAACCTGGACCTGTGAATTTTCTTTCCCAGGGAAAAGGGATAAAGGATGTGCCCAGGGGCACCTGGGCTGGGACCTGACTGCAAAAAATCCTTATATCGAAGGATGGACCCCAGACTAAAGTTGCCCCAACCACAAACTTGTGCTGCCCTGATAGACCCAAGAGAGCCCTACAAACTGACATCAGGAACCTGGACCTGTGAGTTTTCTTTCCCAGGGAAAAGGTACAAAGGATGTGCCCAGGGTCCCCAGGGCTGGGCCCTGAGTTCAAAAAATCCTTATATCGAAGGATGGACCCCAGACCAAAGTTGTCCCCCCCTCAATCTTGTGCTGCCCTGATAGACCCAAGGGAGCCCTACAAACTGACATCAGGAACCTGGACCTGTGAGTTTTCTTTCCCAGGGAAAAGGGACAAAGGATGCGCCCAGGGGCACCTGGGCTGGGACCTGACTGCAAAAAATCCTTATATCGAAGGATGGACCCCAGACCAAAGTTGTCCCCACCTCAAACTTGTGCTGCCCTTGTAGAGTCAAGGCAGCCCTACAAACTGACATCAGGAACCTGGAACTGTGAGTTTTCTTTCCCAGGGAAAAGGGACAAAGGATGTGCCCAGGGGCCCCTGGCCCTGAGCTGGGCCCTGACTGCAAAAAATCCTTATATCGAAGGATGGACCCCAGACTAAAGTTGTCCCCACCACAAACTTGTGCTGCCCTGATAGACCCAAGGGAGCCCTACAAACTGACATCAGTAACCTGGACCTGTGAGTTTTCTTTCCCAGGGAAAAGGGACAAAGGATGTGCCCAGGGGCCCCTGGCCCGGGACCTGACTGCAAAAAATCCTTATATCGAAGTATGGATCACAGACCGAAGTTGTCCCCACCTCAAACTTGTGCTGCCCTGATAGACCCAAGGGAGCCCTACAAACTGACATCAGGAACCTGGACCTGTGAGTTTTCTTTCCCAGGGAAAATGGCCAAAGGATGTGCCCAGGAGCCCCTGGCCCAGGCCCTGACTGCAAAAAATCCTAATATCGAAGGATGGACCCCAGACAAAAGTTGTCCCCACCTCAAACTTGTGCTGCCCTGATAGACCCAAGGGAGCCCTACAAACTGACATCAGGAACCTGGACTGGTGAGTTTTCTTTCCCAGGGGAAATGTCCAATGGATGTGCGAGGCTCCCCTGGGCTGGACCTGACTGCAAAAAATCCTTATATCGAAGGATGGATCGTAGACGGAAGTTGTCCCCACCACAAACTTGTGCTGCCCTTGTAGACCCAAGGGAGCCCTACAAACTGACATCAGGAACCTGGACCTGTGAGTTTTCTTTCCCAGGGAAAAGGGACAAAGGATGTGCCCAGGGGCCCCTGGCCCTGAGCTGGGCCCTGACTGCACAAAATCCTTATATCGAAGGATGGATCGCAGACCAAAGTTGTCCCCTCCTCAAACTTGTGCTGCCCTGATAGACCCAAGGGAGCCCTACAAACTGACATCAGGAACCTGGACCTGTGAATTTTCTTTCCCAGGGAAAAGGGATAAAGGATGTGCCCAGGGGCCCCTGGGCTGGGACCTGAGATCAAAAAATCCTTATATCGAAGGATGGACCCCAGACTAAAGTTGTCCCAACCACAAACTTGTGCTGCCCTGATAGACCCCAGAGAGCCCTACAAACTGACATCAGGAACCTGGACCTGTGAATTTTTTTCGCAGGGAAAAGGGACAAAGGATGTGCCCAGGGTCCCCAGGGCTGGGCCCTGACTGCAAAAAATCCTTATATCGAAGGGTGGATCGCAGACCAAAGTTGTCCCCTCCTCAAACTTGTGCTGCCCTGATAGACCCAAGGGAGCCCTACAAACTGACATCAGGAACCTGGACCTGTGAGTTTCTTTCCCAGGGAAAAGGGACAAAGGATGTGCCCAAGGGCCCCTGGCCCACGACCTGTCTTCGAAAAATCCTTATATCGAAGGATCGATCACAGACCAAAGTTGTCCCCACCTCAAACTTGTGCTGCCCTGATAGACCCAAGGGAGCCTTACGAACTGACATCAGGAACCTGGACCTGTGAGTTTTCTTTCCCAGGGAAAAGGGACAAAGGATGTGCCCAGGGGCCCCTGGCCCAGGACATGACTGCAAAAAATCCTTATATCGAAGGATGGACCCCAGACCAAAGTTGTCCCCACCTCAAACTTGTGCTGCCCTTGTAGACCGAAGGGAGCCCTACAAACTGACATCAGGAACCTGGAACTGTGAGTTTTCTTTCCCAGGGAAAAGGGACAAAGGATGTGCCCAGGGGCCCCTGGCCCTGAGCTGGGCCCTGACTGCACAAAATCCTTATATCGAAGGATGGATCGCAGACCAAAGTTGTCCCCTCCTCAAACTTGTGCTGCCCTGATAGACCCAAGGGAGCCCTACAAACTGACATCTGGAACCTGGACCTGTGAATTTTCTTTCCCAGGGAAAAGGGATAAAGGATGTGCCCAGGGGCACCTGGGCTGGGACCTGACTGCAAAAAATCCTTATATCGAAGGATGGACCCCAGACTAAAGTTGCCCCAACCACAAACTTGTGCTGCCCTGATAGACCCAAGAGAGCCCTACAAACTGACATCAGGAACCTGGACCTGTGAGTTTTCTTTCCCAGGGAAAAGGGACAAAGGATGTGCCCAGGGTCCCCAGGGCTGGGCCCTGAGTTCAAAAAATCCTTATATCGAAGGATGGACCCCAGACCAAAGTTGTCCCCACCTCAATCTTGTGCTGCCCTGATAGACCCAAGGGAGCCCTACAAACTGACATCAGGAACCTGGACCTGTGAGTTTTCTTTCCCAGGGAAAAGGGACAAAGGATGCGCCCAGGGGCACCTGGGCTGGGACCTGACTGCAAAAAATCCTTATATCGAAGGATGGACCCCAGACCAAAGTTGTCCCCACCTCAAACTTGTGCTGCCCTGATAGACCCAAGGGAGCCCTACAAACTGACATCAGGAACCTGGAACTGTGAGTTTCTTTCCCAGGGAAAACGGACAAAGGATGTGCCCAGGGGCCCCTGGCCCGGGACCTGACTGCAAAAAATCCTTATATCGAAGGATGGACCCCAGACCAAAGTTGTCCCCACCTCAATCTTGTGCTGCCCTGATAGACCCAAGGGAGCCCTACAAACTGACATCAGGAACCTGGAACTGTGAGTTTTCTTTCCCAGGGAAAAGGGACAAAGGATGTGCCCAGGGGTCCCTGGCCCTGAGCTGGGCCCTGACTGCAAAAAATCCTTATATCGAAGGATGGACCCCAGACTAAAGTTGTCCCCACCACAAACTTGTGCTGCCCTGATAGACCCAAGGGAGCCCTACAAACTGACATCAGGAACCTGGACCTGTGAGTTTTCTTTCCCAGGGAAAAGGGACAAAGGATGTGCCCAGGGGCCCCTGGCCCGGAACCTGACTGCAAAAAATCCTTATATCGAAGTATGGATCACAGACCGAAGTTGTCCCCACCTCAAACTTGTGCTGCCCTGATAGACCCAAGGGAGCCCTATAAACTGACATCAGGAACCTGGACCTGTGAGTTTTCTTTCCCAGGGAAAAGGGACAAAGGATGTGCCCAGGAGCCCCTGGCCCAGGCCCTGACTGCAAAAAATTCCTAATATCGAAGGATGGACCCCAGACAAAAGTTGTCCCCACCTCAAACTTGTGCTGCCCTGATAGACCCAAGGGAGCCCTACAAACTGACATCAGGAACCTGGACTGGTGAGTTTTCTTTCCCAGGGGAAATGTCCAATGGATGTGCGAGGCTCCCCTGGGCTGGACCTGACTGCAAAAAATCCTTATATCGAAGGATGGATCGTAGACGGAAATGTCCCCACCACAAACTTGTGCTGCCCTGATAGACCCAAGGGAGCCCTACAAACTGACATCAGGAACCTGGACCTGTGAGTTTTCTTTCCAAGGGGAAATGGCCAAAGGATGTGCCCAGGGGCCCCTCGTTAGGGACCTGAATGCAAAAAATCCTTATATCGAAGGATGGACCCCAGACCAAAGTTGTCCCCACCTCAAACTTGTGCTGCCCTTGTAGACCCAAGGCAGCCCTACAAACTGACATCAGGAACCTGGAACTGTGAGTTTTCTTTCCGAGGGAAAAGGGACAAAGCATGTGCCCAGGGGCCCCTGGCCCTGAGCTGGGCCCTGACTGCACAAAATCCTTATATCGAAGGATGGACCCCAGACCAAAGTTGTCCCCTCCAAAAACTTGTGCTGCCCTGATAGACCCAAGGGAGCCCTACAAACTGACATCAGGAACGTGGACCTGTGAGTTTCTTTCCTAGGGAAAAGGGACAAAGGATGTGCCCAAGGGCCCCTGGCCCGCGACCTGTCTTCAAAAATCCTTATATCGAAGGATCGATCACAGACCAAAGTTGTCCCCACCTCAAACTTGTGCTGCCCTGATAGACCCAAAGGGAGCCCTACAAACTGACATCAGGAACCTGGAACTGTGAGTTTTCTTTCCCAGGGAAAAGGGACAAAGGATGTGCCCAGGGGCCCCTGGCCCAGGCCCTGACTGCAAAAAATCCTTATATCGAAGGATGGACCCCAGACCAAAGTTGTCCCCACCTCAAACTAGTGCTGCCCTTGTAGACCCAAGGGAGCCCTACAAACTGACATCAGGAACCTGGACCTGTGAGTTTTCTTTCCCAGGGAAAAGGGACAAAGCATGTGTCCAGGGGCCCCTGGCCCTGAGCTGGGCCCTGACTGCACAAAATCCTTATATCGAAGGATGGATCGCAGACCAAAGTTGTCCCCTCCTCAAACTTGTGCTGCCCTGATAGACCCAAAGGGAGCCCTACAAACTGACATCAGGAACCTGGACCTGTGAATTTTCTTTCCCAGGGAAAAGGGATAAAGGATGTGCCCAGGGGCCCCTGGGCTGGGACCTGAGATCAAAAAATCCTTATATCGAAGGATGGACCCCAGACTAAAGTTGTCCCAACCACAAACTTGTGCTGCCCTGATAGACCCCAGAGAGCCCTACAAACTGACATCAGGAACCTGGACCTGTGAATTTTTTTCCCAGGGAAAAGGGACAAAGGATGTGCCCAAGGTCCCCAGGGCTGGGCCCTGACTGCAAAAAATCCTTATATCGAAGGGTGGATCGCAGACCAAAGTTGTCCCCTCCTCAAACTTGTGCTGCCCTGATAGACCCAAAGGGAGCCCTACAAACTGACATCAGGAACCTGGACCTGTGAATTTTCTTTCCCAGGGAAAAGGGATAAAGGATGTGCCCAGGGGCCCCTGGGCTGGGACCTGAGATCAAAAAATCCTTATATCGAAGGATGGACCCCAGACTAAAGTTGTCCCAACCACAAACTTGTGCTGCCCTGATAGACCCAAGGGAGCCCTACAAACTGACATCAGGAACCTGGACCTGTGAATTTTTTTCCAAGGAAAAGGGACAAAGGATGTGCCCAGGGTCCCCAGGGCTGGGCCCTGACTGCAAAAAATCCTTATATCGAAGGATGGACCCCAGACCAAAGTTGTCCCCACCTCAAACTTGTGCTGCCCTTGTAGACCCAAGGCAGCCCTACAAACTGACATCAGGAACCTGGACCTGTGAGTTTTCTTTCCCAGGGAAAAGGGACAAAGGATGTGCCCAGGGGCCCCTGGCCCTGAGCTGGGCACTGACTGAACAAAATCCTTATATCGAAGGATGGACCCCAGACCAAAGTTGTCCCCACCTAAAACTTGTGCTGCCCTGATAGACCCAAGGGAGCCCTACAAACTGACATCAGGAACCTGGACCTGTGAGTTTTCTTTCCAAGGGGAAATGGCCAAAGGATGAGCCCAGGGGCCCCTGGCCCGGGACCTCACTGCAAAAAATCCTTATATCGAAGGATGGACCCCAGACCAAAGTTGTCCCCACCTCAAACTTGTGCTGCCCTGATAGACCCAAGGCAGCCCTACAAACTGACATCAGGAACCTGGAACTGTGAGTTTTCTTTCCCAGGGAAAAGGGACAAAGGATGTGCCCAGGGGCCCCTGGCCCTGAGCTGGGCCCTGACTGCACAAAATCCTTATGTCGAAGGATGGACCCCAGACTAAAGTTGTCCCCACCACAAACTTGTGCTGCCCTGATAGACCCAAGGGAGCCCTACAAACTGACATCAGGAACCTGGACCTGTGAGTTTTCTTTCCAAGGGAAAATGGCCAAAGGATGTGCCCAGGGGCCCCTGGGCTGGGACCTGACTGCACAAAATCCTTATATCGAAGGATGGACCCCAGACCAAAGTTGTCCCCACCACAAACTTGTGCTGCCCTGATAGACCCAAGGGAGCCCTACACACTGACATCAGGAACCTGGACCTGTGAGTTTTCTTTCCCAGGGAAAATGGCCAAAGGTTGTGCCCAGGGGCCCCTGGCCCGGGACCTGACTGCAAAAAATCCTTATATCGAAGGATGGACCCCAGACCAAAGTTGTCCCCACCTCAATCTTGTGCTGCCCTGATAGACCCAAGGGAGCCCTACAAACTGACATCAGGAACCTGGACCTGTGAGTTTTCTTTCCCAGGGAAAAGGGACAAAGCATGTGCCCAGGGGCCGCTGGCCCTGGGCTGGGCCCTGACTGCAAAAAATCCTTATATCGAAGGATGGACCCCAGACCAAAGTTGTCCCCACCTCAAACTTGTGCTGCCCTTGTAGACCCAAGGCAGCCCTACAAACTGACATCAGGAACCTGGAACTGTGAGTTTTCTTTCCCAGGGAAAAGGGACAAAGGATGTGCCCAGGGGCCCCTGGCCCTGAGCTGGGCCCTGACTGCACAAAATCCTTATATCGAAGGATGGACCCCAGACTAAAGTTGTCCCCACCACAAACTTGTGCTGCCCTGATAGACCCAAGGGAGCCCTACAAACTGACATCAGGAACCTGGACCTGTGAGTTTTCTTTCCCAGGGAAATGGCCAAAGGATGTGCCCAGGGGCCCCTGGCCCGAGACCTGACTGCAAAAAATCCTTATATCGAAGGATGGATCACAGACCGAAGTTGTCCCCACCTCAAACTTGTGCTGCCCTTGTAGACCCAAGGGAGCCCTACAAACTGACATCAGGAACCTGGACTGGTGAGTTTTCTTTCCCAGGGGAAATGTCCAATGGATGTGCGAGGCTCCCCTGGGCTGGACCTGACTGCAAAAAATCCTTATATCGAAGGATGGATCGTAGACGGAAGTTGTCCCCACCACAAACTTGTGCTGTCCTGATAGACCCAAGGGAGCCCTACAAACTGACATCAGGACCTGGACCTGTGAGTTTTCTTTCCAAGGGAAAATGGCCAAAGGATGTGCCCAGGGGCCCCTGGGCTGGGACCTGACTGAAAAAAGTCCTTATATCGAAGGATGGACCAAAGACCAAAGTTGTCCCCACCTCAAACTTGTGCTGCCCTGATAGACCCAAGGGAGCCCTACAAACTGACATAAGGAACCTGGACCTGTGAGTTTTCTTTCCCAGGGAAAATGGCCAAAGGATGTGCCCAGGGGCCCCTGGCCCGGGACCTGACTGCAAAAAATCCTTATATCAAAGGATGGATCGCAGACCAAAGTTGTCCCCTCCTCAAACTTGTGCTGCCATGATAGACCCAAGGGAGCCCTACAAACTGACATCAGGAACCTGGACCTGTGAGTTTCTTTCCCAGGGAAAAGGGACAAAGGATGTGCCCAAGGGCCCCTGGCCCGCGACCTGTCTTCAAAAAATCCTTATATCGAAGGATCGATCACAGACCAAAGTTGTCCCCACCTCAAACTTGTGCTGCCCTGATAGACCCAAAGGGAGCCCTACAAACTGACATCAGGAACCTGGACTGCTGAGTTTTCTTTCCCAGGGAAAAGGGACAAAGGATGTGCCCAGGGGCCCCTGGCCCTGAGCTGGGCCCTGACTGCACAAAATCCTTATATCGAAGGATTGATCGCAGACCAATGTTGTCCCCACCTCAAACTTGTGCTGCCCTGATAGACCCAAGGGAGCCCTACAAACTGACATCAGGAACCTGGACCTGTGAATTTTCTTTCCCAGGGAAAAGGGATAAAGGATGCGCCCAGGGGCACCTGGGCTGGGACCTGACTGCAAAAAATCCTTATATCGAAGGATGGACCCCAGACTAAAGTTGTCTCAACCACAAACTTCTGCTGCCCTTGTAGACCCAAGGCAGCCCTACAAACTGACATCAGGAACCTGGAACTGTGAGTTTTCTTTCCCAGGGAAAATGGCCAAAGGATGTGCCCAGGGGCCCCTGGCCCTGAGCTGGGCCCTGACTGCAAAAAATCCTTATATCGAAGGATGGACCCCAGACTAAAGTTGTCCCCACCACAAACTTGTGCTGCCCTGATAGACCCAAGGGAGCCCTACAAACTGACATCAGGAACCTGGACCTGTGAGTTTTTTTTCCAAGGGAAAATGGCCAAAGGATGTGCCCAGGGGACCCTGGGCTGGGACCTGACTGCACAAAATCCTTATATCGAAGGATGGACCCCAGACCAAAGTTGTCCCCACCTCAAACTTGTGCTGCCCTGATAGACCCAAGGGAGCCCTACAAACTGACATCAGGAACCTGGACCTGTGAGTTTTCTTTCCCAGGGAAAAGGGACAAAGGATGTGCCCAGGGGCCGCTGGCCCTGGGTTGGGCCCTGACTGCAAAAAATCCTTATATCAAAGGATGGATCGCAGACCAAAGTTGTCCCCACCTCAAACTTGTGCTGCCCTGATAGACCCAAGGGAGCCCTACAAACTGACATCAGGAACCTGGAACTGTGAGTTTTCTTTCCCAGGGAAAAGGGACAAAGGATGTGACCAGGGGCCCCTGGGCTGGACCTGACTGCAAAAAATCCTTATATCGAAGGATGGATCGTAGACGGAAGTTGTCCCCTCCTCAAACTTGTGCTGCCCTGATAGACCCAAGGGAGCCCTACAAACTGACATCAGGAACCTGGAACTGTGAGTTTTCTTTCCAAGGGAAAATGGCCAAAGGATGTGCCCAGGGGCCCCTGGGCTGGGACCTGACTGAAAAAAGTCCTTATATCGAAGGATGGACCAAAGACCAAAGTTGTCCCCACATCAAACTTGTGCTGCCCTGATAGACCCAAGGGAGCCCTACAAACTGACATAAGGAACCTGGACCTGTGAGTTTTCTTTCCCAGGGAAAAGGGACAAAGGATGTGCCCAGGGGCCCCTGGCCCGGGACCTGACTGCAACAAATCCTTATATCGAAGGATGGACCCCAGACCAAAGTTGTCCCCACCTCAATCTTGTGCTGCCCTGATAGACCCAAGGGAGCCCTACAAACTGACATCAGGAACCTGGACCTGTGAGTTTTCTTTCCCAGGGAAAAGGGACAAAGCATGTGCCCAGGGGCCGCTGGCCCTGGGCTGGGCCCTGACTGCAAAAAATCCTTATATCAAAGGATGGATCGCAGACCAAAGTTGTCCCCTCCTCAAACTTGTGCTGCCATGATAGACCCAAGGGAGCCCTACAAACTGACATCAGGAACCTGGACCTGTGAATTTTCTTTCCCAGGGAAAAGGGATAAAGGATGTGCCCAGGGGCACCTGGGCTGGGACCTGACTTCAAAAAATCCTTATATCGAAGGATGGACCCCAGACTAAAGTTGTCCCAACCACAAACTTGTGCTGCCCTTTTAGACCCAAGGCAGCCCTACAAACTGACATCAGGAACCTGGAACTGTGAGTTTTCTTTCCCAGGGAAAAGGGACAAAGGATGTGCCCAGGGGCCCCTGGCCCTGAGCTGGACCCTGACTGCAAAAAATCCTTATATCGAAGGATGGACCCCAGACTAAAGTTGTCCCCACCACAAACTTGTGCTGCCCTGATAGACCCAAGGGAGCCCTACAAACTGACATCAGGAACCTGGACCTGTGAGTTTTCTTTCCAAGAGAAAATGGCCAAAGGATGTGCCCAGGGGCCCCTGGGCTGGGACCTGACTGCACAAAATCCTTATATCGAAGGATGGACCCCACACCAAAGTTGTCCCCACCTAAAACTTGTGCTGCCCTGATAGACCCAAGGGAGCCCTACAAACTGACATCAGGAACCTGGACCTGTGAGTTTTCTTTCCCAGGGAAAATGGCCAAAGGTTGTGCCCAGGGGCCCCTGGCCCGGGACCTGACTGCAAAAAATCCTTATATCGAAGGATGGACCCCAGACCAAAGTTGTCCCAACCACAAACTTGTGCTGCCCTGATAGACCCAAGGGAGCCCTACAAACTGACATCAGGAACCTGGACCTGTGAGTTTTCTTTCCCAGGGAAAAGGGACAAAGGATGTGCCCAGGGGCCGCTGGCCCTGGGTTGGGCCCTGACTGCAAAAAATCCTTATATCAAAGGATGGATCGCAGACCAAAGTTGTCCCCACCTCAAACTTGTTCTGCCCTGATAGACCCAAGGGAGCCCTACAAACTGACATCAGGAACCTGGAACTGTGAGTTTTCTTTCCCAGGGGAAATGTCCAATGGATGTGCGAGGCTCCCCTGGGCTTGACCTGACTGCAAAAAATCCTTATATCGAAGGATGGATCGTAGACGGAAGTTGTCCCCTCCTCAAACTTGTGCTGCCCTGATAGACCCAAGGGAGCCCTACAAACTGATATCAGGAACCTGGAACTGTGAGTTTTCTTTCCAAGGGAAAATGGCCAAAGGATGTGCCCAGGGGCCCCTGGGCTGGGACGTGACTGAAAAAAGTCCTTATATCGAAGGATGGACCCCAGACCAAAGTTGTCCCCACCTCAAACTTGTGCTGCCCTGATAGACCCAAGGGAGCCCTACAAACTGACATCAGGAACCTGGACCTGTGAGTTTCTTTCCTAGGGAAAAGGGACAAAGGATGTGCCCAAGGGCCCCTGGCCCGCGACCTGTCTTCAAAAAATCCTTATATCGAAGGATCGATCACAGACCAAAGTTGTCCCCACCTCAAACTTGTGCTGCCCTTGTAGAGTCAAGGCAGCCCTACAAACTGACATCAGGAACCTGGAACTGTGAGTTTTCTTTCCCAGGGAAAAGGGACAAAGGATGTGCCCAGGGGCCCCTGGCCCTGAGCTGGGCCCTGACTGCAAAAAATCCTTATATCGAAGGATGGACCCCAGACTAAAGTTGTCCCCACCACAAACTTGTGCTGCCCTGATAGACCCAAGGGAGCCCTACAAACTGACATCAGTAACCTGGACCTGTGAGTTTTCTTTCCCAGGGAAAAGGGACAAAGGATGTGCCCAGGGGCCCCTGGCCCGGGACCTGACTGCAAAAAATCCTTATATCGAAGTATGGATCACAGACCGAAGTTGTCCCCACCTCAAACTTGTGCTGCCCTGATAGACCCAAGGGAGCCCTACAAACTGACATCAGGAACCTGGACCTGTGAGTTTTCTTTCCCAGGGAAAATGGCCAAAGGATGTGCCCAGGAGCCCCTGGCCCAGGCCCTGACTGCAAAAAATCCTAATATCGAAGGATGGACCCCAGACAAAAGTTGTCCCCACCTCAAACTTGTGCTGCCCTGATAGACCCAAGGGAGCCCTACAAACTGACATCAGGAACCTGGACTGGTGAGTTTTCTTTCCCAGGGGAAATGTCCAATGGATGTGCGAGGCTCCCCTGGGCTGGACCTGACTGCAAAAAATCCTTATATCGAAGGATGGATCGTAGACGGAAGTTGTCCCCACCACAAACTTGTGCTGCCCTTGTAGACCCAAGGGAGCCCTACAAACTGACATCAGGAACCTGGACCTGTGAGTTTTCTTTCCCAGGGAAAAGGGACAAAGGATGTGCCCAGGGGCCCCTGGCCCTGAGCTGGGCCCTGACTGCACAAAATCCTTATATCGAAGGATGGATCGCAGACCAAAGTTGTCCCCTCCTCAAACTTGTGCTGCCCTGATAGACCCAAGGGAGCCCTACAAACTGACATCAGGAACCTGGACCTGTGAATTTTCTTTCCCAGGGAAAAGGGATAAAGGATGTGCCCAGGGGCCCCTGGGCTGGGACCTGAGATCAAAAAATCCTTATATCGAAGGATGGACCCCAGACTACAGTTGTCCCAACCACAAACTTGTGCTGCCCTGATAGACCCCAGAGAGCCCTACAAACTGACATCAGGAACCTGGACCTGTGAATTTTTTTCGCAGGGAAAAGGGACAAAGGATGTGCCCAGGGTCCCCAGGGCTGGGCCCTGACTGCAAAAAATCCTTATATCGAAGGGTGGATCGCAGACCAAAGTTGTCCCCTCCTCAAACTTGTGCTGCCCTGATAGACCCAAGGGAGCCCTACAAACTGACATCAGGAACCTGGACCTGTGAGTTTCTTTCCCAGGGAAAAGGGACAAAGGATGTGCCCAAGGGCCCCTGGCCCACGACCTGTCTTCGAAAAATCCTTATATCGAAGGATCGATCACAGACCAAAGTTGTCCCCACCTCAAACTTGTGCTGCCCTGATAGACCCAAGGGAGCCTTACGAACTGACATCAGGAACCTGGACCTGTGAGTTTTCTTTCCCAGGGAAAAGGGACAAAGGATGTGCCCAGGGGCCCCTGGCCCAGGACATGACTGCAAAAAATCCTTATATCGAAGGATGGACCCCAGACCAAAGTTGTCCCCACCTCAAACTTGTGCTGCCCTTGTAGACCGAAGGGAGCCCTACAAACTGACATCAGGAACCTGGAACTGTGAGTTTTCTTTCCCAGGGAAAAGGGACAAAGGATGTGCCCAGGGGCCCCTGGCCCTGAGCTGGGCCCTGACTGCACAAAATCCTTATATCGAAGGATGGATCGCAGACCAAAGTTGTCCCCTCCTCAAACTTGTGCTGCCCTGATAGACCCAAGGGAGCCCTACAAACTGACATCTGGAACCTGGACCTGTGAATTTTCTTTCCCAGGGAAAAGGGATAAAGGATGTGCCCAGGGGCACCTGGGCTGGGACCTGACTGCAAAAAATCCTTATATCGAAGGATGGACCCCAGACTAAAGTTGCCCCAACCACAAACTTGTGCTGCCCTGATAGACCCAAGAGAGCCCTACAAACTGACATCAGGAACCTGGACCTGTGAGTTTTCTTTCCCAGGGAAAAGGGACAAAGGATGTGCCCAGGGTCCCCAGGGCTGGGCCCTGAGTTCAAAAAATCCTTATATCGAAGGATGGACCCCAGACCAAAGTTGTCCCCACCTCAATCTTGTGCTGCCCTGATAGACCCAAGGGAGCCCTACAAACTGACATCAGGAACCTGGACCTGTGAGTTTTCTTTCCCAGGGAAAAGGGACAAAGGATGCGCCCAGGGGCACCTGGGCTGGGACCTGACTGCAAAAAATCCTTATATCGAAGGATGGACCCCAGACCAAAGTTGTCCCCACCTCAAACTTGTGCTGCCCTGATAGACCCAAGGGAGCCCTACAAACTGACATCAGGAACCTGGACCTGTGAGTTTCTTTCCCAGGGAAAACGGACAAAGGATGTGCCCAGGGGCCCCTGGCCCGGGACCTGACTGCAAAAAATCCTTATATCGAAGGATGGACCCCAGACCAAAGTTGTCCCCACCTCAATCTTGTGCTGCCCTGATAGACCCAAGGGAGCCCTACAAACTGACATCAGGAACCTGGAACTGTGAGTTTTCTTTCCCAGGGAAAAGGGACAAAGGATGTGCCCAGGGGTCCCTGGCCCTGAGCTGGGCCCTGACTGCAAAAAATCCTTATATCGAAGGATGGACCCCAGACTAAAGTTGTCCCCACCACAAACTTGTGCTGCCCTGATAGACCCAAGGGAGCCCTACAAACTGACATCAGGAACCTGGACCTGTGAGTTTTCTTTCCCAGGGAAAAGGGACAAAGGATGTGCCCAGGGGCCCCTGGCCCGGAACCTGACTGCAAAAAATCCTTATATCGAAGTATGGATCACAGACCGAAGTTGTCCCCACCTCAAACTTGTGCTGCCCTGATAGACCCAAGGGAGCCCTATAAACTGACATCAGGAACCTGGACCTGTGAGTTTTCTTTCCCAGGGAAAAGGGACAAAGGATGTGCCCAGGAGCCCCTGGCCCAGGCCCTGACTGCAAAAAATTCCTAATATCGAAGGATGGACCCCAGACAAAAGTTGTCCCCACCTCAAACTTGTGCTGCCCTGATAGACCCAAGGGAGCCCTACAAACTGACATCAGGAACCTGGACTGGTGAGTTTTCTTTCCCAGGGGAAATGTCCAATGGATGTGCGAGGCTCCCCTGGGCTGGACCTGACTGCAAAAAATCCTTATATCGAAGGATGGATCGTAGACGGAAATGTCCCCACCACAAACTTGTGCTGCCCTGATAGACCCAAGGGAGCCCTACAAACTGACATCAGGAACCTGGACCTGTGAGTTTTCTTTCCAAGGGGAAATGGCCAAAGGATGTGCCCAGGGGCCCCTCGTTAGGGACCTGAATGCAAAAAATCCTTATATCGAAGGATGGACCCCAGACCAAAGTTGTCCCCACCTCAAACTTGTGCTGCCCTTGTAGACCCAAGGCAGCCCTACAAACTGACATCAGGAACCTGGAACTGTGAGTTTTCTTTCCGAGGGAAAAGGGACAAAGCATGTGCCCAGGGGCCCCTGGCCCTGAGCTGGGCCCTGACTGCACAAAATCCTTATATCGAAGGATGGACCCCAGACCAAAGTTGTCCCCTCCAAAAACTTGTGCTGCCCTGATAGACCCAAGGGAGCCCTACAAACTGACATCAGGAACGTGGACCTGTGAGTTTCTTTCCTAGGGAAAAGGGACAAAGGATGTGCCCAAGGGCCCCTGGCCCGCGACCTGTCTTCAAAAATCCTTATATCGAAGGATCGATCACAGACCAAAGTTGTCCCCACCTCAAACTTGTGCTGCCCTGATAGACCCAAAGGGAGCCCTACAAACTGACATCAGGAACCTGGAACTGTGAGTTTTCTTTCCCAGGGAAAAGGGACAAAGGATGTGCCCAGGGGCCCCTGGCCCAGGCCCTGACTGCAAAAAATCCTTATATCGAAGGATGGACCCCAGACCAAAGTTGTCCCCACCTCAAACTAGTGCTGCCCTTGTAGACCCAAGGGAGCCCTACAAACTGACATCAGGAACCTGGACCTGTGAGTTTTCTTTCCCAGGGAAAAGGGACAAAGCATGTGTCCAGGGGCCCCTGGCCCTGAGCTGGGCCCTGACTGCACAAAATCCTTATATCGAAGGATGGATCGCAGACCAAAGTTGTCCCCTCCTCAAACTTGTGCTGCCCTGATAGACCCAAAGGGAGCCCTACAAACTGACATCAGGAACCTGGACCTGTGAATTTTCTTTCCCAGGGAAAAGGGATAAAGGATGTGCCCAGGGGCCCCTGGGCTGGGACCTGAGATCAAAAAATCCTTATATCGAAGGATGGACCCCAGACTAAAGTTGTCCCAACCACAAACTTGTGCTGCCCTGATAGACCCCAGAGAGCCCTACAAACTGACATCAGGAACCTGGACCTGTGAATTTTTTTCCCAGGGAAAAGGGACAAAGGATGTGCCCAAGGTCCCCAGGGTTGGGCCCTGACTGCAAAAAATCCTTATATCGAAGGGTGGATCGCAGACCAAAGTTGTCCCCTCCTCAAACTTGTGCTGCCCTGATAGACCCAAAGGGAGCCCTACAAACTGACATCAGGAACCTGGACCTGTGAATTTTCTTTCCCAGGGAAAAGGGATAAAGGATGTGCCCAGGGGCCCCTGGGCTGGGACCTGAGATCAAAAAATCCTTATATCGAAGGATGGACCCCAGACTAAAGTTGTCCCAACCACAAACTTGTGCTGCCCTGATAGACCCAAGGGAGCCCTACAAACTGACATCAGGAACCTGGACCTGTGAATTTTTTTCCAAGGAAAAGGGACAAAGGATGTGCCCAGGGTCCCCAGGGCTGGGCCCTGACTGCAAAAAATCCTTATATCGAAGGATGGACCCCAGACCAAAGTTGTCCCCACCTCAAACTTGTGCTGCCCTTGTAGACCCAAGGCAGCCCTACAAACTGACATCAGGAACCTGGACCTGTGAGTTTTCTTTCCCAGGGAAAAGGGACAAAGGATGTGCCCAGGGGCCCCTGGCCCTGAGCTGGGCACTGACTGAACAAAATCCTTATATCGAAGGATGGACCCCAGACCAAAGTTGTCCCCACCTAAAACTTGTGCTGCCCTGATAGACCCAAGGGAGCCCTACAAACTGACATCAGGAACCTGGACCTGTGAGTTTTCTTTCCAAGGGGAAATGGCCAAAGGATGAGCCCAGGGGCCCCTGGCCCGGGACCTCACTGCAAAAAATCCTTATATCGAAGGATGGACCCCAGACCAAAGTTGTCCCCACCTCAAACTTGTGCTGCCCTGATAGACCCAAGGCAGCCCTACAAACTGACATCAGGAACCTGGAACTGTGAGTTTTCTTTCCCAGGGAAAAGGGACAAAGGATGTGCCCAGGGGCCCCTGGCCCTGAGCTGGGCCCTGACTGCACAAAATCCTTATGTCGAAGGATGGACCCCAGACTAAAGTTGTCCCCACCACAAACTTGTGCTGCCCTGATAGACCCAAGGGAGCCCTACAAACTGACATCAGGAACCTGGACCTGTGAGTTTTCTTTCCAAGGGAAAATGGCCAAAGGATGTGCCCAGGGGCCCCTGGGCTGGGACCTGACTGCACAAAATCCTTATATCGAAGGATGGACCCCAGACCAAAGTTGTCCCCACCACAAACTTGTGCTGCCCTGATAGACCCAAGGGAGCCCTACACACTGACATCAGGAACCTGGACCTGTGAGTTTTCTTTCCCAGGGAAAATGGCCAAAGGTTGTGCCCAGGGGCCCCTGGCCCGGGACCTGACTGCAAAAAATCCTTATATCGAAGGATGGACCCCAGACCAAAGTTGTCCCCACCTCAATCTTGTGCTGCCCTGATAGACCCAAGGGAGCCCTACAAACTGACATCAGGAACCTGGACCTGTGAGTTTTCTTTCCCAGGGAAAAGGGACAAAGCATGTGCCCAGGGGCCGCTGGCCCTGGGCTGGGCCCAGAGTTCAAAAAATCCTTATATCGAAGGATGGACCCCAGACCAAAGTTGTCCCCACCTCAAACTTGTGCTGCCCTTGTAGACCCAAGGCAGCCCTACAAACTGACATCAGGAACCTGGAACTGTGAGTTTTCTTTCCCAGGGAAAAGGGACAAAGGATGTGCCCAGGGGCCCCTGGCCCTGAGCTGGGCCCTGACTGCACAAAATCCTTATATCGAAGGATGGACCCCAGACTAAAGTTGTCCCCACCACAAACTTGTGCTGCCCTGATAGACCCAAGGGAGCCCTACAAACTGACATCAGGAACCTGGACCTGTGAGTTTTCTTTCCCAGGGAAATGGCCAAAGGATGTGCCCAGGGGCCCCTGGCCCGAGACCTGACTGCAAAAAATCCTTATATCGAAGGATGGATCACAGACCGAAGTTGTCCCCACCTCAAACTTGTGCTGCCCTTGTAGACCCAAGGGAGCCCTACAAACTGACATCAGGAACCTGGACTGGTGAGTTTTCTTTCCCAGGGGAAATGTCCAATGGATGTGCGAGGCTCCCCTGGGCTGGACCTGACTGCAAAAAATCCTTATATCGAAGGATGGATCGTAGACGGAAGTTGTCCCCACCACAAACTTGTGCTGTCCTGATAGACCCAAGGGAGCCCTACAAACTGACATCAGGACCTGGACCTGTGAGTTTTCTTTCCAAGGGAAAATGGCCAAAGGATGTGCCCAGGGGCCCCTGGGCTGGGACCTGACTGAAAAAAGTCCTTATATCGAAGGATGGACCAAAGACCAAAGTTGTCCCCACCTCAAACTTGTGCTGCCCTGATAGACCCAAGGGAGCCCTACAAACTGACATAAGGAACCTGGACCTGTGAGTTTTCTTTCCCAGGGAAAATGGCCAAAGGATGTGCCCAGGGGCCCCTGGCCCGGGACCTGACTGCAAAAAATCCTTATATCAAAGGATGGATCGCAGACCAATGTTGTCCCCTCCTCAAACTTGTGCTGCCATGATAGACCCAAGGGAGCCCTACAAACTGACATCAGGAACCTGGACCTGTGAGTTTCTTTCCCAGGGAAAAGGGACAAAGGATGTGCCCAAGGGCCCCTGGCCCGCGACCTGTCTTCAAAAAATCCTTATATCGAAGGATCGATCACAGACCAAAGTTGTCCCCACCTCAAACTTGTGCTGCCCTGATAGACCCAAAGGGAGCCCTACAAACTGACATCAGGAACCTGGACTGCTGAGTTTTCTTTCCCAGGGAAAAGGGACAAAGGATGTGCCCAGGGGCCCCTGGCCCTGAGCTGGGCCCTGACTGCACAAAATCCTTATATCGAAGGATTGATCGCAGACCAATGTTGTCCCCACCTCAAACTTGTGCTGCCCTGATAGACCCAAGGGAGCCCTACAAACTGACATCAGGAACCTGGACCTGTGAATTTTCTTTCCCAGGGAAAAGGGATAAAGGATGCGCCCAGGGGCACCTGGGCTGGGACCTGACTGCAAAAAATCCTTATATCGAAGGATGGACCCCAGACTAAAGTTGTCTCAACCACAAACTTCTGCTGCCCTTGTAGACCCAAGGCAGCCCTACAAACTGACATCAGGAACCTGGAACTGTGAGTTTTCTTTCCCAGGGAAAAGGGAAAAGGATGTGCCCAGGGGCCCCTGGCCCTGAGCTGGGCCCTGACTGCAAAAAATCCTTATATCGAAGGATGGACCCCAGACTAAAGTTGTCCCCACCACAAACTTGTGCTGCCCTGATAGACCCAAGGGAGCCCTACAAACTGACATCAGGAACCTGGACCTGTGAGTTTTTTTTCCAAGGGAAAATGGCCAAAGGATGTGCCCAGGGGACCCTGGGCTGGGACCTGACTGCACAAAATCCTTATATCGAAGGATGGACCCCAGACCAAAGTTGTCCCCACCTCAAACTTGTGCTGCCCTGATAGACCCAAGGGAGCCCTACAAACTGACATCAGGAACCTGGACCTGTGAGTTTTCTTTCCCAGGGAAAAGGGACAAAGGATGTGCCCAGGGGCCGCTGGCCCTGGGTTGGGCCCTGACTGCAAAAAATCCTTATATCAAAGGATGGATCGCAGACCAAAGTTGTCCCCACCTCAAACTTGTGCTGCCCTGATAGACCCAAGGGAGCCCTACAAACTGACATCAGGAACCTGGAACTGTGAGTTTTCTTTCCCAGGGAAAAGGGACAAAGGATGTGACCAGGGGCCCCTGGGCTGGACCTGACTGCAAAAAATCCTTATATCGAAGGATGGATCGTAGACGGAAGTTGTCCCCTCCTCAAACTTGTGCTGCCCTGATAGACCCAAGGGAGCCCTACAAACTGACATCAGGAACCTGGAACTGTGAGTTTTCTTTCCAAGGGAAAATGGCCAAAGGATGTGCCCAGGGGCCCCTGGGCTGGGACCTGACTGAAAAAAGTCCTTATATCGAAGGATGGACCAAAGACCAAAGTTGTCCCCACATCAAACTTGTGCTGCCCTGATAGACCCAAGGGAGCCCTACAAACTGACATAAGGAACCTGGACCTGTGAGTTTTCTTTCCCAGGGAAAAGGGACAAAGGATGTGCCCAGGGGCCCCTGGCCCGGGACCTGACTGCAAAAAATCCTTATATCGAAGGATGGACCCCAGACCAAAGTTGTCCCCACCTCAATCTTGTGCTGCCCTGATAGACCCAAGGGAGCCCTACAAACTGACATCAGGAACCTGGACCTGTGAGTTTTCTTTCCCAGGGAAAAGGGACAAAGCATGTGCCCAGGGGCCGCTGGCCCTGGGCTGGGCCCTGACTGCAAAAAATCCTTATATCAAAGGATGGATCGCAGACCAAAGTTGTCCCCTCCTCAAACTTGTGCTGCCATGATAGACCCAAGGGAGCCCTACAAACTGACATCAGGAACCTGGACCTGTGAATTTTCTTTCCCAGGGAAAAGGGATAAAGGATGTGCCCAGGGGCACCTGGGCTGGGACCTGACTTCAAAAAATCCTTATATCGAAGGATGGACCCCAGACTAAAGTTGTCCCAACCACAAACTTGTGCTGCCCTTTTAGACCCAAGGCAGCCCTACAAACTGACATCAGGAACCTGGAACTGTGAGTTTTCTTTCCCAGGGAAAAGGGACAAAGGATGTGCCCAGGGGCCCCTGGCCCTGAGCTGGACCCTGACTGCAAAAAATCCTTATATCGAAGGATGGACCCCAGACTAAAGTTGTCCCCACCACAAACTTGTGCTGCCCTGATAGACCCAAGGGAGCCCTACAAACTGACATCAGGAACCTGGACCTGTGAGTTTTCTTTCCAAGAGAAAATGGCCAAAGGATGTGCCCAGGGGCCCCTGGGCTGGGACCTGACTGCACAAAATCCTTATATCGAAGGATGGACCCCACACCAAAGTTGTCCCCACCTAAAACTTGTGCTGCCCTGATAGACCCAAGGGAGCCCTACAAACTGACATCAGGAACCTGGACCTGTGAGTTTTCTTTCCCAGGGAAAATGGCCAAAGGTTGTGCCCAGGGGCCCCTGGCCCGGGACCTGACTGCAAAAAATCCTTATATCGAAGGATGGACCCCAGACCAAAGTTGTCCCAACCACAAACTTGTGCTGCCCTGATAGACCCAAGGGAGCCCTACAAACTGACATCAGGAACCTGGACCTGTGAGTTTTCTTTCCCAGGGAAAAGGGACAAAGGATGTGCCCAGGGGCCGCTGGCCCTGGGTTGGGCCCTGACTGCAAAAAATCCTTATATCAAAGGATGGATCGCAGACCAAAGTTGTCCCCACCTCAAACTTGTTCTGCCCTGATAGACCCAAGGGAGCCCTACAAACTGACATCAGGAACCTGGAACTGTGAGTTTTCTTTCCCAGGGGAAATGTCCAATGGATGTGCGAGGCTCCCCTGGGCTTGACCTGACTGCAAAAAATCCTTATATCGAAGGATGGATCGTAGACGGAAGTTGTCCCCTCCTCAAACTTGTGCTGCCCTGATAGACCCAAGGGAGCCCTACAAACTGATATCAGGAACCTGGAACTGTGAGTTTTCTTTCCAAGGGAAAATGGCCAAAGGATGTGCCCAGGGGCCCCTGGGCTGGGACGTGACTGAAAAAAGTCCTTATATCGAAGGATGGACCCCAGACCAAAGTTGTCCCCACCTCAAACTTGTGCTGCCCTGATAGACCCAAGGGAGCCCTACAAACTGACATCAGGAACCTGGACCTGTGAGTTTTCTTTCCCAGGGAAAATGGCCAAAGGATGTGCCCAGGGGCCCCTGGCCCGGGACCTGACTGCAAAAAATCCTTATATCGAAGGATGGACCCCAGACCAAAGTTGTCCCGACCTCAATCTTGTGCTGCCCTGATAGACCCAAGGGAGCCCTACAAACTGACATCAGGAACCTGGACCTGTGAGTTTTCTTTCCCAGGGAAAAGGGACAAAGCATGTGCCCAGGGGCCGCTGGCCCTGGGCTGGGCCCTGACTTCAAAAATTCCTTATATCAAAGGATGGATCGCAGACCAAAGTTGTCCCCTCCTCAAACTTGTGCTGCCATGATAGACCCAAGGGAGCCCTACAAACTGACATCAGGAACCTGGACCTGTGAGTTTCTTTCCTAGGGAAAAGGGACAAAGGATGTGCCCAAGGGCCCCTGGCCCGCGACCTGTCTTCAAAAAATCCTTATATCGAAGGATCGATCACAGACCAAAGTTGTCCCCACCTCAAACTTGTGCTGCCCTGATAGACCCAAAGGGAGCCCTACAAACTGACATCAGGAACCTGGACCTGTGAGTTTTCTTTCCCAGGGAAAAGGGACAAAGGATGTGCCCAGGGGCCCCTGGCCCAGGACCTGACTGCAAAAAATCCTTATATCGAAGGATGGACCCCAGACCAAAGTTGTCCCCACCTCAAACTTGTGCTGCCCTTGTAGACCCAAGGCAGCCCTACAAACTGACATCAGGAACCTGGAACTGTGAGTTTTCTTTCCCAGGGAAAAGGGACAAAGGATGTGCCCAGGGGCCCCTGGCCCTGAGCTGGGCCCTGACTGCACAAAATCCTTATATCGAAGGATTGATCGCAGACCAAAGTTGTCCCAACCACAAACTTGTGCTGCCCTGATAGACCCAAGAGAGCCCTACAAACTGACATCAGGAACCTGGACCTGTGAGTTTTCTTTCCCAGGGAAAAGGGACAAAGGATGTGCCCAGGGTCCCCAGGGCTGGGCCCTGAGTTCAAAAAATCCTTATATCGAAGGATGGACCCCAGACCAAAGTTGTCCCCACCTCAAACTTGTGCTGCCCTTGTAGACCCAAGGCAGCCCTACAAACTGACATCAGGAACCTGGACCTGTGAGTTTTCTTTCCCAGGGAAAAGGGACAAAGGATGTGCCCAGGGGCCCCTGGCCCTGAGCTGGGCCCTGACTGCACAAAATCCTTATTTCGAAGGATGGACCCCAGACTAAAGTTGTCCCCACCACAAACTTGTGCTGCCCTGATAGACCCAAGGGAGCCCTACAAACTGACATCAGGAACCTGGACCTGTGAGTTTTCTTTCCAAGGGGAAATGGCCAAAGGATGTGCCCAGGGGCCCCTGGGCTGGGACCTGACTGGAAAAAATCCTTATATCGAAGGATGGACCCCAGACCAAAGTTGTCCCCACCTCAAACTTGTGCTGCCCTTGTAGACCCAAGGGAGCCCTACAAACTGACATCAGGAACCTGGAACTGTGAGTTTTCTTTCCCAGGGAAAAGGGACAAAGGGTGTGCCCAGGGGCCCCTGGCCCTGAGCTGGGCCATGACTGCACAAAATCCTTATATCGAAGGATGGACCCCAGACTAAAGTTGTCCCCACCACAAACTTGTGCTGCCCTGATAGACCCAAGGGAGCCCTACAAACTGACATCAGGAACCTGGACTGGTGAGTTTTCTTTCCAAGGGAAAATGGCCAAAGGATGTGCCCAGGGGCCCCTGGGCTGGGACCTGACTGCAAAAAATCCTTATATCGAAGGATGGACCCCAGACCAAAGTTGTCCCCACCTAAAACTTGTGCTGCCCTTCTAGACCCAAGGGAGCCCTACAAACTGACATCAGGAACCTGTACCTGTGAGTTTTCTTTCCCAGGGAATATGGCCAAAGGTTGTGCCCAGGGGCCCCTGGCCCGGGACCTGATTGCAAAAAATCCTTATATCGAAGGATGGACCCCAGACCAATGTTGTCCCCACCTCAATCTTGTGCTGCCCTGATAGACCCAAGGGAGCCCTACAAACTGACATCAGGAACCTGGACCTGTGAGTTTTCTTTCCCAGGGAAAAAGGACAAAGGATATGCCCAGGGGCCGCTGGCCCTGGGCTGGGCCCTGACTGCAAAAAATCCTTATATCAAAGAATGGATCGCAGACCAAAGTTGTCCCCTCCTCAAACTTGTGCTGCCCTGATAGACCCAAGGGAGCCCTACAAACTGACATCAGGAACCTGGACCTGTGAGTTTTCTTTCCCACGGAAAAGGGACAAAGGATGTGCCCAAGGGCCCCTGGCCCGCGACCTGGCTTCAAAAAATCCTTATATCGAAGGATCGATCACAGACCAAAGTTGTCCCCACCTCAAACTTGTGCTGCCCTGATAGACCCAAGGGAGCCCTAGAAACTGACATCAGGAACCTGGACCTGTGAGTTTTCTTTCCCAGGGAAAAGGGACAAAGGATGTGCCCAGGGGCCCCTGGCCCTGAGCTGGGCCCTGACAGCAAAAAATCCTTATATCGAAGGATGGATCGCAGACCAAAGTTGTCCCCTCCTCAAACTTGTGCTGCCCTGATAGACCCAAGGGAGCCCTACAAACTGACATCAGGAACCTGGACCTGTGAGTTTCTTTCCCAGGGAAAAGGGACAAAGGATGTGCCCAAGGGCCCGTGTCCCGCGACCTGTCTTCAAAAAATCCTTATATCGAAGGATCGATCACAGACCAAAGTTGTCCCCACCTAAAACTTGTGCTGCCCTGATAGACCCAAGGGAGCCCTACAAACTGACATCAGGAACCTGGAACTGTGAGTTTTCTTTCCCAGGGAAAAGGGACAAAGGATGTGCCCAAGGGCCTCTGGCCCAGGACATGACTGCAAAAAATCCTTATATCGAAGGATGGACCCCAGACCAAAGTTGTCCCCACCTCAAACTTGTGCTGCCCTTGTAGACCCAAGGCAGCCCTACAAACTGACATCAGGAACCTGGAACTGTGAGTTTTCTTTCCCAGGGAAACGGGACAAAGGATGTGCCCAGGGGCCCCTGGCCCTGAGCTGGGCCCTGACTGCACAAAATCCTTATATCGAAGGATGGACCCCAGACTAAAGTTGTCCCAACCACAAACTTGTGCTGCCCTGATAGACCCAAGGGAGCCCTACAAACTGACATCAGGAACCTGGACCTGTGAGTTTTCTTTCCAAGGGGAAATGGCCAAAGGATGTGCCCAGGGGCCCCTGGCCCGGGACCTGACTGCAAAAAATCCTTATATCGATGGATGGACCCCAGACCAAAATTGTCCCCACCTCAAACTTGTGCTGCCCTTGTAGACCCAAGGCAGCCCTACAAACTGACATCAGGAACCTGGACCTGTGAGTTTTCTTTCCCAGGGAAAAGGGACAAAGGATGTGCCCAGGGGCCCCTGGCCCTGAGCTGGGCCATGACTGCACAAAATCCTTATATCGAAGGATGGACCCCAGACTAAAGTTGTCCCCACCACAAACTTGTGCTGCCCTGATAGACCCAAGGGAGCCCTACAAACTGACATCAGGAACCTGGACCTGTGAGTTTTCTCTCCAAGGGAAAATGGCCAAAGGATGTGCCCAAGGGCCCCTGGCCCGCGACCTGGCTTCAAAAAATCCTTATATCGAAGGATGGACCCCAAACCAAAGTTGTCCCCACCTAAAACTTGTGCTGCCCTGATAGACCCAAGGGAGCCCTACAAACTGACATCAGGAACCTGGACCTGTGAGTTTTCTTTCCCAGGGAAAATGGCCAAAGGTTGTGCCCAGGGGCCCCTGGGCTGGGACCTGACTGCAAAAAATCCTTATATCGAAGGATGGACCCCAGACCAAAGTTGTCCCCACCTAAAACTTGTGCTGCCCTGATAGACCCAAGGGAGCCCTACAAACTGACATCAGGAACCTGGACCTGTGAGTTTTCTTTCCCAGGGAAAAGGGACAAAGGATGTGCCCAGGGGCCCCTGGCCCAGGACCTGACTGCAAAAAATCCTTATATCGAAGGATGGACCCCAGACCAAAGTTGTCCCCACCTCAAACTTGTGCTGCCCTTGTAGACCCAAGGGAGCCCTACAAACTGACATCAGGAACCTGGACCTGTGAGTTTTCTTTCCCAGGGAAAATGGCCAAAGGATGTGCCCAGGGGCCCCTGGCCCTGAGCTGGACCCTGACTGCACAAAATCCTTATATCGAAGGATGGATCGCAGACCAAAGTTGTCCCCTCCTCAAACTTGTGCTGCCCTGATAGACCCAAGGGAGCCCTACAAACTGACATCAGGAACCTGGACCTGTGAGTTTTCTTTCCCAGGGAAAAGGGACAAAGGTTGTGCCCAGGGGCCCCTGGCCCAGGCCCTGACTGCAAAAAATCCTTATATCGAAGGATGGACCCCAGACTAAAGTTGTCCCAACCACAAACTTGTGCTGCCCTGATAGACCCAAGAGAGCCCTACAAACTGACATCAGGAACCTGGACCTGTGAGTTTTCTTTCCCAGGGAAAAGGGACAAAGGATGTGCCCAGGGTCCCCAGGGCTGGGCCCTGAGTTCAAAAAATCCTTATATCGAAGGATGGACCCCAGACCAAAGTTGTCCCCACCTCAAACTTGTGCTGCCCTGATAGACCCAAGGGAGCCCTACAAACTGACATCAGGAACCTGGACCTGTGAGTTTTCTTTCCCAGGGAAAAGGGACAAAGGTTGTGCCCAGGGGCCCCTGGCCCAGGCCCTGACTGCAAAAAATCCTTATATCGAAGGATGGACCCCAGACCAAAGTTGTCCCCACCTCAAACTTGTGCTGCCCTGATAGACCCAAGGGAGCCCTACAAACTGACATCAGGAACCTGGACTGGTGAGTTTTCTTTCCCAGGGGAAATGTCCAATGGATGTGAACAGGGTCCCCTGGGCTGGACCTGACTGCAAAAAGCCATATATCGAAGGATGGATCGTAGACGGAAGTTGTCCCCACCACAAACTTGTGCTGCCCTGATAGACCCAAGGGAGCCCTACAAACTGACATCAGGAACCTGGACCTGTGAGTTTTCTTTCCCAGGGAAAAGGGACAAAGGATGTGCCCAGGGGCCCCTGGGCTGGGACATGACTGCAAAAAATCCTTATATCGAAGGCTCGATCACAGACCAAAGTTGTCCCCACCTCAAACTTGTGCTGCCCTGATAGACCCAAGGGAGCCCTACAAACTGACATCAGGAACCGGGACCTGTGAGTTTTCTTTCCCAGGGAAAAGGGACAAAGGATGTGCCCAGGGGCCCCTGGCCCTGAGCTGGGCCCTGACTGCACAAAATCCTTATATCGAAGGATGGACCCCAGACCAAAGTTGTCCCCTCCTAAAACTTGTGCTGCCCTGATAGACCCAAAGGGAGCCCTACAAACTGACATCAGGAACCTGGAACTGTGAGTTTTCTTTCCCAGGGAAAAGGGACAAAGGATGTGCCCAGGGGCCCCTGGCCCAGGCCCTGACTGCAAAAAATCCTTATATCGAAGGATGGACCCCAGACCAAAGTTGTCCCCACCTCAAACTTGTGCTGCCCTTGTAGACCCAAGGGAGCCCTACAAACTGACATCAGGAACCTGGACCTGTGAGTTTTCTTTCCCAGGGAAAAGGGACAAAGGATGTGCCCAGGGGCCCCTGGCCCTGAGCTGGGCCCTGACTGCACAAAATCCTTATATCGAAGGATGGATCGCAGACCAAAGTTGTCCCCTCCTCAAACTTGTGCTGCCCTGATAGACCCAAGGGAGCCCTACAAACTGACATCAGGAACCTGGACCTGTGAATTTTCTTTCCCAGGGAAAAGGGATAAAGGATGTGCCCAGGGGCCCCTGGGCTGGGACCTGAGATCAAAAAATCCTTATATCGAAGGATGGACCCCAGACTAAAGTTGTCCCAACCACAAACTTGTGCTGCCCTGATAGACCCCAGAGAGCCCTACAAACTGACATCAGGAACCTGGACCTGTGAATTTTTTTTCCCAGGGAAAAGGGACAAAGGATGTGCCCAGGGTCCCCAGGGCTGGGCCCTGACTGCAAAAAATCCTTATATCGAAGGGTGGATCGCAGACCAAAGTTGTCCCCTCCTCAAACTTGTGCTGCCATGATAGACCCAAGGGAGCTCTACAAACTGACATCAGGAACCTGGACCTGTGAGTTTCTTTCCCAGGGAAAAGGGACAAAGGATGTGCCCAAGGGCCCCTGGCCCGCGACCTGTCTTCAAAAAATCCTTATATCGAAGGATCGATCACAGACCAAAGTTGTCCCCACCTCAAACTTGTGCTGCCCTGATAGACCCAAAGGGAGCCCTACAAACTGACATCAGGAACCTGGACCTGTGAGTTTTCTTTCCCAGGGAAAAGGGACAAAGGATGTGCCCAGGGGCCCCTGGCCCAGGCCCTGACTGCACAAAATCCTTATATCGAAGGATGGACCCCAGACCAAAGTTGTCCCCACCTCAAACTTGTGCTGCCCTTGTAGACCCAAGGCAGCCCTACAAACTGACATCAGGAACCTGGAACTGTGAGTTTTCTTTCCCAGGGAAAAGGGACAAAGGATGTGCCCAGGGGCCCCTGGCCCTGAGCTGGGCCCTGACTGCACAAAATCCTTATATCGAAGGATTGATCGCAGACCAATGTTGTCCCCACCTCAAACTTGTGCTGCCCTGATAGACCCAAGGGAGCCCTACAAACTGACATCAGGAACCTGGACCTGTGAATTTTCTTTCCCAGGGAAAAGGGACAAAGGATGTGCCCAGGGGCACCTGGGCTGGGACCTGACTGCAAAAAATCCTTATATCGAAGGATGGACCCCAGACTAAAGTTGTCCCAACCACAAACTTGTGCTGCCCTTGTAGACCCAAGGCAGCCCTACAAACTGACATCAGGAACCTGGAACTGTGAGTTTTCTTTCCCAGGGAAAAGGGACAAAGGATGTGCCCAGGGGCCCCTGGCCCTGGGCTGGGCCCTGACTGCAAAAAATCCTTATATCGAAGGATGGACCCCAGACTAAAGTTGTCCCCACCTCAAACTTGTGCTGCCCTGATAGACCCAAGGGAGCCCTACAAACTGACATCAGGAACCTGGACCTGTGAGTTTTCTTTCCAAGGGAAAATGGCCAAAGGATGTGCCCAGGGGCCCCTGGGCTGGGACCTGACTGCACAAAATCCTTATATCGAAGGATGGACCCCAGACCAAAGTTGTCCCCACCTAAAACTTGTGCTGCCCTGATAGACCCAAGGGAGCCCTACAAACTGACATCAGGAACCTGGACCTGTGAGTTTTCTTTCCCAGGGAAAATGGCCAAAGGTTGTGCCCAGGGGCCCCTGGCCCGGGACCTGACTGCAAAAAATCCTTATATCGAAGGATGGACCCCAGACCAAAGTTGTCCCAACCACAAACTTGTGCTGCCCTGATAGACCCAAGGGAGCCCTACAAACTGACATCAGGAACCTGGACCTGTGAGTTTTCTTTCCCAGGGAAAAGGGACAAAGGATGTGCCCAGGGGCCGCTGGCCCTGGGTTGGGCCCTGACTGCAAAAAATCCTTATATCAAAGGATGGATCGCAGACCAAAGTTGTCCCCACCTCAAACTTGTGCTGCCCTGATAGACCCAAGGGAGCCCTACAAACTGACATCAGGAACCTGGAACTGTGAGTTTTCTTTCCCAGGGGAAATGTCCAATGGATGTGCGAGGCTCCCCTGGGCTGGACCTGACTGCAAAAAATCCTTATATCGAAGGATGGATCGTAGACGGAAGTTGTCCCCTCCTCAAACTTGTGCTGCCATGATAGACCCAAGGGAGCCCTACAAACTGACATCAGGAACCTGGACCTGTGAGTTTCTTTCCTAGGGAAAAGGGACAAAGGATGTGCCCAAGGGCCCCTGGCCCGCGACCTGTCTTCAAAAAATCCTTATATCGAAGGATCGATCACAGACCAAAGTTGTCCCCACCTCAAACTTGTGCTGCCCTGATAGACACAAAGGGAGCCCTACAAACTGACATCAGGAACCTGGACCTGTGAGTTTTCTTTCCCAGGGAAAAGGGACAAAGGATGTGCCCAGGGGCCCCTGGACCAGGACCTGACTGCAAAAAATCCTTATATCGAAGGATGGACCCCAGACCAAAGTTGTCCCCACCTCAAACTTGTGCTGCCCTTGTAGACCCAAGGGAGCCCTACAAACTGACATCAGGAACCTGGAACTGTGAGTTTTCTTTCCCAGGGAAAAGGGACAAAGGGTGTGCCCAGGGGCCCCTGGCCCTGAGCTGGGCCATGACTGCACAAAATCCTTATATCGAAGGATGGACCCCAGACTAAAGTTGTCCCCACCACAAACTTGTGCTGCCCTGATAGACCCAAGGGAGCCCTACAAACTGACATCAGGAACCTGGACTGGTGAGTTTTCTTTCCAAGGGAAAATGGCCAAAGGATGTGCCCAGGGGCCCCTGGGCTGGGACCTGACTGCAAAAAATCCTTATATCGAAGGATGGACCCCAGACCAAAGTTGTCCCCACCTAAAACTTGTGCTGCCCTGATAGACCCAAGGGAGCCCTACAAACTGACATCAGGAACCTGTACCTGTGAGTTTTCTTTCCCAGGGAATATGGCCAAAGGATGTGCCCAGGGGCCCCTGGCCCGGGACCTGACTGCAAAAAATCCTTATATCGAAGGATGGACCCCAGACCAATGTTGTCCCCACCTCAATCTTGTGCTGCCCTGATAGACCCAAGGGAGCCCTACAAACTGACATCAGGAACCTGGACCTGTGAGTTTTCTTTCCCAGGGAAAAGGGACAAAGGATGTGCCCAGGGGCCGCTGGCCCTGGGCTGGGCCGTGACTGCAAAAAATCCTTATATCAAAGAATGGATCGCAGACCAAAGTTGTCCCCTCCTCAAACTTGTGCTGCCCTGATAGACCCAAGGGAGCCCTACAAACTGACATCAGGAACCTGGACCTGTGAGTTTTCTTTCCCACGGAAAAGGGACAAAGGATGTGCCCAAGGGCCCCTGGCCCGCGACCTGGCTTCAAAAAATCCTTATATCGAAGGATCGATCACAGACCAAAGTTGTCCCCACCTCAAACTTGTGCTGCCCTGATAGACCCAAGGGAGCCCTAGAAACTGACATCAGGAACCTGGACCTGCGAGTTTTCTTTCCCAGGGAAAAGGGACAAAGGATGTGCCCAGGGGCCCCTGGCCCTGAGCTGGGCCCTGACAGCAAAAAATCCTTATATCGAAGGATGGATCGCAGACCAAAGTTGTCCCCTCCTCAAACTTGTGCTGCCCTGATAGACCCAAGGGAGCCCTACAAACTGACATCAGGAACCTGGACCTGTGAGTTTCTTTCCCAGGGAAAAGGGACAAAGGATGTGCCCAAGGGCCCCTGGCCCGCGACCTGTCTTCAAAAAATCCTTATATCGAAGGATCGATCACAGACCAAAGTTGTCCCCACCTAAAACTTGTGCTGCCCTGATAGACCCAAGGGAGCCCTACAAACTGACATCAGGAACCTGGAACTGTGAGTTTTCTTTCCCAGGGAAAAGGGACAAAGGTTGTGCCCAGGGGCCCCTGGCCCGGGACCTGACTGCAAAAAATCCTTATATCGAAGGATGGACCCCAGACCAAAGTTGTCCCAACCACAAACTTGTGCTGCCCTGATAGACCCAAGGGAGCCCTACAAACTGACATCAGGAACCTGGACCTGTGAGTTTTCTTTCCCAGGGAAAAGGGACAAAGGATGTGCCCAGGGGCCGCTGGCCCTGGGTTGGGCCCTGACTGCAAAAAATCCTTATATCAAAGGATGGATCGCAGACCAAAGTTGTCCCCACCTCAAACTTGTGCTGCCCTGATAGACCCAAGGGAGCCCTACAAACTGACATCAGGAACCTGGAACTGTGAGTTTTCTTTCCCAGGGGAAATGTCCAATGGATGTGCGAGGCTCCCCTGGGCTGGACCTGACTGCAAAAAATCCTTATATCGAAGGATGGATCGTAGACGGAAGTTGTCCCCTCCTCAAACTTGTGCTGCCATGATAGACCCAAGGGAGCCCTACAAACTGACATCAGGAACCTGGACCTGTGAGTTTCTTTCCTAGGGAAAAGGGACAAAGGATGTGCCCAAGGGCCCCTGGCCCGCGACCTGTCTTCAAAAAATCCTTATATCGAAGGATCGATCACAGACCAAAGTTGTCCCCACCTCAAACTTGTGCTGCCCTGATAGACCCAAAGGGAGCCCTACAAACTGACATCAGGAACCTGGACCTGTGAGTTTTCTTTCCCAGGGAAAAGGGACAAAGGATGTGCCCAGGGGCCCCTGGACCAGGACCTGACTGCAAAAAATCCTTATATCGAAGGATGGACCCCAGACCAAAGTTGTCCCCACCTCAAACTTGTGCTGCCCTTGTAGACCCAAGGGAGCCCTACAAACTGACATCAGGAACCTGGACCTGTGAGTTTTCTTTCCCAGGGAAAAGGGACAAAGGATGTGCCCAGGGGCCCCTGGCCCTGAGCTGGGCCCTGACTGCACAAAATCCTTATATCAAAGGATGGATCGCAGACCAAAGTTGTCCCCACCTCAAACTTGTGCTGCCCTGATAGACCCAAGGGAGCCCTACAAACTGACATCAGGAACCTGGACCTGTGAGTTTTCTTTCCCAGGGAAACGGGACAAAGGATGTGCCCAGGGGCCCCTGGGCTGGGACCTGACTGGAAAAAATCCTTATATCGAAGGATGGACCCCAGACCAAAGTTGTCCCCACCTCAAACTTGTGCTGCCCTTGTAGACCCAAGGGAGCCCTACAAACTGACATCAGGAACCTGGAACTGTGAGTTTTCTTTCCCAGGGAAAAGGGACAAAGGGTGTGCCCAGGGGCCCCTGGCCCTGAGCTGGGCCATGACTGCACAAAATCCTTATATCGAAGGATGGACCCCAGACTAAAGTTGTCCCCACCACAAACTTGTGCTGCCCTGATAGACCCAAGGGAGCCCTACAAACTGACATCAGGAACCTGGACTGGTGAGTTTTCTTTCCAAGGGAAAATGGCCAAAGGATGTGCCCAGGGGCCCCTGGGCTGGGACCTGACTGCAAAAAATCCTTATATCGAAGGATGGACCCCAGACCAAAGTTGTCCCCACCTAAAACTTGTGCTGCCCTGATAGACCCAAGGGAGCCCTACAAACTGACATCAGGAACCTGTACCTGTGAGTTTTCTTTCCCAGGGAATATGGCCAAAGGATGTGCCCAGGGGCCCCTGGCCCGGGACCTGACTGCAAAAAATCCTTATATCGAAGGATGGACCCCAGACCAATGTTGTCCCCACCTCAATCTTGTGCTGCCCTGATAGACCCAAGGGAGCCCTACAAACTGACATCAGGAACCTGGAACTGTGAGTTTTCTTTCCCAGGGAAAATGGCCAAAGGATGTGCCCAGGGGCCCCTGGGCTGGACCTGACTGCAAAAAATCCTTATATCGAAGGATGGATCGTAGACGGAAGTTGTCCCCTCCTCAAACTTGTGCTGCCCTGATAGACCCAAGGGAGCCCTACAAACTGACATCAGGAACCTGGAACTGTGAGTTTTCTTTCCAAGAGAAAATGGCCAAAGGATGTGCCCAGGGGCCCCTGGGCTGGGACCTGACTGAAAAAAGTCCTTATATCGAAGGATGGACCAAAGACCAAAGTTGTCCCCACATCAAACTTGTGCTGCCCTGATAGACCCAAGGGAGCCCTACAAACTGACATAAGGAACCTGGACCTGTGAGTTTTCTTTCCCAGGGAAAAGGGACAAAGGATGTGCCCAGGGGCCCCTGGCCCGGGACCTGACTGCAAAAAATCCTTATATCGAAGGATGGACCCCAGACCAAAGTTGTCCCCACCTCAATCTTGTGCTGCCCTGATAGACCCAAGGGAGCCCTACAAACTGACATCAGGAACCTGGACCTGTGAGTTTTCTTTCCCAGGGAAAAGGGACAAAGCATGTGCCCAGGGGCCGCTGGCCCTGGGCTGGGCCCTGACTGCAAAAAATCCTTATATCAAAGGATGGATCGCAGACCAAAGTTGTCCCCTCCTCAAACTTGTGCTGCCATGATAGACCCAAGGGAGCCCTACAAACTGACATCAGGAACCTGGACCTGTGAATTTTCTTTCCCAGGGAAAAGGGATAAAGGATGTGCCCAGGGGCACCTGGGCTGGGACCTGACTTCAAAAAATCCTTATATCGAAGGATGGACCCCAGACTAAAGTTGTCCCAACCACAAACTTGTGCTGCCCTTTTAGACCCAAGGCAGCCCTACAAACTGACATCAGGAACCTGGAACTGTGAGTTTTCTTTCCCAGGGAAAAGGGACAAAGGATGTGCCCAGGGGCCGCTGGCCCTGGGTTGGGCCCTGACTGCAAAAAATCCTTATATCAAAGGATGGATCGCAGACCAAAGTTGTCCCCACCTCAAACTTGTGCTGCCCTGATAGACCCAAGGGAGCCCTACAAACTGACATCAGGAACCTGGAACTGTGAGTTTTCTTTCCCAGGGGAAATGTCCAATGGATGTGCGAGGCTCCCCTGGGCTGGACCTGACTGCAAAAAATCCTTATATCGAAGGATGGATCGTAGACGGAAGTTGTCCCCTCCTCAAACTTGTGCTGCCATGATAGACCCAAGGGAGCCCTACAAACTGACATCAGGAACCTGGACCTGTGAGTTTCTTTCCTAGGGAAAAGGGACAAAGGATGTGCCCAAGGGCCCCTGGCCCGCGACCTGTCTTCAAAAAATCCTTATATCGAAGGATCGATCACAGACCAAAGTTGTCCCCACCTCAAACTTGTGCTGCCCTGATAGACACAAAGGGAGCCCTACAAACTGACATCAGGAACCTGGACCTGTGAGTTTTCTTTCCCAGGGAAAAGGGACAAAGGATGTGCCCAGGGGCCCCTGGACCAGGACCTGACTGCAAAAAATCCTTATATCGAAGGATGGACCCCAGACCAAAGTTGTCCCCACCTCAAACTTGTGCTGCCCTTGTAGACCCAAGGGAGCCCTACAAACTGACATCAGGAACCTGGAACTGTGAGTTTTCTTTCCCAGGGAAAAGGGACAAAGGGTGTGCCCAGGGGCCCCTGGCCCTGAGCTGGGCCATGACTGCACAAAATCCTTATATCGAAGGATGGACCCCAGACTAAAGTTGTCCCCACCACAAACTTGTGCTGCCCTGATAGACCCAAGGGAGCCCTACAAACTGACATCAGGAACCTGGACTGGTGAGTTTTCTTTCCAAGGGAAAATGGCCAAAGGATGTGCCCAGGGGCCCCTGGGCTGGGACCTGACTGCAAAAAATCCTTATATCGAAGGATGGACCCCAGACCAAAGTTGTCCCCACCTAAAACTTGTGCTGCCCTGATAGACCCAAGGGAGCCCTACAAACTGACATCAGGAACCTGTACCTGTGAGTTTTCTTTCCCAGGGAATATGGCCAAAGGATGTGCCCAGGGGCCCCTGGCCCGGGACCTGACTGCAAAAAATCCTTATATCGAAGGATGGACCCCAGACCAATGTTGTCCCCACCTCAATCTTGTGCTGCCCTGATAGACCCAAGGGAGCCCTACAAACTGACATCAGGAACCTGGACCTGTGAGTTTTCTTTCCCAGGGAAAAGGGACAAAGGATGTGCCCAGGGGCCGCTGGCCCTGGGCTGGGCCGTGACTGCAAAAAATCCTTATATCAAAGAATGGATCGCAGACCAAAGTTGTCCCCTCCTCAAACTTGTGCTGCCCTGATAGACCCAAGGGAGCCCTACAAACTGACATCAGGAACCTGGACCTGTGAGTTTTCTTTCCCACGGAAAAGGGACAAAGGATGTGCCCAAGGGCCCCTGGCCCGCGACCTGGCTTCAAAAAATCCTTATATCGAAGGATCGATCACAGACCAAAGTTGTCCCCACCTCAAACTTGTGCTGCCCTGATAGACCCAAGGGAGCCCTAGAAACTGACATCAGGAACCTGGACCTGCGAGTTTTCTTTCCCAGGGAAAAGGGACAAAGGATGTGCCCAGGGGCCCCTGGCCCTGAGCTGGGCCCTGACAGCAAAAAATCCTTATATCGAAGGATGGATCGCAGACCAAAGTTGTCCCCTCCTCAAACTTGTGCTGCCCTGATAGACCCAAGGGAGCCCTACAAACTGACATCAGGAACCTGGACCTGTGAGTTTCTTTCCCAGGGAAAAGGGACAAAGGATGTGCCCAAGGGCCCCTGGCCCGCGACCTGTCTTCAAAAAATCCTTATATCGAAGGATCGATCACAGACCAAAGTTGTCCCCACCTAAAACTTGTGCTGCCCTGATAGACCCAAGGGAGCCCTACAAACTGACATCAGGAACCTGGAACTGTGAGTTTTCTTTCCCAGGGAAAAGGGACAAAGGTTGTGCCCAGGGGCCCCTGGCCCGGGACCTGACTGCAAAAAATCCTTATATCGAAGGATGGACCCCAGACCAAAGTTGTCCCAACCACAAACTTGTGCTGCCCTGATAGACCCAAGGGAGCCCTACAAACTGACATCAGGAACCTGGACCTGTGAGTTTTCTTTCCCAGGGAAAAGGGACAAAGGATGTGCCCAGGGGCCGCTGGCCCTGGGTTGGGCCCTGACTGCAAAAAATCCTTATATCAAAGGATGGATCGCAGACCAAAGTTGTCCCCACCTCAAACTTGTGCTGCCCTGATAGACCCAAGGGAGCCCTACAAACTGACATCAGGAACCTGGAACTGTGAGTTTTCTTTCCCAGGGGAAATGTCCAATGGATGTGCGAGGCTCCCCTGGGCTGGACCTGACTGCAAAAAATCCTTATATCGAAGGATGGATCGTAGACGGAAGTTGTCCCCTCCTCAAACTTGTGCTGCCATGATAGACCCAAGGGAGCCCTACAAACTGACATCAGGAACCTGGACCTGTGAGTTTCTTTCCTAGGGAAAAGGGACAAAGGATGTGCCCAAGGGCCCCTGGCCCGCGACCTGTCTTCAAAAAATCCTTATATCGAAGGATCGATCACAGACCAAAGTTGTCCCCACCTCAAACTTGTGCTGCCCTGATAGACCCAAAGGGAGCCCTACAAACTGACATCAGGAACCTGGACCTGTGAGTTTTCTTTCCCAGGGAAAAGGGACAAAGGATGTGCCCAGGGGCCCCTGGACCAGGACCTGACTGCAAAAAATCCTTATATCGAAGGATGGACCCCAGACCAAAGTTGTCCCCACCTCAAACTTGTGCTGCCCTTGTAGACCCAAGGGAGCCCTACAAACTGACATCAGGAACCTGGACCTGTGAGTTTTCTTTCCCAGGGAAAAGGGACAAAGGATGTGCCCAGGGGCCCCTGGCCCTGAGCTGGGCCCTGACTGCACAAAATCCTTATATCAAAGGATGGATCGCAGACCAAAGTTGTCCCCACCTCAAACTTGTGCTGCCCTGATAGACCCAAGGGAGCCCTACAAACTGACATCAGGAACCTGGACCTGTGAGTTTTCTTTCCCAGGGAAACGGGACAAAGGATGTGCCCAGGGGCCCCTGGGCTGGGACCTGACTGGAAAAAATCCTTATATCGAAGGATGGACCCCAGACCAAAGTTGTCCCCACCTCAAACTTGTGCTGCCCTTGTAGACCCAAGGGAGCCCTACAAACTGACATCAGGAACCTGGAACTGTGAGTTTTCTTTCCCAGGGAAAAGGGACAAAGGGTGTGCCCAGGGGCCCCTGGCCCTGAGCTGGGCCATGACTGCACAAAATCCTTATATCGAAGGATGGACCCCAGACTAAAGTTGTCCCCACCACAAACTTGTGCTGCCCTGATAGACCCAAGGGAGCCCTACAAACTGACATCAGGAACCTGGACTGGTGAGTTTTCTTTCCAAGGGAAAATGGCCAAAGGATGTGCCCAGGGGCCCCTGGGCTGGGACCTGACTGCAAAAAATCCTTATATCGAAGGATGGACCCCAGACCAAAGTTGTCCCCACCTAAAACTTGTGCTGCCCTGATAGACCCAAGGGAGCCCTACAAACTGACATCAGGAACCTGTACCTGTGAGTTTTCTTTCCCAGGGAATATGGCCAAAGGATGTGCCCAGGGGCCCCTGGCCCGGGACCTGACTGCAAAAAATCCTTATATCGAAGGATGGACCCCAGACCAATGTTGTCCCCACCTCAATCTTGTGCTGCCCTGATAGACCCAAGGGAGCCCTACAAACTGACATCAGGAACCTGGAACTGTGAGTTTTCTTTCCCAGGGAAAATGGCCAAAGGATGTGCCCAGGGGCCCCTGGGCTGGACCTGACTGCAAAAAATCCTTATATCGAAGGATGGATCGTAGACGGAAGTTGTCCCCTCCTCAAACTTGTGCTGCCCTGATAGACCCAAGGGAGCCCTACAAACTGACATCAGGAACCTGGAACTGTGAGTTTTCTTTCCAAGAGAAAATGGCCAAAGGATGTGCCCAGGGGCCCCTGGGCTGGGACCTGACTGAAAAAAGTCCTTATATCGAAGGATGGACCAAAGACCAAAGTTGTCCCCACATCAAACTTGTGCTGCCCTGATAGACCCAAGGGAGCCCTACAAACTGACATAAGGAACCTGGACCTGTGAGTTTTCTTTCCCAGGGAAAAGGGACAAAGGATGTGCCCAGGGGCCCCTGGCCCGGGACCTGACTGCAAAAAATCCTTATATCGAAGGATGGACCCCAGACCAAAGTTGTCCCCACCTCAATCTTGTGCTGCCCTGATAGACCCAAGGGAGCCCTACAAACTGACATCAGGAACCTGGACCTGTGAGTTTTCTTTCCCAGGGAAAAGGGACAAAGCATGTGCCCAGGGGCCGCTGGCCCTGGGCTGGGCCCTGACTGCAAAAAATCCTTATATCAAAGGATGGATCGCAGACCAAAGTTGTCCCCTCCTCAAACTTGTGCTGCCATGATAGACCCAAGGGAGCCCTACAAACTGACATCAGGAACCTGGACCTGTGAATTTTCTTTCCCAGGGAAAAGGGATAAAGGATGTGCCCAGGGGCACCTGGGCTGGGACCTGACTTCAAAAAATCCTTATATCGAAGGATGGACCCCAGACTAAAGTTGTCCCAACCACAAACTTGTGCTGCCCTTTTAGACCCAAGGCAGCCCTACAAACTGACATCAGGAACCTGGAACTGTGAGTTTTCTTTCCCAGGGAAAAGGGACAAAGGATGTGCCCAGGGGCCCCTGGCCCTGAGCTGGACCCTGACTGCAAAAAATCCTTATATCGAAGGATGGACCCCAGACTAAAGTTGTCCCCACCACAAACTTGTGCTGCCCTGATAGACCCAAGGGAGCCCTACAAACTGACATCAGGAACCTGGACCTGTGAGTTTTCTTTCCAAGAGAAAATGGCCAAAGGATGTGCCCAGGGGCCCCTGGGCTGGGACCTGACTGCACAAAATCCTTATATCGAAGGATGGACCCCACACCAAAGTTGTCCCCACCTAAAACTTGTGCTGCCCTGATAGACCCAAGGGAGCCCTACAAACTGACATCAGGAACCTGGACCTGTGAGTTTTCTTTCCCAGGGAAAATGGCCAAAGGTTGTGCCCAGGGGCCCCTGGCCCGGGACCTGACTGCAAAAAATCCTTATATCGAAGGATGGACCCCAGACCAAAGTTGTCCCAACCACAAACTTGTGCTGCCCTGATAGACCCAAGGGAGCCCTACAAACTGACATCAGGAACCTGGACCTGTGAGTTTTCTTTCCCAGGGAAAAGGGACAAAGGATGTGCCCAGGGGCCGCTGGCCCTGGGTTGGGCCCTGACTGCAAAAAATCCTTATATCAAAGGATGGATCGCAGACCAAAGTTGTCCCCACCTCAAACTTGTGCTGCCCTGATAGACCCAAGGGAGCCCTACAAACTGACATCAGGAACCTGGAACTGTGAGTTTTCTTTCCCAGGGGAAATGTCCAATGGATGTGCGAGGCTCCCCTGGGCTTGACCTGACTGCAAAAAATCCTTATATCGAAGGATGGATCGTAGACGGAAGTTGTCCCCTCCTCAAACTTGTGCTGCCCTGATAGACCCAAGGGAGCCCTACAAACTGATATCAGGAACCTGGAACTGTGAGTTTTCTTTCCAAGGGAAAATGGCCAAAGGATGTGCCCAGGGGCCCCTGGGCTGGGACGTGACTGAAAAAAGTCCTTATATCGAAGGATGGACCCCAGACCAAAGTTGTCCCCACCTCAAACTTGTGCTGCCCTGATAGACCCAAGGGAGCCCTACAAACTGACATCAGGAACCTGGACCTGTGAGTTTTCTTTCCCAGGGAAAATGGCCAAAGGATGTGCCCAGGGGCCCCTGGCCCGGGACCTGACTGCAAAAAATCCTTATATCGAAGGATGGACCCCAGACCAAAGTTGTCCCGACCTCAATCTTGTGCTGCCCTGATAGACCCAAGGGAGCCCTACAAACTGACATCAGGAACCTGGACCTGTGAGTTTTCTTTCCCAGGGAAAAGGGACAAAGCATGTGCCCAGGGGCCGCTGGCCCTGGGCTGGGCCCTGACTTCAAAAATTCCTTATATCAAAGGATGGATCGCAGACCAAAGTTGTCCCCTCCTCAAACTTGTGCTGCCATGATAGACCCAAGGGAGCCCTACAAACTGACATCAGGAACCTGGACCTGTGAGTTTCTTTCCTAGGGAAAAGGGACAAAGGATGTGCCCAGGGGCCGCTGGCCCTGGGTTGGGCCCTGACTGCAAAAAATCCTTATATCAAAGGATGGATCGCAGACCAAAGTTGTCCCCACCTCAAACTTGTGCTGCCCTGATAGACCCAAGGGAGCCCTACAAACTGACATCAGGAACCTGGAACTGTGAGTTTTCTTTCCCAGGGGAAATGTCCAATGGATGTGCGAGGCTCCCCTGGGCTTGACCTGACTGCAAAAAATCCTTATATCGAAGGATGGATCGTAGACGGAAGTTGTCCCCTCCTCAAACTTGTGCTGCCCTGATAGACCCAAGGGAGCCCTACAAACTGATATCAGGAACCTGGAACTGTGAGTTTTCTTTCCAAGGGAAAATGGCCAAAGGATGTGCCCAGGGGCCCCTGGGCTGGGACGTGACTGAAAAAAGTCCTTATATCGAAGGATGGACCCCACACCAAAGTTGTCCCCACCTCAAACTTGTGCTGCCCTGATAGACCCAAGGGAGCCCTACAAACTGACATCAGGAACCTGGACCTGTGAGTTTTCTTTCCCAGGGAAAATGGCCAAAGGATGTGCCCAGGGGCCCCTGGCCCGGGACCTGACTGCAAAAAATCCTTATATCGAAGGATGGACCCCAGACCAAAGTTGTCCCGACCTCAATCTTGTGCTGCCCTGATAGACCCAAGGGAGCCCTACAAACTGACATCAGGAACCTGGACCTGTGAGTTTTCTTTCCCAGGGAAAAGGGACAAAGCATGTGCCCAGGGGCCGCTGGCCCTGGGCTGGGCCCTGACTTCAAAAATTCCTTATATCAAAGGATGGATCGCAGACCAAAGTTGTCCCCTCCTCAAACTTGTGCTGCCATGATAGACCCAAGGGAGCCCTACAAACTGACATCAGGAACCTGGACCTGTGAGTTTCTTTCCTAGGGAAAAGGGACAAAGGATGTGCCCAAGGGCCCCTGGCCCGCGACCTGTCTTCAAAAAATCCTTATATCGAAGGATCGATCACAGACCAAAGTTGTCCCCACCTCAAACTTGTGCTGCCCTGATAGACCCAAAGGGAGCCCTACAAACTGACATCAGGAACCTGGACCTGTGAGTTTTCTTTCCCAGGGAAAAGGGACAAAGGATGTGCCCAGGGGCCCCTGGACCAGGACCTGACTGCAAAAAATCCTTATATCGAAGGATGGACCCCAGACCAAAGTTGTCCCCACCTCAAACTTGTGCTGCCCTTGTAGACCCAAGGGAGCCCTACAAACTGACATCAGGAACCTGGACCTGTGAGTTTTCTTTCCCAGGGAAAAGGGACAAAGGATGTGCCCAGGGGCCCATGGCCCTGAGCTGGGCCCTGACTGCACAAAATCCTTATATCAAAGGATGGATCGCAGACCAAAGTTGTCCCCACCTCAAACTTGTGCTGCCCTGATAGACCCAAGGGAGCCCTACAAACTGACATCAGGAACCTGGACCTGTGAGTTTTCTTTCCCAGGGAAACGGGACAAAGGATGTGCCCAGGGGCCCCTGGGCTGGGACCTGACTGGAAAAAATCCTTATATCGAAGGATGGACCCCAGACCAAAGTTGTCCCCACCTCAAACTTGTGCTGCCCTTGTAGACCCAAGGGAGCCCTACAAACTGACATCAGGAACCTGGAACTGTGAGTTTTCTTTCCCAGGGAAAAGGGACAAAGGGTGTGCCCAGGGGCCCCTGGCCCTGAGCTGGGCCATGACTGCACAAAATCCTTATATCGAAGGATGGACCCCAGACTAAAGTTGTCCCCACCACAAACTTGTGCTGCCCTGATAGACCCAAGGGAGCCCTACAAACTGACATCAGGAACCTGGACTGGTGAGTTTTCTTTCCAAGGGAAAATGGCCAAAGGATGTGCCCAGGGGCCCCTGGGCTGGGACCTGACTGCAAAAAATCCTTATATCGAAGGATGGACCCCAGACCAAAGTTGTCCCCACCTAAAACTTGTGCTGCCCTGATAGACCCAAGGGAGCCCTACAAACTGACATCAGGAACCTGTACCTGTGAGTTTTCTTTCCCAGGGAATATGGCCAAAGGATGTGCCCAGGGGCCCCTGGCCCGGGACCTGACTGCAAAAAATCCTTATATCGAAGGATGGACCCCAGACCAATGTTGTCCCCACCTCAATCTTGTGCTGCCCTGATAGACCCAAGGGAGCCCTACAAACTGACATCAGGAACCTGGAACTGTGAGTTTTCTTTCCCAGGGAAAATGGCCAAAGGATGTGCCCAGGGGCCCCTGGGCTGGACCTGACTGCAAAAAATCCTTATATCGAAGGATGGATCGTAGACGGAAGTTGTCCCCTCCTCAAACTTGTGCTGCCCTGATAGACCCAAGGGAGCCCTACAAACTGACATCAGGAACCTGGAACTGTGAGTTTTCTTTCCAAGGGAAAATGGCCAAAGGATGTGCCCAGGGGCCCCTGGGCTGGGACCTGACTGAAAAAAGTCCTTATATCGAAGGATGGACCAAAGACCAAAGTTGTCCCCACATCAAACTTGTGCTGCCCTGATAGACCCAAGGGAGCCCTACAAACTGACATAAGGAACCTGGACCTGTGAGTTTTCTTTCCCAGGGAAAAGGGACAAAGCATGTGCCCAGGGGCCCCTGGCCCGGGACCTGACTGCAAAAAATCCTTATATCGAAGGATGGACCCCAGACCAAAGTTGTCCCCACCTCAATCTTGTGCTGCCCTGATAGACCCAAGGGAGCCCTACAAACTGACATCAGGAACCTGGACCTGTGAGTTTTCTTTCCCAGGGAAAAGGGACAAAGCATGTGCCCAGGGGCCGCTGGCCCTGGGCTGGGCCCTGACTGCAAAAAATCCTTATATCAAAGGATGGATCGCAGACCAAAGTTGTCCCCTCCTCAAACTTGTGCTGCCATGATAGACCCAAGGGAGCCCTACAAACTGACATCAGGAACCTGGACCTGTGAATTTTCTTTCCCAGGGAAAAGGGATAAAGGATGTGCCCAGGGGCACCTGGGCTGGGACCTGACTTCAAAAAATCCTTATATCGAAGGATGGACCCCAGACTAAAGTTGTCCCAACCACAAACTTGTGCTGCCCTTTTAGACCCAAGGCAGCCCTACAAACTGACATCAGGAACCTGGAACTGTGAGTTTTCTTTCCCAGGGAAAAGGGACAAAGGATGTGCCCAGGGGCCCCTGGCCCTGAGCTGGACCCTGACTGCAAAAAATCCTTATATCGAAGGATGGACCCCAGACTAAAGTTGTCCCCACCACAAACTTGTGCTGCCCTGATAGACCCAAGGGAGCCCTACAAACTGACATCAGGAACCTGGACCTGTGAGTTTTCTTTCCAAGAGAAAATGGCCAAAGGATGTGCCCAGGGGCCCCTGGGCTGGGACCTGACTGCACAAAATCCTTATATCGAAGGATGGACCCCACACCAAAGTTGTCCCCACCTAAAACTTGTGCTGCCCTGATAGACCCAAGGGAGCCCTACAAACTGACATCAGGAACCTGGACCTGTGAGTTTTCTTTCCCAGGGAAAATGGCCAAAGGTTGTGCCCAGGGGCCCCTGGCCCGGGACCTGACTGCAAAAAATCCTTATATCGAAGGATGGACCCCAGACCAAAGTTGTCCCAACCACAAACTTGTGCTGCCCTGATAGACCCAAGGGAGCCCTACAAACTGACATCAGGAACCTGGACCTGTGAGTTTTCTTTCCCAGGGAAAAGGGACAAAGGATGTGCCCAGGGGCCGCTGGCCCTGGGTTGGGCCCTGACTGCAAAAAATCCTTATATCAAAGGATGGATCGCAGACCAAAGTTGTCCCCACCTCAAACTTGTGCTGCCCTGATAGACCCAAGGGAGCCCTACAAACTGACATCAGGAACCTGGAACTGTGAGTTTTCTTTCCCAGGGGAAATGTCCAATGGATGTGCGAGGCTCCCCTGGGCTTGACCTGACTGCAAAAAATCCTTATATCGAAGGATGGATCGTAGACGGAAGTTGTCCCCTCCTCAAACTTGTGCTGCCCTGATAGACCCAAGGGAGCCCTACAAACTGATATCAGGAACCTGGAACTGTGAGTTTTCTTTCCAAGGGAAAATGGCCAAAGGATGTGCCCAGGGGCCCCTGGGCTGGGACGTGACTGAAAAAAGTCCTTATATCGAAGGATGGACCCCAGACCAAAGTTGTCCCCACCTCAAACTTGTGCTGCCCTGATAGACCCAAGGGAGCCCTACAAACTGACATCAGGAACCTGGACCTGTGAGTTTTCTTTCCCAGGGAAAATGGCCAAAGGATGTGCCCAGGGGCCCCTGGCCCGGGACCTGACTGCAAAAAATCCTTATATCGAAGGATGGACCCCAGACCAAAGTTGTCCCGACCTCAATCTTGTGCTGCCCTGATAGACCCAAGGGAGCCCTACAAACTGACATCAGGAACCTGGACCTGTGAGTTTTCTTTCCCAGGGAAAAGGGACAAAGCATGTGCCCAGGGGCCGCTGGCCCTGGGCTGGGCCCTGACTTCAAAAATTACTTATATCAAAGGATGGATCGCAGACCAAAGTTGTCCCCTCCTCAAACTTGTGCTGCCATGATAGACCCAAGGGAGCCCTACAAACTGACATCAGGAACCTGGACCTGTGAGTTTCTTTCCTAGGGAAAAGGGACAAAGGATGTGCCCAGGGGCCGCTGGCCCTGGGTTGGGCCCTGACTGCAAAAAATCCTTATATCAAAGGATGGATCGCAGACCAAAGTTGTCCCCACCTCAAACTTGTGCTGCCCTGATAGACCCAAGGGAGCCCTACAAACTGACATCAGGAACCTGGAACTGTGAGTTTTCTTTCCCAGGGGAAATGTCCAATGGATGTGCGAGGCTCCCCTGGGCTTGACCTGACTGCAAAAAATCCTTATATCGAAGGATGGATCGTAGACGGAAGTTGTCCCCTCCTCAAACTTGTGCTGCCCTGATAGACCCAAGGGAGCCCTACAAACTGATATCAGGAACCTGGAACTGTGAGTTTTCTTTCCAAGGGAAAATGGCCAAAGGATGTGCCCAGGGGCCCCTGGGCTGGGACGTGACTGAAAAAAGTCCTTATATCGAAGGATGGACCCCAGACCAAAGTTGTCCCCACCTCAAACTTGTGCTGCCCTGATAGACCCAAGGGAGCCCTACAAACTGACATCAGGAACCTGGACCTGTGAGTTTTCTTTCCCAGGGAAAATGGCCAAAGGATGTGCCCAGGGGCCCCTGGCCCGGGACCTGACTGCAAAAAATCCTTATATCGAAGGATGGACCCCAGACCAAAGTTGTCCCGACCTCAATCTTGTGCTGCCCTGATAGACCCAAGGGAGCCCTACAAACTGACATCAGGAACCTGGACCTGTGAGTTTTCTTTCCCAGGGAAAAGGGACAAAGCATGTGCCCAGGGGCCGCTGGCCCTGGGCTGGGCCCTGACTTCAAAAATTCCTTATATCAAAGGATGGATCGCAGACCAAAGTTGTCCCCTCCTCAAACTTGTGCTGCCATGATAGACCCAAGGGAGCCCTACAAACTGACATCAGGAACCTGGACCTGTGAGTTTCTTTCCTAGGGAAAAGGGACAAAGGATGTGCCCAAGGGCCCCTGGCCCGCGACCTGTCTTCAAAAAATCCTTATATCGAAGGATCGATCACAGACCAAAGTTGTCCCCACCTCAAACTTGTGCTGCCCTGATAGACCCAAAGGGAGCCCTACAAACTGACATCAGGAACCTGGACCTGTGAGTTTTCTTTCCCAGGGAAAAGGGACAAAGGATGTGCCCAGGGGCCCCTGGCCCAGGACCTGACTGCAAAAAATCCTTATATCGAAGGATGGACCCCAGACCAAAGTTGTCCCCACCTCAAACTTGTGCTGCCCTTGTAGACCCAAGGCAGCCCTACAAACTGACATCAGGAACCTGGAACTGTGAGTTTTCTTTCCCAGGGAAAAGGGACAAAGGATGTGCCCAGGGGCCCCTGGCCCTGAGCTGGGCCCTGACTGCACAAAATCCTTATATCGAAGGATTGATCGCAGACCAAAGTTGTCCCAACCACAAACTTGTGCTGCCCTGATAGACCCAAGAGAGCCCTACAAACTGACATCAGGAACCTGGACCTGTGAGTTTTCTTTCCCAGGGAAAAGGGACAAAGGATGTGCCCAGGGTCCCCAGGGCTGGGCCCTGAGTTCAAAAAATCCTTATATCGAAGGATGGACCCCAGACCAAAGTTGTCCCCACCTCAAACTTGTGCTGCCCTTGTAGACCCAAGGCAGCCCTACAAACTGACATCAGGAACCTGGACCTGTGAGTTTTCTTTCCCAGGGAAAAGGGACAAAGGATGTGCCCAGGGGCCCCTGGCCCTGAGCTGGGCCCTGACTGCACAAAATCCTTATTTCGAAGGATGGACCCCAGACTAAAGTTGTCCCCACCACAAACTTGTGCTGCCCTGATAGACCCAAGGGAGCCCTACAAACTGACATCAGGAACCTGGACCTGTGAGTTTTCTTTCCAAGGGGAAATGGCCAAAGGATGTGCCCAGGGGCCCCTGGGCTGGGACCTGACTGGAAAAAATCCTTATATCGAAGGATGGACCCCAGACCAAAGTTGTCCCCACCTCAAACTTGTGCTGCCCTTGTAGACCCAAGGGAGCCCTACAAACTGACATCAGGAACCTGGAACTGTGAGTTTTCTTTCCCAGGGAAAAGGGACAAAGGGTGTGCCCAGGGGCCCCTGGCCCTGAGCTGGGCCATGACTGCACAAAATCCTTATATCGAAGGATGGACCCCAGACTAAAATTGTCCCCACCACAAACTTGTGCTGCCCTGATAGACCCAAGGGAGCCCTACAAACTGACATCAGGAACCTGGACTGGTGAGTTTTCTTTCCAAGGGAAAATGGCCAAAGGATGTGCCCAGGGGCCCCTGGGCTGGGACCTGACTGCAAAAAATCCTTATATCGAAGGATGGACCCCAGACCAAAGTTGTCCCCACCTAAAACTTGTGCTGCCCTGATAGACCCAAGGGAGCCCTACAAACTGACATCAGGAACCTGGACCTGTGAGTTTCTTTCCCAGGGAAAAGGGACAAAGGATGTGCCCAAGGGCCCGTGTCCCGCGACCTGTCTTCAAAAAATCCTTATATCGAAGGATCGATCACAGACCAAAGTTGTCCCCACCTAAAACTTGTGCTGCCCTGATAGACCCAAGGGAGCCCTACAAACTGACATCAGGAACCTGGAACTGTGAGTTTTCTTTCCCAGGGAAAAGGGACAAAGGATGTGCCCAAGGGCCTCTGGCCCAGGACATGACTGCAAAAAATCCTTATATCGAAGGATGGACCCCAGACCAAAGTTGTCCCCACCTCAAACTTGTGCTGCCCTTGTAGACCCAAGGCAGCCCTACAAACTGACATCAGGAACCTGGAACTGTGAGTTTTCTTTCCCAGGGAAACGGGACAAAGGATGTGCCCAGGGGCCCCTGGCCCTGAGCTGGGCCCTGACTGCACAAAATCCTTATATCGAAGGATGGACCCCAGACTAAAGTTGTCCCAACCACAAACTTGTGCTGCCCTGATAGACCCAAGGGAGCCCTACAAACTGACATCAGGAACCTGGAACTGTGAGTTTTCTTTCCCAGGGAAAAGGGACAAAGGATGTGCCCAGGGGCCCCTGGCCCTGAGCTGGACCCTGACTGCAAAAAATCCTTATATCGAAGGATGGACCCCAGACTAAAGTTGTCCCCACCACAAACTTGTGCTGCCCTGATAGACCCAAGGGAGCCCTACAAACTGACATCAGGAACCTGGACCTGTGAGTTTTCTTTCCAAGAGAAAATGGCCAAAGGATGTGCCCAGGGGCCCCTGGGCTGGGACCTGACTGCACAAAATCCTTATATCGAAGGATGGACCCCACACCAAAGTTGTCCCCACCTAAAACTTGTGCTGCCCTGATAGACCCAAGGGAGCCCTACAAACTGACATCAGGAACCTGGACCTGTGAGTTTTCTTTCCCAGGGAAAATGGCCAAAGGTTGTGCCCAGGGGCCCCTGGCCCGGGACCTGACTGCAAAAAATCCTTATATCGAAGGATGGACCCCAGACCAAAGTTGTCCCAACCACAAACTTGTGCTGCCCTGATAGACCCAAGGGAGCCCTACAAACTGACATCAGGAACCTGGACCTGTGAGTTTTCTTTCCCAGGGAAAAGGGACAAAGGATGTGCCCAGGGGCCGCTGGCCCTGGGTTGGGCCCTGACTGCAAAAAATCCTTATATCAAAGGATGGATCGCAGACCAAAGTTGTCCCCACCTCAAACTTGTGCTGCCCTGATAGACCCAAGGGAGCCCTACAAACTGACATCAGGAACCTGGAACTGTGAGTTTTCTTTCCCAGGGGAAATGTCCAATGGATGTGCGAGGCTCCCCTGGGCTTGACCTGACTGCAAAAAATCCTTATATCGAAGGATGGATCGTAGACGGAAGTTGTCCCCTCCTCAAACTTGTGCTGCCCTGATAGACCCAAGGGAGCCCTACAAACTGATATCAGGAACCTGGAACTGTGAGTTTTCTTTCCAAGGGAAAATGGCCAAAGGATGTGCCCAGGGGCCCCTGGGCTGGGACGTGACTGAAAAAAGTCCTTATATCGAAGGATGGACCCCAGACCAAAGTTGTCCCCACCTCAAACTTGTGCTGCCCTGATAGACCCAAGGGAGCCCTACAAACTGACATCAGGAACCTGGACCTGTGAGTTTTCTTTCCCAGGGAAAATGGCCAAAGGATGTGCCCAGGGGCCCCTGGCCCGGGACCTGACTGCAAAAAATCCTTATATCGAAGGATGGACCCCAGACCAAAGTTGTCCCGACCTCAATCTTGTGCTGCCCTGATAGACCCAAGGGAGCCCTACAAACTGACATCAGGAACCTGGACCTGTGAGTTTTCTTTCCCAGGGAAAAGGGACAAAGCATGTGCCCAGGGGCCGCTGGCCCTGGGCTGGGCCCTGACTTCAAAAATTACTTATATCAAAGGATGGATCGCAGACCAAAGTTGTCCCCTCCTCAAACTTGTGCTGCCATGATAGACCCAAGGGAGCCCTACAAACTGACATCAGGAACCTGGACCTGTGAGTTTCTTTCCTAGGGAAAAGGGACAAAGGATGTGCCCAGGGGCCGCTGGCCCTGGGTTGGGCCCTGACTGCAAAAAATCCTTATATCAAAGGATGGATCGCAGACCAAAGTTGTCCCCACCTCAAACTTGTGCTGCCCTGATAGACCCAAGGGAGCCCTACAAACTGACATCAGGAACCTGGAACTGTGAGTTTTCTTTCCCAGGGGAAATGTCCAATGGATGTGCGAGGCTCCCCTGGGCTTGACCTGACTGCAAAAAATCCTTATATCGAAGGATGGATCGTAGACGGAAGTTGTCCCCTCCTCAAACTTGTGCTGCCCTGATAGACCCAAGGGAGCCCTACAAACTGATATCAGGAACCTGGAACTGTGAGTTTTCTTTCCAAGGGAAAATGGCCAAAGGATGTGCCCAGGGGCCCCTGGGCTGGGACGTGACTGAAAAAAGTCCTTATATCGAAGGATGGACCCCAGACCAAAGTTGTCCCCACCTCAAACTTGTGCTGCCCTGATAGACCCAAGGGAGCCCTACAAACTGACATCAGGAACCTGGACCTGTGAGTTTTCTTTCCCAGGGAAAATGGCCAAAGGATGTGCCCAGGGGCCCCTGGCCCGGGACCTGACTGCAAAAAATCCTTATATCGAAGGATGGACCCCAGACCAAAGTTGTCCCGACCTCAATCTTGTGCTGCCCTGATAGACCCAAGGGAGCCCTACAAACTGACATCAGGAACCTGGACCTGTGAGTTTTCTTTCCCAGGGAAAAGGGACAAAGCATGTGCCCAGGGGCCGCTGGCCCTGGGCTGGGCCCTGACTTCAAAAATTCCTTATATCAAAGGATGGATCGCAGACCAAAGTTGTCCCCTCCTCAAACTTGTGCTGCCATGATAGACCCAAGGGAGCCCTACAAACTGACATCAGGAACCTGGACCTGTGAGTTTCTTTCCTAGGGAAAAGGGACAAAGGATGTGCCCAAGGGCCCCTGGCCCGCGACCTGTCTTCAAAAAATCCTTATATCGAAGGATCGATCACAGACCAAAGTTGTCCCCACCTCAAACTTGTGCTGCCCTGATAGACCCAAAGGGAGCCCTACAAACTGACATCAGGAACCTGGACCTGTGAGTTTTCTTTCCCAGGGAAAAGGGACAAAGGATGTGCCCAGGGGCCCCTGGCCCAGGACCTGACTGCAAAAAATCCTTATATCGAAGGATGGACCCCAGACCAAAGTTGTCCCCACCTCAAACTTGTGCTGCCCTTGTAGACCCAAGGCAGCCCTACAAACTGACATCAGGAACCTGGAACTGTGAGTTTTCTTTCCCAGGGAAAAGGGACAAAGGATGTGCCCAGAGGCCCCTGGCCCTGAGCTGGGCCCTGACTGCACAAAATCCTTATATCGAAGGATTGATCGCAGACCAAAGTTGTCCCAACCACAAACTTGTGCTGCCCTGATAGACCCAAGAGAGCCCTACAAACTGACATCAGGAACCTGGACCTGTGAGTTTTCTTTCCCAGGGAAAAGGGACAAAGGATGTGCCCAGGGTCCCCAGGGCTGGGCCCTGAGTTCAAAAAATCCTTATATCGAAGGATGGACCCCAGACCAAAGTTGTCCCCACCTCAAACTTGTGCTGCCCTTGTAGACCCAAGGCAGCCCTACAAACTGACATCAGGAACCTGGACCTGTGAGTTTTCTTTCCCAGGGAAAAGGGACAAAGGATGTGCCCAGGGGCCCCTGGCCCTGAGCTGGGCCCTGACTGCACAAAATCCTTATTTCGAAGGATGGACCCCAGACTAAAGTTGTCCCCACCACAAACTTGTGCTGCCCTGATAGACCCAAGGGAGCCCTACAAACTGACATCAGGAACCTGGACCTGTGAGTTTTCTTTCCAAGGGGAAATGGCCAAAGGATGTGCCCAGGGGCCCCTGGGCTGGGACCTGACTGGAAAAAATCCTTATATCGAAGGATGGACCCCAGACCAAAGTTGTCCCCACCTCAAACTTGTGCTGCCCTTGTAGACCCAAGGGAGCCCTACAAACTGACATCAGGAACCTGGAACTGTGAGTTTTCTTTCCCAGGGAAAAGGGACAAAGGGTGTGCCCAGGGGCCCCTGGCCCTGAGCTGGGCCATGACTGCACAAAATCCTTATATCGAAGGATGGACCCCAGACTAAAATTGTCCCCACCACAAACTTGTGCTGCCCTGATAGACCCAAGGGAGCCCTACAAACTGACATCAGGAACCTGGACTGGTGAGTTTTCTTTCCAAGGGAAAATGGCCAAAGGATGTGCCCAGGGGCCCCTGGGCTGGGACCTGACTGCAAAAAATCCTTATATCGAAGGATGGACCCCAGACCAAAGTTGTCCCCACCTAAAACTTGTGCTGCCCTGATAGACCCAAGGGAGCCCTACAAACTGACATCAGGAACCTGGACCTGTGAGTTTCTTTCCCAGGGAAAAGGGACAAAGGATGTGCCCAAGGGCCCGTGTCCCGCGACCTGTCTTCAAAAAATCCTTATATCGAAGGATCGATCACAGACCAAAGTTGTCCCCACCTAAAACTTGTGCTGCCCTGATAGACCCAAGGGAGCCCTACAAACTGACATCAGGAACCTGGAACTGTGAGTTTTCTTTCCCAGGGAAAAGGGACAAAGGATGTGCCCAAGGGCCTCTGGCCCAGGACATGACTGCAAAAAATCCTTATATCGAAGGATGGACCCCAGACCAAAGTTGTCCCCACCTCAAACTTGTGCTGCCCTTGTAGACCCAAGGCAGCCCTACAAACTGACATCAGGAACCTGGAACTGTGAGTTTTCTTTCCCAGGGAAACGGGACAAAGGATGTGCCCAGGGGCCCCTGGCCCTGAGCTGGGCCCTGACTGCACAAAATCCTTATATCGAAGGATGGACCCCAGACTAAAGTTGTCCCAACCACAAACTTGTGCTGCCCTGATAGACCCAAGGGAGCCCTACAAACTGACATCAGGAACCTGGACCTGTGAGTTTTCTTTCCAAGGGGAAATGGCCAAAGGATGTGCCCAGGGGCCCCTGGCCCGGGACCTGACTGCAAAAAATCCTTATATCGAAGGATGGACCCCAGACTAAAGTTGTCCCCACCACAAACTTGTGCTGCCCTGATAGACCCAAGGGAGCCCTACAAACTGACATCAGGAACCTGGACCTGTGAGTTTTCTCTCCAAGGGAAAATGGCCAAAGGATGTGCCCAAGGGCCCCTGGCCCGCGACCTGGCTTCAAAAAATCCTTATATCGAAGGATGGACCCCAAACCAAAGTTGTCCCCACCTAAAACTTGTGCTGCCCTGATAGACCCAAGGGAGCCCTACAAACTGACATCAGGAACCTGGACCTGTGAGTTTTCTTTCCCAGGGAAAATGGCCAAAGGTTGTGCCCAGGGGCCACTGGGCTGGGACCTGACTGCAAAAAATCCTTATATCGAAGGATGGACCCCAGACCAAAGTTGTCCCCACCTAAAACTTGTGCTGCCCTGATAGACCCAAGGGAGCCCTACAAACTGACATCAGGAACCTGGACCTGTGAGTTTTCTTTCCCAGGGAAAAGGGACAAAGGATGTGCCCAGGGGCCCCTGGCCCAGGACCTGACTGCAAAAAATCCTTATATCGAAGGATGGACCCCAGACCAAAGTTGTCCCCACCTCAAACTTGTGCTGCCCTTGTAGACCCAAGGGAGCCCTACAAACTGACATCAGGAACCTGGACCTGTGAGTTTTCTTTCCCAGGGAAAATGGCCAAAGGATGTGCCCAGGGGCCCCTGGCCCTGAGGTGGACCCTGACTGCACAAAATCCTTATATCGAAGGATGGATCGCAGACCAAAGTTGTCCCCTCCTCAAACTTGTGCTGCCCTGATAGACCCAAGGGAGCCCTACAAACTGACATCAGGAACCTGGACCTGTGAGTTTTCTTTCCCAGGGAAAAGGGACAAAGGTTGTGCCCAGGGGCCCCTTGCCCAGGCCCTGACTGCAAAAAATCCTTATATCGAAGGATGGACCCCAGACTAAAGTTGTCCCAACCACAAACTTGTGCTGCCCTGATAGACCCAAGAGAGCCCTACAAACTGACATCAGGAACCTGGACCTGTGAGTTTTCTTTCCCAGGGAAAAGGGACAAAGGATGTGCCCAGGGTCCCCAGGGCTGGGCCCTGAGTTCAAAAAATCCTTATATCGAAGGATGGACCCCAGACCAAAGTTGTCCCCACCTCAAACTTGTGCTGCCCTGATAGACCCAAGGGAGCCCTACAAACTGACATCAGGAACCTGGACCTGTGAGTTTTCTTTCCCAGGGAAAAGGGACAAAGGTTGTGCCCAGGGGCCCCTGGCCCAGGCCCTGACTGCAAAAAATCCTTATATCGAAGGATGGACCCCAGACCAAAGTTGTCCCCACCTCAAACTTGTGCTGCCCTGATAGACCCAAGGGAGCCCTACAAACTGACATCAGGAACCTGGACTGGTGAGTTTTCTTTCCCAGGGGAAATGTCCAATGGATGTGAACAGGGTCCCCTGGGCTGGACCTGACTGCAAAAAGCCATATATCGAAGGATGGATCGTAGACGGAAGTTGTCCCCACCACAAACTTGTGCTGCCCTGATAGACCCAAGGGAGCCCTACAAACTGACATCAGGAACCTGGACCTGTGAATTTTCTTTCCCAGGGAAAAGGGACAAAGGATGTGCCCAGGGGCCCCTGGGCTGGGACATGACTGCAAAAAATCCTTATATCGAAGGCTCGATCACAGACCAAAGTTGTCCCCACCTCAAACTTGTGCTGCCCTGATAGACCCAAGGGAGCCCTACAAACTGACATCAGGAACCGGGACCTGTGAGTTTTCTTTCCCAGGGAAAAGGGACAAAGGATGTGCCCAGGGGCCCCTGGCCCTGAGCTGGGCCCTGACTGCACAAAATCCTTATATCGAAGGATGGACCCCAGACCAAAGTTGTCCCCTCCTAAAACTTGTGCTGCCCTGATAGACCCAAAGGGAGCCCTACAAACTGACATCAGGAACCTGGAACTGTGAGTTTTCTTTCCCAGGGAAAAGGGACAAAGGATGTGCCCAGGGGCCCCTGGCCCTGAGCTGGACCCTGACTGCAAAAAATCCTTATATCGAAGGATGGACCCCAGACTAAAGTTGTCCCCACCACAAACTTGTGCTGCCCTGATAGACCCAAGGGAGCCCTACAAACTGACATCAGGAACCTGGACCTGTGAGTTTTCTTTCCAAGAGAAAATGGCCAAAGGATGTGCCCAGGGGCCCCTGGGCTGGGACCTGACTGCACAAAATCCTTATATCGAAGGATGGACCCCACACCAAAGTTGTCCCCACCTAAAACTTGTGCTGCCCTGATAGACCCAAGGGAGCCCTACAAACTGACATCAGGAACCTGGACCTGTGAGTTTTCTTTCCCAGGGAAAATGGCCAAAGGTTGTGCCCAGGGGCCCCTGGCCCGGGACCTGACTGCAAAAAATCCTTATATCGAAGGATGGACCCCAGACCAAAGTTGTCCCAACCACAAACTTGTGCTGCCCTGATAGACCCAAGGGAGCCCTACAAACTGACATCAGGAACCTGGACCTGTGAGTTTTCTTTCCCAGGGAAAAGGGACAAAGGATGTGCCCAGGGGCCGCTGGCCCTGGGTTGGGCCCTGACTGCAAAAAATCCTTATATCAAAGGATGGATCGCAGACCAAAGTTGTCCCCACCTCAAACTTGTGCTGCCCTGATAGACCCAAGGGAGCCCTACAAACTGACATCAGGAACCTGGAACTGTGAGTTTTCTTTCCCAGGGGAAATGTCCAATGGATGTGCGAGGCTCCCCTGGGCTTGACCTGACTGCAAAAAATCCTTATATCGAAGGATGGATCGTAGACGGAAGTTGTCCCCTCCTCAAACTTGTGCTGCCCTGATAGACCCAAGGGAGCCCTACAAACTGATATCAGGAACCTGGAACTGTGAGTTTTCTTTCCAAGGGAAAATGGCCAAAGGATGTGCCCAGGGGCCCCTGGGCTGGGACGTGACTGAAAAAAGTCCTTATATCGAAGGATGGACCCCAGACCAAAGTTGTCCCCACCTCGAACTTGTGCTGCCCTGATAGACCCAAGGGAGCCCTACAAACTGACATCAGGAACCTGGACCTGTGAGTTTTCTTTCCCAGGGAAAATGGCCAAAGGATGTGCCCAGGGGCCCCTGGCCCGGGACCTGACTGCAAAAAATCCTTATATCGAAGGATGGACCCCAGACCAAAGTTGTCCCGACCTCAATCTTGTGCTGCCCTGATAGACCCAAGGGAGCCCTACAAACTGACATCAGGAACCTGGACCTGTGAGTTTTCTTTCCCAGGGAAAAGGGACAAAGCATGTGCCCAGGGGCCGCTGGCCCTGGGCTGGGCCCTGACTTCAAAAATTCCTTATATCAAAGGATGGATCGCAGACCAAAGTTGTCCCCTCCTCAAACTTGTGCTGCCATGATAGACCCAAGGGAGCCCTACAAACTGACATCAGGAACCTGGACCTGTGAGTTTCTTTCCTAGGGAAAAGGGACAAAGGATGTGCCCAAGGGCCCCTGGCCCGCGACCTGTCTTCAAAAAATCCTTATATCGAAGGATCGATCACAGACCAAAGTTGTCCCCACCTCAAACTTGTGCTGCCCTGATAGACCCAAAGGGAGCCCTACAAACTGACATCAGGAACCTGGACCTGTGAGTTTTCTTTCCCAGGGAAAAGGGACAAAGGATGTGCCCAGGGGCCCCTGGCCCAGGACCTGACTGCAAAAAATCCTTATATCGAAGGATGGACCCCAGACCAAAGTTGTCCCCACCTCAAACTTGTGCTGCCCTTGTAGACCCAAGGCAGCCCTACAAACTGACATCAGGAACCTGGAACTGTGAGTTTTCTTTCCCAGGGAAAAGGGACAAAGGATGTGCCCAGGGGCCCCTGGCCCTGAGCTGGGCCCTGACTGCACAAAATCCTTATATCGAAGGATTGATCGCAGACCAAAGTTGTCCCAACCACAAACTTGTGCTGCCCTGATAGACCCAAGAGAGCCCTACAAACTGACATCAGGAACCTGGACCTGTGAGTTTTCTTTCCCAGGGAAAAGGGACAAAGGATGTGCCCAGGGTCCCCAGGGCTGGGCCCTGAGTTCAAAAAATCCTTATATCGAAGGATGGACCCCAGACCAAAGTTGTCCCCACCTCAAACTTGTGCTGCCCTTGTAGACCCAAGGCAGCCCTACAAACTGACATCAGGAACCTGGACCTGTGAGTTTTCTTTCCCAGGGAAAAGGGACAAAGGATGTGCCCAGGGGCCCCTGGCCCTGAGCTGGGCCCTGACTGCACAAAATCCTTATTTCGAAGGATGGACCCCAGACTAAAGTTGTCCCCACCACAAACTTGTGCTGCCCTGATAGACCCAAGGGAGCCCTACAAACTGACATCAGGAACCTGGACCTGTGAGTTTTCTTTCCAAGGGGAAATGGCCAAAGGATGTGCCCAGGGGCCCCTGGGCTGGGACCTGACTGGAAAAAATCCTTATATCGAAGGATGGACCCCAGACCAAAGTTGTCCCCACCTCAAACTTGTGCTGCCCTTGTAGACCCAAGGGAGCCCTACAAACTGACATCAGGAACCTGGAACTGTGAGTTTTCTTTCCCAGGGAAAAGGGACAAAGGGTGTGCCCAGGGGCCCCTGGCCCTGAGCTGGGCCATGACTGCACAAAATCCTTATATCGAAGGATGGACCCCAGACTAAAGTTGTCCCCACCACAAACTTGTGCTGCCCTGATAGACCCAAGGGAGCCCTACAAACTGACATCAGGAACCTGGACTGGTGAGTTTTCTTTCCAAGGGAAAATGGCCAAAGGATGTGCCCAGGGGCCCCTGGGCTGGGACCTGACTGCAAAAAATCCTTATATCGAAGGATGGACCCCAGACCAAAGTTGTCCCCACCTAAAACTTGTGCTGCCCTTCTAGACCCAAGGGAGCCCTACAAACTGACATCAGGAACCTGTACCTGTGAGTTTTCTTTCCCAGGGAATATGGCCAAAGGTTGTGCCCAGGGGCCCCTGGCCCGGGACCTGATTGCAAAAAATCCTTATATCGAAGGATGGACCCCAGACCAATGTTGTCCCCACCTCAATCTTGTGCTGCCCTGATAGACCCAAGGGAGCCCTACAAACTGACATCAGGAACCTGGACCTGTGAGTTTTCTTTCCCAGGGAAAAAGGACAAAGGATATGCCCAGGGGCCGCTGGCCCTGGGCTGGGCCCTGACTGCAAAAAATCCTTATATCAAAGAATGGATCGCAGACCAAAGTTGTCCCCTCCTCAAACTTGTGCTGCCCTGATAGACCCAAGGGAGCCCTACAAACTGACATCAGGAACCTGGACCTGTGAGTTTTCTTTCCCACGGAAAAGGGACAAAGGATGTGCCCAAGGGCCCCTGGCCCGCGACCTGGCTTCAAAAAATCCTTATATCGAAGGATCGATCACAGACCAAAGTTGTCCCCACCTCAAACTTGTGCTGCCCTGATAGACCCAAGGGAGCCCTACAAACTGACATCAGGAACCTGGACCTGCGAGTTTTCTTTCCCAGGGAAAAGGGACAAAGGATGTGCCCAGGGGCCCCTGGCCCTGAGCTGGGCCCTGACAGCAAAAAATCCTTATATCGAAGGATGGATCGCAGACCAAAGTTGTCCCCTCCTCAAACTTGTGCTGCCCTGATAGACCCAAGGGAGCCCTACAAACTGACATCAGGAACCTGGACCTGTGAGTTTCTTTCCCAGGGAAAAGGGACAAAGGATGTGCCCAAGGGCCCGTGTCCCGCGACCTGTCTTCAAAAAATCCTTATATCGAAGGATCGATCACAGACCAAAGTTGTCCCCACCTAAAACTTGTGCTGCCCTGATAGACCCAAGGGAGCCCTACAAACTGACATCAGGAACCTGGAACTGTGAGTTTTCTTTCCCAGGGAAAAGGGACAAAGGATGTGCCCAAGGGCCTCTGGCCCAGGACATGACTGCAAAAAATCCTTATATCGAAGGATGGACCCCAGACCAAAGTTGTCCCCACCTCAAACTTGTGCTGCCCTTGTAGACCCAAGGCAGCCCTACAAACTGACATCAGGAACCTGGAACTGTGAGTTTTCTTTCCCAGGGAAACGGGACAAAGGATGTGCCCAGGGGCCCCTGGCCCTGAGCTGGGCCCTGACTGCACAAAATCCTTATATCCAAGGATGGACCCCAGACTAAAGATGTCCCAACCACAAACTTGTGCTGCCCTGATAGACCCAAGGGAGCCCTACAAACTGACATCAGGAACCTGGACCTGTGAGTTTTCTTTCCAAGGGGAAATGGCCAAAGGATGTGCCCAGGGGCCCCTGGCCCGGGACCTGACTGCAAAAAATCCTTATATCGATGGATGGACCCCAGACCAAAATTGTCCCCACCTCAAACTTGTGCTGCCCTTGTAGACCCAAGGCAGCCCTACAAACTGACATCAGGAACCTGGACCTGTGAGTTTTCTTTCCCAGGGAAAAGGGACAAAGGATGTGCCCAGGGGCCCCTGGCCCTGAGCTGGGCCATGACTGCACAAAATCCTTATATCGAAGGATGGACCCCAGACTAAAGTTGTCCCCACCACAAACTTGTGCTGCCCTGATAGACCCAAGGGAGCCCTACAAACTGACATCAGGAACCTGGACCTGTGAGTTTTCTCTCCAAGGGAAAATGGCCAAAGGATGTGCCCAAGGGCCCCTGGCCCGCGACCTGGCTTCAAAAAATCCTTATATCGAAGGATGGACCCCAAACCAAAGTTGTCCCCACCTAAAACTTGTGCTGCCCTGATAGACCCAAGGGAGCCCTACAAACTGACATCAGGAACCTGGACCTGTGAGTTTTCTTTCCCAGGGAAAATGGCCAAAGGTTGTGCCCAGGGGCCCCTGGGCTGGGACCTGACTGCAAAAAATCCTTATATCGAAGGATGGACCCCAGACCAAAGTTGTCCCCACCTAAAACTTGTGCTGCCCTGATAGACCCAAGGGAGCCCTACAAACTGACATCAGGAACCTGGACCTGTGAGTTTTCTTTCCCAGGGAAAATGGCCAAAGGATGTGCCCAGGGGCCCCTGGCCCTGAGCTGGACCCTGACTGCACAAAATCCTTATATCGAAGGATGGATCGCAGACCAAAGTTGTCCCCTCCTCAAACTTGTGCTGCCCTGATAGACCCAAGGGAGCCCTACAAACTGACATCAGGAACCTGGACCTGTGAGTTTTCTTTCCCAGGGAAAAGGGACAAAGGTTGTGCCCAGGGGCCCCTGGCCCAGGCCCTGACTGCAAAAAATCCTTATATCGAAGGATGGACCCCAGACTAAAGTTGTCCCAACCACAAACTTGTGCTGCCCTGATAGACCCAAGAGAGCCCTACAAACTGACATCAGGAACCTGGACCTGTGAGTTTTCTTTCCCAGGGAAAAGGGACAAAGGATGTGCCCAGGGTCCCCAGGGCTGGGCCCTGAGTTCAAAAAATCCTTATATCGAAGGATGGACCCCAGACTAAAGTTGTCCCCACCTCAAACTTGTGCTGCCCTGATAGACCCAAGGGAGCCCTACAAACTGACATCAGGAACCTGGACCTGTGAGTTTTCTTTCCCAGGGAAAAGGGACAAAGGTTGTGCCCAGGGGCCCCTGGCCCAGGGCCTGACTGCAAAAAATCCTTATATCGAAGGATGGACCCCAGACCAAAGTTGTCCCCACCTCAAACTTGTGCTGCCCTGATAGACCCAAGGGAGCCCTACAAACTGACATCAGGAACCTGGACCTGTGAGTTTTCTTTCCCAGGGAAAAGGGACAAAGGATGTGCCCAGGGGCCCCTGGCCCTGAGCTGGGCCCTGACTGCACAAAATCCTTATATCGAAGGATGGACCCCAGACCAAAGTTGTCCCCTCCTAAAACTTGTGCTGCCCTGATAGACCCAAAGGGAGCCCTACAAACTGACATCAGGAACCTGGAACTGTGAGTTTTCTTTCCCAGGGAAAAGGGACAAAGGATGTGCCCAGGGGCCCCTGGCCCAGGCCCTGACTGCAAAAAATCCTTATATCGAAGGATGGACCCCAGACCAAAGTTGTCCCCACCTCAAACTTGTGCTGCCCTTGTAGACCCAAGGGAGCCCTACAAACTGACATCAGGAACCTGGACCTGTGAGTTTTCTTTCCCAGGGAAAAGGGACAAAGGATGTGCCCAGGGGCCCCTGGCCCTGAGCTGGGCCCTGACTGCACAAAATCCTTATATCGAAGGATGGATCGCAGACCAAAGTTGTCCCCTCCTCAAACTTGTGCTGCCCTGATAGACCCAAGGGAGCCCTACAAACTGACATCAGGAACCTGGACCTGTGAATTCTCTTTCCCAGGGAAAAGGGATAAAGGATGTGCCCAGGGGCCCCTGGGCTGGGACCTGAGATCAAAAAATCCTTATATCGAAGGATGGACCCCAGACTAAAGTTGTCCCAACCACAAACTTGTGCTGCCCTGATAGACCCCAGAGAGCCCTACAAACTGACATCAGGAACCTGGACCTGTGAATTTTTTTTCCCAGGGAAAAGGGACAAAGGATGTGCCCAGGGTCCCCAGGGCTGGGCCCTGACTGCAAAAAATCCTTATATCGAAGGGTGGATCGCAGACCAAAGTTGTCCCCTCCTCAAACTTGTGCTGCCATGATAGACCCAAGGGAGCTCTACAAACTGACATCAGGAACCTGGACCTGTGAGTTTCTTTCCCAGGGAAAAGGGACAAAGGATGTGCCCAAGGGCCCCTGGCCCGCGACCTGTCTTCAAAAAATCCTTATATCGAAGGATCGATCACAGACCAAAGTTGTCCCCTCCTCAAACTTGTGCTGCCCTGATAGACCCAAAGGGAGCCCTACAAACTGACATCAGGAACCTGGACCTGTGAGTTTTCTTTCCCAGGGAAAAGGGACAAAGGATGTGCCCAGGGGCCCCTGGCCCAGGCCCTGACTGCACAAAATCCTTATATCGAAGGATGGACCCCAGACCAAAGTTGTCCCCACCTCAAACTTGTGCTGCCCTTGTAGACCCAAGGCAGCCCTACAAACTGACATCAGGAACCTGGAACTGTGAGTTTTCTTTCCCAGGGAAAAGGGACAAAGGATGTGCCCAGGGGCCCCTGGCCCTGAGCTGGGCCCTGACTGCACAAAATCCTTATATCGAAGGATTGATCGCAGACCAATGTTGTCCCCACCTCAAACTTGTGCTGCCCTGATAGACCCAAGGGAGCCCTACAAACTGACATCAGGAACCTGGACCTGTGAGTTTTCTTTCCCAGGGAAAAGGGACAAAGGATGTGCCCAGGGGCACCTGGGCTGGGACCTGACTGCAAAAAATCCTTATATCGAAGGATGGACCCCAGACTAAAGTTGTCCCAACCACAAACTTGTGCTGCCCTTGTAGACCCAAGGCAGCCCTACAAACTGACATCAGGAACCTGGAACTGTGAGTTTTCTTTCCCAGGGAAAAGGGACAAAGGATGTGCCCAGGGGCCCCTGGCCCTGAGCTCGGCCCTGACTGCAAAAAATCCTTATATCGAAGGATGGACCCCAGACTAAAGTTGTCCCCACCACAAACTTGTGCTGCCCTGATAGACCCAAGGGAGCCCTACAAACTGACATCAGGAACCTGGACCTGTGAGTTTTCTTTCCAAGGGAAAATGGCCAAAGGATGCGCCCAGGGGCCCCTGGGCTGGGACCTGACTGCACAAAATCCTTATATCGAAGGATGGACCCCAGACTAAAGTTGTCCCCACCACAAACTTGTGCTGCCCTGATAGACCCAAGGGAGCCCTACAAACTGACATCAGGAACCTGGACCTGTGAGTTTTCTTTCCCAGGGAAAATGGCCAAAGGTTGTGCCCAGGGGCCCCTGGCCCGGGACCTGACTGCAAAAAATCCTTATATCGAAGGATGGACCCCAGACCAAAGTTGTCCCAACCACAAACTTGTGCTGCCCTGATAGACCCAAGGGAGCCCTACAAACTGACATCAGGAACCTGGACCTGTGAGTTTTCTTTCCCAGGGAAAAGGGACAAAGGATGTGCCCAGGGGCCGCTGGCCCTGGGTTGGGCCCTGACTGCAAAAAATCCTTATATCAAAGGATGGATCGCAGACCAAAGTTGTCCCCACCTCAAACTTGTGCTGCCCTGATAGACCCAAGGGAGCCCTACAAACTGACATCAGGAACCTGGAACTGTGAGTTTTCTTTCCCAGGGGAAATGTCCAATGGATGTGCGAGGCTCCCCTGGGCTGGACCTGACTGCAAAAAATCCTTATATCGAAGGATGGATCGTAGACGGAAGTTGTCCCCTCCTCAAACTTGTGCTGCCATGATAGACCCAAGGGAGCCCTACAAACTGACATCAGGAACCTGGACCTGTGAGTTTCTTTCCTAGGGAAAAGGGACAAAGGATGTGCCCAAGGGCCCCTGGCCCGCGACCTGTCTTCAAAAAATCCTTATATCGAAGGATCGATCACAGACCAAAGTTGTCCCCACCTCAAACTTGTGCTGCCCTGATAGACCCAAAGGGAGCCCTACAAACTGACATCAGGAACCTGGACCTGTGAGTTTTCTTTCCCAGGGAAAAGGGACAAAGGATGTGCCCAGGGGCCCCTGGACCAGGACCTGACTGCAAAAAATCCTTATATCGAAGGATGGACCCCAGACCAAAGTTGTCCCCACCTCAAACTTGTGCTGCCCTTGTAGACCCAAGGGAGCCCTACAAACTGACATCAGGAACCTGGAACTGTGAGTTTTCTTTCCCAGGGAAAAGGGACAAAGGGTGTGCCCAGGGGCCCCTGGCCCTGAGCTGGGCCATGACTGCACAAAATCCTTATATCGAAGGATGGACCCCAGACTAAAGTTGTCCCCACCACAAACTTGTGCTGCCCTGATAGACCCAAGGGAGCCCTACAAACTGACATCAGGAACCTGGACTGGTGAGTTTTCTTTCCAAGGGAAAATGGCCAAAGGATGTGCCCAGGGGCCCCTGGGCTGGGACCTGACTGCAAAAAATCCTTATATCGAAGGATGGACCCCAGACCAAAGTTGTCCCCACCTAAAACTTGTGCTGCCCTGATAGACCCAAGGGAGCCCTACAAACTGACATCAGGAACCTGTACCTGTGAGTTTTCTTTCCCAGGGAATATGGCCAAAGGATGTGCCCAGGGGCCCCTGGCCCGGGACCTGACTGCAAAAAATCCTTATATCGAAGGATGGACCCCAGACCAATGTTGTCCCCACCTCAATCTTGTGCTGCCCTGATAGACCCAAGGGAGCCCTACAAACTGACATCAGGAACCTGGACCTGTGAGTTTTCTTTCCCAGGGAAAAGGGACAAAGGATGTGCCCAGGGGCCGCTGGCCCTGGGCTGGGCCGTGACTGCAAAAAATCCTTATATCAAAGAATGGATCGCAGACCAAAGTTGTCCCCTCCTCAAACTTGTGCTGCCCTGATAGACCCAAGGGAGCCCTACAAACTGACATCAGGAACCTGGACCTGTGAGTTTTCTTTCCCACGGAAAAGGGACAAAGGATGTGCCCAAGGGCCCCTGGCCCGCGACCTGGCTTCAAAAAATCCTTATATCGAAGGATCGATCACAGACCAAAGTTGTCCCCACCTCAAACTTGTGCTGCCCTGATAGACCCAAGGGAGCCCTAGAAACTGACATCAGGAACCTGGACCTGCGAGTTTTCTTTCCCAGGGAAAAGGGACAAAGGATGTGCCCAGGGGCCCCTGGCCCTGAGCTGGGCCCTGACAGCAAAAAATCCTTATATCGAAGGATGGATCGCAGACCAAAGTTGTCCCCTCCTCAAACTTGTGCTGCCCTGATAGACCCAAGGGAGCCCTACAAACTGACATCAGGAACCTGGACCTGTGAGTTTCTTTCCCAGGGAAAAGGGACAAAGGATGTGCCCAAGGGCCCCTGGCCCGCGACCTGTCTTCAAAAAATCCTTATATCGAAGGATCGATCACAGACCAAAGTTGTCCCCACCTAAAACTTGTGCTGCCCTGATAGACCCAAGGGAGCCCTACAAACTGACATCAGGAACCTGGAACTGTGAGTTTTCTTTCCCAGGGAAAAGGGACAAAGGTTGTGCCCAGGGGCCCCTGGCCCGGGACCTGACTGCAAAAAATCCTTATATCGAAGGATGGACCCCAGACCAAAGTTGTCCCAACCACAAACTTGTGCTGCCCTGATAGACCCAAGGGAGCCCTACAAACTGACATCAGGAACCTGGACCTGTGAGTTTTCTTTCCCAGGGAAAAGGGACAAAGGATGTGCCCAGGGGCCGCTGGCCCTGGGTTGGGCCCTGACTGCAAAAAATCCTTATATCAAAGGATGGATCGCAGACCAAAGTTGTCCCCACCTCAAACTTGTGCTGCCCTGATAGACCCAAGGGAGCCCTACAAACTGACATCAGGAACCTGGAACTGTGAGTTTTCTTTCCCAGGGGAAATGTCCAATGGATGTGCGAGGCTCCCCTGGGCTGGACCTGACTGCAAAAAATCCTTATATCGAAGGATGGATCGTAGACGGAAGTTGTCCCCTCCTCAAACTTGTGCTGCCATGATAGACCCAAGGGAGCCCTACAAACTGACATCAGGAACCTGGACCTGTGAGTTTCTTTCCTAGGGAAAAGGGACAAAGGATGTGCCCAAGGGCCCCTGGCCCGCGACCTGTCTTCAAAAAATCCTTATATCGAAGGATCGATCACAGACCAAAGTTGTCCCCACCTCAAACTTGTGCTGCCCTGATAGACCCAAAGGGAGCCCTACAAACTGACATCAGGAACCTGGACCTGTGAGTTTTCTTTCCCAGGGAAAAGGGACAAAGGATGTGCCCAGGGGCCCCTGGACCAGGACCTGACTGCAAAAAATCCTTATATCGAAGGATGGACCCCAGACCAAAGTTGTCCCCACCTCAAACTTGTGCTGCCCTTGTAGACCCAAGGCAGCCCTACAAACTGACATCAGGAACCTGGACCTGTGAGTTTTCTTTCCCAGGGAAAAGGGACAAAGGATGTGCCCAGGGGCCCCTGGCCCTGAGCTGGGCCCTGACTGCACAAAATCCTTATATCGAAGGATGGACCCCAGACTAAAGTTGTCCCCACCACAAACTTGTGCTGCCCTGATAGACCCAAGGGAGCCCTACAAACTGACATCAGGAACCTGGACCTGTGAGTTTTCTTTTCCAGGGAAACGGGACAAAGGATGTGCCCAGGGGCCCCTGGGCTGGGACCTGACTGGAAAAAATCCTTATATCGAAGGATGGACCCCAGACCAAAGTTGTCCCCACCTCAAACTTGTGCTGCCCTTGTAGACCCAAGGGAGCCCTACAAACTGACATCAGGAACCTGGAACTGTGAGTTTTCTTTCCCAGGGAAAAGGGACAAAGGGTGTGCCCAGGGGCCCCTGGCCCTGAGCTGGGCCATGACTGCACAAAATCCTTATATCGAAGGATGGACCCCAGACTAAAGTTGTCCCCACCACAAACTTGTGCTGCCCTGATAGACCCAAGGGAGCCCTACAAACTGACATCAGGAACCTGGACTGGTGAGTTTTCTTTCCAAGGGAAAATGGCCAAAGGATGTGCCCAGGGGCCCCTGGGCTGGGACCTGACTGCAAAAAATCCTTATATCGAAGGATGGACCCCAGACCAAAGTTGTCCCCACCTAAAACTTGTGCTGCCCTGATAGACCCAAGGGAGCCCTACAAACTGACATCAGGAACCTGTACCTGTGAGTTTTCTTTCCCAGGGAATATGGCCAAAGGATGTGCCCAGGGGCCCCTGGCCCGGGACCTGACTGCAAAAAATCCTTATATCGAAGGATGGACCCCAGACCAATGTTGTCCCCACCTCAATCTTGTGCTGCCCTGATAGACCCAAGGGAGCCCTACAAACTGACATCAGGAACCTGGAACTGTGAGTTTTCTTTCCCAGGGAAAAGGGACAAAGGATGTGACCAGGGGCCCCTGGGCTGGACCTGACTGCAAAAAATCCTTATATCGAAGGATGGATCGTAGACGGAAGTTGTCCCCTCCTCAAACTTGTGCTGCCCTGATAGACCCAAGGGAGCCCTACAAACTGACATCAGGAACCTGGAACTGTGAGTTTTCTTTCCAAGGGAAAATGGCCAAAGGATGTGCCCAGGGGCCCCTGGGCTGGGACCTGACTGAAAAAAGTCCTTATATCGAAGGATGGACCAAAGACCAAAGTTGTCCCCACATCAAACTTGTGCTGCCCTGATAGACCCAAGGGAGCCCTACAAACTGACATAAGGAACCTGGACCTGTGAGTTTTCTTTCCCAGGGAAAAGGGACAAAGGATGTGCCCAGGGGCCCCTGGCCCGGGACCTGACTGCAAAAAATCCTTATATCGAAGGATGGACCCCAGACCAAAGTTGTCCCCACCTCAATCTTGTACTGCCCTGATAGACCCAAGGGAGCCCTACAAACTGACATCAGGAACCTGGACCTGTGAGTTTTCTTTCCCAGGGAAAAGGGACAAAGCATGTGCCCAGGGGCCGCTGGCCCTGGGCTGGGCCCTGACTGCAAAAAATCCTTATATCAAAGGATGGATCGCAGACCAAAGTTGTCCCCTCCTCAAACTTGTGCTGCCATGATAGACCCAAGGGAGCCCTACAAACTGACATCAGGAACCTGGACCTGTGAATTTTCTTTCCCAGGGAAAAGGGATAAAGGATGTGCCCAGGGGCACCTGGGCTGGGACCTGACTTCAAAAAATCCTTATATCAAAGGATGGACCCCAGACTAAAGTTGTCCCAACCACAAACTTGTGCTGCCCTTTTAGACCCAAGGCAGCCCTACAAACTGACATCAGGAACCTGGAACTGTGAGTTTTCTTTCCCAGGGAAAAGGGACAAAGGATGTGCCCAGGGGCCCCTGGCCCTGAGCTGGACCCTGACTGCAAAAAATCCTTATATCGAAGGATGGACCCCAGACTAAAGTTGTCCCCACCACAAACTTGTGCTGCCCTGATAGACCCAAGGGAGCCCTACAAACTGACATCAGGAACCTGGACCTGTGAGTTTTCTTTCCAAGAGAAAATGGCCAAAGGATGTGCCCAGGGGCCCCTGGGCTGGGACCTGACTGCACAAAATCCTTATATCGAAGGATGGACCCCACACCAAAGTTGTCCCCACCTAAAACTTGTGCTGCCCTGATAGACCCAAGGGAGCCCTACAAACTGACATCAGGAACCTGGACCTGTGAGTTTTCTTTCCCAGGGAAAATGGCCAAAGGTTGTGCCCAGGGGCCCCTGGCCCGGGACCTGACTGCAAAAAATCCTTATATCGAAGGATGGACCCCAGACCAAAGTTGTCCCAACCACAAACTTGTGCTGCCCTGATAGACCCAAGGGAGCCCTACAAACTGACATCAGGAACCTGGACCTGTGAGTTTTCTTTCCCAGGGAAAAGGGACAAAGGATGTGCCCAGGGGCCGCTGGCCCTGGGTTGGGCCCTGACTGCAAAAAATCCTTATATCAAAGGATGGATCGCAGACCAAAGTTGTCCCCACCTCAAACTTGTGCTGCCCTGATAGACCCAAGGGAGCCCTACAAACTGACATCAGGAACCTGGAACTGTGAGTTTTCTTTCCCAGGGGAAATGTCCAATGGATGTGCGAGGCTCCCCTGGGCTTGACCTGACTGCAAAAAATCCTTATATCGAAGGATGGATCGTAGACGGAAGTTGTCCCCTCCTCAAACTTGTGCTGCCCTGATAGACCCAAGGGAGCCCTACAAACTGATATCAGGAACCTGGAACTGTGAGTTTTCTTTCCAAGGGAAAATGGCCAAAGGATGTGCCCAGGGGCCCCTGGGCTGGGACGTGACTGAAAAAAGTCCTTATATCGAAGGATGGACCCCAGACCAAAGTTGTCCCCACCTCAAACTTGTGCTGCCCTGATAGACCCAAGGGAGCCCTACAAACTGACATCAGGAACCTGGACCTGTGAGTTTTCTTTCCCAGGGAAAATGGCCAAAGGATGTGCCCAGGGGCCCCTGGCCCGGGACCTGACTGCAAAAAATCCTTATATCGAAGGATGGACCCCAGACCAAAGTTGTCCCGACCTCAATCTTGTGCTGCCCTGATAGACCCAAGGGAGCCCTACAAACTGACATCAGGAACCTGGACCTGTGAGTTTTCTTTCCCAGGGAAAAGGGACAAAGCATGTGCCCAGGGGCCGCTGGCCCTGGGCTGGGCCCTGACTTCAAAAATTCCTTATATCAAAGGATGGATCGCAGACCAAAGTTGTCCCCTCCTCAAACTTGTGCTGCCATGATAGACCCAAGGGAGCCCTACAAACTGACATCAGGAACCTGGACCTGTGAGTTTCTTTCCTACGGAAAAGGGACAAAGGATGTGCCCAAGGGCCCCTGGCCCGCGACCTGTCTTCAAAAAATCCTTATATCGAAGGATCGATCACAGACCAAAGTTGTCCCCACCTCAAACTTGTGCTGCCCTGATAGACCCAAAGGGAGCCCTACAAACTGACATCAGGAACCTGGACCTGTGAGTTTTCTTTCCCAGGGAAAAGGGACAAAGGATGTGCCCAGGGGCCCCTGGCCCAGGACCTGACTGCAAAAAATCCTTATATCGAAGGATTGATCGCAGACCAAAGTTGTCCCAACCACAAACTTGTGCTGCCCTGATAGACCCAAGAGAGCCCTACAAACTGACATCAGGAACCTGGACCTGTGAGTTTTCTTTCCCAGGGAAAAGGGACAAAGGATGTGCCCAGGGTCCCCAGGGCTGGGCCCTGAGTTCAAAAAATCCTTATATCGAAGGATGGACCCCAGACCAAAGTTGTCCCCACCTCAAACTTGTGCTGCCCTTGTAGACCCAAGGGAGCCCTACAAACTGACATCAGGAACCTGGACCTGTGAGTTTTCTTTCCCAGGGAAAAGGGACAAAGGATGTGCCCAGGGGCCCCTGGCCCTGAGCTGGGCCCTGACTGCACAAAATCCTTATTTCGAAGGATGGACCCCAGACTAAAGTTGTCCCCACCACAAACTTGTGCTGCCCTGATAGACCCAAGGGAGCCCTACAAACTGACATCAGGAACCTGGACCTGTGAGTTTTCTTTCCAAGGGGAAATGGCCAAAGGATGTGCCCAGGGGCCCCTGGGCTGGGACCTGACTGGAAAAAATCCTTATATCGAAGGATGGACCCCAGACCAAAGTTGTCCCCACCTCAAACTTGTGCTGCCCTTGTAGACCCAAGGGAGCCCTACAAACTGACATCAGGAACCTGGAACTGTGAGTTTTCTTTCCCAGGGAAAAGGGACAAAGGGTGTGCCCAGGGGCCCCTGGCCCTGAGCTGGGCCATGACTGCACAAAATCCTTATATCGAAGGATGGACCCCAGACTAAAGTTGTCCCCACCACAAACTTGTGCTGCCCTGATAGACCCAAGGGAGCCCTACAAACTGACATCAGGAACCTGGACTGGTGAGTTTTCTTTCCAAGGGAAAATGGCCAAAGGATGTGCCCAGGGGCCCCTGGGCTGGGACCTGACTGCAAAAAATCCTTATATCGAAGGATGGACCCCAGACCAAAGTTGTCCCCACCTAAAACTTGTGCTGCCCTTCTAGACCCAAGGGAGCCCTACAAACTGACATCAGGAACCTGTACCTGTGAGTTTTCTTTCCCAGGGAATATGGCCAAAGGTTGTGCCCAGGGGCCCCTGGCCCGGGACCTGATTGCAAAAAATCCTTATATCGAAGGATGGACCCCAGACCAATGTTGTCCCCACCTCAATCTTGTGCTGCCCTGATAGACCCAAGGGAGCCCTACAAACTGACATCAGGAACCTGGACCTGCGAGTTTTCTTTCCCAGGGAAAAGGGACAAAGGATGTGCCCAGGGGCCCCTGGCCCTGAGCTGGGCCCTGACAGCAAAAAATCCTTATATCGAAGGATGGATCGCAGACCAAAGTTGTCCCCTCCTCAAACTTGTGCTGCCCTGATAGACCCAAGGGAGCCCTACAAACTGACATCAGGAACCTGGACCTGTGAGTTTCTTTCCCAGGGAAAAGGGACAAAGGATGTGCCCAAGGGCCCGTGTCCCGCGACCTGTCTTCAAAAAATCCTTATATCGAAGGATCGATCACAGACCAAAGTTGTCCCCACCTAAAACTTGTGCTGCCCTGATAGACCCAAGGGAGCCCTACAAACTGACATCAGGAACCTGGAACTGTGAGTTTTCTTTCCCAGGGAAAAGGGACAAAGGATGTGCCCAAGGGCCTCTGGCCCAGGACATGACTGCAAAAAATCCTTATATCGAAGGATGGACCCCAGACCAAAGTTGTCCCCACCTCAAACTTGTGCTGCCCTTGTAGACCCAAGGCAGCCCTACAAACTGACATCAGGAACCTGGAACTGTGAGTTTTCTTTCCCAGGGAAACGGGACAAAGGATGTGCCCAGGGGCCCCTGGCCCTGAGCTGGGCCCTGACTGCACAAAATCCTTATATCGAAGGATGGACCCCAGACTAAAGTTGTCCCAACCACAAACTTGTGCTGCCCTGATAGACCCAAGGGAGCCCTACAAACTGACATCAGGAACCTGGACCTGTGAGTTTTCTTTCCAAGGGGAAATGGCCAAAGGATGTGCCCAGGGGCCCCTGGCCCGGGACCTGACTGCAAAAAATCCTTATATCGAAGGATGGACCCCAGACTAAAGTTGTCCCCACCACAAACTTGTGCTGCCCTGATAGACCCAAGGGAGCCCTACAAACTGACATCAGGAACCTGGACCTGTGAGTTTTCTCTCCAAGGGAAAATGGCCAAAGGATGTGCCCAAGGGCCCCTGGCCCGCGACCTGGCTTCAAAAAATCCTTATATCGAAGGATGGACCCCAAACCAAAGTTGTCCCCACCTAAAACTTGTGCTGCCCTGATAGACCCAAGGGAGCCCTACAAACTGACATCAGGAACCTGGACCTGTGAGTTTTCTTTCCCAGGGAAAATGGCCAAAGGTTGTGCCCAGGGGCCCCTGGGCTGGGACCTGACTGCAAAAAATCCTTATATCGAAGGATGGACCCCAGACCAAAGTTGTCCCCACCTAAAACTTGTGCTGCCCTGATAGACCCAAGGGAGCCCTACAAACTGACATCAGGAACCTGGACCTGTGAGTTTTCTTTCCCAGGGAAAAGGGACAAAGGATGTGCCCAGGGGCCCCTGGCCCAGGACCTGACTGCAAAAAATCCTTATATCGAAGGATGGACCCCAGACCAAAGTTGTCCCCACCTCAAACTTGTGCTGCCCTTGTAGACCCAAGGGAGCCCTACAAACTGACATCAGGAACCTGGACCTGTGAGTTTTCTTTCCCAGGGAAAATGGCCAAAGGATGTGCCCAGGGGCCCCTGGCCCTGAGCTGGACCCTGACTGCACAAAATCCTTATATCGAAGGATGGATCGCAGACCAAAGTTGTCCCCTCCTCAAACTTGTGCTGCCCTGATAGACCCAAGGGAGCCCTACAAACTGACATCAGGAACCTGGACCTGTGAGTTTTCTTTCCCAGGGAAAAGGGACAAAGGTTGTGCCCAGGGGCCCCTGGCCCAGGCCCTGACTGCAAAAAATCCTTATATCGAAGGATGGACCCCAGACTAAAGTTGTCCCAACCACAAACTTGTGCTGCCCTGATAGACCCAAGAGAGCCCTACAAACTGACATCAGGAACCTGGACCTGTGAGTTTTCTTTCCCAGGGAAAAGGGACAAAGGATGTGCCCAGGGTCCCCAGGGCTGGGCCCTGAGTTCAAAAAATCCTTATATCGAAGGATGGACCCCAGACCAAAGTTGTCCCCACCTCAAACTTGTGCTGCCCTGATAGACCCAAGGGAGCCCTACAAACTGACATCAGGAACCTGGACCTGTGAGTTTTCTTCCCAAGGGAAAAGGGACAAAGGTTGTGCCCAGGGGCCCCTGGCCCAGGCCCTGACTGCAAAAAATCCTTATATCGAAGGATGGACCCCAGACCAAAGTTGTCCCCACCTCAAACTTGTGCTGCCCTGATAGACCCAAGGGAGCCCTACAAACTGACATCAGGAACCTGGACTGGTGAGTTTTCTTTCCCAGGGGAAATGTCCAATGGATGTGAACAGGGTCCCCTGGGCTGGACCTGACTGCAAAAAGCCATATATCGAAGGATGGATCGTAGACGGAAGTTGTCCCCACCACAAACTTGTGCTGCCCTGATAGACCCAAGGGAGCCCTACAAACTGACATCAGGAACCTGGACCTGTGAGTTTTCTTTCCCAGGGAAAAGGGACAAAGGATGTGCCCAGGGGCCCCTGGGCTGGGACATGACTGCAAAAAATCCTTATATCGAAGGCTCGATCACAGACCAAAGTTGTCCCCACCTCAAACTTGTGCTGCCCTGATAGACCCAAGGGAGCCCTACAAACTGACATCAGGAACCGGGACCTGTGAGTTTTCTTTCCCAGGGAAAAGGGACAAAGGATGTGCCCAGGGGCCCCTGGCCCTGAGCTGGGCCCTGACTGCACAAAATCCTTATATCGAAGGATGGACCCCAGACCAAAGTTGTCCCCTCCTAAAACTTGTGCTGCCCTGATAGACCCAAAGGGAGCCCTACAAACTGACATCAGGAACCTGGAACTGTGAGTTTTCTTTCCCAGGGAAAAGGGACAAAGGATGTGCCCAGGGGCCCCTGGCCCAGGCCCTGACTGCAAAAAATCCTTATATCGAAGGATGGACCCCAGACCAAAGTTGTCCCCACCTCAAACTTGTGCTGCCCTTGTAGACCCAAGGGAGCCCTACAAACTGACATCAGGAACCTGGACCTGTGAGTTTTCTTTCCCAGGGAAAATGGCCAAAGGATGTGCCCAGGGGCCCCTGGCCCTGAGCTGGGCCCTGACTGCACAAAATCCTTATATCGAAGGATGGATCGCAGACCAAAGTTGTCCCCTCCTCAAACTTGTGCTGCCCTGATAGACCCAAGGGAGCCCTACAAACTGACATCAGGAACCTGGACCTGTGAATTCTCTTTCCCAGGGAAAAGGGATAAAGGATGTGCCCAGGGGCCCCTGGGCTGGGACCTGAGATCAAAAAATCCTTATATCGAAGGATGGACCCCAGACTAAAGTTGTCCCAACCACAAACTTGTGCTGCCCTGATAGACCCCAGAGAGCCCTACAAACTGACATCAGGAACCTGGACCTGTGAATTTTTTTTCCCAGGGAAAAGGGACAAAGGATGTGCCCAGGGTCCCCAGGGCTGGGCCCTGACTGCAAAAAATCCTTATATCGAAGGGTGGATCGCAGACCAAAGTTGTCCCCTCCTCAAACTTGTGCTGCCATGATAGACCCAAGGGAGCTCTACAAACTGACATCAGGAACCTGGACCTGTGAGTTTCTTTCCCAGGGAAAAGGGACAAAGGATGTGCCCAAGGGCCCCTGGCCCGCGACCTGTCTTCAAAAAATCCTTATATCGAAGGATCGATCACAGACCAAAGTTGTCCCCACCTCAAACTTGTGCTGCCCTGATAGACCCAAAGGGAGCCCTACAAACTGACATCAGGAACCTGGACCTGTGAGTTTTCTTTCCCAGGGAAAAGGGACAAAGGATGTGCCCAGGGGCCCCTGGCCCAGGCCCTGACTGCACAAAATCCTTATATCGAAGGATGGACCCCAGACCAAAGTTGTCCCCACCTCAAACTTGTGCTGCCCTTGTAGACCCAAGGCAGCCCTACAAACTGACATCAGGAACCTGGAACTGTGAGTTTTCTTTCCCAGGGAAAAGGGACAAAGGATGTGCCCAGGGGCCCCTGGCCCTGAGCTGGGCCCTGACTGCACAAAATCCTTATATCGAAGGATTGATCGCAGACCAATGTTGTCCCCACCTCAAACTTGTGCTGCCCTGATAGACCCAAGGGAGCCCTACAAACTGACATCAGGAACCTGGACCTGTGAATTTTCTTTCCCAGGGAAAAGGGACAAAGGATGTGCCCAGGGGCACCTGGGCTGGGACCTGACTGCAAAAAATCCTTATATCGAAGGATGGACCCCAGACTAAAGTTGTCCCAACCACAAACTTGTGCTGCCCTTTTAGACCCAAGGCAGCCCTACAAACTGACATCAGGAACCTGGAACTGTGAGTTTTCTTTCCCAGGGAAAAGGGACAAAGGATGTGCCCAGGGGCCCCTGGCCCTGAGCTCGGCCCTGACTGCAAAAAATCCTTATATCGAAGGATGGACCCCAGACTAAAGTTGTCCCCACCACAAACTTGTGCTGCCCTGATAGACCCAAGGGAGCCCTACAAACTGACATCAGGAACCTGGACCTGTGAGTTTTCTTTCCAAGGGAAAATGGCCAAAGGATGTGCCCAGGGGCCCCTGGGCTGGGACCTGACTGCACAAAATCCTTATATCGAAGGATGGACCCCAGACCAAAGTTGTCCCCACCTAAAACTTGTGCTGCCCTGATAGACCCAAGGGAGCCCTACAAACTGACATCAGGAACCTGGACCTGTGAGTTTTCTTTCCCAGGGAAAATGGCCAAAGGTTGTGCCCAGGGGCCCCTGGCCCGGGACCTGACTGCAAAAAATCCTTATATCGAAGGATGGACCCCAGACCAAAGTTGTCCCAACCACAAACTTGTGCTGCCCTGATAGACCCAAGGGAGCCCTACAAACTGACATCAGGAACCTGGACCTGTGAGTTTTCTTTCCCAGGGAAAAGGGACAAAGGATGTGCCCAGGGGCCGCTGGCCCTGGGTTGGGCCCTGACTGCAAAAAATCCTTATATCAAAGGATGGATCGCAGACCAAAGTTGTCCCCACCTCAAACTTGTGCTGCCCTGATAGACCCAAGGGAGCCCTACAAACTGACATCAGGAACCTGGAACTGTGAGTTTTCTTTCCCAGGGGAAATGTCCAATGGATGTGCGAGGCTCCCCTGGGCTGGACCTGACTGCAAAAAATCCTTATATCGAAGGATGGATCGTAGACGGAAGTTGTCCCCTCCTCAAACTTGTGCTGCCATGATAGACCCAAGGGAGCCCTACAAACTGACATCAGGAACCTGGACCTGTGAGTTTCTTTCCTAGGGAAAAGGGACAAAGGATGTGCCCAAGGGCCCCTGGCCCGCGACCTGTCTTCAAAAAATCCTTATATCGAAGGATCGATCACAGACCAAAGTTGTCCCCACCTCAAACTTGTGCTGCCCTGATAGACCCAAAGGGAGCCCTACAAACTGACATCAGGAACCTGGACCTGTGAGTTTTCTTTCCCAGGGAAAAGGGACAAAGGATGTGCCCAGGGGCCCCTGGACCAGGACCTGACTGCAAAAAATCCTTATATCGAAGGATGGACCCCAGACCAAAGTTGTCCCCACCTCAAACTTGTGCTGCCCTTGTAGACCCAAGGGAGCCCTACAAACTGACATCAGGAACCTGGAACTGTGAGTTTTCTTTCCCAGGGAAAAGGGACAAAGGGTGTGCCCAGGGGCCCCTGGCCCTGAGCTGGGCCATGACTGCACAAAATCCTTATATCGAAGGATGGACCCCAGACTAAAGTTGTCCCCACCACAAACTTGTGCTGCCCTGATAGACCCAAGGGAGCCCTACAAACTGACATCAGGAACCTGGACTGGTGAGTTTTCTTTCCAAGGGAAAATGGCCAAAGGATGTGCCCAGGGGCCCCTGGGCTGGGACCTGACTGCAAAAAATCCTTATATCGAAGGATGGACCCCAGACCAAAGTTGTCCCCACCTAAAACTTGTGCTGCCCTGATAGACCCAAGGGAGCCCTACAAACTGACATCAGGAACCTGTACCTGTGAGTTTTCTTTCCCAGGGAATATGGCCAAAGGATGTGCCCAGGGGCCCCTGGCCCGGGACCTGACTGCAAAAAATCCTTATATCGAAGGATGGACCCCAGACCAATGTTGTCCCCACCTCAATCTTGTGCTGCCCTGATAGACCCAAGGGAGCCCTACAAACTGACATCAGGAACCTGGACCTGTGAGTTTTCTTTCCCAGGGAAAAGGGACAAAGGATGTGCCCAGGGGCCGCTGGCCCTGGGCTGGGCCCTGACTGCAAAAAATCCTTATATCAAAGAATGGATCGCAGACCAAAGTTGTCCCCTCCTCAAACTTGTGCTGCCCTGATAGACCCAAGGGAGCCCTACAAACTGACATCAGGAACCTGGACCTGTGAGTTTTCTTTCCCACGGAAAAGGGACAAAGGATGTGCCCAAGGGCCCCTGGCCCGCGACCTGGCTTCAAAAAATCCTTATATCGAAGGATCGATCACAGACCAAAGTTGTCCCCACCTCAAACTTGTGCTGCCCTGATAGACCCAAGGGAGCCCTAGAAACTGACATCAGGAACCTGGACCTGCGAGTTTTCTTTCCCAGGGAAAAGGGACAAAGGATGTGCCCAGGGGCCCCTGGCCCTGAGCTGGGCCCTGACAGCAAAAAATCCTTATATCGAAGGATGGATCGCAGACCAAAGTTGTCCCCTCCTCAAACTTGTGCTGCCCTGATAGACCCAAGGGAGCCCTACAAACTGACATCAGGAACCTGGACCTGTGAGTTTCTTTCCCAGGGAAAAGGGACAAAGGATGTGCCCAAGGGCCCCTGTCCCGCGACCTGTCTTCAAAAAATCCTTATATCGAAGGATCGATCACAGACCAAAGTTGTCCCCACCTAAAACTTGTGCTGCCCTGATAGACCCAAGGGAGCCCTACAAACTGACATCAGGAACCTGGAACTGTGAGTTTTCTTTCCCAGGGAAAAGGGACAAAGGTTGTGCCCAGGGGCCCCTGGCCCGGGACCTGACTGCAAAAAATCCTTATATCGAAGGATGGACCCCAGACCAAAGTTGTCCCAACCACAAACTTGTGCTGCCCTGATAGACCCAAGGGAGCCCTACAAACTGACATCAGGAACCTGGACCTGTGAGTTTTCTTTCCCAGGGAAAAGGGACAAAGGATGTGCCCAGGGGCCGCTGGCCCTGGGTTGGGCCCTGACTGCAAAAAATCCTTATATCAAAGGATGGATCGCAGACCAAAGTTGTCCCCACCTCAAACTTGTGCTGCCCTGATAGACCCAAGGGAGCCCTACAAACTGACATCAGGAACCTGGAACTGTGAGTTTTCTTTCCCAGGGGAAATGTCCAATGGATCTGCGAGGCTCCCCTGGGCTGGACCTGACTGCAAAAAATCCTTATATCGAAGGATGGATCGTAGACGGAAGTTGTCCCCTCCTCAAACTTGTGCTGCCATGATAGACCCAAGGGAGCCCTACAAACTGACATCAGGAACCTGGACCTGTGAGTTTCTTTCCTAGGGAAAAGGGACAAAGGATGTGCCCAAGGGCCCCTGGCCAGCGACCTGTCTTCAAAAAATCCTTATATCGAAGGATCGATCACAGACCAAAGTTGTCCCCACCTCAAACTTGTGCTGCCCTGATAGACCCAAAGGGAGCCCTACAAACTGACATCAGGAACCTGGACCTGTGAGTTTTCTTTCCCAGGGAAAAGGGACAAAGGATGTGCCCAGGGGCCCCTGGACCAGGACCTGACTGCAAAAAATCCTTATATCGAAGGATGGACCCCAGACCAAAGTTGTCCCCACCTCAAACTTGTGCTGCCCTTGTAGACCCAAGGCAGCCCTACAAACTGACATCAGGAACCTGGACCTGTGAGTTTTCTTTCCCAGGGAAAAGGGACAAAGGATGTGCCCAGGGGCCCCTGGCCCTGAGCTGGGCCCTGACTGCACAAAATCCTTATATCGAAGGATGGACCCCAGACTAAAGTTGTCCCCACCACAAACTTGTGCTGCCCTGATAGACCCAAGGGAGCCCTACAAACTGACATCAGGAACCTGGACCTGTGAGTTTTCTTTCCCAGGGAAACGGGACAAAGGATGTGCCCAGGGGCCCCTGGGCTGGGACCTGACTGGAAAAAATCCTTATATCGAAGGATGGACCCCAGACCAAAGTTGTCCCCACCTCAAACTTGTGCTGCCCTTGTAGACCCAAGGGAGCCCTACAAACTGACATCAGGAACCTGGAACTGTGAGTTTTCTTTCCCAGGGAAAAGGGACAAAGGGTGTGCCCAGGGGCCCCTGGCCCTGAGCTGGGCCATGACTGCACAAAATCCTTATATCGAAGGATGGACCCCAGACTAAAGTTGTCCCCACCACAAACTTGTGCTGCCCTGATAGACCCAAGGGAGCCCTACAAACTGACATCAGGAACCTGGACTGGTGAGTTTTCTTTCCAAGGGAAAATGGCCAAAGGATGTGCCCAGGGGCCCCTGGGCTGGGACCTGACTGCAAAAAATCCTTATATCGAAGGATGGACCCCAGACCAAAGTTGTCCCCACCTAAAACTTGTGCTGCCCTGATAGACCCAAGGGAGCCCTACAAACTGACATCAGGAACCTGTACCTGTGAGTTTTCTTTCCCAGGGAATATGGCCAAAGGATGTGCCCAGGGGCCCCTGGCCCGGGACCTGACTGCAAAAAATCCTTATATCGAAGGATGGACCCCAGACCAATGTTGTCCCCACCTCAATCTTGTGCTGCCCTGATAGACCCAAGGGAGCCCTACAAACTGACATCAGGAACCTTGGCCTGTGAGTTTTCTTTCCCAGGGAAAAGGGACAAAGGATGTGCCCAGGGGCCGCTGGCCCTGGGCTGGGCCGTGACTGCAAAAAATCCTTATATCAAAGAATGGATCGCAGACCAAAGTTGTCCCCTCCTCAAACTTGTGCTGCCCTGATAGACCCAAGGGAGCCCTACAAACTGACATCAGGAACCTGGACCTGTGAGTTTTCTTTCCCACGGAAAAGGGACAAAGGATGTGCCCAAGGGCCCCTGGCCCGCGACCTGGCTTCAAAAAATCCTTATATCGAAGGATCGATCACAGACCAAAGTTGTCCCCACCTCAAACTTGTGCTGCCCTGATAGACCCAAGGGAGCCCTAGAAACTGACATCAGGAACCTGGACCTGCGAGTTTTCTTTCCCAGGGAAAAGGGACAAAGGATGTGCCCAGGGGCCCCTGGCCCTGAGCTGGGCCCAGACAGCAAAAAATCCTTATATCGAAGGATGGATCGCAGACCAAAGTTGTCCCCTCCTCAAACTTGTGCTGCCCTGATAGACCCAAGGGAGCCCTACAAACTGACATCAGGAACCTGGACCTGTGAGTTTCTTTCCCAGGGAAAAGGGACAAAGGATGTGCCCAAGGGCCCCTGGCCCGCGACCTGTCTTCAAAAAATCCTTATATCGAAGGATCGATCACAGACCAAAGTTGTCCCCACCTAAAACTTGTGCTGCCCTGATAGACCCAAGGGAGCCCTACAAACTGACATCAGGAACCTGGACCTGTGAGTTTTCTTTCCCAGGGAAAAGGGACAAAGGATGTGCCCAGGGGCCCCTGGACCAGGACCTGACTGCAAAAAATCCTTATATCGAAGGATGGACCCCAGACCAAAGTTGTCCCCACCTCAAACTTGTGCTGCCCTTGTAGACCCAAGGGAGCCCTACAAACTGACATCAGGAACCTGGAACTGTGAGTTTTCTTTCCCAGGGAAAAGGGACAAAGGGTGTGCCCAGGGGCCCCTGGCCCTGAGCTGGGCCATGACTGCACAAAATCCTTATATCGAAGGATGGACCCCAGACTAAAGTTGTCCCCACCACAAACTTGTGCTGCCCTGATAGACCCAAGGGAGCCCTACAAACTGACATCAGGAACCTGGACTGGTGAGTTTTCTTTCCAAGGGAAAATGGCCAAAGGATGTGCCCAGGGGCCCCTGGGCTGGGACCTGACTGCAAAAAATCCTTATATCGAAGGATGGACCCCAGACCAAAGTTGTCCCCACCTAAAACTTGTGCTGCCCTGATAGACCCAAGGGAGCCCTACAAACTGACATCAGGAACCTGTACCTGTGAGTTTTCTTTCCCAGGGAATATGGCCAAAGGATGTGCCCAGGGGCCCCTGGCCCGGGACCTGACTGCAAAAAATCCTTATATCGAAGGATGGACCCCAGACCAATGTTGTCCCCACCTCAATCTTGTGCTGCCCTGATAGACCCAAGGGAGCCCTACAAACTGACATCAGGAACCTGGACCTGTGAGTTTTCTTTCCCAGGGAAAAGGGACAAAGGATGTGCCCAGGGGCCGCTGGCCCTGGGCTGGGCCCTGACTGCAAAAAATCCTTATATCAAAGAATGGATCGCAGACCAAAGTTGTCCCCTCCTCAAACTTGTGCTGCCCTGATAGACCCAAGGGAGCCCTACAAACTGACATCAGGAACCTGGACCTGTGAGTTTTCTTTCCCACGGAAAAGGGACAAAGGATGTGCCCAAGGGCCCCTGGCCCGCGACCTGTCTTCAAAAAATCCTTATATCGAAGGATGGACCCCAGACCAAAGTTGTCCCAACCACAAACTTGTGCTGCCCTGATAGACCCAAGGGAGCCCTACAAACTGACATCAGGAACCTGGACCTGTGAGTTTTCTTTCCCAGGGAAAAGGGACAAAGGATGTGCCCAGGGGCCGCTGGCCCTGGGTTGGGCCCTGACTGCAAAAAATCCTTATATCAAAGGATGGATCGCAGACCAAAGTTGTCCCCACCTCAAACTTGTGCTGCCCTGATAGACCCAAGGGAGCCCTACAAACTGACATCAGGAACCTGGAACTGTGAGTTTTCTTTCCCAGGGGAAATGTCCAATGGATGTGCGAGGCTCCCCTGGGCTGGACCTGACTGCAAAAAATCCTTATATCGAAGGATGGATCGTAGACGGAAGTTGTCCCCTCCTCAAACTTGTGCTGCCATGATAGACCCAAGGGAGCCCTACAAACTGACATCAGGAACCTGGACCTGTGAGTTTCTTTCCTAGGGAAAAGGGACAAAGGATGTGCCCAAGGGCCCCTGGCCCGCGACCTGTCTTCAAAAAATCCTTATATCGAAGGATCGATCACAGACCAAAGTTGTCCCCACCTCAAACTTGTGCTGCCCTGATAGACCCAAAGGGAGCCCTACAAACTGACATCAGGAACCTGGACCTGTGAGTTTTCTTTCCCAGGGAAAAGGGACAAAGGATGTGCCCAGGGGCCCCTGGACCAGGACCTGACTGCAAAAAATCCTTATATCGAAGGATGGACCCCAGACCAAAGTTGTCCCCACCTCAAACTTGTGCTGCCCTTGTAGACCCAAGGCAGCCCTACAAACTGACATCAGGAACCTGGACCTGTGAGTTTTCTTTCCCAGGGAAAAGGGACAAAGGATGTGCCCAGGGGCCCCTGGCCCTGAGCTGGGCCCTGACTGCACAAAATCCTTATATCGAAGGATGGACCCCAGACTAAAGTTGTCCCCACCACAAACTTGTGCTGCCCTGATAGACCCAAGGGAGCCCTACAAACTGACATCAGGAACCTGGACCTGTGAGTTTTCTTTCCCAGGGAAACGGGACAAAGGATGTGCCCAGGGGCCCCTGGGCTGGGACCTGACTGGAAAAAATCCTTATATCGAAGGATGGACCCCAGACCAAAGTTGTCCCCACCTCAAACTTGTGCTGCCCTTGTAGACCCAAGGGAGCCCTACAAACTGACATCAGGAACCTGGAACTGTGAGTTTTCTTTCCCAGGGAAAAGGGACAAAGGGTGTGCCCAGGGGCCCCTGGCCCTGAGCTGGGCCATGACTGCACAAAATCCTTATATCGAAGGATGGACCCCAGACTAAAGTTGTCCCCACCACAAACTTGTGCTGCCCTGATAGACCCAAGGGAGCCCTACAAACTGACATCAGGAACCTGGACTGGTGAGTTTTCTTTCCAAGGGAAAATGGCCAAAGGATGTGCCCAGGGGCCCCTGGGCTGGGACCTGACTGCAAAAAATCCTTATATCGAAGGATGGACCCCAGACCAAAGTTGTCCCCACCTAAAACTTGTGCTGCCCTGATAGACCCAAGGGAGCCCTACAAACTGACATCAGGAACCTGTACCTGTGAGTTTTCTTTCCCAGGGAATATGGCCAAAGGATGTGCCCAGGGGCCCCTGGCCCGGGACCTGACTGCAAAAAATCCTTATATCGAAGGATGGACCCCAGACCAATGTTGTCCCCACCTCAATCTTGTGCTGCCCTGATAGACCCAAGGGAGCCCTACAAACTGACATCAGGAACCTTGGCCTGTGAGTTTTCTTTCCCAGGGAAAAGGGACAAAGGATGTGCCCAGGGGCCGCTGGCCCTGGGCTGGGCCGTGACTGCAAAAAATCCTTATATCAAAGAATGGATCGCAGACCAAAGTTGTCCCCTCCTCAAACTTGTGCTGCCCTGATAGACCCAAGGGAGCCCTACAAACTGACATCAGGAACCTGGACCTGTGAGTTTTCTTTCCCACGGAAAAGGGACAAAGGATGTGCCCAAGGGCCCCTGGCCCGCGACCTGGCTTCAAAAAATCCTTATATCGAAGGATCGATCACAGACCAAAGTTGTCCCCACCTCAAACTTGTGCTGCCCTGATAGACCCAAGGGAGCCCTAGAAACTGACATCAGGAACCTGGACCTGCGAGTTTTCTTTCCCAGGGAAAAGGGACAAAGGATGTGCCCAGGGGCCCCTGGCCCTGAGCTGGGCCCAGACAGCAAAAAATCCTTATATCGAAGGATGGATCGCAGACCAAAGTTGTCCCCTCCTCAAACTTGTGCTGCCCTGATAGACCCAAGGGAGCCCTACAAACTGACATCAGGAACCTGGACCTGTGAGTTTCTTTCCCAGGGAAAAGGGACAAAGGATGTGCCCAAGGGCCCCTGGCCCGCGACCTGTCTTCAAAAAATCCTTATATCGAAGGATCGATCACAGACCAAAGTTGTCCCCACCTAAAACTTGTGCTGCCCTGATAGACCCAAGGGAGCCCTACAAACTGACATCAGGAACCTGGAACTGTGAGTTTTCTTTCCCAGGGAAAAGGGACAAAGGATGTGCCCAGGGGCCTCTGGCCCAGGACATGACTGCAAAAAATCCTTATATCGAAGGATGGACCCCAGACCAAAGTTGTCCCCACCTCAAACTTGTGCTGCCCTTGTAGACCCAAGGCAGCCCTACAAACTGACATCAGGAACCTGGAACTGTGAGTTTTCTTTCCCAGGGAAACGGGACAAAGGATGTGCCCAGGGGCCCCTGGCCCTGAGCTGGGCCCTGACTGCACAAAATCCTTATATCGAAGGATGGACCCCAGACTAAAGTTGTCCCAACCACAAACTTGTGCTGCCCTGATAGACCCAAGGGAGCCCTACAAACTGACATCAGGAACCTGGACCTGTGAGTTTTCTTTCCAAGTGGAAATGGCCAAAGGATGTGCCCAGGGGCCCCTGGCCCGGGACCTGACTGCAAAAAATCCTTATATCGAAGGATGGACCCCAGACCAAAATTGTCCCCACCTCAAACTTGTGCTGCCCTTGTAGACCCAAGGCAGCCCTACAAACTGACATCAGGAACCTGGACCTGTGAGTTTTCTTTCCCAGGGAAAAGGGACAAAGGATGTGCCCAGGGGCCCCTGGCCCTGAGCTGGGCCATGACTGCACAAAATCCTTATATCGAAGGATGGACCCCAGACTAAAGTTGTCCCCACCACAAACTTGTGCTGCCCTGATAGACCCAAGGGAGCCCTACAAACTGACATCAGGAACCTGGACCTGTGAGTTTTCTCTCCAAGGGAAAATGGCCAAAGGATGTGCCCAAGGGCCCCTGGCCCGCGACCTGGCTTCAAAAAATCCTTATATTGAAGGATGGACCCCAAACCAAAGTTGTCCCTACCTAAAACTTGTGCTGCCCTGATAGACCCAAGGGAGCCCTACAAACTGACATCAGGAACCTGGACCTGTGAGATTTCTTTCCCAGGGAAAATGGCCAAAGGTTGTGCCCAGGGGCCTCTGGGCTGGGACCTGACTGCAAAAAATCCTTATATCGAAGGATGGACCCCAGACCAAAGTTCTCCCCACCTAAAACTTGTGCTGCCCTGATAGACCCAAGGGAGCCCTACAAACTGACATCAGGAACCTGGACCTGTGAGTTTTCTTTCCCAGGGAAAAGGGACAAAGGATGTGCCCAGGGGCCCCTGGCCCAGGACCTGACTGCAAAAAATCCTTATATCGAAGGATGGACCCCAGACCAAAGTTGTCCCCACCTCAAACTTGTGCTGCCCTTGTAGACCCAAGGCAGCCCTACAAACTGACATCAGGAACCTGGACCTGTGAGTTTTCTTTCCCAGGGAAAATGGCCAAAGGATGTGCCCAGGGGCCCCTGGCCCTGAGCTGGACCCTGACTGCACAAAATCCTTATATCGAAGGATGGATCGCAGACCAAAGTTGTCCCCTCCTCAAACTTGTGCTGCCCTGATAGACCCAAGGGAGCCCTACAAACTGACATCAGGAACCTGGACCTGTGAGTTTTCTTTCCCAGGGAAAAGGGACAAAGGATGTGCCCAGGGTCCCCAGGGCTGGGCCCTGAGTTCAAAAAATCCTTATATCGAAGGATGGACCCCAGACCAAAGTTGTCCCCACCTCAAACTTGTGCTGCCCTGATAGACCCAAGGGAGCCCTACAAACTGACATCAGGAACCTGGACCTGTGAGTTTTCTTTCCCAGGGAAAAGGGACAAAGGTTGTGCCCAGGGGCCCCTGGTCCAGGCCCTGACTGCAAAAAATCCTTATATCGAAGGATGGACCCCAGACAAAAGTTGTCCCCACCTCAAACTTGTGCTGCCCTGATAGACCCAAGGAAGCCCTACAAACTGACATCAGGAACCGGGACCTGTGAGTTTTCTTTCCCAGGGAAAAGGGACAAAGGATGTGCCCAGGGTCCCCAGGGCTGGGCCCTGAGTTCAAAAAATCCTTATATCGAAGGATGGACCCCAGACCAAAGTTGTCCCCACCTCAAACTTGTGCTGCCCTGATATACCCAAGGGAGCCCTACAAACTGACATCAGGAACCTGGACCTGTGAATTTTCTTTCGCAGGGAAAATGGCCAAAGGATGTGCCCAGGGGCCCCTGGCCCAGGCCCTGAGTTCAAAAAATCCTTATATCGAAGGATGGACCCCAGACCAAAGTTGTCCCCACCTAAAACTTTTGCTGCCCTGATAGACCCAAGGGAGCCCTACAAACTGACATAAGGAACCTGGACCTGTGAGTTTTCTTTCCCAGGGAATATGGCCAAAGGTTGTGCCCAGGGGCCCCTGGGCTGGGACCTGACTGCAAAAAATCCTTGTATCGAAGGATGGACCCCAGACCAAAGTTGTCCCAACCACAAACTTGTGCTGCCCTGATAGACCCAAGGGAGCCCTACAAACTGACATCAGGAACCTGGACCTGTGAGTTTTCTTTCCAAGGGGAAATGGCCAAAGGATGTGCCCAGGGGCCCCTGGCCCGGGACCTGACTGCAAAAAATCCCTATATCGAAGGATGGACCCCAGACCAAAATTGTCCCCACCTCAAACTTGTGCTGCCCTTGTAGACCCAAGGCAGCCCTACAAACTGACATCAGGAACCTGGACCTGTGAGTTTTCTTTCCCAGGGAAAAGGGACAAAGGATGTGCCCAGGGGCCCCTGGCCCTGAGCTGGGCCATGACTGCACAAAATCCTTATATCGAAGGATGGACCCCAGACTAAAGTTGTCCCCACCACAAACTTGTGCTGCCCTGATAGACCCAAGGGAGCCCTACAAACTGACATCAGGAACCTGGACCTGTGAGTTTTCTCTCCAAGGGAAAATGGCCAAAGGATGTGCCCAAGGGCCCCTGGTCCGCGACCTGGATTCAAAAAATCCTTATATCGAAGGATGGACCCCAAACCAAAGTTGTCCCCACCTAAAATTTGTGCTGCCCTGATAGACCCAAGGGAGCCCTACAAACTGACATCAGGAACCTGGACCTGTGAGTTTTCTTTCCCAGGGAAAATGGCCAAAGGTTGTGCCCAGGGGCCCCTGGGCTGGGACCTGACTGCAAAAAATCCTTATATCGAAGGATGGACCCCAGACCAAAGTTGTCCCCACCTAAAACTTGTGCTGCACTGATAGATCCAAGGGAGCCCTACAAACTGACATCAGGAACCTGGACCTGTGAGTTTTCTTTCCCAGGGAAAAGGGACAAAGGATGTGCCCAGGGGCCCCTGGCCCAGGACCTGACTGCAAAAAATCCTTATATCGAAGGATGGACCCCAGACCAAAGTTGTCCCCACCTCAAACTTGTGCTGCCCTTGTAGACCCAAGGCAGCCCTACAAACTGACATCAGGAACCTGGACCTGTGAGTTTTCTTTCCCAGGGAAAAGGGATAAAGGATGTGCCCAGGGGCCCCTGGGCTGGGACCTGACTGCAAAAAATCCTTATATCGAAGGATGGACCCCAGACTAAAGTTGTCCCAACCACAAACTTGTGCTGCCCTGATAGACCCAAGAGAGCCCTACAAACTGACATCAGGAACCTGGACCTGTGAGTTTTCTTTCCCAGGGAAAAGGGACAAAGGATGTGCCCAGGGTCCCCAGGGCTGGGCCCTGAGTTCAAAAAATCCTTATATCGAAGGATGGACCCCAGACCAAAGTTGTCCCCACCTCAAACTTGTGCTGCCCTGATAGACCCAAGGGAGCCCTACAAACTGACATCAGGAACCTGGACCTGTGAGTTTTCTTTCCCAGGGAAAAGGGACAAAGGTTGTGCCCAGGGGCCCCTGGCCCAGGCCCTGACTGCAAAAAATCCTTATATCGAAGGATGGACCCCAGACCAAAGTTGTGCCCACCTCAAACTTGTGCTGCCCTGATAGACCCAAGGGAGCCCTACAAACTGACATCAGGAACCTGGACTGGTGAGTTTTCTTTCCCAGGGGAAATGTCCAATGGATGTGAACAGGGCCCCCTGGGCTGGACCTGACTGCAAAAAGCCATATATCGAAGGATGGATCGTAGACGGAAGTTGTCCCCACCACAAACTTGTGCTGCCCTGATAGACCCAAGGGAGCCCTACAAACTGACATCAGGAACCTGGACCTGTGAGTTTTCTTTCCCAGGGAAAAGGGACAAAGGATGTGCCCAGGGGTCCCTGGGCTGGGACATGACTGCAAAAAATCCTTATATCGAAGGCTCGATCACAGACCAAAGTTGTCCCCACCTCAAACTTGTGCTGCCCTGATAGACCCAAGGGAGCCCTACAAACTGACATCAGGAACCGGGACCTGTGAGTTTTCTTTCCCAGGGAAAAGGGACAAAGGATGTGCCCAGGGGCCTCTGGGCTGGGACCTGACTGCAAAAAATCCTTATATCAAAGGATGGATCGCAGACCAAAGTTGTCCCCTCCTCAAACTTGTGCTGCCCTGATAGACCCAAGGGAGCCCTACAAACTGACATCAGGAACCTGGACCTGTGAGTTTTCTTTCCCAGGGAAAAGGGACAAAGGTTGTGCCCAGGGGCCCCTGGCCCAGGCCCTGACTGCAAAAAATCCTTATATCGAAGGATGGACCCCAGACCAAAGTTGTCCCCACCTCAAACTTGTGCTGCCCTGATAGACCCAAGGCAGCCCTACAAACTGACATCAGGAACCTGGACCTGTGAGTTTTCTTTCCCAGGGAAAAGGGACAAAGGATGTGCCCAGGGGCCCCTGGCCCTGAGCTGGGCACTGACAGCAAAAAATCCTTATATCGAAGGATGGACCCCAGACCAAAGTTGTCCCCACCTCAAACTTGTGCTGCCCTTGTAGACCCAAGGCAGCCCTACAAACTGACATCAGGAACCTGGACCTGTGAGTTTTCTTTCCCAGGGAAAAGGGACAAAGGATGTGCCCAGGGGCCCCTGGCCCTGAGCTGGGCCCTGACTGCACAAAATCCTTATTTCGAAGGATGGACCCCAGACTAAAGTTGTCCCCACCACAAACTTGTGCTGCCCTGATAGACCCAAGGGAGCCCTACAAACTGACATCAGGAACCTGGACCTGTGAGTTTTCTTTCCAAGGGGAAATGGCCAAAGGATGTGCCCAGGGGCCCCTGGGCTGGGACCTGACTGGAAAAAATCCTTATATCGAAGGATGGACCCCAGACCAAAGTTGTCCCCACCTCAAACTTGTGCTGCCCTTGTAGACCCAAGGGAGCCCTACAAACTGACGTCAGGAACCTGGAACTGTGAGTTTTCTTTCCCAGGGAAAAGGGACAAAGGGTGTGCCCAGGGGCCCCTGGCCCTGAGCTGGGCCATGACTGCACAAAATCCTTATATCGAAGGATGGACCCCAGACTAAAGTTGTCCCCACCACAAACTTGTGCTGCCCTGATAGACCCAAGGGAGCCCTACAAACTGACATCAGGAACCTGGACTGGTGAGTTTTCTTTCCAAGGGAAAATGGCCAAAGGATGTGCCCAGGGGCCCCTGGGCTGGGACCTGACTGCAAAAAATCCTTATATCGAAGGATGGACCCCAGACCAAAGTTGTCCCCACCTAAAACTTGTGCTGCCCTGATAGACCCAAGGGAGCCCTACAAACTGACATCAGGAACCTGTACCTGTGAGTTTTCTTTCCCAGGGAATATGGCCAAAGGATGTGCCCAGGGGCCCCTGGCCCGGGACCTGACTGCAAAAAATCCTTATATCGAAGGATGGACCCCAGACCAATGTTGTCCCCACCTCAATCTTGTGCTGCCCTGATAGACCCAAGGGAGCCCTACAAACTGACATCAGGAACCTGGACCTGTGAGTTTTCTTTCCCAGGGAAAAGGGACAAAGGATGTGCCCAGGGGCCGCTGGCCCTGGGCTGGGCCGTGACTGCAAAAAATCCTTATATCAAAGAATGGATCGCAGACCAAAGTTGTCCCCTCCTCAAACTTGTGCTGCCCTGATAGACCCAAGGGAGCCCTACAAACTGACATCAGGAACCTGGACCTGTGAGTTTTCTTTCCCACGGAAAAGGGACAAAGGATGTGCCCAAGGGCCCCTGGCCCGCGACCTGGCTTCAAAAAATCCTTATATCGAAGGATCGATCACAGACCAAAGTTGTCCCCACCTCAAACTTGTGCTGCCCTGATAGACCCAAGGGAGCCCTAGAAACTGACATCAGGAACCTGGACCTGCGAGTTTTCTTTCCCAGGGAAAAGGGACAAAGGATGTGCCCAGGGGCCCCTGGCCCTGAGCTGGGCCCTGACAGCAAAAAATCCTTATATCGAAGGATGGATCGCAGACCAAAGTTGTCCCCTCCTCAAACTTGTGCTGCCCTGATAGACCCAAGGGAGCCCTACAAACTGACATCAGGAACCTGGACCTGTGAGTTTCTTTCCCAGGGAAAAGGGACAAAGGATGTGCCCAAGGGCCCCTGGCCCGCGACCTGTCTTCAAAAAATCCTTATATCGAAGGATCGATCACAGACCAAAGTTGTCCCCACCTAAAACTTGTGCTGCCCTGATAGACCCAAGGGAGCCCTACAAACTGACATCAGGAACCTGGAACTGTGAGTTTTCTTTCCCAGGGAAAAGGGACAAAGGTTGTGCCCAGGGGCCCCTGGCCCGGGACCTGACTGCAAAAAATCCTTATATCGAAGGATGGACCCCAGACCAAAGTTGTCCCAACCACAAACTTGTGCTGCCCTGATAGACCCAAGGGAGCCCTACAAACTGACATCAGGAACCTGGACCTGTGAGTTTTCTTTCCCAGGGAAAAGGGACAAAGGATGTGCCCAGGGGCCGCTGGCCCTGGGTTGGGCCCTGACTGCAAAAAATCCTTATATCAAAGGATGGATCGCAGACCAAAGTTGTCCCCACCTCAAACTTGTGCTGCCCTGATAGACCCAAGGGAGCCCTACAAACTGACATCAGGAACCTGGAACTGTGAGTTTTCTTTCCCAGGGGAAATGTCCAATGGATGTGCGAGGCTCCCCTGGGCTGGACCTGACTGCAAAAAATCCTTATATCGAAGGATGGATCGTAGACGGAAGTTGTCCCCTCCTCAAACTTGTGCTGCCATGATAGACCCAAGGGAGCCCTACAAACTGACATCAGGAACCTGGACCTGTGAGTTTCTTTCCTAGGGAAAAGGGACAAAGGATGTGCCCAAGGGCCCCTGGCCCGCGACCTGTCTTCAAAAAATCCTTATATCGAAGGATCGATCACAGACCAAAGTTGTCCCCACCTCAAACTTGTGCTGCCCTGATAGACCCAAAGGGAGCCCTACAAACTGACATCAGGAACCTGGACCTGTGAGTTTTCTTTCCCAGGGAAAAGGGACAAAGGATGTGCCCAGGGGCCCCTGGACCAGGACCTGACTGCAAAAAATCCTTATATCGAAGGATGGACCCCAGACCAAAGTTGTCCCCACCTCAAACTTGTGCTGCCCTTGTAGACCCAAGGCAGCCCTACAAACTGACATCAGGAACCTGGACCTGTGAGTTTTCTTTCCCAGGGAAAAGGGACAAAGGATGTGCCCAGGGGCCCCTGGCCCTGAGCTGGGCCCTGACTGCACAAAATCCTTATATCGAAGGATGGACCCCAGACTAAAGTTGTCCCCACCACAAACTTGTGCTGCCCTGATAGACCCAAGGGAGCCCTACAAACTGACATCAGGAACCTGGACCTGTGAGTTTTCTTTCCCAGGGAAACGGGACAAAGGATGTGCCCAGGGGCCCCTGGGCTGGGACCTGACTGGAAAAAATCCTTATATCGAAGGATGGACCCCAGACCAAAGTTGTCCCCACCTCAAACTTGTGCTGCCCTTGTAGACCCAAGGGAGCCCTACAAACTGACATCAGGAACCTGGAACTGTGAGTTTTCTTTCCCAGGGAAAAGGGACAAAGGGTGTGCCCAGGGGCCCCTGGCCCTGAGCTGGGCCATGACTGCACAAAATCCTTATATCGAAGGATGGACCCCAGACCAAAGTTGTCCCCACCACAAACTTGTGCTGCCCTGATAGACCCAAGGGAGCCCTACAAACTGACATCAGGAACCTGGACTGGTGAGTTTTCTTTCCAAGGGAAAATGGCCAAAGGATGTGCCCAGGGGCCCCTGGGCTGGGACCTGACTGCAAAAAATCCTTATATCGAAGGATGGACCCCAGACCAAAGTTGTCCCCACCTAAAACTTGTGCTGCCCTGATAGACCCAAGGGAGCCCTACAAACTGACATCAGGAACCTGTACCTGTGAGTTTTCTTTCCCAGGGAATATGGCCAAAGGATGTGCCCAGGGGCCCCTGGCCCGGGACCTGACTGCAAAAAATCCTTATATCGAAGGATGGACCCCAGACCAATGTTGTCCCCACCTCAATCTTGTGCTGCCCTGATAGACCCAAGGGAGCCCTACAAACTGACATCAGGAACCTTGGCCTGTGAGTTTTCTTTCCCAGGGAAAAGGGACAAAGGATGTGCCCAGGGGCCGCTGGCCCTGGGCTGGGCCGTGACTGCAAAAAATCCTTATATCAAAGAATGGATCGCAGACCAAAGTTGTCCCCTCCTCAAACTTGTGCTGCCCTGATAGACCCAAGGGAGCCCTACAAACTGACATCAGGAACCTGGACCTGTGAGTTTTCTTTCCCACGGAAAAGGGACAAAGGATGTGCCCAAGGGCCCCTGGCCCGCGACCTGGCTTCAAAAAATCCTTATATCGAAGGATCGATCACAGACCAAAGTTGTCCCCACCTCAAACTTGTGCTGCCCTGATAGACCCAAGGGAGCCCTACAAACTGACATCAGGAACCTGGACCTGTGAGTTTTCTCTCCAAGGGAAAATGGCCAAAGGATGTGCCCAAGGGCCCCTGGCCCGCGACCTGGCTTCAAAAAATCCTTATATTGAAGGATGGACCCCAGACCAAAGTTGTCCCTACCTAAAACTTGTGCTGCCCTGATAGACCCAAGGGAGCCCTACAAACTGACATCAGGAACCTGGACCTGTGAGATTTCTTTCCCAGGGAAAATGGCCAAAGGTTGTGCCCAGGGGCCTCTGGGCTGGGACCTGACTGCAAAAAATCCTTATATCGAAGGATGGACCCCAGACCAAAGTTCTCCCCACCTAAAACTTGTGCTGCCCTGATAGACCCAAGGGAGCCCTACAAACTGACATCAGGAACCTGGACCTGTGAGTTTTCTTTCCCAGGGAAAAGGGACAAAGGATGTGCCCAGGGGCCCCTGGCCCAGGACCTGACTGCAAAAAATCCTTATATCGAAGGATGGACCCCAGACCAAAGTTGTCCCCACCTCAATCTTGTGCTGCCCTTGTAGACCCAAGGCAGCCCTACAAACTGACATCAGGAACCTGGACCTGTGAGTTTTCTTTCCCAGGGAAAATGGCCAAAGGATGTGCCCAGGGGCCCCTGGCCCTGAGCTGGACCCTGACTGCACAAAATCCTTATATCGAAGGATGGATCGCAGACCAAAGTTGTCCCCTCCTCAAACTTGTGCTGCCCTGATAGACCCAAGGGAGCCCTACAAACTGACATCAGGAACCTGGACCTGTGAGTTTTCTTTCCCAGGGAAAAGGGACAAAGGATGTGCCCAGGGTCCCCAGGGCTGGGCCCTGAGTTCAAAAAATCCTTATATCGAAGGATGGACCCCAGACCAAAGTTGTCCCCACCTCAAACTTGTGCTGCCCTGATAGACCCAAGGGAGCCCTACAAACTGACATCAGGAACCTGGACCTGTGAGTTTTCTTTCCCAGGGAAAAGGGACAAAGGTTGTGCCCAGGGGCCCCTGGTCCAGGCCCTGACTGCAAAAAATCCTTATATCGAAGGATGGACCCCAGACAAAAGTTGTCCCCACCTCAAACTTGTGCTGCCCTGATAGACCCAAGGAAGCCCTACAAACTGACATCAGGAACCGGGACCTGTGAGTTTTCTTTCCCAGGGAAAAGGGACAAAGGATGTGCCCAGGGTCCCCAGGGCTGGGCCCTTAGTTCAAAAAATCCTTATATCGAAGGATGGACCCCAGACCAAAGTTGTCCCCACCTCAAACTTGTGCTGCCCTGATAGACCCAAGGGAGCCCTACAAACTGACATCAGGAACCTGGACCTGTGAATTTTCTTTCGCAGGGAAAATGGCCAAAGGATGTGCCCAGGGGCCCCTGGCCCAGGCCCTGAGTTCAAAAAATCCTTATATCGAAGGATGGACCCCAGACCAAAGTTGTCCCCACCTAAAACTTTTGCTGCCCTGATAGACCCAAGGGAGCCCTACAAACTGACATAAGGAACCTGGACCTGTGAGTTTTCTTTCCCAGGGAATATGGCCAAAGGTTGTGCCCAGGGGCCCCTGGGCTGGGACCTGACTGCAAAAAATCCTTGTATCGAAGGATGGACCCCAGACCAAAGTTGTCCCAACCACAAACTTGTGCTGCCCTGATAGACCCAAGGGAGCCCTACAAACTGACATCAGGAACCTGGACCTGTGAGTTTTCTTTCCAAGGGGAAATGGCCAAAGGATGTGCCCAGGGGCCCCTGGCCCGGGACCTGACTGCAAAAAATCCCTATATCGAAGGATGGACCCCAGACCAAAATTGTCCCCACCTCAAACTTGTGCTGCCCTTGTAGACCCAAGGCAGCCCTACAAACTGACATCAGGAACCTGGACCTGTGAGTTTTCTTTCCCAGGGAAAAGGGACAAAGGATGTGCCCAGGGGCCCCTGGCCCTGAGCTGGGCCATGACTGCACAAAATCCTTATATCGAAGGATGGACCCCAGACTAAAGTTGTCCCCACCACAAACTTGTGCTGCCCTGATAGACCCAAGGGAGCCCTACAAACTGACATCAGGAACCTGGACCTGTGAGTTTTCTCTCCAAGGGAAAATGGCCAAAGGATGTGCCCAAGGGCCCCTGGCCCGCGACCTGGATTCAAAAAATCCTTATATCGAAGGATGGACCCCAAACCAAAGTTGTCCCCACCTAAAATTTGTGCTGCCCTGATAGACCCAAGGGAGCCCTACAAACTGACATCAGGAACCTGGACCTGTGAGTTTTCTTTCCCAGGGAAAAGGGATAAAGGATGTGCCCAGGGGCCCCTGGGCTGGGACCTGACTGCAAAAAATCCTTATATCGAAGGATGGACCCCAGACTAAAGTTGTCCCAACCACAAACTTGTGCTGCCCTGATAGACCCAAGAGAGCCCTACAAACTGACATCAGGAACCTGGACCTGTGAGTTTTCTTTCCCAGGGAAAAGGGACAAAGGATGTGCCCAGGGGCCCCAGGGCTGGGCCCGGAGTTCAAAAAATCCTTATATCGAAGGATGGACCCCAGACCAAAGTTGTCCCCACCTCAAACTTGTGCTGCCCTGATAGACCCAAGGGAGCCCTACAAACTGACATCAGGAACCTGGACCTGTGAGTTTTCTTTCCCAGGGAAAAGGGACAAAGGTTGTGCCCAGGGGCCCCTGGCCCAGGCCCTGACTGCAAAAAATCCTTATATCGAAGGATGGACCCCAGACCAAAGTTGTGCCCACCTCAAACTTGTGCTGCCCTGATAGACCCAAGGGAGCCCTACAAACTGACATCAGGAACCTGGACTGGTGAGTTTTCTTTCCCAGGGGAAATGTCCAATGGATGTGAACAGGGCCCCCTGGGCTGGACCTGACTGCAAAAAGCCATATATCGAAGGATGGATCGTAGACGGAAGTTGTCCCCACCACAAACTTGTGCTGCCCTGATAGACCCAAGGGAGCCCTACAAACTGACATCAGGAACCTGGACCTGTGAGTTTTCTTTCCCAGGGAAAAGGGACAAAGGATGTGCCCAGGGGTCCCTGGGCTGGGACATGACTGCAAAAAATCCTTATATCGAAGGCTCGATCACAGACCAAAGTTGTCCCCACCTCAAACTTGTGCTGCCCTGATAGACCCAAGGGAGCCCTACAAACTGACATCAGGAACCGGGACCTGTGAGTTTTCTTTCCCAGGGAAAAGGGACAAAGGATGTGCCCAGGGGCCTCTGGGCTGGGACCTGACTGCAAAAAATCCTTATATCAAAGGATGGATCGCAGACCAAAGTTGTCCCCTCCTCAAACTTGTGCTGCCCTGATAGACCCAAGGGAGCCCTACAAACTGACATCAGGAACCTGGACCTGTGAGTTTTCTTTCCCAGGGAAAAGGGACAAAGGTTGTGCCCAGGGGCCCCTGGCCCAGGCCCTGACTGCAAAAAATCCTTATATCGAAGGATGGACCCCAGACCAAAGTTGTCCCCACCTCAAACTTGTGCTGCCCTGATAGACCCAAGGCAGCCCTACAAACTGACATCAGGAACCTGGACCTGTGAGTTTTCTTTCCCAGGGAAAAGGGACAAAGGATGTGCCCAGGGGCCCCTGGCCCTGAGCTGGGCACTGACAGCAAAAAATCCTTATATCGAAGGATGGACCCCAGACCAAAGTTGTCCCCACCTCAAACTTGTGCTGCCCTTGTAGACCCAAGGCAGCCCTACAAACTGACATCAGGAACCTGGACCTGTGAGTTTTCTTTCCCAGGGAAAAGGGACAAAGGATGTGCCCAGGGGCCCCTGGCCCTGAGCTGGGCCCTGACTGCACAAAATCCTTATTTCGAAGGATGGACCCCAGACTAAAGTTGTCCCCACCACAAACTTGTGCTGCCCTGATAGACCCAAGGGAGCCCTACAAACTGACATCAGGAACCTGGACCTGTGAGTTTTCTTTCCAAGGGGAAATGGCCAAAGGATGTGCCCAGGGGCCCCTGGGCTGGGACCTGACTGGAAAAAATCCTTGTATCGAAGGATGGACCCCAGACCAAAGTTGTCCCCACCTCAAACTTGTGCTGCCCTTGTAGACCCAAGGGAGCCCTACAAACTGACATCAGGAACCTGGAACTGTGAGTTTTCTTTCCCAGGGAAAAGGGACAAAGGGTGTGCCCAGGGGCCCCTGGCCCTGAGCTGGGCCATGACTGCACAAAATCCTTATATCGAAGGATGGACCCCAGACTAAAATTGTCCCCACCACAAACTTGTGCTGCCCTGATAGACCCAAGGGAGCCCTACAAACTGACATCAGGAACCTGGACTGGTGAGTTTTCTTTCCAAGGGAAAATGGCCAAAGGATGTGCCCAGGGGCCCCTGGGCTGGGACCTGACTGCAAAAAATCCTTATATCGAAGGATGGACCCCAGACCAAAGTTGTCCCCACCTAAAACTTGTGCTGCCCTTCTAGACCCAAGGGAGCCCTACAAACTGACATCAGGAACCTGGACCTGTGAGTTTTCTTTCCCAGGGAATATGGCCAAAGGTTGTGCCCAGGGGCCCCTGGCCCGGGACCTGATTGCAAAAAATCCTTATATCGAAGGATGGACCCCAGACCAAAGTTGTCCCCACCTCAATCTTGTGCTGCCCTGATAGACCCAAGGGAGCCCTACAAACTGACCTCAGGAACCTGGACCTGTGAGTTTTCTTTCCCAGGGAAAAAGGACAAAGGATATGCCCAGGGGCCGCTGGCCCTGGGCTGGGCCCTGACTGCAAAAAATCCTTATATCAAGGAATGGATCGCAGACCAAAGTTGTCCCCTCCTCAAAGTTGTGCTGCCCTGATAGACCCAAGGGAGCCCTACAAACTGACATCAGGAACCTGGACCTGTGAGTTTTCTTTCCCACGGAAAAGGGACAAAGGATGTGCCCAAGGGCCCCTGGCCCGCGACCTGGCTTCAAAAAATCCTTATATCGAGGGATCGATCACAGACCAAAGTTGTCCCCACCTCAAACTTGTGCTGCCCTGATAGACCCAAGGGAGCCCTAGAAACTGACATCAGGAACCTGGACCTGTGAGTTTTCTTTCCCAGGGAAAAGGGACAAAGGATGTGCCCAGGGGCCCCTGGCCCTGAGCTGGGCCCTGACTGCAAAAAATCCTTATATCGAAGGATGGATCGCAGACCAAAGTTGTCCCCTCCTCAAACTTGTGCTGCCCTGATAGACCCAAGGGAGCCCTACAAACTGACATCAGGAACCTGGACCTGTGAGTTTCTTTCCCAGGGAAAAGGGACAAAGGATGTGCCCAAGGGCCCCTGTCCCGCGACCTGTCTTCAAAAAATCCTTATATCGAAGGATCGATCACAGACCAAAGTTGTCCCCACCTAAAACTTGTGCTGCCCTGATAGACCCAAGGGAGCCCTACAAACTGACATCAGGAACCTGGAACTGTGAGTTTTCTTTCCCAGGGAAAAGGGACAAAGGATGTGCCCAAGGGCCTCTGGCCCAGGACATGACTGCAAAAAATCCTTATATCGAAGGATGGACCCCAGACCAAAGTTGTCCCCACCTCAAACTTGTGCTGCCCTTGTAGACCCAAGGCAGCCCTACAAACTGACATCAGGAACCTGGAACTGTGAGTTTTCTTTCCCAGGGAAACGGGACAAAGGATGTGCCCAGGGGCCCCTGGCCCTGAGCTGGGCCCTGACTGCACAAAATCCTTATATCGAAGGATGGACCCCAGACTAAAGTTGTCCCAACCACAAACTTGTGCTGCCCTGATAGACCCAAGGGAGCCCTACAAACTGACATCAGGAACCTGGACCTGTGAGTTTTCTTTCCAAGGGGAAATGGCCAAAGGATGTGCCCAGGGGCCCCTGGCCCGGGACCTGACTGCAAAAAATCCTTATATCGAAGGATGGACCCCAGACCAAAATTGTCCCCACCTCAAACTTGTGCTGCCCTTGTAGACCCAAGGCAGCCCTACAAACTGACATCAGGAACCTGGACCTGTGAGTTTTCTTTCCCAGGGAAAAGGGACAAAGGATGTGCCCAAGGGCCCCTGGCCCTGAGCTGGGCCATGACTGCACAAAATCCTTATATCGAAGGATGGACCCCAGACTAAAGTTGTCCCCACCACAAACTTGTGCTGCCCTGATAGACCCAAGGGAGCCCTACAAACTGACATCAAGAACCTGGACCTGTGAGTTTTCTCTCCAAGGGAAAATGGCCAAAGGATGTGCCCAAGGGCCCCTGGGCTGGGACCTGACTGCAAAAAATCCTTATATCGAAGGATGGACCCCAGACCAAAGTTTTCCCCACCCCTAACTTGTGCTGCCCTGATAGACCCAAGGGAGCCCTACAAACTGACATCAGGAACCTGGACCTGTGAGTTTTCTTTCCCAGGGAAAAGGGACAAAGGATGTGCCCAGGGGCCCCTGGCCCAGGACCTGACTGCAAAAAATCCTTATATCGAAGGATGGACCCCAGACCAAAGTTGTCCCCACCTCAAACTTGTGCTGCCCTTGTAGACCCAAGGGAGCCCTACAAACTGACATCAGGAACCTGGACCTGTGAGTTTTCTTTCCCAGGGAAAATGGCCAAAGGATGTGCCCAGGGGCCCCTGGCCCTGAGCTGGACCCTGCCTGCACAAAATCCTTATATCGAAGGATGGATCGCAGACCAAAGTTGTCCCCTCCTCAAACTTGTGCTGCCCTGATAGACCCAAGGGAGCCCTACAAACTGACATCAGGAACCTGGACCTGTGAGTTTTCTTTCCCAGGGAAAAGGGACAAAGGTTGTGCCCAGGGGCCCCTGGCCCAGGCCCTGACTGCAAAAAATCCTTATATCGAAGGATGGACCCCAGACTAAAGTTGTCCCAACCACAAACTTGTGCTGCCCTGATAGACCCAAGAGAGCCCTACAAACTGACATCAGGAACCTGGACCTGTGAGTTTTCTTTCCCAGGGAAAAGGGACAAAGGATGTGCCCAGGGTCCCCAGGGCTGGGCCCTGAGTTCAAAAAATCCTTATATCGAAGGATGGACCCCAGACCAAAGTTGTCCCCACCTCAAACTTGTGCTGCCCTGATAGACCCAAGGGAGCCCTACAAACTGACATCAGGAACCTGGACCTGTGAGTTTTCTTTCCCAGGGAAAAGGGACAAAGGTTGTGCCCAGGGGCCCCTGGCCCAGGCCCTGACTGCAAAAAATCCTTATATCGAAGGATGGACCCCAGACCAAAGTTGTCCCCACCTCAAACTTGTGCTGCCCTGATAGACCCAAGGGAGCCCTACAAACTGACATCAGGAACCTGGACTGGTGAGTTTTCTTTCCCAGGGGAAATGTCCAATGGATGTGAACAGGGTCCCCTGGGCTGGACCTGACTGCAAAAAGCCATATATCGAAGGATGGATCGTAGACGGAAGTTGTCCCCACCACAAACTTGTGCTGCCCTGATAGACCCAAGGGAGCCCTACAAACTGACATCAGGAACCTGGACCTGTGTGTTTTCTTTCCCAGGGAAAAGGGACAAAGGATGTGCCCAGGGGCCCCTGGGCTGGGAAATGACTGCAAAAAATCCTTATATCGAAGGCTCGATCACAGACCAAAGTTGTCCCCACCTCAAACTTGTGCTGCCCTGATAGACCCAAGGGAGCCCTACAAACTGACATCAGGAACCGGGACCTGTGAGTTTTCTTTCCCAGGGAAAAGGGACAAAGGATGTGCCCAGGGGCCCCTGGCCCTGAGCTGGGCCCTGACTGCACAAAATCCTTATATCGAAGGATGGACCCCAGACTAAAGTTGTCCCCACCACAAACTTGTGCTGCCCTGATAGACCCAAAGGGAGCCCTACAAACTGACATCAGGAACCTGGAACTGTGAGTTTTCTTTCCCAGGGAAAAGGGACAAAGGATGTGCCCAGGGGCCCCTGGCCCAGGCCCTGACTGCAAAAAATCCTTATATCGAAGGATGGACCCCAGACCAAAGTTGTCCCCACCTCAAACTTGTGCTGCCCTTGTAGACCCAAGGGAGCCCTACAAACTGACATCAGGAACCTGGACCTGTGAATTTTCTTTCCCAGGGAAAAGGGATAAAGGATGTGCTCAGGGGCCCCTGGGCTGGGACCTGAGATCAAAAAATCCTTATATCGAAGGATGGACCCCAGACTAAAGTTGTCCCAACCACAAACTTGTGCTGCCCTGATAGACCCCAGAGAGCCCTACAAACTGACATCAGGAACCTGGACCTGTGAATTTTTTTTCCCAGGGAAAAGGGACAAAGGATGTGCCCAGGGTCCCCAGGGCTGGGCCCTGACTGCAAAAAATCCTTATATCGAAGGGTGGATCGCAGACCAAAGTTGTCCCCTCCTCAAACTTGTGCTGCCATGATAGACCCAAGGGAGCCCTACAAACTGACATCAGGAACCTGGACCTGTGAGTTTCTTTCCCAGGGAAAAGGGACAAAGGATGTGCCCAAGGGCCCCTGGCCCGCGACCTGTCTTCAAAAAATCCTTATATCGAAGGATCGATCACAGACCAAAGTTGTCCCCACCTCAAACTTGTGCTGCCCTGATAGACCCAAAGGGAGCCCTACAAACTGACATCAGGAACCTGGACCTGTGAGTTTTCTTTCCCAGGGAAAAGGGACAAAGGATGTGCCCAGGGGCCCCTGGCCCAGGCCCTGACTGCACAAAATCCTTATATCGAAGGATGGACCCCAGACCAAAGTTGTCCCCACCTCAAACTTGTGCTGCCCTTGTAGACCCAAGGCAGCCCTACAAACTGACATCAGGAACCTGGAACTGTGAGTTTTCTTTCCCAGGGAAAAGGGACAAAGGATGTGCCCAGGGGCCCCTGGCCCTGAGCTGGGCCCTGACTGCACAAAATCCTTATATCGAAGGATTGATCGCAGACCAATGTTGTCCCCACCTCAAACTTGTGCTGCCCTGATAGACCCAAGGGAGCCCTACAAACTGACATCAGGAACCTGGACCTGTGAATTTTCTTTCCCAGGGAAAAGGGACAAAGGATGTGCCCAGGGGCACCTGGGCTGGGACCTGACTGCAAAAAATCCTTATATCGAAGGATGGACCCCAGACTAAAGTTGTCCCAACCACAAACTTGTGCTGCCCTTGTAGACCCAAGGCAGCCCTACAAACTGACATCAGGAACCTGGAACTGTGAGTTTTCTTTCCCAGGGAAAAGGGACAAAGGATGTGCCCAGGGGCCCCTGGCCCTGAGCTCGGCCCTGACTGCAAAAAATCCTTATATCGAAGGATGGACCCCAGACTAAAGTTGTCCCCACCACAAACTTGTGCTGCCCTGATAGACCCAAGGGAGCCCTACAAACTGACATCAGGAACCTGGACCTGTGAGTTTTCTTTCCAAGGGAAAATGGCCAAAGGATGTGCCCAGGGGCCCCTGGGCTGGGACCTGACTGCACAAAATCCTTATATCGAAGGATGGACCCCAGACCAAAGTTGTCCCCACCTAAAACTTGTGCTGCCCTGATAGACCCAAGGGAGCCCTACAAACTGACATCAGGAACCTGGACCTGTGAGTTTTCTTTCCCAGGGAAAATGGCCAAAGGTTGTGCCCAGGGGCCCCTGGCCCGGGACCTGACTGCAAAAAATCCTTATATCGAAGGATGGACCCCAGACCAAAGTTGTCCCAACCACAAACTTGTGCTGCCCTGATAGACCCAAGGGAGCCCTACAAACTGACATCAGGAACCTGGACCTGTGAGTTTTCTTTCCCAGGGAAAAGGGACAAAGGATGTGCCCAGGGGCCGCTGGCCCTGGGTTGGGCCCTGACTGCAAAAAATCCTTATATCAAAGGATGGATCGCAGACCAAAGTTGTCCCCACCTCAAACTTGTGCTGCCCTGATAGACCCAAGGGAGCCCTACAAACTGACATCAGGAACCTGGAACTGTGAGTTTTCTTTCCCAGGGGAAATGTCCAATGGATGTGCGAGGCTCCCCTGGGCTGGACCTGACTGCAAAAAATCCTTATATCGAAGGATGGATCGTAGACGGAAGTTGTCCCCTCCTCAAACTTGTGCTGCCATGATAGACCCAAGGGAGCCCTAAAAACTGACATCAGGAACCTGGACCTGTGAGTTTCTTTCCTAGGGAAAAGGGACAAAGGATGTGCCCAAGGGCCCCTGGCCCGCGACCTGTCTTCAAAAAATCCTTATATCGAAGGATCGATCACAGACCAAAGTTGTCCCCACCTCAAACTTGTGCTGCCCTGATAGACCCAAGGGAGCCCTACAAACTGACATCAGGAACCTGGACCTGTGAGTTTTCTTTCCAAGGGGAAATGGCCAAAGGATGTGCCCAGGGGCCCCTGGGCTGGGACCTGACTGGAAAAAATCCTTATATCGAAGGATGGACCCCAGACCAAAGTTGTCCCCACCTCAAACTTGTGCTGCCCTTGTAGACCCAAGGGAGCCCTACAAACTGACATCAGGAACCTGGAACTGTGAGTTTTCTTTCCCAGGGAAAAGGGACAAAGGGTGTGCCCAGGGGCCCCTGGCCCTGAGCTGGGCCATGACTGCACAAAATCCTTATATCGAAGGATGGACCCCAGACTAAAATTGTCCCCACCACAAACTTGTGCTGCCCTGATAGACCCAAGGGAGCCCTACAAACTGACATCAGGAACCTGGACTGGTGAGTTTTCTTTCCAAGGGAAAATGGCCAAAGGATGTGCCCAGGGGCCCCTGGGCTGGGACCTGACTGCAAAAAATCCTTATATCGAAGGATGGACCCCAGACCAAAGTTGTCCCCACCTAAAACTTGTGCTGCCCTTCTAGACCCAAGGGAGCCCTACAAACTGACATCAGGAACCTGGACCTGTGAGTTTTCTTTCCCAGGGAATATGGCCAAAGGTTGTGCCCAGGGGCCCCTGGCCCGGGACCTGATTGCAAAAAATCCTTATATCGAAGGATGGACCCCAGACCAAAGTTGTCCCCACCTCAATCTTGTGCTGCCCTGATAGACCCAAGGGAGCCCTACAAACTGACCTCAGGAACCTGGACCTGTGAGTTTTCTTTCCCAGGGAAAAAGGACAAAGGATATGCCCAGGGGCCGCTGGCCCTGGGCTGGGCCCTGACTGCAAAAAATCCTTATATCAAGGAATGGATCGCAGACCAAAGTTGTCCCCTCCTCAAAGTTGTGCTGCCCTGATAGACCCAAGGGAGCCCTACAAACTGACATCAGGAACCTGGACCTGTGAGTTTTCTTTCCCACGGAAAAGGGACAAAGGATGTGCCCAAGGGCCCCTGGCCCGCGACCTGGCTTCAAAAAATCCTTATATCGAGGGATCGATCACAGACCAAAGTTGTCCCCACCTCAAACTTGTGCTGCCCTGATAGACCCAAGGGAGCCCTAGAAACTGACATCAGGAACCTGGACCTGTGAGTTTTCTTTCCCAGGGAAAAGGGACAAAGGATGTGCCCAGGGGCCCCTGGCCCTGAGCTGGGCCCTGACTGCAAAAAATCCTTATATCGAAGGATGGATCGCAGACCAAAGTTGTCCCCTCCTCAAACTTGTGCTGCCCTGATAGACCCAAGGGAGCCCTACAAACTGACATCAGGAACCTGGACCTGTGAGTTTCTTTCCCAGGGAAAAGGGACAAAGGATGTGCCCAAGGGCCCCTGTCCCGCGACCTGTCTTCAAAAAATCCTTATATCGAAGGATCGATCACAGACCAAAGTTGTCCCCACCTAAAACTTGTGCTGCCCTGATAGACCCAAGGGAGCCCTACAAACTGACATCAGGAACCTGGAACTGTGAGTTTTCTTTCCCAGGGAAAAGGGACAAAGGATGTGCCCAAGGGCCTCTGGCCCAGGACATGACTGCAAAAAATCCTTATATCGAAGGATGGACCCCAGACCAAAGTTGTCCCCACCTCAAACTTGTGCTGCCCTTGTAGACCCAAGGCAGCCCTACAAACTGACATCAGGAACCTGGAACTGTGAGTTTTCTTTCCCAGGGAAACGGGACAAAGGATGTGCCCAGGGGCCCCTGGCCCTGAGCTGGGCCCTGACTGCACAAAATCCTTATATCGAAGGATGGACCCCAGACTAAAGTTGTCCCAACCACAAACTTGTGCTGCCCTGATAGACCCAAGGGAGCCCTACAAACTGACATCAGGAACCTGGACCTGTGAGTTTTCTTTCCAAGGGGAAATGGCCAAAGGATGTGCCCAGGGGCCCCTGGCCCTGAGCTGGACCCTGCCTGCACAAAATCCTTATATCGAAGGATGGATCGCAGACCAAAGTTGTCCCCTCCTCAAACTTGTGCTGCCCTGATAGACCCAAGGGAGCCCTACAAACTGACATCAGGAACCTGGACCTGTGAGTTTTCTTTCCCAGGGAAAAGGGACAAAGGTTGTGCCCAGGGGCCCCTGGCCCAGGCCCTGACTGGAAAAAATCCTTATATCGAAGGATGGACCCCAGACTAAAGTTGTCCCAACCACAAACTTGTGCTGCCCTGATAGACCCAAGAGAGCCCTACAAACTGACATCAGGAACCTGGACCTGTGAGTTTTCTTTCCCAGGGAAAAGGGACAAAGGATGTGCCCAGGGTCCCCAGGGCTGGGCCCTGAGTTCAAAAAATCCTTATATCGAAGGATGGACCCCAGACCAAAGTTGTCCCCACCTCAAACTTGTGCTGCCCTGATAGACCCAAGGGAGCCCTACAAACTGACATCAGGAACCTGGACCTGTGAGTTTTCTTTCCCAGGGAAAAGGGACAAAGGTTGTGCCCAGGGGCCCCTGGCCCAGGCCCTGACTGCAAAAAATCCTTATATCGAAGGATGGACCCCAGACCAAAGTTGTCCCCACCTCAAACTTGTGCTGCCCTGATAGACCCAAGGGAGCCCTACAAACTGACATCAGGAACCTGGACTGGTGAGTTTTCTTTCCCAGGGGAAATGTCCAATGGATGTGAACAGGGTCCTTTGGGCTGGACCTGACTGCAAAAAGCCATATATCGAAGGATGGATCGTAGACGGAAGTTGTCCCCACCACAAACTTGTGCTGCCCTGATAGACCCAAGGGAGCCCTACAAACTGACATCAGGAACCTGGACCTGTGTGTTTTCTTTCCCAGGGAAAAGGGACAAAGGATGTGCCCAGGGGCCCCTGGGCTGGGAAATGACTGCAAAAAATCCTTATATCGAAGGCTCGATCACAGACCAAAGTTGTCCCCACCTCAAACTTGTGCTGCCCTGATAGACCCAAGGGAGCCCTACAAACTGACATCAGGAACCGGGACCTGTGAGTTTTCTTTCCCAGGGAAAAGGGACAAAGGATGTGCCCAGGGGCCCCTGGCCCTGAGCTGGGCCCTGACTGCACAAAATCCTTATATCGAAGGATGGACCCCAGACTAAAGTTGTCCCCACCACAAACTTGTGCTGCCCTGATAGACCCAAAGGGAGCCCTACAAACTGACATCAGGAACCTGGAACTGTGAGTTTTCTTTCCCAGGGAAAAGGGACAAAGGATGTGCCCAGGGGCCCCTGGCCCAGGCCCTGACTGCAAAAAATCCTTATATCGAAGGATGGACCCCAGACCAAAGTTGTCCCCACCTCAAACTTGTGCTGCCCTTGTAGACCCAAGGGAGCCCTACAAACTGACATCAGGAACCTGGACCTGTGAATTTTCTTTCCCAGGGAAAAGGGATAAAGGATGTGCTCAGGGGCCCCTGGGCTGGGACCTGAGATCAAAAAATCCTTATATCGAAGGATGGACCCCAGACTAAAGTTGTCCCAACCACAAACTTGTGCTGCCCTGATAGACCCCAGAGAGCCCTACAAACTGACATCAGGAACCTGGACCTGTGAATTTTTTTTCCCAGGGAAAAGGGACAAAGGATGTGCCCAGGGTCCCCAGGGCTGGGCCCTGACTGCAAAAAATCCTTATATCGAAGGGTGGATCGCAGACCAAAGTTGTCCCCTCCTCAAACTTGTGCTGCCATGATAGACCCAAGGGAGCCCTACAAACTGACATCAGGAACCTGGACCTGTGAGTTTCTTTCCCAGGGAAAAGGGACAAAGGATGTGCCCAAGGGCCCCTGGCCCGCGACCTGTCTTCAAAAAATCCTTATATCGAAGGATCGATCACAGACCAAAGTTGTCCCCACCTCAAACTTGTGCTGCCCTGATAGACCCAAAGGGAGCCCTACAAACTGACATCAGGAACCTGGACCTGTGAGTTTTCTTTCCCAGGGAAAAGGGACAAAGGATGTGCCCAGGGGCCCCTGGCCCAGGCCCTGACTGCACAAAATCCTTATATCGAAGGATGGACCCCAGACCAAAGTTGTCCCCACCTCAAACTTGTGCTGCCCTTGTAGACCCAAGGCAGCCCTACAAACTGACATCAGGAACCTGGAACTGTGAGTTTTCTTTCCCAGGGAAAAGGGACAAAGGATGTGCCCAGGGGCCCCTGGCCCTGAGCTGGGCCCTGACTGCACAAAATCCTTATATCGAAGGATTGATCGCAGACCAATGTTGTCCCCACCTCAAACTTGTGCTGCCCTGATAGACCCAAGGGAGCCCTACAAACTGACATCAGGAACCTGGACCTGTGAATTTTCTTTCCCAGGGAAAAGGGACAAAGGATGTGCCCAGGGGCACCTGGGCTGGGACCTGACTGCAAAAAATCCTTATATCGAAGGATGGACCCCAGACTAAAGTTGTCCCAACCACAAACTTGTGCTGCCCTTGTAGACCCAAGGCAGCCCTACAAACTGACATCAGGAACCTGGAACTGTGAGTTTTCTTTCCCAGGGAAAAGGGACAAAGGATGTGCCCAGGGGCCCCTGGCCCTGAGCTCGGCCCTGACTGCAAAAAATCCTTATATCGAAGGATGGACCCCAGACTAAAGTTGTCCCCACCACAAACTTGTGCTGCCCTGATAGACCCAAGGGAGCCCTACAAACTGACATCAGGAACCTGGACCTGTGAGTTTTCTTTCCAAGGGAAAATGGCCAAAGGATGTGCCCAGGGGCCCCTGGGCTGGGACCTGACTGCACAAAATCCTTATATCGAAGGATGGACCCCAGACCAAAGTTGTCCCCACCTAAAACTTGTGCTGCCCTGATAGACCCAAGGGAGCCCTACAAACTGACATCAGGAACCTGGACCTGTGAGTTTTCTTTCCCAGGGAAAATGGCCAAAGGTTGTGCCCAGGGGCCCCTGGCCCGGGACCTGACTGCAAAAAATCCTTATATCGAAGGATGGACCCCAGACCAAAGTTGTCCCAACCACAAACTTGTGCTGCCCTGATAGACCCAAGGGAGCCCTACAAACTGACATCAGGAACCTGGACCTGTGAGTTTTCTTTCCCAGGGAAAAGGGACAAAGGATGTGCCCAGGGGCCGCTGGCCCTGGGTTGGGCCCTGACTGCAAAAAATCCTTATATCAAAGGATGGATCGCAGACCAAAGTTGTCCCCACCTCAAACTTGTGCTGCCCTGATAGACCCAAGGGAGCCCTACAAACTGACATCAGGAACCTGGAACTGTGAGTTTTCTTTCCCAGGGGAAATGTCCAATGGATGTGCGAGGCTCCCCTGGGCTGGACCTGACTGCAAAAAATCCTTATATCGAAGGATGGATCGTAGACGGAAGTTGTCCCCTCCTCAAACTTGTGCTGCCATGATAGACCCAAGGGAGCCCTAAAAACTGACATCAGGAACCTGGACCTGTGAGTTTCTTTCCTAGGGAAAAGGGACAAAGGATGTGCCCAAGGGCCCCTGGCCCGCGACCTGTCTTCAAAAAATCCTTATATCGAAGGATCGATCACAGACCAAAGTTGTCCCCACCTCAAACTTGTGCTGCCCTGATAGACCCAAAGGGAGCCCTACAAACTGACATCAGGAACCTGGACCTGTGAGTTTTCTTTCCCAGGGAAACGGGACAAAGGATGTGCCCAAGGGCCCCTGGGCTGGGACCTGACTGGAAAAAATCCTTATATCGAAGGATGGACCCCAGACCAAAGTTGTCCCCACCTCAAACTTGTGCTGCCCTTGTAGACCCAAGGGAGTCCTACAAACTGACATCAGGAACCTGGAACTGTGAGTTTTCTTTCCCAGGGAAAAGGGACAAAGGGTGTGCCCAGGGGCCCCTGGCCCTGAGCTGGGCCATGACTGCACAAAATCCTTATATCGAAGGATGGACCCCAGACTAAAGTTGTCCCCACCACAAACTTGTGCTGCCCTGATAGACCCAAGGGAGCCCTACAAACTGACATCAGGAACCTGGACTGGTGAGTTTTCTTTCCAAGGGAAAATGGCCAAAGGATGTGCCCAGGGGCCCCTGGGCTGGGACCTGACTGCAAAAAATCCTTATATCGAAGGATGGACCCCAGACCAAAGTTGTCCCCACCTCAAACTTGTGCTGCCCTGATAGACCCAAGGGAGCCCTACAAACTGACATCAGGAACCTGTACCTGTGAGTTTTCTTTCCCAGGGAATATGGCCAAAGGATGTGCCCAGGGGCCCCTGGCCTAGGCCCTGACTGCAAAAAATCCTTATATCGAAGGATGGACCCCAGACCAATGTTGTCCCCACCTCAATCTTGTGCTGCCCTGATAGACCCAAGGGAGCCCTACAAACTGACATCAGGAACCTGGACCTGTGAATTTTCTTTCCCAGGGAAAAGGGATAAAGGATGTGCTCAGGGGCCCCTGGGCTGGGACCTGAGATCAAAAAATCCTTATATCGAAGGATGGACCCCAGACTAAAGTTGTCCCAACCACAAACTTGTGCTGCCCTGATAGACCCCAGAGAGCCCTACAAACTGACATCAGGAACCTGGACCTGTGAATTTTTTTTCCCAGGGAAAAGGGACAAAGGATGTGCCCAGGGTCCCCAGGGCTGGGCCCTGACTGCAAAAAATCCTTATATCGAAGGGTGGATCGCAGACCAAAGTTGTCCCCTCCTCAAACTTGTGCTGCCATGATAGACCCAAGGGAGCCCTACAAACTGACATCAGGAACCTGGACCTGTGAGTTTCTTTCCCAGGGAAAAGGGACAAAGGATGTGCCCAAGGGCCCCTGGCCCGCGACCTGTCTTCAAAAAATCCTTATATCGAAGGATCGATCACAGACCAAAGTTGTCCCCACCTCAAACTTGTGCTGCCCTGATAGACCCAAAGGGAGCCCTACAAACTGACATCAGGAACCTGGACCTGTGAGTTTTCTTTCCCAGGGAAAAGGGACAAAGGATGTGCCCAGGGGCCCCTGGCCCAGGCCCTGACTGCACAAAATCCTTATATCGAAGGATGGACCCCAGACCAAAGTTGTCCCCACCTCAAACTTGTGCTGCCCTTGTAGACCCAAGGCAGCCCTACAAACTGACATCAGGAACCTGGAACTGTGAGTTTTCTTTCCCAGGGAAAAGGGACAAAGGATGTGCCCAGGGGCCCCTGGCCCTGAGCTGGGCCCTGACTGCACAAAATCCTTATATCGAAGGATTGATCGCAGACCAATGTTGTCCCCACCTCAAACTTGTGCTGCCCTGATAGACCCAAGGGAGCCCTACAAACTGACATCAGGAACCTGGACCTGTGAATTTTCTTTCCCAGGGAAAAGGGACAAAGGATGTGCCCAGGGGCACCTGGGCTGGGACCTGACTGCAAAAAATCCTTATATCGAAGGATGGACCCCAGACTAAAGTTGTCCCAACCACAAACTTGTGCTGCCCTTGTAGACCCAAGGCAGCCCTACAAACTGACATCAGGAACCTGGAACTGTGAGTTTTCTTTCCCAGGGAAAAGGGACAAAGGATGTGCCCAGGGGCCCCTGGCCCTGAGCTCGGCCCTGACTGCAAAAAATCCTTATATCGAAGGATGGACCCCAGACTAAAGTTGTCCCCACCACAAACTTGTGCTGCCCTGATAGACCCAAGGGAGCCCTACAAACTGACATCAGGAACCTGGACCTGTGAGTTTTCTTTCCAAGGGAAAATGGCCAAAGGATGTGCCCAGGGGCCCCTGGGCTGGGACCTGACTGCACAAAATCCTTATATCGAAGGATGGACCCCAGACCAAAGTTGTCCCCACCTAAAACTTGTGCTGCCCTGATAGACCCAAGGGAGCCCTACAAACTGACATCAGGAACCTGGACCTGTGAGTTTTCTTTCCCAGGGAAAATGGCCAAAGGTTGTGCCCAGGGGCCCCTGGCCCGGGACCTGACTGCAAAAAATCCTTATATCGAAGGATGGACCCCAGACCAAAGTTGTCCCAACCACAAACTTGTGCTGCCCTGATAGACCCAAGGGAGCCCTACAAACTGACATCAGGAACCTGGACCTGTGAGTTTTCTTTCCCAGGGAAAAGGGACAAAGGATGTGCCCAGGGGCCGCTGGCCCTGGGTTGGGCCCTGACTGCAAAAAATCCTTATATCAAAGGATGGATCGCAGACCAAAGTTGTCCCCACCTCAAACTTGTGCTGCCCTGATAGACCCAAGGGAGCCCTACAAACTGACATCAGGAACCTGGAACTGTGAGTTTTCTTTCCCAGGGGAAATGTCCAATGGATGTGCGAGGCTCCCCTGGGCTGGACCTGACTGCAAAAAATCCTTATATCGAAGGATGGATCGTAGACGGAAGTTGTCCCCTCCTCAAACTTGTGCTGCCATGATAGACCCAAGGGAGCCCTAAAAACTGACATCAGGAACCTGGACCTGTGAGTTTCTTTCCTAGGGAAAAGGGACAAAGGATGTGCCCAAGGGCCCCTGGCCCGCGACCTGTCTTCAAAAAATCCTTATATCGAAGGATCGATCACAGACCAAAGTTGTCCCCACCTCAAACTTGTGCTGCCCTGATAGACCCAAAGGGAGCCCTACAAACTGACATCAGGAACCTGGACCTGTGAGTTTTCTTTCCCAGGGAAACGGGACAAAGGATGTGCCCAAGGGCCCCTGGGCTGGGACCTGACTGGAAAAAATCCTTATATCGAAGGATGGACCCCAGACCAAAGTTGTCCCCACCTCAAACTTGTGCTGCCCTTGTAGACCCAAGGGAGTCCTACAAACTGACATCAGGAACCTGGAACTGTGAGTTTTCTTTCCCAGGGAAAAGGGACAAAGGGTGTGCCCAGGGGCCCCTGGCCCTGAGCTGGGCCATGACTGCACAAAATCCTTATATCGAAGGATGGACCCCAGACTAAAGTTGTCCCCACCACAAACTTGTGCTGCCCTGATAGACCCAAGGGAGCCCTACAAACTGACATCAGGAACCTGGACTGGTGAGTTTTCTTTCCAAGGGAAAATGGCCAAAGGATGTGCCCAGGGGCCCCTGGGCTGGGACCTGACTGCAAAAAATCCTTATATCGAAGGATGGACCCCAGACCAAAGTTGTCCCCACCTCAAACTTGTGCTGCCCTGATAGACCCAAGGGAGCCCTACAAACTGACATCAGGAACCTGTACCTGTGAGTTTTCTTTCCCAGGGAATATGGCCAAAGGATGTGCCCAGGGGCCCCTGGCCTAGGCCCTGACTGCAAAAAATCCTTATATCGAAGGATGGACCCCAGACCAATGTTGTCCCCACCTCAATCTTGTGCTGCCCTGATAGACCCAAGGGAGCCCTACAAACTGACATCAGGAACCTGGACCTGTGAGTTTTCTTTCCCAGGGAAAAGGGACAAAGGATGTGCCCAGGGGCCGCTGGCCCTGGGCTGGGCCCTGACTGCAAAAAATCCTTATATCAAAGAATGGATCGCAGACCAAAGTTGTCCCCTCCTCAAACTTGTGCTGCCCTGATAGACCCAAGGGAGCCCTACAAACTGACATCAGGAACCTGGACCTGTGAGTTTTCTTTCCCACGGAAAAGGGACAAAGGATGTGCCCAAGGGCCCCTGGCCCGCGACCTGGCTTCAAAAAATCCTTATATCGAAGGATCGATCACAGACCAAAGTTGTCCCCACCTCAAACTTGTGCTGCCCTGATAGACCCAAGGGAGCCCTAGAAACTGACATCAGGAACCTGGACCTGCGAGTTTTCTTTCCCAGGGAAAAGGGACAAAGGATGTGCCCAGGGGCCCCTGGCCCTGAGCTGGGACCTGACAGCAAAAAATCCTTATATCGAAGGATGGATCGCAGACCAAAGTTGTCCCCTCCTCAAACTTGTGCTGCCCTGATAGACCCAAGGGAGCCCTAGAAACTGACATCAGGAACCTGGACCTGCGAGTTTTCTTTCCCAGGGAAAAGGGACAAAGGATGTGCCCAGGGGCCCCTGGCCCTGAGCTGGGACCTGACAGCAAAAAATCCTTATATCGAAGGATGGATCGCAGACCAAAGTTGTCCCCTCCTCAAACTTGTGCTGCCCTGATAGACCCAAGGGAGCCCTACAAACTGACATCAGGAACCTGGACCTGTGAGTTTCTTTCCCAGGGAAAAGGGACAAAGGATGTGCCCAAGGGCCCCTGGCCCGCGACCTGTCTTCAAAAAATCCTTATATCGAAGGATCGATCACAGACCAAAGTTGTCCCCACCTCAAACTTGTGCTGCCCTGATAGACCCAAGGGAGCCCTACAAACTGACATCAGGAACCTGGAACTGTGAGTTTTCTTTCCCAGGGAAAAGGGACAAAGGATGTGCCCAGGGGCCTCTGGCCCAGGACCTGACTGCAAAAAATCCTTATATCGAAGGATGGACCCCAGACCAAAGTTGTCCCCACCTCAAACTTGTGCTGCCCTTGTAGACCCAAGGCAGCCCTACAAACTGACATCAGGAACCTGGACCTGTGAGTTTTCTTTCCAAGTGGAAATGGCCAAAGGATGTGCCCAGGGGCCCCTGGCCCGGGACCTGACTGCAAAAAAATCCTTATATCGAAGGATGGACCCCAGACCAAAATTGTCCCCACCTCAAACTTGTGCTGCCCTTGTAGACCCAAGGCAGCCCTACAAACTGACATCAGGAACCTGGACCTGTGAGTTTTCTTTCCCAGGGAAAAGGGACAAAGGATGTGCCCAGGGGCCCCTGGCCCTGAGCTGGGCCATGACTGCACAAAATCCTTATATCGAAGGATGGACCCCAGACTAAAGTTGTCCCCACCACAAACTTGTGCTGCCCTGATAGACCCAAGGGAGCCCTACAAACTGACATCAGGAACCTGGACCTGTGAGTTTTCTCTCCAAGGGAAAATGGCCAAAGGATGTGCCCAAGGGCCCCTGGCCCGCGACCTGGCTTCAAAAAATCCTTATATCGAAGGATGGACCCCAAACCAAAGTTGTCCCTACCTAAAACTTGTGCTGCCCTGATAGACCCAAGGGAGCCCTACAAACTGACATCAGGAACCTGGACCTGTGAGATTTCTTTCCCAGGTTAAATGGCCAAAGGTTGTGCCCAGGGGCCTCTGGGCTGGGACCTGACTGCAAAAAATCCTTATATCGAAGGATGGACCCCAGACCAAAGTTCTCCCCACCTAAAACTTGTGCTGCCCTGATAGACCCAAGGGAGCCCTACAAACTGACATCAGGAACCTGGACCTGTGAGTTTTCTTTCCCAGGGAAAAGGGACAAAGGATGTGCCCAGGGGCCCCTGGCCCAGAACCTGACTGCAAAAAATCCTTATATCGAAGGATGGACCCCAGACCAAAGTTGTCCCCACCTCAAACTTGTGCTGCCCTTGTAGACCCAAGGCAGCCCTACAAACTGACATCAGGAACCTGGACCTGTGAGTTTTCTTTCCCAGGGAAAATGGCCAAAGGATGTGCCCAGGGGCCCCTGGCCCTGAGCTGGACCCTGACTGCACAAAATCCTTATATCGAAGGATGGATCGCAGACCAAAGTTGTCCCCTCCTCAAACTTGTGCTGCCCTGATAGACCCAAGGGAGCCCTACAAACTGACATCAGGAACCTGGACCTGTGAGTTTTCTTTCCCAGGGAAAAGGGATAAAGGATGTGCCCAGGGGCCCCTGGGCTGGGACCTGACTGCAAAAAATCCTTATATCGAAGGATGGACCCCAGACTAAAGTTGTCCCAACCACAAACTTGTGCTGCCCTGATAGACCCAAGAGAGCCCTACAAACTGACATCAGGAACCTGGACCTGTGAGTTTTCTTTCCCAGGGAAAAGGGACAAAGGATGTGCCCAGGGTCCCCAGGGCTGGGCCCTGAGTTCAAAAAATCCTTATATCGAAGGATGGACCCCAGACCAAAGTTGTCCCCACCTCAAACTTGTGCTGCCCTGATAGACCCAAGGGAGCCCTACAAACTGACATCAGGAACCTGGACCTGTGAATTTTCTTTCGCAGGGAAAATGGCCAAAGGATGTGCCCAGGGGCCCCTGGCCCAGGCCCTGAGTTCAAAAAATCCTTATATCGAAGGATGGACCCCAGACCAAAGTTGTCCCCACCTAAAACTTTTGCTGCCCTGATAGACCCAAGGGAGCCCTACAAACTGACATAAGGAACCTGGACCTGTGAGTTTTCTTTCCCAGGGAATATGGCCAAAGGTTGTGCCCAGGGGCCCCTGGCCCGGGACCTGACTGCAAAAAATCCTTGTATCGAAGGATGGACCCCAGACCAAAGTTGTCCCAACCACAAACTTGTGCTGCCCTGATAGACCCAAGGGAGCCCTACAAACTGACATCAGGAACCTGGACCTGTGAGTTTTCTTTCCAAGGGGAAATGGCCAAAGGATGTGCCCAGGGGCCCCTGGCCCGGGACCTGACTGCAAAAAATCCTTATATCGAAGGATGGACCCCAGACCAAAATTGTCCCCACCTCAAACTTGTGCTGCCCTTGTAGACCCAAGGCAGCCCTACAAACTGACATCAGGAACCTGGACCTGTGAGTTTTCTTTCCCAGGGAAAAGGGACAAAGGATGTGCCCAGGGGCCCCTGGCCCTGAGCTGGGCCATGACTGCACAAAATCCTTATATCGAAGGATGGACCCCAGACTAAAGTTGTCCCCACCACAAACTTGTGCTGCCCTGATAGACCCAAGGGAGCCCTACAAACTGACATCAGGAACCTGGACCTGTGAGTTTTCTCTCCAAGGGAAAATGGCCAAAGGATGTGCCCAAGGGCCCCTGGCCCGCGACCTGGATTCAAAAAATCCTTATATCGAAGGATGGACCCCAAACCAAAGTTGTCCCCACCTAAAATTTGTGCTGCCCTGATAGACCCAAGGGAGCCCTACAAACTGACATCAGGAACCTGGACCTGTGAGTTTTCTTTCCCAGGGAAAATGGCCAAAGGTTGTGCCCAGGGGCCCCTGGGCTGGGACCTGACTGCAAAAAATCCTTATATCGAAGGATGGACCCCAGACCAAAGTTGTCCCCACCTAAAACTTGTGCTGCCCTGATAGATCCAAGGGAGCCCTACAAACTGACATCAGGAACCTGGACCTGTGAGTTTTCTTTCCCAGGGAAAAGGGACAAAGGATGTGCCCAGGGGCCCCTGGCCCAGGACCTGACTGCAAAAAATCCTTATATCGAAGGATGGACCCCAGACCAAAGTTGTCCCCACCTCAAACTTGTGCTGCCCTTGTAGACCCAAGGCAGCCCTACAAACTGACATCAGGAACCTGGACCTGTGAGTTTTCTTTCCCAGGGAAAATGGCCAAAGGATGTGCCCAGGGGCCCCTGGCCCTGAGCTGGACTCTGACTGCACAAAATCCTTATATCGAAGGATGGATCGCAGACCAAAGTTGTCCCCTCCTCAAACTTGTGCTGCCCTGATAGACCCAAGGGAGCCCTACAAACTGACATCAGGAACCTGGACCTGTGAGTTTTCTTTCCCAGGGAAAAGGGATAAAGGATGTGCCCAGGGGCCCCTGGGCTGGGACCTGACTGCAAAAAATCCTTATATCGAAGGATGGACCCCAGACTAAAGTTGTCCCAACCACAAACTTGTGCTGCCCTGATAGACCCAAGAGAGCCCTACAAACTGACATCAGGAACCTGGACCTGTGAGTTTGCTTTCCCAGGGAAAAGGGACAAAGGATGTGCCCAGGGTCACCAGGGCTGGGCCCTGAGTTCAAAAAATCCTTATATCGAAGGATGGACCCCAGACCAAAGTTGTCCCCACCTCAAACTTGTGCTGCCCTGATAGACCCAAGGGAGCCCTACAAACTGACATCAGGAACCTGGACCTGTGAGTTTTCTTTCCCAGGGAAAAGGGACAAAGGTTGTGCCCAGGGGCCCCTGGCCCAGGCCCTGACTGCAAAAAATCCTTATATCGAAGGATGGACCCCAGACCAAAGTTGTGCCCACCTCAAACTTGTGCTGCCCTGATAGACCCAAGGGAGCCCTACAAACTGACATCAGGAACCTGGACTGGTGAGTTTTCTTTCCCAGGGGAAATGTCCAATGGATGTGAACAGGGCCCCCTGGGCTGGACCTGACTGCAAAAAGCCATATATCGAAGGATGGATCGTAGACGGAAGTTGTCCCCACCACAAACTTGTGCTGCCCTGATAGACCCAAGGGAGCCCTACAAACTGACATCAGGAACCTGGACCTGTGAGTTTTCTTTCCCAGGGAAAAGGGACAAAGGATGTGCCCAGGGGCCCCTGGGCTGGGACATGACTGCAAAAAATCCTTATATCGAAGGCTCGATCACAGACCAAAGTTGTCCCAACCACAAACTTGTGCTGCCCTGATAGACCCAAGGGAGCCCTACAAACTGACATCAGGAACCTGGACCTGTGAGTTTTCTTTCCAAGGGGAAATGGCCAAAGGTTGTGCCCAGGGGCCCCTGGCCCAGGACCTGACTGCAAAAAATCCTTATATCGAAGGATGGACCCCAGACCAAAATTGTCCCCACCTCAAACTTGTGCTGCCCTTGTAGACCCAAGGCAGCCCTACAAACTGACATCAGGAACCTGGACCTGTGAGTTTTCTTTCCCAGGGAAAAGGGACAAAGGATGTGCCCAGGGGCCCCTGGCCCTGAGCTGGGCCCTGACTGCACAAAATCCTTATATCGAAGGATGGACCCCAGACTAAAGTTGTCCCCACCACAAACTTGTGCTGCCCTGATAGACCCAAGGGAGCCCTACAAACTGACATCAGGAACCTGGACCTGTGAGTTTTCTCTCCAAGGGAAAATGGCCAAAGGATGTGCCCAAGGGCCCCTGGCCCGCGACCTGGATTCAAAAAATCCTTATATCGAAGGATGGACCCCAAACCAAAGTTGTCCCCACCTAAAATTTGTGCTGCCCTGATAGACCCAAGGGAGCCCTACAAACTGACATCAGGAACCTGGACCTGTGAGCTTTCTTTCCCAGGGAAAATGGCCAAAGGTTGTGCCCAGGGGCCCCTGGGCTGGGACCTGACTGCAAAAAATCCTTATATCGAAGGATGGACCCCAGACCAAAGTTGTCCCCACCTAAAACTTGTGCTGCCCTGATAGATCCAAGGGAGCCCTACAAACTGACATCAGGAACCTGGACCTGTGAGTTTTCTTTCCCAGGGAAAAGGGACAAAGGATGTGCCCAGGGGCCCCTGGCCCAGGACCTGACTGCAAAAAATCCTTATATCGAAGGATGGACCCCAGACCAAAGTTGTCCCCACCTCAAACTTGTGCTGCCCTTGTAGACCCAAGGCAGCCCTACAAACTGACATCAGGAACCTGGACCTGTGAGTTTTCTTTCCCAGGGAAAAGGGATAAAGGATGTGCCCAGGGGCCCCTGGGCTGGGACCTGACTGCAAAAAATCCTTATATCGAAGGATGGACCCCAGACTAAAGTTGTCCCAACCACAAACTTGTGCTGCCCTGATAGACCCAAGAGAGCCCTACAAACTGACATCAGGAACCTGGACCTGTGAGTTTTCTTTCCCAGGGAAAAGGGACAAAGGATGTGCCCAGGGTCCCCAGGGCTGGGCCCTGAGTTCAAAAAATCCTTATATCGAAGGATGGACCCCAGACCAAAGTTGTCCCCACCTCAAACTTGTGCTGCCCTGATAGACCCAAGGGAGCCCTACAAACTGACATCAGGAACCTGGACCTGTGAGTTTTCTTTCCCAGGGAAAAGGGACAAAGGTTGTGCCCAGGGGCCCCTGGCCCAGGCCCTGACTGCAAAAAATCCTTATATCGAAGGATGGACCCCAGACCAAAGTTGTGCCCACCTCAAACTTGTGCTGCCCTGATAGACCCAAGGGAGCCCTACAAACTGACATCAGGAACCTGGACCTGTGAGTTTTCTTTCCCAGGGAAAAGGGACAAAGGATGTGCCCAGGGTCCCCAGGGCTGGGCCCTGAGTTCAAAAAATCCTTATATCGAAGGATGGACCCCAGACCAAAGTTGTCCCCACCTCAAACTTGTGCTGCCCTGATAGACCCAAGGGAGCCCTAGAAACTGACATCAGGAACCTGGACCTGTGAATTTTCTTTCGCAGGGAAAATGGCCAAAGGATGTGCCCAGGGGCCCCTGGCCCAGGCCCTGACTGCAAAAAATCCTTATATCGAAGGATGGGCCCCAGACCAAAGTTGTCCCCACCTAAAACTTTTGCTGCCCTGATAGACCCAAGGGAGCCCTACAAACTGACATAAGGAACCTGGACCTGTGAGTTTTCTTTCCCAGGGAATATGGCCAAAGGTTGTGCCCAGGGGCCCCTGGCCCGGGACCTGACTGCAAAAAATCCTTATATCAAAGGATGGATCGCAGACCAAAGTTGTCCCCTCCTCAAACTTGTGCTGCCCTGATAGACCCAAGGGAGCCCTACAAACTGACATCAGGAACCTGGACCTGTGAGTTTTCTTTCCCAGGGAAAAGGGACAAAGGATGTGCCCAGGGGCCCCTGGCCCAGGCCCTGACTGCAAAAAATACTTATATCGAAGGATGGACCCCAGACCAAAGTTGTCCCCACCTCAAACTTGTGCTGCCCTGATAGACCCAAGGCAGCCCTACAAACTGACATCAGGAACCTGGACCTGTGAGTTTTCTTTCCCAGGGAAAAGGGACAAAGGATGTGCCCAGGGGCCCCTGGCCCTGAGCTGGGCACTGACAGCAAAAAATCCTTATATCGAAGGATGGATCGCAGACCAAAGTTGTCCCCTCCTCAAACTTGTGCTGCCCTGATAGACCCAAGGGAGCCCTACAAACTGACATCAGGAACCTGGACCTGTGAGTTTCTTTCCCAGGGAAAAGGGACAAAGGATGTGCCCAAGGGCCCCTGGCCCGCGACCTGTCTTCAAAAAATCCTTATATCGAAGGATGGACCCCAGACCAAAGTTGTCCCCACCTAAAACTTGTGCTGCCCTGATAGACCCAAGGGAGCCCTACAAACTGACATCAGGAACCTGGACCTGTGAGTTTTCTTTCCCAGGGAAAAGGGACAAAGGATGTGCCCAGGGTCCCCAGGGCTGGGCCCTGAGTTCAAAAAATCCTTATATCGAAGGATGGACCCCAGACCAAAGTTGTCCCCACCTCAAACTTGTGCTGCCCTGATAGACCCAAGGGAGCCCTAGAAACTGACATCAGGAACCTGGACCTGTGAATTTTCTTACGCAGGGAAAATGGCCAAAGGATGTGCCCAGGGGCCCCTGGCCCAGGCCCTGACTGCAAAAAATCCTTATATCGAAGGATGGGCCCCAGACCAAAGTTGTCCCCACCTAAAACTTTTGCTGCCCTGATAGACCCAAGGGAGCCCTACAAACTGACATAAGGAACCTGGACCTGTGAGTTTTCTTTCCCAGGGAATATGGCCAAAGGTTGTGCCCAGGGGCCCCTGGCCCGGGACCTGACTGCAAAAAATCCTTATATCAAAGGATGGATCGCAGACCAAAGTTGTCCCCTCCTCAAACTTGTGCTGCCCTGATAGACCCAAGGGAGCCCTACAAACTGACATCAGGAACCGGGACCTGTGAGTTTTCTTTCCCAGGGAAAAGGGACAAAGGATGTGCCCAGGGTCCCCAGGGCTGGGCCCTGAGTTCAAAAAATCCTTATATCGAAGGATGGACCCCAGACCAAAGTTGTCCCCACCTCAAACTTGTGCTGCCCTGATAGACCCAAGGGAGCCCTACAAACTGACATCAGGAACCTGGACCTGTGAATTTTCTTTCGCAGGGAAAATGGCCAAAGGATGTGCCCAGGGGCCCCTGGCCCAGGCCCTGAGTTCAAAAAATCCTTATATCGAAGGATGGACCCCAGACCAAAGTTGTCCCCACCTAAAACTTTTGCTGCCCTGATAGACCCAAGGGAGCCCTACAAACTGACATAAGGAACCTGGACCTGTGAGTTTTCTTTCCCAGGGAATATGGCCAAAGGTTGTGCCCAGGGGCCCCTGGCCCGGGACCTGACTGCAAAAAATCCTTGTATCGAAGGATGGACCCCAGACCAAAGTTGTCCCAACCACAAACTTGTGCTGCCCTGATAGACCCAAGGGAGCCCTACAAACTGACATCAGGAACCTGGACCTGTGAGTTTTCTTTCCAAGGGGAAATGGCCAAAGGTTGTGCCCAGGGGCCCCTGGCCCGGGACCTGACTGCAAAAAATCCTTATATCGAAGGATGGACCCCAGACCAAAATTGTCCCCACCTCAAACTTGTGCTGCCCTTGTAGACCCAAGGCAGCCCTACAAACTGACATCAGGAACCTGGACCTGTGAGTTTTCTTTCCCAGGGAAAAGGGACAAAGGATGTGCCCAGGGGCCCCTGGCCCTGAGCTGGGCCATGACTGCACAAAATCCTTATATCGAAGGATGGACCCCAGACTAAAGTTGTCCCCACCACAAACTTGTGCTGCCCTGATAGACCCAAGGGAGCCCTACAAACTGACATCAGGAACCTGGACCTGTGAGTTTTCTCTCCAAGGGAAAATGGCCAAAGGATGTGCCCAAGGGCCCCTGGCCCGCGACCTGGATTCAAAAAATCCTTATATCGAAGGATGGACCCCAAACCAAAGTTGTACCCACCTAAAATTTGTGCTGCCCTGATAGACTCAAGGGAGCCCTACAAACTGACATCAGGAACCTGGACCTGTGAGCTTTCTTTCCCAGGGAAAATGGCCAAAGGTTGTGCCCAGGGGCCCCTGGGCTGGGACCTGACTGCAAAAAATCCTTATATCGAAGGATGGACCCCAGACCAAAGTTGTCCCCACCTAAAACTTGTGCTGCCCTGATAGATCCAAGGGAGCCCTACAAACTGACATCAGGAACCTGGACCTGTGAGTTTTCTTTCCCAGGGAAAAGGGACAAAGGATGTGCCCAGGGGCCCCTGGCCCAGGACCTGACTGCAAAAAATCCTTATATCGAAGGATGGACCCCAGACCAAAGTTGTCCCCACCTAAAACTTGTGCTGCCCTTGTAGACCCAAGGCAGCCCTACAAACTGACATCAGGAACCTGGACCTGTGAGTTTTCTTTCCCAGGGAAAATGGCCAAAGGATGTGCCCAGGGGCCCCTGGCCCTGAGCTGGACTCTGACTGCACAAAATCCTTATATCGAAGGATGGATCGCAGACCAAAGTTGTCCCCTCCTCAAACTTGTGCTGCCCTGATAGACCCAAGGGAGCCCTACAAACTGACATCAGGAACCTGGACCTGTGAGTTTTCTTTCCCAGGGAAAAGGGATAAAGGATGTGCCCAGGGGCCCCTGGGCTGGGACCTGACTGCAAAAAATCCTTATATCGAAGGATGGACCCCAGACTAAAGTTGTCCCAACCACAAACTTGTGCTGCCCTGATAGACCCAAGAGAGCCCTACAAACTGACATCAGGAACCTGGACCTGTGAGTTTTCTTTCCCAGGGAAAAGGGACAAAGGATGTGCCCAGGGTCCCCAGGGCTGGGCCCTGAGTTCAAAAAATCCTTATATCGAAGGATGGACCCCAGACCAAAGTTGTCCCCACCTCAAACTTGTGCTGCCCTGATAGACCCAAGGGAGCCCTACAAACTGACATCAGGAACCTGGACCTGTGAGTTTTCTTTCCCAGGGAAAAGGGACAAAGGTTGTGCCCAGGGGCCCCTGGCCCAGGCCCTGACTGCAAAAAATCCTTATATCGAAGGATGGACCCCAGACCAAAGTTGTGCCCACCTCAAACTTGTGCTGCCCTGATAGACCCAAGGGAGCCCTACAAACTGACATCAGGAACCTGGACTGGTGAGTTTTCTTTCCCAGGGGAAATGTCCAATGGATGTGAACAGGGCCCCCTGGGCTGGACCTGACTGCAAAAAGCCATATATCGAAGGATGGATCGTAGACGGAAGTTGTCCCCACCACAAACTTGTGCTGCCCTGATAGACCCAAGGGAGCCCTACAAACTGACATCAGGAACCTGGACCTGTGAGTTTCTTTCCCAGGGAAAAGGGACAAAGGATGTGCCCAAGGGCCCCTGGCCCGCGACCTGTCTTCAAAAAATCCTTATATCGAAGGATGGACCCCAGACCAAAGTTGTCCCCACCTAAAACTTGTGCTGCCCTGATAGACCCAAGGGAGCCCTACAAACTGACATCAGGAACCTGGACCTGTGAGTTTCTTTCCCAGGGAAAAGGGACAAAGGATGTGCCCAGGGTCCCCAGGGCTGGGCCCTGAGTTCAAAAAATCCTTATATCGAAGGATGGACCCCAGACCAAAGTTGTCCCCACCTCAAACTTGTGCTGCCCTGATAGACCCAAGGGAGCCCTAGAAACTGACATCAGGAACCTGGACCTGTGAATTTTCTTTCGCAGGGAAAATGGCCAAAGGATGTGCCCAGGGGCCCCTGGCCCAGGCCCTGACTGCAAAAAATCCTTATATCGAAGGATGGGCCCCAGACCAAAGTTGTCCCCACCTAAAACTTTTGCTGCCCTGATAGACCCAAGGGAGCCCTACAAACTGACATAAGGAACCTGGACCTGTGAGTTTTCTTTCCCAGGGAATATGGCCAAAGGTTGTGCCCAGGGGCCCCTGGCCCGGGACCTGACTGCAAAAAATCCTTATATCAAAGGATGGATCGCAGACCAAAGTTGTCCCCTCCTCAAACTTGCGCTGCCCTGATAGACCCAAGGGAGCCCTACAAACTGACATCAGGAACCTGGACCTGTGAGTTTTCTTTCCCAGGGAAAAGGGACAAAGGATGTGCCCAGGGGCCCCTGGCCCAGGCCCTGACTGCAAAAAATACTTATATCGAAGGATGGACCCCAGACCAATGTTGTCCCCACCTCAAACTTGTGCTGCCCTGATAGACCCAAGGCAGCCCTACAAACTGACATCAGGAACCTGGACCTGTGAGTTTTCTTTCCCAGGGAAAAGGGACAAAGGATGTGCCCAGGGGCCCCTGGCCCTGAGCTGGGCCCTGACAGCAAAAAATCCTTATATCGAAGGATGGATCGCAGACCAAAGTTGTCCCCTCCTCAAACTTGTGCTGCCCTGATAGACCCAAGGGAGCCCTACAAACTGACATCAGGAACCTGGACCTGTGAGTTTCTTTCCCAGGGAAAAGGGACAAAGGATGTGCCCAAGGGCCCCTGGCCCGCGACCTGTCTTCAAAAAATCCTTATATCGAAGGATGGACCCCAGACCAAAGTTGTCCCCACCTAAAACTTGTGCTGCCCTGATAGACCCAAGGGAGCCCTACAAACTGACATCAGGAACCTGGACCTGTGAGTTTTCTTTCCCAGGGAAAAGGGACAAAGGATGTGCCCAGGGTCCCCAGGGCTGGGCCCTGAGTTCAAAAAATCCTTATATCGAAGGATGGACCCCAGACCAAAGTTGTCCCCACCTCAAACTTGTGCTGCCCTGATAGACCCAAGGGAGCCCTACAAACTGACATCAGGAACCTGGACCTGTGAGTTTTCTTTCCCAGGGAAAAGGGACAAAGGTTGTGCCCAGGGGCCCCTGGCCCAGGCCCTGACTGCAAAAAATCCTTATATCGAAGGATGGACCCCAGACCAAAGTTGTCCCCACCTCAAACTTGTGCTGCCCTTGTAGACCCAAGGGAGCCCTACAAACTGACATCAGGAACCTGGACCTGTGAGTTTTCTTTCCCAGGGAAAAGGGATAAAGGATGTGCCCAGGGGCCCCTGGGCTGGGACCTGACTGCAAAAAATCCTTATATCGAAGGATGGACCCCAGACTAAAGTTGTCCCAACCACAAACTTGTGCTGCCCTGATAGACCCAAGGGAGCCCTACAAACTGACATCAGGAACCTGGACCTGTGAATTTTCTTTCGCAGGGAAAATGGCCAAAGGATGTGCCCAGGGGCCCCTGGCCCAGGCCCTGACTGCAAAAAATCCTTATATCGAAGGATGGACCCCAGACCAAAGTTGTCCCCACCTAAAACTTGTGCTGCCCTGATAGACCCAAGGGAGCCCTACAAACTGACATAAGGAACCTGGACCTGTGAGTTTTCTTTCCCAGGGAATATGGCCAAAGGTTGTGCCCAGGGGCCCATGGCCCGGGATCTGACTGCAAAAAATCCTTATATCGAAGGATGGACCCCAGACCAAAGTTGTCCCCACCTCAATCTTGTGCTGCCCTGATAGACCCAAGGGAGCCCTACAAACTGACATCAGGAACCTGGACCTGTGAGTTTTCTTTCCCAGGGTAAAGGGACAAAGGATGTGCCCAGGGTCCGCTGGCCCTGGGCTGGGCCCTGACTGCAAAAAAACCTTATATCAAAGGATGGATCGCAGACCAAAGTTGTCCCCTCCTCAAACTTGTGCTGCCCTGATAGACCCAAGGGAGCCCTACAAACTGACATCAGGAACCTGGACCTGTGAGTTTTCTTTCCCAGGGAAAAGGGACAAAGGATGTGCCCAAGGGCCCCTGGCCCGCGACCTGGCTTCAAAAAATCCTTATATCGAAGGATCGATCACAGACCAAAGTTGTCCCCACCTCAAACTTGAGCTGCCCTGATAGACCCAAGGGAGCCCTAGAAACTGACATCAGGAACCTGGACCTGTGAGTTTTCTTTCCCAGGGAAAAGGGACAAAGGATGTGCCCAGGGGCCCCTGGCCCAGGCCCTGACTGAAAAAAATCCTTATATCGAAGGATGGACCCCAGACCAAAGTTGTCCCCACCTCAAACTTGTGCTGCCCTGATAGACCCAAGGGAGCCCTACAAACTGACATCAGGAACCTGGACCTGTGAGTTTTCTTTCCCAGGGAAAAGGGACAAAGGATGTGCCCAGGGGCCCCTGGCCCTGAGCTGGGCCCTGACAGCAAAAAATCCTTATATCGAAGGATGGATCGCAGACCAAAGTTGTCCCCTCCTCAAACTTGTGCTGCCCTGATAGACCCAAGGGAGCCCTACAAACTGACATCAGGAACCTGGACCTGTGAGTTTCTTTCCCAGGGAAAAGGGACAAAGGATGTGCCCAAGGGCCCCTGGCCCGCGACCTGTCTTCAAAAAATCCTTATATCGAAGGATCGATCACAGACCAAAGTTGTCCCCACCTCAAACTTGTGCTGCCCTGATAGACCCAAGGGAGCCCTACAAACTGACATCAGGAACCGGGACCTGTGAGTTTTCTTTCCCAGGGAAAAGGGACAAAGGATGTGCCCAGGGGCCCCTGGCCCAGGACATGACTGCAAAAAATCCTTATATCGAAGGATGGACCCCAGACCAAAGTTGTCCCCACCTCAAACTTGTGCTGCCCTTGTAGACCAAAGGCAGCCCTACAAACTGACATCAGGAACCTGGAACTGTGAGTTTTCTTTCCCAGGGAAAAGGGACAAAGGATGTGCCCAGGGTCCCCTGGCCCTGAGCTGGGCCCTGACTGCACAAAATCCTTATATCGAAGGATGGACCCCAGACTACAGTTGTCCCAACCACAAACTTGTGCTGCCCTGATAGACCCAAGGGAGCCCTACAAACTGACATCAGGAACCTGGACCTGTGAGTTTTCTTTCCAAGGGGAAATGGCCAAAGGATGTGCCCAGGGGCCCCTGGCCCAGGACCTGACTGCAAAAAATCCTTATATCGAAGGATGGACCCCAGACCAAAGTTGTCCCCACCTCAAACTTGTGCTGCCCTTGTAGACCCAAGGCAGCCCTACAAACTGACATCAGGAACCTGGAACTGTGAGTTTTCTTTCCCAGGGAAAAGGGACAAAGGATGTGCCCAGGGGCCCCTGGCCCTGAGCTGGGCCCTGACTGCACAAAATCCTTATATCGAAGGATGGACCCCAGACTAAAGTTGTCCCCACCACAAACTTGTGCTGCCCTGATAGACCCAAGGGAGCCCTACAAACTGACTTAAGGAACCTGGACCTGTGAGTTTTCTTTCCAAGGGAAAATGGCCAAAGGATGTGCCCAAGGGCCCCTGGGCTGGGACCTGACTGCAAAAAATCCTTATATCGAAGGATGGACCCCAAACCAAAGTTGTCCCCACCTAAAACTTGTGCTGCCCTGATAGACCCAAGGGAGCCCTACAAACTGACATCAGGAACCTGGACCTGTGAGTTTTCTTTCCCAGGGAAAATGGCCAAAGGTTGTGCCCAGGGGCCCCTGGCCCGGGACCTGACTGCAAAAAATCCTTATATCGAAGGATGGACCCCAGACCAAAGTTGTCCCCACCTCAATCTTGTGCTGCCCTGATAGACCCAAGGGAGCCCTACAAACTGACATCAGGAACCTGGACCTGTGAGTTTTCTTTCCCAGGGAAAAGGGACAAAGGATGTGCCCAGGGGCCGCTGGCCCTGGGCTGGGCCCTGACTGCAAAAAATCCTTATATCAAAGGATGGATCGCAGACCAAAGTTGTCCCCTCCTCAAACTTGTGCTGCCCTGATAGACCCAAGGGAGCCCTACAAACTGACATCAGGAACCTGGACCTGTGAGTTTTCTTTCCCAGGGAAAAGGGACAAAGGATGTGCCCAAGGGCCCCTGGCCCGCGACCTGGCTTCAAAAAATCCTTATATCGAAGGATCGATCACAGACCAAAGTTGTCCCCACCTCAAACTTGTGCTGCCCTGATAGACCCAAGGGAGCCCTAGAAACTGACATCAGGAACCTGGACCTGTGAGTTTTCTTTCCCAGGGAAAAGGGACAAAGGATGTGCCCAGGGGCCCCTGGCCCAGGCCCTGACTGCAAAAAATCCTTATATCGAAGGATGGACCCCAGACCAAAGTTGTCCCCACCTCAAACTTGTGCTGCCCTGATAGACCCAAGGGAGCCCTACAAACTGACATCAGGAACCTGGACCTGTGAGTTTTCTTTCCCAGGGAAATAGGACAAAGATGTGCCCAGGGGCCCCTGGACCTGAGCTGGGCCCTGACTGCACAAAATCCTTATATCGAAGGATGGATCGCAGACCAAAGTTGTCCCCTCCTCAAACTTGTGCTGCCCTGATAGACCCAAGGGAGCCCTACAAACTGACATCAGGAACCTGGACCTGTGAGTTTTCTTTCCCAGGGAAAAGGGACAAAGGATGTGCCCAGGGGCCCCTGGGCTGGGACCTGACTGCAAAAAATCCTTATATCGAAGGATGGACCCCAGACTAAAGTTGTCCCAACCACAAACTTGTGCTGCCCTGATAGACCCAAGAGAGCCCTACAAACTGACATCAGGAACCTGGACCTGTGAGTTTTCTTTCCCAGGGAAAAGGGACAAAGGATGTGCCCAGGGTCCCCAGGGCTGGGCCCTGAGTTCAAAAAATCCTTATATCGAAGGATGGACCCCAGACCAAAGTTGTCCCCACCTCAAACTTGTGCTGCCCTGATAGACCCAAGGGAGCCCTACAAACTGACATCAGGAACCTGGACTGGTGAGTTTTCTTTCCCAGGGGAAATGTCCAATGGATGTGCCCAGGCTCCCCTGGGCTGGACCTGACTGCAAAAATCATTATATCGAAGGATGGATCGTAGACGGAAGTTGTCCCCACCACAAACTTGTGCTGTCCTGATAGACCCAAGGGAGCCCTACAAACTGACATCAGGAACCTGGACCTGTGAGTTTTCTTTCCCAGGGAAAAGGGACAAAGGATGTGCCCAAGGGCCCCTGGCCCGCGACCTGGCTTCAAAAAATCCTTATATCGAAGGATCGATCACAGACCAAAGTTGTCCCCACCTCAAACTTGTGCTGCCCTGATAGACCCAAGGGAGCCCTACAAACTGACATCAGGAACCTGGACCTGTGAGTTTTCTTTCCCAGGGAAAAGGGACAAAGGATGTGCCCAGGGGCCCCTGGCCCAGGCCCTGACTGCAAAAAATCATTATATCGAAGGATGGACCCCAGACCAAAGTTGTCCCCACCTCAAACTTGTGCTGCCCTGATAGACCCAAGGGAGCCCTACAAACTGACATCAGGAACCTGGACCTGTGAGTTTTCTTTCCCAGGGAAAAGGGACAAAGGATGTGCCCAGGGGCCCCTGGCCCTGAGCTGGGCCCTGACTGCACAAAATCCTTATATCGAAGGATGGATCGCAGACCAAAGTTGTCCCCTCCTCAAACTTGTGCTGCCCTGATAGACCCAAGGGAGCCCTACAAACTGACATCAGGAACCTGGACCTGTGAGTTTTCTTTCCCAGGGAAAAGGGATAAAGGATGTGCCCAGGGGCCCCTGGGCTGGGACCTGACTGCAAAAAATCCTTATATCGAAGGATGGACCCCAGACTAAAGTTGTCCCAACCACAAACTTGTGCTGCCCTGATAGACCCAAGGCAGCCCTACAAACTGACATCAGGAACCTGGACCTGTGAGTTTTCTTTCCCAGGGAAAAGGGACAAAGGATGTGCCCAGGGGCCCCTGGGCTGGGCCCTGAGTTCAAAAAATCCTTATATCGAAGGATGGACCCCAGACCAAAGTTGTCCCCACCTCAAACTTGTGCTGCCCTGATAGACCCAAGGGAGCCCTACAAACTGACATCAGGAACCTGGACCTGTGAATTTTCTTTCGCAGGGAAAATGGCCAAAGGATGTGCCCAATGGCCCCTGGCCCAGGCCCTGACTGCAAAAAATCCTTATATCGAAGGATGGACCCCAGACCAAAGTTTTCCCCTCCTCAAACTTGTGCTGCCCTGATAGACCCAAGGGAGCCCTACAAACTGACATCAGGAACCTGGACCTGTGAGTTTTCTTTCCCAGGGAAAATGGTCAAAGGATGTGCCCAGGGGCCCCTGACCCGGGACCTGACTGCAAAAAATCCTTATATCGAAGGATGGACCCCAGACCAAAGTTGTCCCCTCCTCAAACTTGTGCTGCCCTGATAGACCCAAGGCAGCCCTACAAACTGACATCAGGAACCTGGACCTGTGAGTTTTCTTTCCCAGGGAAAAGGGACAAAGGATGTGCCCAGGGGCCCCTGGCCCTGAGCTGGGACCTGACTGCACAAAATCCTTATATCGAAGGATGGACCCCAGACCAAAGTTGTCCCCACCTAAAACTTGTGCTGCCCTGATAGACCCAAGGGAGCCCTACAAACTGACATCAGGAACCTGGACCTGTGAGTTTTCTTTCCAAGGGAAAATGGCCAAAGGATGTGCCCAGGGGCCCCTGGGCTGGGACATGACTGCAAAAAATCCATATATCGAAGGCTCGATCACAGACCAAAGTTGTCCCCTCCTCAAACTTGTGCTGCCCTGATAGACCCAAGGGAGCCCTACAAACTGACATCAGGAACCTGGACCTGTGAGTTTTCTTTCCCAGGGAAAAGGGACAAAGGATGTGCCCAGGGTCCCCAGGGCTGGGCCCTGAGTTCAAAAAATCCTTATATCGAAGGATGGACCCCAGACCAAAGTTGTCCCCACCTCAAACTTGTGCTGCCCTGATAGACCCAAGGGAGCCCTACAAACTGACATCAGGAACCTGGACCTGTGAGTTTTCTTTCCCAGGGAAAAGGGACAAAGGATGTGCCCAGGGGCCCCTGGCCCAGGCCCTGACTGCAAAAAATCATTATATCGAAGGATGGACCCCAGACCAAAGTTGTCCCCACCTCAAACTTGTGCTGCCCTGATAGACCCAAGGGAGCCCTACAAACTGACATCAGGAACCTGGACCTGTGAGTTTTCTTTCCCAGGGAAAAGGGACAAAGGATGTGCCCAGGGGCCCCTGGCCCTGAGCTGGGCCCTGACTGCACAAAATCCTTATATCGAAGGATGGATCGCAGACCAAAGTTGTCCCCTCCTCAAACTTGTGCTGCCCTGATAGACCCAAGGGAGCCCTACAAACTGACATCAGGAACCTGGACCTGTGAGTTTTCTTTCCCAGGGAAAAGGGATAAAGGATGTGCCCAGGGGCCCCTGGGCTGGGACCTGACTGCAAAAAATCCTTATATCGAAGGATGGACCCCAGACTAAAGTTGTCCCAACCACAAACTTGTGCTGCCCTGATAGACCCAAGGCAGCCCTACAAACTGACATCAGGAACCTGGACCTGTGAGTTTTCTTTCCCAGGGAAAAGGGACAAAGGATGTGCCCAGGGGCCCCTGGGCTGGGCCCTGAGTTCAAAAAATCCTTATATCGAAGGATGGACCCCAGACCAAAGTTGTCCCCACCTCAAACTTGTGCTGCCCTGATAGACCCAAGGGAGCCCTACAAACTGACATCAGGAACCTGGACCTGTGAATTTTCTTTCGCAGGGAAAATGGCCAAAGGATGTGCCCAGGGGCCCCTGGCCCAGGCCCTGACTGCAAAAAATCCTTATATCGAAGGATGGACCCCAGACCAAAGTTTTCCCCTCCTCAAACTTGTGCTGCCCTGATAGACCCAAGGGAGCCCTACAAACTGACATCAGGAACCTGGACCTGTGAGTTTTCTTTCCCAGGGAAAATGGTCAAAGGATGTGCCCAGGGGCCCCTGACCCGGGACCTGACTGCAAAAAATCCTTATATCGAAGGATGGACCCCAGACCAAAGTTGTCCCCTCCTCAAACTTGTGCTGCCCTGATAGACCCAAGGCAGCCCTACAAACTGACATCAGGAACCTGGACCTGTGAGTTTTCTTTCCCAGGGAAAAGGGACAAAGGATGTGCCCAGGGGCCCCTGGCCCTGAGCTGGGCCCTGACTGCACAAAATCCTTATATCGAAGGATGGACCCCAGACCAAAGTTGTCCCCACCTCAAACTTGTGCTGCCCTGATAGACCCAAGGGAGCCCTACAAACTGACATCAGGAACCTGGACCTGTGAGTTTTCTTTCCAAGGGAAAATGGCCAAAGGATGTGCCCAGGGGCCCCTGGGCTGGGACATGAATGCAAAAAATCCATATATCGAAGGCTCGATCACAGACCAAAGTTGTCCCCTCCTCAAACTTGTGCTGCCCTGATAGACCCAAGGGAGCCCTACAAACTGACATCAGGAACCTGGACCTGTGAGTTTTCTTTCCCAGGGAAAAGGGACAAAGGATGTGCCCAGGGTCCCCAGGGCTGGGCCCTGAGTTCAAAAAATCCTTATATCGAAGGATGGACCCCAGACCAAAGTTGTCCCCACCTCAAACTTGTGCTGCCCTGATAGACCCAAGGGAGCCCTACAAACTGACATCAGGAACCTGGACCTGTGAATTTTCTTTCGCAGGGAAAATGGCCAAAGGATGTGCCCAGGGGCCCCTGGCCCAGGCCCTGACTGCAAAAAATCCTTATATCGAAGGATGGACCCCAGACCAAAGTTGTTCCCACCTAAAACTTGTGCTGCCCTGATAGACCCAAGGGAGCCCTACAAACTGACATCAGGAACCTGGACCTGTGAGTTTTCTTTCCCAGGGAAAAGGGACAAAGGATGTGCCCAGGGGCCGCTGGACGTGGGCTGGGCCCTGACTGCAAAAAATCCTTATATCAAAGAATGGATCGCAGACCAAAGTTGTCCCCTCCTCAAACTTGTGCTGCCCTGATAGACCCAAGGGAGCCCTACAAACTGACATCAGGAACCTGGACCTGTGAGTTTTCTTTCCCAGGGAAAAGGGACAAAGGATGTGCCCAAGGGCCCCTGGCCCGCGACCTGGCTTCAAAAAATCCTTATATCGAAGGATCGATCACAGACCAAAGTTGTCCCCACCTCAAACTTGTGCTGCCCTGATAGACCCAAGGGAGCCCTACAAACTGACATCAGGAACCTGGACCTGTGAGTTTTCTTTCCCAGGGAAAATGGTCAAAGGATGTGCCCAGGGGCCCCTGGCCCGGGACCTGACTGCAAAATATCCTTATATCGAAGGATGGACCCCAGACCAAAGTTGTCCCCACCTCAAACTTGTGCTGCCCTTGTAGACCCAAGGCAGCCCTACAAACTGACATCAGGAACCTGGAACTGTGAGTTTTCTTTCCCAGGGAAAAGGGACAAAGGATGTGCCCAGGGGCCCCTGGCCCTGAGCTGGGCCCTGACTGCACAAAATCCTTATATCGAAGGATGGACCCCAGACCAAAGTTGTCCCCACCTCAAACTTGTGCTGCCCTGATAGACCCAAGGGAGCCCTACAAACTGACATCAGGAACCTGGACCTGTGAGTTTTCTTTCCCAGGGAAAAGGGCCAAAGGTTGTGCCCAGGGTCCCCTGGCCCGGGACCTGACTGCAAAAAATCCTTATATCGAAGGATGGACCCCAGACCAAAGTTGTCCCCACCTCAAACTTGTGCTGCCCTGATAGACCCAAGGGAGCCCTACAAACTGACATCAGGAACCTGGACCTGTGAATTTTCTTTCGCAGGGAAAATGGCCAAAGGATGTGCCCAGGGGCCCCTGGCCCAGGACCTGACTGCAAAAAATCCTTATATCGAAGGATGGACCCCAGACCAAAGTTGTCCCCACCTAAAACTTGTGCTGCCCTGATAGACCCAAGGGAGCCCTACAAACTGACATCAGGAACCTGGACCTGTGAGTTTTCTTTCCCAGGGAAAAGGGACAAAGGATGTGCCCAGGGGCCGCTGGCCCAGGCCCTGACTGCAAAAAATCCTTATATCGAAGGATGGACCCCAGACCAAAGTTGTCCCCACCTAAAACTTGTGCTGCCCTGATAGACCCAAGGGAGCCCTACAAACTGACATCAGGAACCTGGACCTGTGAGTTTTCTTTCCCAGGGAAAAGGGACAAAGGATGTGCCCAGGGGCCGCTGGCCCTGGGCTGGGCCCTGACTGCAAAAAATCCTTATATCAAAGAATGGATCGCAGACCAAAGTTGTCCCCACCTCAAACTTGTGCTGCCCTGATAGACCCAAGGGAGCCCTACAAACTGACATCAGGAACCTGGACCTGTGAGTTTTCTTTCCCAGGGAAAATGGTCAAAGGATGTGCCCAAGGGCCCCTGGTCCGCGACCTGGCTTCAAAAAATCCTTATATCGAAGGATCGATCACAGACCAAAGTTGTCCCCACCTCAAACTTGAGCTGCCCTTGTAGACCCAAGGCAGCCCTACAAACTGACATCAGGAACCTGGACCTGTGAGTTTTCTTTCCAAGGGAAAAGGGACAAAGGATGTGCCCAGGGGCCCCTGGCCCAGGACATGACTGCAAAAAATCCTTATATCGAAGGATGGACCCCAGACCAAAGTTGTCCCCACCTCAAACTTGTGTTGCCCTTGTAGACCCAAGGCAGCCCTACAAACTGACATCAGGAACCTGGACCTGTGAGTTTTCTTTCCCAGGGAAAAGGGACAAAGGATGTGCCCAGGGGCCCCTGGCCTTGAGCTGGGCCCTGACTGCACAAAATCCTTATATCGAAGGATGGACACCAGACTAAAGTTGTCCCAACCACAAACTTGTGCTGCCCTGATAGACCCAAGGGAGCCCTACAAACTGACATCAGGAACCTGGACCTGTGAGTTTTCTTTCCAAGGGGAAATGGCCAAAGGATGTGCCCAGGGGCCCCTGGGCTGGGACCTGACTGCAAAAAATCCTTATATCGAAGGATGGACCCCAGACCAAAGTTGTCCCCACCTCAAACTTGTGCTGCCCTTGTAGACCCAAGGCAGCCCTACAAACTGACATCAGGAACCTGGAACTGTGAGTTTTCTTTCCCAAGGAAAAGGGACAAAGGATGTGCCCAGGGGCCCCTGGCCCTGAGATGGGCCCTGACTGCACAAAATCCTTATATCGAAGGATGGACCCCAGACTAAAGTTGTCCCAACAACAAACTTGTGCTGCCCTGATAGACCCAAGAGAGCCCTACAAACTGACATAAGGAACCTGGACCTGTGAGTTTTCTTTCCCAGGGAAAATGGCCAAAGGTTGTGCCCAGGGGCCCCTGGCCCGGGACCTGACTGCAAAAAATCCTTATATCGAAGGATGGACCCCAGACCAAAGTTGTCCCCACCTCAATCTTGTGCTGCCCTGATAGACCCAAGGGAGCCCTACAAACTGACATCAGGAACCTGGACCTGTGAGTTTTCTTTCCCAGGGAAAAGGGACAAAGGATGTGCCCAGGGGCCCCTGGCCCTGAGCTGGACCATGACTGCAAAAAATCCTTATATCAAAGGATGGATCGCAGACCAAAGTTGTCCCCTCCTCAAACTTGTGCTGCCCTGATAGACCCAAGGGAGCCCTACAAACTGACATCAGGAACCTGGACCTGTGAGTTTTCTTTCCCAGGGAAAAGGGACAAAGGATGTGCCCAGGGGCCCCTGGCCCAGGACATGACTGCAAAAAATCCTTATATCGAAGGATGGACCCCAGACCAAAGTTGTCCCCACCTCAAACTTGTGTTGCCCTTGTAGACCCAAGGCAGCCCTACAAACTGACATCAGGAACCTGGAACTGTGAGTTTTCTTTCCCAGGGAAAAGGGACAAAGGATGTGCCCAGGGGCCCCTGGCCCTGATCTGGGCCCTGACTGCACAAAATCCTTATATCGAAGGATGGACACCAGACTAAAATTGTCCCAACCACAAACTTGTGCTGCCCTGATAGACCCAAGGGAGCCCTACAAACTGACATCAGGAACCTGGACCTGTGAGTTTTCTTTCCAAGGGGAAATGGCCAAAGGATGTGCCCAGGGGCCCCTGGCCCGGGATCTGACTGCAAAAAATCCTTATATCGAAGGATGGACCCCAGACCAAAGTTGTCCCCACCTCAAACTTGTGCTGCCCTTGTAGACCCAAGGCAGCCCTACAAACTGACATCAGGAACCTGGAACTGTGAGTTTTCTTTCCCAGGGAAAAGGGACAAAGGATGTGCCCAGGGGCCCCTGGCCCTGAGCTGGGCCCTGACTGCACAAAATCCTTATATCGAAGGATGGACCCCAGACTAAAGTTGTCCCAACAACAAACATGTGCTGCCCTGATAGACCCAAGGGAGCCCTACAAACTGACATCAGGAACCTGGACCTGTGAGTTTTCTTTCCCAGGGAAAAGGGACAAAGGATGTGCCCAAGGGCCCCTGGCCCGCGACCTGGCTTCAAAAAATCCTTATATCGAAGGATGGACCCCAGAACAAAGTTGTCCCCACCTAAAACTTGTGCTGCCCTGATAGACCCAAGGGAGCCCTACAAACTGACATCAGGAACCTGGACCTGTGAGTTTTCTTTCCCAGGGAAAAGGGACAAAGGATGTGCCCAGGGGCCCCTGGCCCAGGACATGACTGCAAAAAATCCTTATATCGAAGGATGGACCCCAGACCAAAGTTGTCCCCACCTCAAACTTGTGTTGCCCTTGTAGACCCAAGGCAGCCCTACAAACTGACATCAGGAACCTGGAACTGTGAGTTTTCTTTCCCAGGGAAAAGGGACAAAGGATGTGCCCAGGGGCCCCTGGCCCTGAGCTGGGACCTGACTGCACAAAATCCTTATATCGAAGGATGGACACCAGACTAAAGTTGTCCCAACCACAAACTTGTGCTGCCCTGATAGACCCAAGGGAGCCCTACAAACTGACATCAGGAACCTGGACCTGTGAGTTTTTTTTCCAAGGGGAAATGGCCAAAGGATGTGCCCAGGGGCCCCTGGCCCGGGACCTGACTGCAAAAAATCCTTATATCGAAGGATGGACCCCAGACCAAAGTTGTCCCCACCTCAAACTTGTGCTGCCCTTGTAGACCCAAGGCAGCCCTACAAACTGACATCAGGAACCTGGAACTGTGAGTATTCTTTCCCAGGGAAAAGGGACAAAGGATGTGCCCAGGGGCCCCTGGCCCTGAGCTGGGCCCTGACTGCACAAAATCCTTATATCGAAGGATGGACCCCAGACTAAAGTTGTCCCAACAACAAACTTGTGCTGCCCTGATAGACCCAAGGGAGCCCTACAAACTGACATCAGGAACCTGGACCTGTGAGTTTTCTTTCCCAGGGAAATGGGACAAAGGATGTGCCCAAGGGCCCCTGGCCCGCGACCTGGCTTCAAAAAATCCTTATATCAAAGGATGGACCCCAGACCAAAGTTGTCCCCACCTAAAACTTGTGCTGCCCTGATAGACCCAAGGGAGCCCTACAAACTGACATCAGGAACCTGGACCTGTGAGTTTTCTTTCCCAGGGAAAAGGGATAAAGGATGTGCCCAGGGGCCGCTGGCCCTGGGCTGGGCCCTGACTGCAAAAAATCCTTATATCAAAGGATGGATCGCAGACCAAAGTTGTCCCCTCCTCAAACTTGTGCTGCCCTGATAGACCCAAGAGAGCCCTACAAACTGACATCAGGAACCTGGACCTGTGAGTTTTCTTTCCCAGGGAAAAGGGACAAAGGATGTGCCCAGGGTCCCCAGGGCTGGGCCCTGCGTTCAAAAAATCCTTATATCGAAGGATGGACCCCAGACCAAAGTTGTCCCCACCTCAAACTTGTGCTGCCCTGATAGACCCAAGGGAGCCCTACAAACTGACATCAGGAACCTGGACCTGTGAGTTTTCTTTCCCAGGGAAAAGTGACAAAGGTTGTGCCCAGGGGCCCCTGGCCCAGGCCCTGACTGCAAAAAATCCTTATATCGAAGGATGGACCCCAGACCAAAGTTGTCCCCACCTGAAACTTGTGCTGCCCTGATAGACCCAAGGGAGCCCTACAAACTGACATCAGGAACCTGGACCTGTGAGTTTTCTTTCCCAGGGAAAAGGGATAAAGGATGTGACCAGGGGCCCCTGGGCTGGGACCTGACTGCAAAAAATCCTTATATCGAAGGATGGATCGCAGACTAAAGTTGTCCCAACAACAAACTTGTGCTGCCCTGATAGACCCAAGAGAGCCCTACGAACTGACATCAGGAACCTGGACCTGTGAGTTTCCTTTCCCAGGAAAAAGGGACAAAGGTTGTGCCCAGGGGCCCCTGGCCCAGGCCCTGACTGCAAAAAATCCTTATATCGAAGGATGGACCCCAGACCAAAGTTGTCCCCACCTCAAACTTGTGCTGCCCTGATAGACCCAAGGGAGCCCTACAAACTGACATCAGGAACCTGGACCTGTGAGTTTTCTTTCCCAGGGGAAATGTCCAATGGGTGTGCCCAGGCTCCCCTGGGCTGGACCTGACTGCAAAAAGCCATATATCGAAGGATGGATCGTAGACGGAAGTTGTCCCCACCACAAACTTGTCCTGCCCTGATAGACCCAAGGGAGCCCTACAAACTGACATCAGGAACCTGGACCTGTGAGTTTTCTTTCCAAGGGAAAAGGGACAAAGGATGTGCCCAGGGGCCCCTGGGCTGGGACATGACTGCAAAAAATCCTTATATCGAAGGCTCGATCACAGACCAAAGTTGTCCCCTCCTCAAACTTGTGCTGCCCTGATAGACCCAAGGGAGCCCTACAAACTGACATCAAGAACCGGGACCTGTGAGTTTTCTTTCCCAGGGAAAAGGGACAAAGGATGTGCCCAGGGTCCCCAGGGCTGGGCCCTGAGTTCAAAAAATCCTTATATCGAAGGATGGACCCCAGACCAAAGTTGTCCCCTCCTCAAACTTGTGCTGCCCTGATAGACCCAAGGGAGCCCTACAAACTGACATCAGGAACCTGGACCTGTGAGTTTTCTTTCGCAGGGAAAATGGCCAAAGGATGTGCCCAGGGGCCCCTGGTCCAGGCCCTGACTGCAAAAATCCTTATATCGAAGGATGGACCCCAGACCAAAGTTGTCCCCACCTAAAACTTTTGCTGCCCTGATAGACCCAAGGGAGCCCTACAAACTGACATAAGGAACCTGGACCTGTGAGTTTTCTTTCCCAGGGAATATGGCCAAAGGTTGTGCCCAGGGGCCCCTGGCCCGGGACCTGACTGCAAAAAATCCTTATATCGAAGGATGGACCCCAGACTAAAGTTGTCCCCACCTCAATCTTGTGCTGCCCTGATAGACCCAAGGGAGCCCTACAAACTGACATCAGGAACCTGGACCTGTGAGTTTTCTTTCCAAGGGAAAATGGCCAAAGGATGTTCCCAGGGGCCCCTGGGCTGGGACATGACTGCAAAAAATCCATATATCGAAGGCTCGATCACAGACCAAAGTTGTCCCCTCCTCAAACATGTGCTGCCCTGATAGACCCAAGGGAGCCCTACAAACTGAAATCAGGAACCTGGACCTGTGAGTTTTCTTTCCCAGGGAAAAGGGACAAAGGATGTGCCCAGGGTCCCCAGGGCTGGGCCCTGAGTTCAAAAAATCCTTATATCGAAGGATGGACCCCAGACCAAAGTTGTCCCCTCCTCAAACTTGTGCTGCCCTGATAGACCCAAGGGAGCCCTACAAACTGACATCAGGAACCTGGACCTGTGAGTTTTCTTTCCCAGGGAAAAGGGACAAAGGATGTGCCCAAGGGCCCCTGGCCCGCGACCTGGCTTCAAAAAATCCTTATATCGAAGGATCGATCACAGACCAAAGTTGTCCCCACCTCAAACTTGTGCTGCCCTGATAGACCCAAGGGAGCCCTACAAACTGACATCAGGAACCTGGACCTGTGAGTTTTCTTTCCCAGGGAAAATGGTCAAAGGATGTGCCCAGGGGCCCCTGGCCCGGGACCTGACTGCAAAAAATCCTTATATCGAAGGATGGACCCCAGACCAAAGTTGTCCCCACCTCAAACTTGTGCTGCCCTTGTAGACCCAAGGCAGCCCTACAAACTGACATCAGGAACCTGGAACTGTGAGTTTTCTTTCCCAGGGAAAAGGGACAAAGGATGTGCCCAGGGGCCCCTGGCCCTGAGCTGGGCCCTGACTGCACAAAATCCTTATATCGAAGGATGGACCCCAGACTAAAGTTGTCCCCACCACAAACTTGTGCTGCCCTGATAGACCCAAGGGAGCCCTACAAACTGACATCAGGAACCTGGACCTGTGAGTTTTCTTTCCCAGGGAAAAGGGACAAAGGATGTGCCCAGGGGCCACTGGGCTGGGACCTGACTGCAAAAAATCCTTATATCGAAGGATGGACCCCAGACCAAAGTTGTCCCCACCTCAAACTTGTGTTGCCCTTGTAGACCCAAGGCAGCCCTACAAACTGACATCAGGAACCTGGAACTGTGAGTTTTCTTTCCCAGGGAAAAGGGACAAAGGATGTGCCCAGGGGCCCCTGGCCCTGAGCTGGGCCCTGACTGCACAAAATCCTTATATCGAAGGATGGACCCCAGACTAAAATTGTCCCAACAACAAACTTGTGCTGCCCTGATAGACCCAAGAGAGCCCTACAAACTGACATCAGGAACCTGGACCTGTGAGTTTTCTTTCCCAGGGAAAAGGGACAAAGGATGTGCCCAGGGTCCCCAGGGCTGGGCCCTGCGTTCAAAAAATCCTTATATCGAAGGATGGACCCCAGACCAAAGTTGTCCCCACCTCAAACTTGTGCTGCCCTGATAGACCCAAGGGAGCCCTACAAACTGACATCAGGAACCTGGACCTGTGAGTTTTCTTTCCCAGGGAAAAGGGACAAAGGTTGTGCTCAGGGGCCCCTGGCCCAGGCCCTGACTGCAAAAAATCCTTATATCGAAGGATGGACCCCAGACCAAAGTTGTCCCCACCTCAAACTTGTGCTGCCCTGATAGACCCAAGGGAGTCCTACAAACTGACATCAGGAACCTGGACCTGTGAGTTTTCTTTCCCAGGGGAAATGTCCAATGGATGTGCCCAGGCTCCCCTGGGCTGGACCTGACTGCAAAAAGCCATATATCGAAGGATGGATCGTAGACGGAAGTTGTCCCCACCACAAACTTGTGCTGCCCTGATAGACCCAAGGGAGCCCTACAAACTGACATCAGGAACCTGGACCTGTGAGTTTTCTTTCGCAGGGAAAATGGCCAAAGGATGTGCCCAGGGGCCCCTGGGCTGGGACATGACTGCAAAAAATCCTTATATCGAAGGCTCGATCACAGACCAAAGTTGTCCCCTCCTCAAACTTGTGCTGCCCTGATAGACCCAAGGGAGCCCTACAAACTGACATCAAGAACCGGGACCTGTGAGTTTTCTTTCCCAGGGAAAAGGGACAAAGGATGTGCCCAGAGTCCCCAGGGCTGGGCCCTGAGTTCAAAAAATCCTTATATCGAAGGATGGACCCCAGACCAAAGTTGTCCCCACCTCAAACTTGTGCTGCCCTGATAGACCCAAGGGAGCCCTACAAACTGACATCAGGAACCTGGACCTGTGAATTTTCTTTCGCAGGGAAAATGGCCAAAGGATGTGCCCAGGGGCCCCTGGCCCAGGCCCTGACTGCAAAAAATCCTTATATCGAAGGATGGACCCCAGACCAAAGTTGTCCCCACCTAAAACTTGTGCTGCCCTGATAGACCCAAGGGAGCCCTACAAACTGACATCAGCAACCTGGACCTGTGAGTTTTCTTTCCCAGGGAAAAGGGACAAAGGATGTGCCCAGGGGCCGCTGGCCCTGGGCTGGGCCCTGACTGCAAAAAATCCTTATATCAAAGAATGGATCGCAGACCAAAGTTGTCCCCTCCTCAAACTTGTGCTGCCCTGATAGACCCAAGGGAGCCCTACAAACTGACATCAGGAACCTGGACCTGTGAGTTTTCTTTCCCAGGGAAAAGGGACAAAGGATGTGCCCAAGGGCCCCTGGCCCGCGACCTGGCTTCAAAAAATCCTTATATCGAAGGATCGATCACAGACCAAAGTTGTCCCCACCTCAAACTTGTGCTGCCCTGATAGACCCAAGGGAGCCCTACAAACTGACATCAGGAACCTGGACCTGTGAGTTTTCTTTCCCAGGGAAAATGGTCAAAGGATGTGCCCAGGGGCCCCTGGCCCGGGACCTGACTGCAAAAAATCCTTATATCGAAGGATGGACCCCAGACCAAAGTTGTCCCCACCTCAAACTTGTGCTGCCCTTGTAGACCCAAGGCAGCCCTACAAACTGACATCAGGAACCTGGACCTGTGAGTTTCCTTTCCAAGGGGAAATGGCCAAAGGATGTGCCCAGGTGCCCCTGGCCCGGGACCTGACTGCAAAAAATCCTTATATCGAAGGATGGACCCCAGACCAAAGTTGTCCCCACCTCAAACTTGTGCTGCCCTTGTAGACCCAAGGCAGCCCTACAAACTGACATCAGGAACCTGGAACTGTGAGTTTTCTTTCCCAGGGAAAAGGGACAAAGGATGTGCCCAGGGGCCACTGGGCTGGGACCTGACTGCAAAAAATCCTTATATCGAAGGATGGACCCCAGACCAAAGTTGTCCCCACCTCAAACTTGTGTTGCCCTTGTAGACCCAAGGCAGCCCTACAAACTGACATCAGGAACCTGGACCTGTGAGTTTTCTTTCCCAGGGAAAAGGGACAAAGGATGTGCCCAGGGGCCCCTGGCCCTGAGCTGGGCCCTGACTGCACAAAATCCTTATATCGAAGGATGGACCCCAGTCTAAAGTTGTCCCAACAACAAACTTGTGCTGCCCTGATAGACCCAAGAGAGCCCTACAAACTGACATCAGGAACCTGGACCTGTGAGTTTTCTTTCCCAGGGAAAAGGGACAAAGGATGTGCCCAGGGTCCCCAGGGCTGGGCCCTCCGTTCAAAAAATCCTTATATCGAAGGATGGACCCCAGACCAAAGTTGTCCCCACCTCAAACTTGTGCTGCCCTGATAGACCCAAGGGAGCCCTACAAACTGACATCAGGAACCTGGACCTGTGAGTTTTCTTTCGCAGGGAAAATGGCCAAAGGATGTGCCCAGGGGCCCCTGGCCCAGGCCCTGACTGCAAAAAATCCTTATATCGAAGGATGGACCCCAGACCAAAGTTGTCCCCACCTCAAACTTGTGCTGCCCTGATAGACCCAAGGGAGCCCTACAAACTGACATCAGGAACCTGGACCTGTGAGTTTTCTTTCCCAGGGAAAAGGGACAAAGGATGTGCCCAGGGGCCCCTGGCCCAGGACATGACTGCAAAAAATCCTTATATCGAAGGATGGACCCCAGACCAAAGTTGTCCCCACCTCAAACTTGTGTTGCCCTTGTAGACCCAAGGCAGCCCTACAAACTGACATCAGGAACCTGGAACTGTGAGTTTTCTTTCCCAGGGAAAAGGGACAAAGGATGTGCCCAGGGGCCCCTGGCCCTGAGCTGGGACCTGACTGCACAAAATCCTTATATCGAAGGATGGACACCAGACTAAAGTTGTCCCAACCACAAACTTGTGCTGCCCTGATAGACCCAAGGGAGCCCTACAAACTGACATCAGGAACCTGGACCTGTGAGTTTTTTTTCCAAGGGGAAATGGCCAAAGGATGTGCCCAGGGGCCCCTGGCCCGGGACCTGACTGCAAAAAATCCTTATATCGAAGGATGGACCCCAGACCAAAGTTGTCCCCACCTCAAACTTGTGCTGCCCTTGTAGACCCAAGGCAGCCCTACAAACTGACATCAGGAACCTGGAACTGTGAGTATTCTTTCCCAGGGAAAAGGGACAAAGGATGTGCCCAGGGGCCCCTGGCCCTGAGCTGGGCCCTGACTGCACAAAATCCTTATATCGAAGGATGGACCCCAGACTAAAGTTGTCCCAACAACAAACTTGTGCTGCCCTGATAGACCCAAGGGAGCCCTACAAACTGACATCAGGAACCTGGACCTGTGAGTTTTCTTTCCCAGGGAAAAGGGACAAAGGATGTGCCCAAGGGCCCCTGGCCCGCGACCTGGCTTCAAAAAATCCTTATATCAAAGGATGGACCCCAGACCAAAGTTGTCCCCACCTAAAACTTGTGCTGCCCTGATAGACCCAAGGGAGCCCTACAAACTGACATCAGGAACCTGGACCTGTGAGTTTTCTTTCCCAGGGAAAAGGGCCAAAGGTTGTGCCCAGGGGCCCCTGGCCCGGGACCTGACTGCAAAAAACCCTTATATCGAAGGATGGACCCCAGACCAAAGTTGTCCCCACCTAAAACTTGTGCTGCCCTGATAGACCCAAGGGAGCCCTACAAACTGACATCAGGAACCTGGACCTGTGAGTTTTCTTTCCCAGGGAAAAGGGAAAAAGGATGTGCCCAGGGGCCGCTGGCCCTGGGCTGGGCCCTGACTGCAAAAAATCCTTATATCAAAGGATGGATCGCAGACCAAAGTTGTCCCCTCCTCAAACTTGTGCTGCCCTGATAGACCCAAGAGAGCCCTACAAACTGACATCAGGAACCTGGACCTGTGAGTTTTCTTTCCCAGGGAAAAGGGACAAAGGATGTGCCCAGGGTCCCCAGGGCTGGGCCCTGCGTTCAAAAAATCCTTATATCGAAGGATGGACCCCAGACCAAAGTTGTCCCCACCTCAAACTTGTGCTGCCCTGATAGACCCAAGGGAGCCCTACAAACTGACATCAGGAACCTGGACCTGTGAGTTTTCTTTCCCAGGGAAAAGTGACAAAGGTTGTGCCCAGGGGCCCCTGGCCCAGGCCCTGACTGCAAAAAATCCTTATATCGAAGGATGGACCCCAGACCAAAGTTGTCCCCACCTGAAACTTGTGCTGCCCTGATAGACCCAAGGGAGCCCTACAAACTGACATCAGGAACCTGGACCTGTGAGTTTTCTTTCCCAGGGAAAAGGGATAAAGGATGTGACCAGGGGCCCCTGGGCTGGGACCTGACTGCAAAAAATCCTTATATCGAAGGATGGACCCCAGACTAAAGTTGTCCCAACAACAAACTTGTGCTGCCCTGATAGACCCAAGAGAGCCCTACAAACTGACATCAGGAACCTGGACCTATGAGTTTTCTTTCCCAGGGAAAAGGGACAAAGGATGTGCCCAGGGTCCCCAGGGCCGGGCCCTGAGTTCAAAAAATCCTTATATCGAAGGATGGACCCCAGACCAAAGTTGTCCCCACCTCAAACTTGTGCTGCCCTGATAGACCCAAGGGAGCCCTACAAACTGACATCAGGAACCTGGACCTGTGAGTTTTCTTTCCCAGGAAAAAGGGAGAAAGGTTGTGCCCAGGGGCCCCTGGCCCAGGCCCTGACTGCAAAAAATCCTTATATCGAAGGATGGACCCCAGACCAAAGTTGTCCCCACCTCAAACTTGTGCTGCCCTGATAGACCCAAGGGAGCCCTACAAACTGACATCAGGAACCTGGACCTGTGAGTTTTCTTTCCCAGGGGAAATGTCCAATGGGTGTGCCCAGGCTCCCCTGGGCTGGACCTGACTGCAAAAAGCCATATATCGAAGGATGGATCGTAGACGGAAGTTGTCCCCACCACAAACTTGTCCTGCCCTGATAGACCCAAGGGAGCCCTACAAACTGACATCAGGAACCTGGACCTGTGAGTTTTCTTTCCAAGGGAAAATGGCCAAAGGATGTGCCCAGGGGCCCCTGGGCTGGGACATGACTGCAAAAAATCCTTATATCGAAGGCTCGATCACAGACCAAAGTTGTCCCCTCCTCAAACTTGTGCTGCCCTGATAGACCCAAGGGAGCCCTACAAACTGACATCAAGAACCGGGATCTGTGAGTTTTCTTTCCCAGGGAAAAGGGACAAAGGATGTGCCCAGGGTCCCCAGGGCTGGGCCCTGAGTTCAAAAAATCCTTATATCGAAGGATGGACCCCAGACCAAAGTTGTCCCCACCTCAAACTTGTGCTGCCCTGATAGACCCAAGGGAGCCCTACAAACTGACATCAGGAACCTGGACCTGTGAGTTTTCTTTCGCAGGGAAAATGGCCAAAGGATGTGCCCAGGGGCCCCTGGTCCAGGCCCTGACTGCAAAAATCCTTATATCGAAGGATGGACCCCAGAACAAAGTTGTCCCCACCTAAAACTTTTGCTGCCCTGATAGACCCAAGGGAGCCCTACAAACTGACATAAGGAACCTGGAACTGTGAGTTTTCTTTCCAAGGGAAAATGGCCAAAGGATGTGCCCAGGGGCCCCTGGGCTGGGACATGACTGCAAAAAATCCATATATCGAAGGCTCGATCACAGACCAATGTTGTCCCCTCCTCAAACATGTGCTGCCCTGATAGACCCAAGGGAGCCCTACAAACTGAAATCAGGAACCTGGACCTGTGAGTTTTCTTTCCCAGGGAAAAGGGACAAAGGATGTGCCCAGGGTCCCCAGGGCTGGGCCCTGAGTTCAAAAAATCCTTATATCGAAGGATGGACCCCAGACCAAAGTTGTCCCCTCCTCAAACTTGTGCTGCCCTGATAGACCCAAGGGAGCCCTACAAACTGACATCAGGAACCTGGACCTGTGAGTTTTCTTTCCCAGGGAAAAGGGACAAAGGATGTGCCCAAGGGCCCCTGGCCCGCGACCTGGCTTCAAAAAATCCTTATATCGAAGGATCGATCACAGACCAAAGTTGTCCCCACCTCAAACTTGTGCTGCCCTGATAGACCCAAGGGAGCCCTACAAACTGACATCAGGAACCTGGACCTGTGAGTTTTCTTTCCCAGGGAAAATGGTCAAAGGATGTGCCCAGGGGCCCCTGGCCCGGGACCTGACTGCAAAAAATCCTTATATCGAAGGATGGACCCCAGACCAAAGTTGTCCCCACCTCAAACTTGTGCTGCCCTTGTAGACCCAAGGCAGCCCTACAAACTGACATCAGGAACCTGGAACTGTGAGTTTTCTTTCCCAGGGAAAAGGGACAAAGGATGTGCCCAGGGGCCCCTGGCCCTGAGCTGGGCCCTGACTGCACAAAATCCTTATATCGAAGGATGGACCCCAGACTAAAGTTGTCCCCACCACAAACTTGTGCTGCCCTGATAGACCCAAGGGAGCCCTACAAACTGACATCAGGAACCTGGACCTGTGAGTTTTCTTTCCCAGGGAAAAGGGACAAAGGATGTGCCCAGGGGCCACTGGGCTGGGACCTGACTGCAAAAAATCCTTATATCGAAGGATGGACCCCAGACCAAAGTTGTCCCCACCTCAAACTTGTGTTGCCCTTGTAGACCCAAGGCAGCCCTACAAACTGACATCAGGAACCTGGAACTGTGAGTTTTCTTTCCCAGGGAAAAGGGACAAAGGATGTGCCCAGGGGCCCCTGGCCCTGAGCTGGGCCCTGACTGCACAAAATCCTTATATCGAAGGATGGACCCCAGACTAAAATTGTCCCAACAACAAACTTGTGCTGCCCTGATAGACCCAAGAGAGCCCTACAAACTGACATCAGGAACCTGGACCTGTGAGTTTTCTTTCCCAGGGAAAAGGGACAAAGGATGTGCCCAAGGGCCCCTGGCCCGCGACCTGGCTTCAAAAAATCCTTATATCGAAGGATCGATCAAAGACCAAAGTTGTCCCCACCTCAAACTTGTGCTGCCCTGATAGACCCAAGGGAGCCCTACAAACTGAAATCAGGAACCTGGACCTGTGAGTTTTCTTTCCCAGGGAAAATGGTCAAAGGATGTGCCCAGGGGCCCCTGGCCCGGGACCTGACTGCAAAAAATCCTTATATCGAAGGATGGACCCCAGACCAAAGTTGTCCCCACCTCAAACTTGTGCTGCCCTTGTAGACCCAAGGCAGCCCTACAAACTGACATCAGGAACCTGGACCTGTGAGTTTTCTTTCCAAGGGGAAATGGCCAAAGGATGTGCCCAGGTGCCCCTGGCCCGGGACCTGACTGCAAAAAATCCTTATATCGAAGGATGGACCCCAGACCAAAGTTGTCCCCACCTCAAACTTGTGCTGCCCTTGTAGACCCAAGGCAGCCCTACAAACTGACATCAGGAACCTGGAACTGTGAGTTTTCTTTCCCAGGGAAAAGGGACAAAGGATGTGCCCAGGGGCCCCTGGCCCTGAGCTGGGCCCTGACTGCACAAAATCCTTATATCGAAGGATGGACCCCAGACTAAAATTGTCCCAACAACAAACTTGTGCTGCCCTGATAGACCCAAGAGAGCCCTACAAACTGACATCAGGAACCTGGACCTGTGAGTTTTCTTTCCCAGGGAAAAGGGACAAAGGATGTGCCCAGGGTCCCCAGGGCTGGGCCCTGCGTTCAAAAAATCCTTATATCGAAGGATGGACCCCAGACCAAAGTTGTCCCCACCTCAAACTTGTGCTGCCCTGATAGACCCAAGGGAGCCCTACAAACTGACATCAGGAACCTGGACCTGTGAGTTTTCTTTCCCAGGGAAAAGGGACAAAGGTTGTGCTCAGGGGCCCCTGGCCCAGGCCCTGACTGCAAAAAATCCTTATATCGAAGGATGGACCCCAGACCAAAGTTGTCCCCACCTCAAACTTGTGCTGCCCTGATAGACCCAAGGGAGTCCTACAAACTGACATCAGGAACCTGGACCTGTGAGTTTTCTTTCCCAGGGGAAATGTCCAATGGATGTGCCCAGGCTCCCCTGGGCTGGACCTGACTGCAAAAAGCCATATATCGAAGGATGGATCGTAGACGGAAGTTGTCCCCACCACAAACTTGTGCTGCCCTGATAGACCCAAGGGAGCCCTACAAACTGACATCAGGAACCTGGACCTGTGAGTTTTCTTTCGCAGGGAAAATGGCCAAAGGATGTGCCCAGGGGCCCCTGGGCTGGGACATGACTGCAAAAAATCCTTATATCGAAGGCTCGATCACAGACCAAAGTTGTCCCCTCCTCAAACTTGTGCTGCCCTGATAGACCCAAGGGAGCCCTACAAACTGACATCAAGAACCGGGACCTGTGAGTTTTCTTTCCCAGGGAAAAGGGACAAAGGATGTGCCCAGAGTCCCCAGGGCTGGGCCCTGAGTTCAAAAAATCCTTATATCGAAGGATGGACCCCAGACCAAAGTTGTCCCCACCTCAAACTTGTGCTGCCCTGATAGACCCAAGGGAGCCCTACAAACTGACATCAGGAACCTGGACCTGTGAATTTTCTTTCGCAGGGAAAATGGCCAAAGGATGTGCCCAGGGGCCCCTGGCCCAGGCCCTGACTGCAAAAAATCCTTATATCGAAGGATGGACCCCAGACCAAAGTTGTCCCCACCTAAAACTTGTGCTGCCCTGATAGACCCAAGGGAGCCCTACAAACTGACATCAGCAACCTGGACCTGTGAGTTTTCTTTCCCAGGGAAAAGGGACAAAGGATGTGCCCAGGGGCCGCTGGCCCTGGGCTGGGCCCTGACTGCAAAAAATCCTTATATCAAAGAATGGATCGCAGACCAAAGTTGTCCCCTCCTCAAACTTGTGCTGCCCTGATAGACCCAAGGGAGCCCTACAAACTGACATCAGGAACCTGGACCTGTGAGTTTTCTTTCCCAGGGAAAAGGGACAAAGGATGTGCCCAAGGGCCCCTGGCCCGCGACCTGGCTTCAAAAAATCCTTATATCGAAGGATCGATCACAGACCAAAGTTGTCCCCACCTCAAACTTGTGCTGCCCTGATAGACCCAAGGGAGCCCTACAAACTGACATCAGGAACCTGGACCTGTGAGTTTTCTTTCCAAGGGGAAATGGCCAAAGGATGTGCCCAGGTGCCCCTGGCCCGGGACCTGACTGCAAAAAATCCTTATATCGAAGGATGGACCCCAGACCAAAGTTGTCCCCACCTCAAACTTGTGCTGCCCTTGTAGACCCAAGGCAGCCCTACAAACTGACATCAGGAACCTGGAACTGTGAGTTTTCTTTCCCAGGGAAAAGGGACAAAGGATGTGCCCAGGGGCCACTGGGCTGGGACCTGACTGCAAAAAATCCTTATATCGAAGGATGGACCCCAGACCAAAGTTGTCCCCACCTCAAACTTGTGTTGCCCTTGTAGACCCAAGGCAGCCCTACAAACTGACATCAGGAACCTGGACCTGTGAGTTTTCTTTCCCAGGGAAAAGGGACAAAGGATGTGCCCAGGGGCCCCTGGCCCTGAGCTGGGCCCTGACTGCACAAAATCCTTATATCGAAGGATGGACCCCAGTCTAAAGTTGTCCCAACAACAAACTTGTGCTGCCCTGATAGACCCAAGAGAGCCCTACAAACTGACATCAGGAACCTGGACCTGTGAGTTTTCTTTCCCAGGGAAAAGGGACAAAGGATGTGCCCAGGGTCCCCAGGGCTGGGCCCTGCGTTCAAAAAATCCTTATATCGAAGGATGGACCCCAGACCAAAGTTGTCCCCACCTCAAACTTGTGCTGCCCTGATAGACCCAAGGGAGCCCTACAAACTGACATCAGGAACCTGGACCTGTGAGTTTTCTTTCCCAGGGAAAAGGGACAAAGGTTGTGCCCAGGGGCCCCTGGCCCAGGCCCTGACTGCAAAAAATCCTTATATCGAAGGATGGACCCCAGACCAAAGTTGTCCCCACCTCAAACTTGTGCTGCCCTGATAGACCCAAGGGAGCCCTACAAACTGACATCAGGAACCTGGACCTGTGAGTTTTCTTTCCCAGGGAAAAGGGACAAAGGATGTGCCCAGGGGCCCCTGGCCCAGGACATGACTGCAAAAAATCCTTATATCGAAGGATGGACCCCAGACCAAAGTTGTCCCCACCTCAAACTTGTGTTGCCCTTGTAGACCCAAGGCAGCCCTACAAACTGACATCAGGAACCTGGAACTGTGAGTTTTCTTTCCCAGGGAAAAGGGACAAAGGATGTGCCCAGGGGCCCCTGGCCCTGAGCTGGGACCTGACTGCACAAAATCCTTATATCGAAGGATGGACACCAGACTAAAGTTGTCCCAACCACAAACTTGTGCTGCCCTGATAGACCCAAGGGAGCCCTACAAACTGACATCAGGAACCTGGACCTGTGAGTTTTTTTTCCAAGGGGAAATGGCCAAAGGATGTGCCCAGGGGCCCCTGGCCCGGGACCTGACTGCAAAAAATCCTTATATCGAAGGATGGACCCCAGACCAAAGTTGTCCCCACCTCAAACTTGTGCTGCCCTTGTAGACCCAAGGCAGCCCTACAAACTGACATCAGGAACCTGGAACTGTGAGTATTCTTTCCCAGGGAAAAGGGACAAAGGATGTGCCCAGGGGCCCCTGGCCCTGAGCTGGGCCCTGACTGCACAAAATCCTTATATCGAAGGATGGACCCCAGACTAAAGTTGTCCCAACAACAAACTTGTGCTGCCCTGATAGACCCAAGGGAGCCCTACAAACTGACATCAGGAACCTGGACCTGTGAGTTTTCTTTCCCAGGGAAAAGGGACAAAGGATGTGCCCAAGGGCCCCTGGCCCGCGACCTGGCTTCAAAAAATCCTTATATCAAAGGATGGACCCCAGACCAAAGTTGTCCCCACCTAAAACTTGTGCTGCCCTGATAGACCCAAGGGAGCCCTACAAACTGACATCAGGAACCTGGACCTGTGAGTTTTCTTTCCCAGGGAAAAGGGCCAAAGGTTGTGCCCAGGGGCCCCTGGCCCGGGACCTGACTGCAAAAAACCCTTATATCGAAGGATGGACCCCAGACCAAAGTTGTCCCCACCTAAAACTTGTGCTGCCCTGATAGACCCAAGGGAGCCCTACAAACTGACATCAGGAACCTGGACCTGTGAGTTTTCTTTCCCAGGGAAAAGGGAAAAAGGATGTGCCCAGGGGCCGCTGGCCCTGGGCTGGGCCCTGACTGCAAAAAATCCTTATATGAAAGGATGGATCGCAGACCAAAGTTGTCCCCTCCTCAAACTTGTGCTGCCCTGATAGACCCAAGAGAGCCCTACAAACTGACATCAGGAACCTGGACCTGTGAGTTTTCTTTCCCAGGGAAAAGGGACAAAGGATGTGCCCAGGGTCCCCAGGGCTGGGCCCTGCGTTCAAAAAATCCTTATATCGAAGGATGGACCCCAGACCAAAGTTGTCCCCACCTCAAACTTGTGCTGCCCTGATAGACCCAAGGGAGCCCTACAAACTGACATCAGGAACCTGGACCTGTGAGTTTTCTTTCCCAGGGAAAAGTGACAAAGGTTGTGCCCAGGGGCCCCTGGCCCAGGCCCTGACTGCAAAAAATCCTTATATCGAAGGATGGACCCCAGACCAAAGTTGTCCCCACCTGAAACTTGTGCTGCCCTGATAGACCCAAGGGAGCCCTACAAACTGACATCAGGAACCTGGACCTGTGAGTTTTCTTTCCCAGGGAAAAGGGATAAAGGATGTGACCAGGGGCCCCTGGGCTGGGACCTGACTGCAAAAAATCCTTATATCGAAGGATGGACCCCAGACTAAAGTTGTCCCAACAACAAACTTGTGCTGCCCTGATAGACCCAAGAGAGCCCTACAAACTGACATCAGGAACCTGGACCTGTGAGTTTTCTTTCCCAGGGAAAAGGGACAAAGGATGTGCCCAGGGTCCCCAGGGCTGGGCCCTGAGTTCAAAAAATCCTTATATCGAAGGATGGACCCCAGACCAAAGTTGTCCCCACCTCAAACTTGTGCTGCCCTGATAGACCCAAGGGAGCCCTACAAACTGACATCAGGAACCTGGACCTGTGAGTTTTCTTTCCCAGGAAAAAGGGAGAAAGGTTGTGCCCAGGGGCCCCTGGCCCAGGCCCTGACTGCAAAAAATCCTTATATCGAAGGATGGACCCCAGACCAAAGTTGTCCCCACCTCAAACTTGTGCTGCCCTGATAGACCCAAGGGAGCCCTACAAACTGACATCAGGAACCTGGACCTGTGAGTTTTCTTTCCCAGGGGAAATGTCCAATGGGTGTGCCCAGGCTCCCCTGGGCTGGACCTGACTGCAAAAAGCCATATATCGAAGGATGGATCGTAGACGGAAGTTGTCCCCACCACAAACTTGTCCTGCCCTGATAGACCCAAGGGAGCCCTATAAACTGACATCAGGAACCTGGACCTGTGAGTTTTCTTTCCAAGGGAAAATGGCCAAAGGATGTGCCCAGGGGCCCCTGGGCTGGGACATGACTGCAAAAAATCCTTATATCGAAGGCTCGATCACAGACCAAAGTTGTCCCCTCCTCAAACTTGTGCTGCCCTGATAGACCCAAGGGAGCCCTACAAACTGACATCAAGAACCGGGACCTGTGAGTTTTCTTTCCCAGGGAAAAGGGACAAAGGATGTGCCCAGGGTCCCCAGGGCTGGGCCCTGAGTTCAAAAAATCCTTATATCGAAGGATGGACCCCAGACCAAAGTTGTCCCCACCTCAAACTTGTGCTGCCCTGATAGACCCAAGGGAGCCCTACAAACTGACATCAGGAACCTGGACCTGTGAGTTTTCTTTCGCAGGGAAAATGGCCAAAGGATGTGCCCAGGGGCCCCTGGTCCAGGCCCTGACTGCAAAAATCCTTATATCGAAGGATGGACCCCAGACCAAAGTTGTCCCCACCTAAAACTTTTGCTGCCCTGATAGACCCAAGGGAGCCCTACAAACTGACATAAGGAACCTGGAACTGTGAGTTTTCTTTCCAAGGGAAAATGGCCAAAGGATGTGCCCAGGGGCCCCTGGGCTGGGACATGACTGCAAAAAATCCATATATCGAAGGCTCGATCACAGACCAAAGTTGTCCCCTCCTCAAACATGTGCTGCCCTGATAGACCCAAGGGAGCCCTACAAACTGAAATCAGGAACCTGGACCTGTGAGTTTTCTTTCCCAGGGAAAAGGGACAAAGGATGTGCCCAGGGTCCCCAGGGCTGGGCCCTGAGTTCAAAAAATCCTTATATCGAAGGATGGACCCCAGACCAAAGTTGTCCCCTCCTCAAACTTGTGCTGCCCTGATAGACCCAAGGGAGCCCTACAAACTGACATCAGGAACCTGGACCTGTGAGTTTTCTTTCCCAGGGAAAAGGGACAAAGGATGTGCCCAAGGGCCCCTGGCCCGCGACCTGGCTTCAAAAAATCCTTATATCGAAGGATCGATCACAGACCAAAGTTGTCCCCACCTCAAACTTGTGCTGCCCTGATAGACCCAAGGGAGCCCTACAAACTGACATCAGGAACCTGGACCTGTGAGTTTTCTTTCCCAGGGAAAATGGTCAAAGGATGTGCCCAGGGGCCCCTGGCCCGGGACCTGACTGCAAAAAATCCTTATATCGAAGGATGGACCCCAGACCAAAGTTGTCCCCACCTCAAACTTGTGCTGCCCTTGTAGACCCAAGGCAGCCCTAAAAACTGACATCAGGAACCTGGAACTGTGAGTTTTCTTTCCCAGGGAAAAGGGACAAAGGATGTGCCCAGGGGCCCCTGGCCCTGAGCTGGGCCCTGACTGCACAAAATCCTTATATCGAAGGATGGACCCCAGACTAAAGTTGTCCCCACCACAAACTTGTGCTGCCCTGATAGACCCAAGGGAGCCCTACAAACTGACATCAGGAACCTGGACCTGTGAGTTTTCTTTCCCAGGGAAAAGGGACAAAGGATGTGCCCAGGGGCCACTGGGCTGGGACCTGACTGCAAAAAATCCTTATATCGAAGGATGGACCCCAGACCAAAGTTGTCCCCACCTCAAACTTGTGTTGCCCTTGTAGACCCAAGGCAGCCCTACAAACTGACATCAGGAACCTGGAACTGTGAGTTTTCTTTCCCAGGGAAAAGGGACAAAGGATGTGCCCAGGGGCCCCTGGCCCTGAGCTGGGCCCTGACTGCACAAAATCCTTATATCGAAGGATGGACCCCAGACTAAAATTGTCCCAACAACAAACTTGTGCTGCCCTGATAGACCCAAGAGAGCCCTACAAACTGACATCAGGAACCTGGACCTGTGAGTTTTCTTTCCCAGGGAAAAGGGACAAAGGATGTGCCCAGGGTCCCCAGGGCTGGGCCCTGCGTTCAAAAAATCCTTATATCGAAGGATGGACCCCAGACCAAAGTTGTCCCCACCTCAAACTTGTGCTGCCCTGATAGACCCAAGGGAGCCCTACAAACTGACATCAGGAACCTGGACCTGTGAGTTTTCTTTCCCAGGGAAAAGGGACAAAGGTTGTGCTCAGGGGCCCCTGGCCCAGGCCCTGACTGCAAAAAATCCTTATATCGAAGGATGGACCCCAGACCAAAGTTGTCCCCACCTCAAACTTGTGCTGCCCTGATAGACCCAAGGGAGTCCTACAAACTGACATCAGGAACCTGGACCTGTGAGTTTTCTTTCCCAGGGGAAATGTCCAATGGATGTGCCCAGGCTCCCCTGGGCTGGACCTGACTGCAAAAAGCCATATATCGAAGGATGGATCGTAGACGGAAGTTGTCCCCACCACAAACTTGTGCTGCCCTGATAGACCCAAGGGAGCCCTACAAACTGACATCAGGAACCTGGACCTGTGAGTTTTCTTTCGCAGGGAAAATGGCCAAAGGATGTGCCCAGGGGCCCCTGGGCTGGGACATGACTGCAAAAAATCCTTATATCGAAGGCTCGATCACAGACCAAAGTTGTCCCCTCCTCAAACTTGTGCTGCCCTGATAGACCCAAGGGAGCCCTACAAACTGACATCAAGAACCGGGACCTGTGAGTTTTCTTTCCCAGGGAAAAGGGACAAAGGATGTGCCCAGAGTCCCCAGGGCTGGGCCCTGAGTTCAAAAAATCCTTATATCGAAGGATGGACCCCAGACCAAAGTTGTCCCCACCTCAAACTTGTGCTGCCCTGATAGACCCAAGGGAGCCCTACAAACTGACATCAGGAACCTGGACCTGTGAATTTTCTTTCGCAGGGAAAATGGCCAAAGGATGTGCCCAGGGGCCCCTGGCCCAGGCCCTGACTGCAAAAAATCCTTATATCGAAGGATGGACCCCAGACCAAAGTTGCCCCCACCTAAAACTTGTGCTGCCCTGATAGACCCAAGGGAGCCCTACAAACTGACATCAGCAACCTGGACCTGTGAGTTTTCTTTCCCAGGGAAAAGGGACAAAGGATGTGCCCAGGGGCCGCTGGCCCTGGGCTGGGCCCTGACTGCAAAAAATCCTTATATCAAAGAATGGATCGCAGACCAAAGTTGTCCCCTCCTCAAACTTGTGCTGCCCTGATAGACCCAAGGGAGCCCTACAAACTGACATCAGGAACCTGGACCTGTGAGTTTTCTTTCCCAGGGAAAAGGGACAAAGGATGTGCCCAAGGGCCCCTGGCCCGCGACCTGGCTTCAAAAAATCCTTATATCGAAGGATCGATCACAGACCAAAGTTGTCCCCACCTCAAACTTGTGCTGCCCTGATAGACCCAAGGGAGCCCTACAAACTGACATCAGGAACCTGGACCTGTGAGTTTTCTTTCCCAGGGAAAATGGTCAAAGGATGTGCCCAGGGGCCCCTGGCCCGGGACCTGACTGCAAAAAATCCTTATATCGAAGGATGGACCCCAGACCAAAGTTGTCCCCACCTCAAACTTGTGCTGCCCTTGTAGACCCAAGGCAGCCCTACAAACTGACATCAGGAACCTGGACCTGTGAGTTTTCTTTCCAAGGGGAAATGGCCAAAGGATGTGCCCAGGTGCCCCTGGCCCGGGACCTGACTGCAAAAAATCCTTATATCGAAGGATGGACCCCAGACCAAAGTTGTCCCCACCTCAAACTTGTGCTGCCCTTGTAGACCCAAGGCAGCCCTACAAACTGACATCAGGAACCTGGAACTGTGAGTTTTCTTTCCCAGGGAAAAGGGACAAAGGATGTGCCCAGGGGCCACTGGGCTGGGACCTGACTGCAAAAAATCCTTATATCGAAGGATGGACCCCAGACCAAAGTTGTCCCCACCTCAAACTTGTGTTGCCCTTGTAGACCCAAGGCAGCCCTACAAACTGACATCAGGAACCTGGACCTGTGAGTTTTCTTTCCCAGGGAAAAGGGACAAAGGATGTGCCCAGGGGCCCCTGGCCCTGAGCTGGGCCCTGACTGCACAAAATCCTTATATCGAAGGATGGACCCCAGTCTAAAGTTGTCCCAACAACAAACTTGTGCTGCCCTGATAGACCCAAGAGAGCCCTACAAACTGACATCAGGAACCTGGACCTGTGAGTTTTCTTTCCCAGGGAAAAGGGACAAAGGATGTGCCCAGGGTCCCCAGGGCTGGGCCCTGCGTTCAAAAAATCCTTATATCGAAGGATGGACCCCAGACCAAAGTTGTCCCCACCTCAAACTTGTGCTGCCCTGATAGACCCAAGGGAGCCCTACAAACTGACATCAGGAACCTGGACCTGTGAGTTTTCTTTCCCAGGGAAAAGGGACAAAGGTTGTGCCCAGGGGCCCCTGGCCCAGGCCCTGACTGCAAAAAATCCTTATATCGAAGGATGGACCCCAGACCAAAGTTGTCCCCACCTCAAACTTGTGCTGCCCTGATAGACCCAAGGGAGCCCTACAAACTGACATCAGGAACCTGGACTGGTGAGTTTTCTTTCCCAGGGGAAATGTCCAATGGATGTGCCCAGGCTCCCCTGGGCTGGACCTGACTGCAAAAAGCCATATATCGAAGGATGGATCGTAGACGGAAGTTGTCCCCACCACAAACTTGTGCTGCCCTGATAGACCCAAGGGAGCCCTACAAACTGACATCAGGAACCTGGACCTGTGAGTTTTCTTTCCCAGGGAAAAGGGACAAAGGATTTTCCCAGGGGCCGCTGGCCCTGGGCTGGGCCCTGACTGCAAAAACTCCTTACATCAAAGGATGGATCGCAGACCAAAGTTGTCCCCACCTCAAACTTGTGCTGCCCTGATAGACCCAAGGGAGCCCTACAAACTGACATCAGGAACGTGGACCTGTGAGTTTTCTTTCCCAGGGAAAAGGGACAAAGGATGTGCCCAAGGGCCCCTGGCCCGCGACCTGGCTTCAAAAAATCCTTATATCGAAGGATCGATCACACACCAAAGTTGTCCCCACCTCAAACTTGTGCTGCCCTGATAGACCCAAGGGAGCCCTAGAAACTGACATCAGGAACCTGGACCTGTGAGTTTTCTTTCCCAGGGAAAAGGGACAAAGGATGTGCCCAGGGGCCCCTGGCCCAGGCCCTGACTGCACAAAATCCTTATATCGAAGGATGGACCCCAGACCAAAGTTGTCCCCACCTCAAACTTGTGCTGCCCTGATAGACCCAAGGGAGCCCTACAAACTGACATCAGGAACCTGGACCTGTGAGTTTTCTTTCCCAGGGAAAAGGGACAAAGGATGTGCCCAGGGTCCCCAGGGCTGGGCCCTTAGTTCAAAAAATCCTTATATCGAAGGATGGACCCCAGACCAAAGTTGTCCCCACCTCAAACTTGTGCTGCCCTGATAGACCCAAGGGAGCCCTACAAACTGACATCAGGAACCTGGACCTGTGAGTTTTCTTTCCCAGGGAAATGGGACAAAGGTTGTGCCCAGGGGCCCCTGGCCCAGGCCCTGACTGCAAAAAATCCTTATATCGAAGGATGGACCCCAGACCAAAGTTGTCCCCACCTCAAACTTGTGCTGCCCTGATAGACCCAAGGGAGCCCTACAAACTGACATCAGGAACCTGGACTGGTGAGTTTTCTTTCCCAGGGGAAATGTCCAATGGATGTGCCCAGGCTCCCCTGGGCTGGACCTGACTGCAAAAAGCCTTATATCGAAGGATGGATCGTAGACGGAAGTTGTCCCCACCACAAACTTGTGCTGCCCTGATAGACCCAAGGGAGCCCTACAAACTGACATCAGGAACCTGGACCTGTGAGTTTTCTTTCCCAGGGAAAAGGGACAAAGGATGTGCCCAGGGTCCCCAGGGCTGGGCCCTGAGTTCAAAAAATCCTTATATCGAAGGATGGACCCCAGACCAAAGTTGTCCCCACCTCAAACTTGTGCTGCCCTGATAGACCCAAGGGAGCCCTACAAACTGACATCAGGAACCTGGACCTGTGAGTTTTCTTTCCCAGGGAAAAGGGACAAAGGTTGTGCCCAGGGGCCCCTGGCCCAGGCCCTGACTGCAAAAAATCCTTATATCGAAGGATGGACCCCAGACCAAAGTTGTCCCCACCTCAAACTTGTGCTGCCCTGATAGACCCAAGGGAGCCCTACAAACTGACATCAGGAACCTGGAACTGTGAGTTTTCTTTCCCAGGGGAAATATCCAATGGATGTGCCCAGGCTCCCCTGGGCTGGACCTGACTGCAAAAAGCCTTATATCGAAGGATGGATCGTAGACGGAAGTTGTCCCCACCACAAACTTGTGCTGCCCTGATAGACCCAAGGGAGCCCTACAAACTGACATCAGGAACCTGGACCTGTGAGTTTTCTTTCCAAGGGAAAATGGCCAAAGGATGTGCCCAGGGGCCCCTGGGCTGGGACATGACTGCAAAAAATCCATATATCGAAGGCTCGATCACAGACCAAAGTTGTCCCCTCCTCAAACTTGTGCTGCCCTGATAGACCCAAGGGAGCCCTACAAACTGACATCAGGAACCTGGACCTGTGAGTTTTCTTTCCCAGGGAAAAGGGACAAAGGATGTGCCCAGGGTCCCCAGGGCTGGGCCCTGAGTTCAAAAAATCCTTATATCGAAGGATGGACCCCAGACCAAAGTTGTCCCCACCTCAAACTTGTGCTGCCCTTGTAGACCCAAGGCAGCCCTACAAACTGACATCAGGAACCTGGACCTGTGAGTTTTCTTTCCAAGGGGAAATGGCCAAAGGATGTGCCCAGGTGCCCCTGGCCCGGGACCTGACTGCAAAAAATCCTTATATCGAAGGATGGACCCCAGACCAAAGTTGTCCCCTCCTCAAACTTGTGCTGCCCTGATAGACCCAAGGGAGCCCTAGAAACTGACATCAGGAACCTGGACCTGTGAGTTTTCTTTCCCAGGGAAAAGGGACAAAGGATGTGCCCAAGGGCCCCTGGCCCGCGACCTGGCTTCAAAAAATCCTTATATCGAAGGATCGATCACAGACCAAAGTTGTCCCCACCTCAAACTTGTGCTGCCCTGATAGACCCAAGGGAGCCCTACAAACTGACATCAGGAACCTGGACCTGTGAGTTTTCTTTCCCAGGGAAAATGGTCAAAGGATGTGCCCAGGGGCCCCTGGCCCGGGACCTGACTGCAAAAAATCCTTATATCGAAGGATGGACCCCAGACCAAAGTTGTCCCCACCTCAAACTTGTGCTGCCCTTGTAGACCCAAGGCAGCCCTACAAACTGACATCAGGAACCTGGACCTGTGAGTTTTCTTTCCAAGGGGAAATGGCCAAAGGATGTGCCCAGGTGCCCCTGGCCCGGGACCTGACTGCAAAAAATCCTTATATCGAAGGATGGACCCCAGACCAAAGTTGTCCCCACCTCAAACTTGTGCTGCCCTTGTAGACCCAAGGCAGCCCTACAAACTGACATCAGGAACCTGGAACTGTGAGTTTTCTTTCCCAGGGAAAAGGGACAAAGGATGTGCCCAGGGGCCACTGGGCTGGGACCTGACTGCAAAAAATCCTTATATCGAAGGATGGACCCCAGACCAAAGTTGTCCCCACCTCAAACTTGTGTTGCCCTTGTAGACCCAAGGCAGCCCTACAAACTGACATCAGGAACCTGGACCTGTGAGTTTTCTTTCCCAGGGAAAAGGGACAAAGGATGTGCCCAGGGGCCCCTGGCCCTGAGCTGGGCCCTGACTGCACAAAATCCTTATATCGAAGGATGGACCCCAGTCTAAAGTTGTCCCAACAACAAACTTGTGCTGCCCTGATAGACCCAAGAGAGCCCTACAAACTGACATCAGGAACCTGGACCTGTGAGTTTTCTTTCCCAGGGAAAAGGGACAAAGGATGTGCCCAGGGTCCCCAGGGCTGGGCCCTGCGTTCAAAAAATCCTTATATCGAAGGATGGACCCCAGACCAAAGTTGTCCCCACCTCAAACTTGTGCTGCCCTGATAGACCCAAGGGAGCCCTACAAACTGACATCAGGAACCTGGACCTGTGAGTTTTCTTTCCCAGGGAAAAGGGACAAAGGTTGTGCCCAGGGGCCCCTGGCCCAGGCCCTGACTGCAAAAAATCCTTATATCGAAGGATGGACCCCAGACCAAAGTTGTCCCCACCTCAAACTTGTGCTGCCCTGATAGACCCAAGGGAGCCCTACAAACTGACATCAGGAACCTGGACCTGTGAGTTTTCTTTCCCAGGGAAAAGGGACAAAGGATGTGCCCAGGGGCCCCTGGCCCAGGACATGACTGCAAAAAATCCTTATATCGAAGGATGGACCCCAGACCAAAGTTGTCCCCACCTCAAACTTGTGTTGCCCTTGTAGACCCAAGGCAGCCCTACAAACTGACATCAGGAACCTGGAACTGTGAGTTTTCTTTCCCAGGGAAAAGGGACAAAGGATGTGCCCAGGGGCCCCTGGCCCTGAGCTGGGACCTGACTGCACAAAATCCTTATATCGAAGGATGGACACCAGACTAAAGTTGTCCCAACCACAAACTTGTGCTGCCCTGATAGACCCAAGGGAGCCCTACAAACTGACATCAGGAACCTGGACCTGTGAGTTTTTTTTCCAAGGGGAAATGGCCAAAGGATGTGCCCAGGGGCCCCTGGCCCGGGACCTGACTGCAAAAAATCCTTATATCGAAGGATGGACCCCAGACCAAAGTTGTCCCCACCTCAAACTTGTGCTGCCCTTGTAGACCCAAGGCAGCCCTACAAACTGACATCAGGAACCTGGAACTGTGAGTATTCTTTCCCAGGGAAAAGGGACAAAGGATGTGCCCAGGGGCCCCTGGCCCTGAGCTGGGCCCTGACTGCACAAAATCCTTATATCGAAGGATGGACCCCAGACTAAAGTTGTCCCAACAACAAACTTGTGCTGCCCTGATAGACCCAAGGGAGCCCTACAAACTGACATCAGGAACCTGGACCTGTGAGTTTTCTTTCCCAGGGAAAAGGGACAAAGGATGTGCCCAAGGGCCCCTGGCCCGCGACCTGGCTTCAAAAAATCCTTATATCAAAGGATGGACCCCAGACCAAAGTTGTCCCCACCTAAAACTTGTGCTGCCCTGATAGACCCAAGGGAGCCCTACAAACTGACATCAGGAACCTGGACCTGTGAGTTTTCTTTCCCAGGGAAAAGGGCCAAAGGTTGTGCCCAGGGGCCCCTGGCCCGGGACCTGACTGCAAAAAACCCTTATATCGAAGGATGGACCCCAGACCAAAGTTGTCCCCACCTAAAACTTGTGCTGCCCTGATAGACCCAAGGGAGCCCTACAAACTGACATCAGGAACCTGGACCTGTGAGTTTTCTTTCCCAGGGAAAAGGGAAAAAGGATGTGCCCAGGGGCCGCTGGCCCTGGGCTGGGCCCTGACTGCAAAAAATCCTTATATCAAAGGATGGATCGCAGACCAAAGTTGTCCCCTCCTCAAACTTGTGCTGCCCTGATAGACCCAAGAGAGCCCTACAAACTGACATCAGGAACCTGGACCTGTGAGTTTTCTTTCCCAGGGAAAAGGGACAAAGGATGTGCCCAGGGTCCCCAGGGCTGGGCCCTGCGTTCAAAAAATCCTTATATCGAAGGATGGACCCCAGACCAAAGTTGTCCCCACCTCAAACTTGTGCTGCCCTGATAGACCCAAGGGAGCCCTACAAACTGACATCAGGAACCTGGACCTGTGAGTTTTCTTTCCCAGGGAAAAGTGACAAAGGTTGTGCCCAGGGGCCCCTGGCCCAGGCCCTGACTGCAAAAAATCCTTATATCGAAGGATGGACCCCAGACCAAAGTTGTCCCCACCTGAAACTTGTGCTGCCCTGATAGACCCAAGGGAGCCCTACAAACTGACATCAGGAACCTGGACCTGTGAGTTTTCTTTCCCAGGGAAAAGGGATAAAGGATGTGACCAGGGGCCCCTGGGCTGGGACCTGACTGCAAAAAATCCTTATATCGAAGGATGGACCCCAGACTAAAGTTGTCCCAACAACAAACTTGTGCTGCCCTGATAGACCCAAGAGAGCCCTACAAACTGACATCAGGAACCTGGACCTGTGAGTTTTCTTTCCCAGGGAAAAGGGACAAAGGATGTGCCCAGGGTCCCCAGGGCTGGGCCCTGAGTTCAAAAAATCCTTATATCGAAGGATGGACCCCAGACCAAAGTTGTCCCCACCTCAAACTTGTGCTGCCCTGATAGACCCAAGGGAGCCCTACAAACTGACATCAGGAACCTGGACCTGTGAGTTTTCTTTCCCAGGAAAAAGGGAGAAAGGTTGTGCCCAGGGGCCCCTGGCCCAGGCCCTGACTGCAAAAAATCCTTATATCGAAGGATGGACCCCAGACCAAAGTTGTCCCCACCTCAAACTTGTGCTGCCCTGATAGACCCAAGGGAGCCCTACAAACTGACATCAGGAACCTGGACCTGTGAGTTTTCTTTCCCAGGGGAAATGTCCAATGGGTGTGCCCAGGCTCCCCTGGGCTGGACCTGACTGCAAAAAGCCATATATCGAAGGATGGATCGTAGACGGAAGTTGTCCCCACCACAAACTTGTCCTGCCCTGATAGACCCAAGGGAGCCCTATAAACTGACATCAGGAACCTGGACCTGTGAGTTTTCTTTCCAAGGGAAAATGGCCAAAGGATGTGCCCAGGGGCCCCTGGGCTGGGACATGACTGCAAAAAATCCTTATATCGAAGGCTCGATCACAGACCAAAGTTGTCCCCTCCTCAAACTTGTGCTGCCCTGATAGACCCAAGGGAGCCCTACAAACTGACATCAAGAACCGGGACCTGTGAGTTTTCTTTCCCAGGGAAAAGGGACAAAGGATGTGCCCAGGGTCCCCAGGGCTGGGCCCTGAGTTCAAAAAATCCTTATATCGAAGGATGGACCCCAGACCAAAGTTGTCCCCACCTCAAACTTGTGCTGCCCTGATAGACCCAAGGGAGCCCTACAAACTGACATCAGGAACCTGGACCTGTGAGTTTTCTTTCGCAGGGAAAATGGCCAAAGGATGTGCCCAGGGGCCCCTGGTCCAGGCCCTGACTGCAAAAATCCTTATATCGAAGGATGGACCCCAGACCAAAGTTGTCCCCACCTAAAACTTTTGCTGCCCTGATAGACCCAAGGGAGCCCTACAAACTGACATAAGGAACCTGGAACTGTGAGTTTTCTTTCCAAGGGAAAATGGCCAAAGGATGTGCCCAGGGGCCCCTGGGCTGGGACATGACTGCAAAAAATCCATATATCGAAGGCTCGATCACAGACCAAAGTTGTCCCCTCCTCAAACATGTGCTGCCCTGATAGACCCAAGGGAGCCCTACAAACTGAAATCAGGAACCTGGACCTGTGAGTTTTCTTTCCCAGGGAAAAGGGACAAAGGATGTGCCCAGGGTCCCCAGGGCTGGGCCCTGAGTTCAAAAAATCCTTATATCGAAGGATGGACCCCAGACCAAAGTTGTCCCCTCCTCAAACTTGTGCTGCCCTGATAGACCCAAGGGAGCCCTACAAACTGACATCAGGAACCTGGACCTGTGAGTTTTCTTTCCCAGGGAAAAGGGACAAAGGATGTGCCCAAGGGCCCCTGGCCCGCGACCTGGCTTCAAAAAATCCTTATATCGAAGGATCGATCACAGACCAAAGTTGTCCCCACCTCAAACTTGTGCTGCCCTGATAGACCCAAGGGAGCCCTACAAACTGACATCAGGAACCTGGACCTGTGAGTTTTCTTTCCCAGGGAAAATGGTCAAAGGATGTGCCCAGGGGCCCCTGGCCCGGGACCTGACTGCAAAAAATCCTTATATCGAAGGATGGACCCCAGACCAAAGTTGTCCCCACCTCAAACTTGTGCTGCCCTTGTAGACCCAAGGCAGCCCTAAAAACTGACATCAGGAACCTGGAACTGTGAGTTTTCTTTCCCAGGGAAAAGGGACAAAGGATGTGCCCAGGGGCCCCTGGCCCTGAGCTGGGCCCTGACTGCACAAAATCCTTATATCGAAGGATGGACCCCAGACTAAAGTTGTCCCCACCACAAACTTGTGCTGCCCTGATAGACCCAAGGGAGCCCTACAAACTGACATCAGGAACCTGGACCTGTGAGTTTTCTTTCCCAGGGAAAAGGGACAAAGGATGTGCCCAGGGGCCACTGGGCTGGGACCTGACTGCAAAAAATCCTTATATCGAAGGATGGACCCCAGACCAAAGTTGTCCCCACCTCAAACTTGTGTTGCCCTTGTAGACCCAAGGCAGCCCTACAAACTGACATCAGGAACCTGGAACTGTGAGTTTTCTTTCCCAGGGAAAAGGGACAAAGGATGTGCCCAGGGGCCCCTGGCCCTGAGCTGGGCCCTGACTGCACAAAATCCTTATATCGAAGGATGGACCCCAGACTAAAATTGTCCCAACAACAAACTTGTGCTGCCCTGATAGACCCAAGAGAGCCCTACAAACTGACATCAGGAACCTGGACCTGTGAGTTTTCTTTCCCAGGGAAAAGGGACAAAGGATGTGCCCAGGGTCCCCAGGGCTGGGCCCTGCGTTCAAAAAATCCTTATATCGAAGGATGGACCCCAGACCAAAGTTGTCCCCACCTCAAACTTGTGCTGCCCTGATAGACCCAAGGGAGCCCTACAAACTGACATCAGGAACCTGGACCTGTGAGTTTTCTTTCCCAGGGAAAAGGGACAAAGGTTGTGCTCAGGGGCCCCTGGCCCAGGCCCTGACTGCAAAAAATCCTTATATCGAAGGATGGACCCCAGACCAAAGTTGTCCCCACCTCAAACTTGTGCTGCCCTGATAGACCCAAGGGAGTCCTACAAACTGACATCAGGAACCTGGACCTGTGAGTTTTCTTTCCCAGGGGAAATGTCCAATGGATGTGCCCAGGCTCCCCTGGGCTGGACCTGACTGCAAAAAGCCATATATCGAAGGATGGATCGTAGACGGAAGTTGTCCCCACCACAAACTTGTGCTGCCCTGATAGACCCAAGGGAGCCCTACAAACTGACATCAGGAACCTGGACCTGTGAGTTTTCTTTCGCAGGGAAAATGGCCAAAGGATGTGCCCAGGGGCCCCTGGGCTGGGACATGACTGCAAAAAATCCTTATATCGAAGGCTCGATCACAGACCAAAGTTGTCCCCTCCTCAAACTTGTGCTGCCCTGATAGACCCAAGGGAGCCCTACAAACTGACATCAAGAACCGGGACCTGTGAGTTTTCTTTCCCAGGGAAAAGGGACAAAGGATGTGCCCAGAGTCCCCAGGGCTGGGCCCTGAGTTCAAAAAATCCTTATATCGAAGGATGGACCCCAGACCAAAGTTGTCCCCACCTCAAACTTGTGCTGCCCTGATAGACCCAAGGGAGCCCTACAAACTGACATCAGGAACCTGGACCTGTGAATTTTCTTTCGCAGGGAAAATGGCCAAAGGATGTGCCCAGGGGCCCCTGGCCCAGGCCCTGACTGCAAAAAATCCTTATATCGAAGGATGGACCCCAGACCAAAGTTGCCCCCACCTAAAACTTGTGCTGCCCTGATAGACCCAAGGGAGCCCTACAAACTGACATCAGCAACCTGGACCTGTGAGTTTTCTTTCCCAGGGAAAAGGGACAAAGGATGTGCCCAGGGGCCGCTGGCCCTGGGCTGGGCCCTGACTGCAAAAAATCCTTATATCAAAGAATGGATCGCAGACCAAAGTTGTCCCCTCCTCAAACTTGTGCTGCCCTGATAGACCCAAGGGAGCCCTACAAACTGACATCAGGAACCTGGACCTGTGAGTTTTCTTTCCCAGGGAAAAGGGACAAAGGATGTGCCCAAGGGCCCCTGGCCCGCGACCTGGCTTCAAAAAATCCTTATATCGAAGGATCGATCACAGACCAAAGTTGTCCCCACCTCAAACTTGTGCTGCCCTGATAGACCCAAGGGAGCCCTACAAACTGACATCAGGAACCTGGACCTGTGAGTTTTCTTTCCCAGGGAAAATGGTCAAAGGATGTGCCCAGGGGCCCCTGGCCCGGGACCTGACTGCAAAAAATCCTTATATCGAAGGATGGACCCCAGACCAAAGTTGTCCCCACCTCAAACTTGTGCTGCCCTTGTAGACCCAAGGCAGCCCTACAAACTGACATCAGGAACCTGGACCTGTGAGTTTTCTTTCCAAGGGGAAATGGCCAAAGGATGTGCCCAGGTGCCCCTGGCCCGGGACCTGACTGCAAAAAATCCTTATATCGAAGGATGGACCCCAGACCAAAGTTGTCCCCACCTCAAACTTGTGCTGCCCTTGTAGACCCAAGGCAGCCCTACAAACTGACATCAGGAACCTGGAACTGTGAGTTTTCTTTCCCAGGGAAAAGGGACAAAGGATGTGCCCAGGGGCCACTGGGCTGGGACCTGACTGCAAAAAATCCTTATATCGAAGGATGGACCCCAGACCAAAGTTGTCCCCACCTCAAACTTGTGTTGCCCTTGTAGACCCAAGGCAGCCCTACAAACTGACATCAGGAACCTGGACCTGTGAGTTTTCTTTCCCAGGGAAAAGGGACAAAGGATGTGCCCAGGGGCCCCTGGCCCTGAGCTGGGCCCTGACTGCACAAAATCCTTATATCGAAGGATGGACCCCAGTCTAAAGTTGTCCCAACAACAAACTTGTGCTGCCCTGATAGACCCAAGAGAGCCCTACAAACTGACATCAGGAACCTGGACCTGTGAGTTTTCTTTCCCAGGGAAAAGGGACAAAGGATGTGCCCAGGGTCCCCAGGGCTGGGCCCTGCGTTCAAAAAATCCTTATATCGAAGGATGGACCCCAGACCAAAGTTGTCCCCACCTCAAACTTGTGCTGCCCTGATAGACCCAAGGGAGCCCTACAAACTGACATCAGGAACCTGGACCTGTGAGTTTTCTTTCCCAGGGAAAAGGGACAAAGGTTGTGCCCAGGGGCCCCTGGCCCAGGCCCTGACTGCAAAAAATCCTTATATCGAAGGATGGACCCCAGACCAAAGTTGTCCCCACCTCAAACTTGTGCTGCCCTGATAGACCCAAGGGAGCCCTACAAACTGACATCAGGAACCTGGACTGGTGAGTTTTCTTTCCCAGGGGAAATGTCCAATGGATGTGCCCAGGCTCCCCTGGGCTGGACCTGACTGCAAAAAGCCATATATCGAAGGATGGATCGTAGACGGAAGTTGTCCCCACCACAAACTTGTGCTGCCCTGATAGACCCAAGGGAGCCCTACAAACTGACATCAGGAACCTGGACCTGTGAGTTTTCTTTCCCAGGGAAAAGGGACAAAGGATTTTCCCAGGGGCCGCTGGCCCTGGGCTGGGCCCTGACTGCAAAAACTCCTTACATCAAAGGATGGATCGCAGACCAAAGTTGTCCCCACCTCAAACTTGTGCTGCCCTGATAGACCCAAGGGAGCCCTACAAACTGACATCAGGAACGTGGACCTGTGAGTTTTCTTTCCCAGGGAAAAGGGACAAAGGATGTGCCCAAGGGCCCCTGGCCCGCGACCTGGCTTCAAAAAATCCTTATATCGAAGGATCGATCACACACCAAAGTTGTCCCCACCTCAAACTTGTGCTGCCCTGATAGACCCAAGGGAGCCCTAGAAACTGACATCAGGAACCTGGACCTGTGAGTTTTCTTTCCCAGGGAAAAGGGACAAAGGATGTGCCCAGGGGCCCCTGGCCCAGGCCCTGACTGCACAAAATCCTTATATCGAAGGATGGACCCCAGACCAAAGTTGTCCCCACCTCAAACTTGTGCTGCCCTGATAGACCCAAGGGAGCCCTACAAACTGACATCAGGAACCTGGACCTGTGAGTTTTCTTTCCCAGGGAAAAGGGACAAAGGATGTGCCCAGGGTCCCCAGGGCTGGGCCCTTAGTTCAAAAAATCCTTATATCGAAGGATGGACCCCAGACCAAAGTTGTCCCCACCTCAAACTTGTGCTGCCCTGATAGACCCAAGGGAGCCCTACAAACTGACATCAGGAACCTGGACCTGTGAGTTTTCTTTCCCAGGGAAATGGGACAAAGGTTGTGCCCAGGGGCCCCTGGCCCAGGCCCTGACTGCAAAAAATCCTTATATCGAAGGATGGACCCCAGACCAAAGTTGTCCCCACCTCAAACTTGTGCTGCCCTGATAGACCCAAGGGAGCCCTACAAACTGACATCAGGAACCTGGACTGGTGAGTTTTCTTTCCCAGGGGAAATGTCCAATGGATGTGCCCAGGCTCCCCTGGGCTGGACCTGACTGCAAAAAGCCTTATATCGAAGGATGGATCGTAGACGGAAGTTGTCCCCACCACAAACTTGTGCTGCCCTGATAGACCCAAGGGAGCCCTACAAACTGACATCAGGAACCTGGACCTGTGAGTTTTCTTTCCCAGGGAAAAGGGACAAAGGATGTGCCCAGGGTCCCCAGGGCTGGGCCCTGAGTTCAAAAAATCCTTATATCGAAGGATGGACCCCAGACCAAAGTTGTCCCCACCTCAAACTTGTGCTGCCCTGATAGACCCAAGGGAGCCCTACAAACTGACATCAGGAACCTGGACCTGTGAGTTTTCTTTCCCAGGGAAAAGGGACAAAGGTTGTGCCCAGGGGCCCCTGGCCCAGGCCCTGACTGCAAAAAATCCTTATATCGAAGGATGGACCCCAGACCAAAGTTGTCCCCACCTCAAACTTGTGCTGCCCTGATAGACCCAAGGGAGCCCTACAAACTGACATCAGGAACCTGGAACTGTGAGTTTTCTTTCCCAGGGGAAATATCCAATGGATGTGCCCAGGCTCCCCTGGGCTGGACCTGACTGCAAAAAGCCTTATATCGAAGGATGGATCGTAGACGGAAGTTGTCCCCACCACAAACTTGTGCTGCCCTGATAGACCCAAGGGAGCCATACAAACTGACATCAGGAACCTGGACCTGTGAGTTTTCTTTCCAAGGGAAAATGGCCAAAGGATGTGCCCAGGGGCCCCTGGGCTGGGACATGACTGCAAAAAATCCATATATCGAAGGCTCGATCACAGACCAAAGTTGTCCCCTCCTCAAACTTGTGCTGCCCTGATAGACCCAAGGGAGCCCTACAAACTGACATCAGGAACCTGGACCTGTGAGTTTTCTTTCCCAGGGAAAAGGGACAAAGGATGTGCCCAGGGTCCCCAGGGCTGGGCCCTGAGTTCAAAAAATCCTTATATCGAAGGATGGACCCCAGACCAAAGTTGTCCCCACCTCAAACTTGTGCTGCCCTTGTAGACCCAAGGCAGCCCTACAAACTGACATCAGGAACCTGGACCTGTGAGTTTTCTTTCCAAGGGGAAATGGCCAAAGGATGTGCCCAGGTGCCCCTGGCCCGGGACCTGACTGCAAAAAATCCTTATATCGAAGGATGGACCCCAGACCAAAGTTGTCCCCTCCTCAAACTTGTGCTGCCCTGATAGACCCAAGGGAGCCCTACAAACTGACATCAGGAACCTGGACCTGTGAGTTTTCTTTCCCAGGGAAAAGGGACAAAGGATGTGCCCAAGGGCCCCTGGCCCGCGACCTGGCTTCAAAAAATCCTTATATCGAAGGATCGATCACAGACCAAAGTTGTCCCCACCTCAAACTTGTGCTGCCCTGATAGACCCAAGGGAGCCCTACAAACTGACATCAGGAACCTGGACCTGTGAGTTTTCTTTCCCAGGGAAAAGGGACAAAGGATGTGCCCAGGGGCCCCTGGCCCGGGACCTGACTGCAAAAAATCCTTATATCGAAGGATGGACCCCAGACCAAAGTTGTCCCCACCTCAAACTTGTGCTGCCCTTGTAGACCCAAGGCAGCCCTACAAACTGACATCAGGAACCTGGACCTGTGAGTTTTCTTTCCAAGGGGAAATGGCCAAAGGATGTGCCCAGGTGCCCCTGGCCCGGGACCTGACTGCAAAAAATCCTTATATCGAAGGATGGACCCCAGACCAAAGTTGTCCCCACCTCAAACTTGTGCTGCCCTTGTAGACCCAAGGCAGCCCTACAAACTGACATCAGGAACCTGGAACTGTGAGTTTTCTTTCCCAGGGAAAAGGGACAAAGGATGTGCCCAGGGGCCACTGGGCTGGGACCTGACTGCAAAAAATCCTTATATCGAAGGATGGACCCCAGACCAAAGTTGTCCCCACCTCAAACTTGTGTTGCCCTTGTAGACCCAAGGCAGCCCTACAAACTGACATCAGGAACCTGGACCTGTGAGTTTTCTTTCCCAGGGAAAAGGGACAAAGGATGTGCCCAGGGGCCCCTGGCCCTGAGCTGGGCCCTGACTGCACAAAATCCTTATATCGAAGGATGGACCCCAGTCTAAAGTTGTCCCAACAACAAACTTGTGCTGCCCTGATAGACCCAAGAGAGCCCTACAAACTGACATCAGGAACCTGGACCTGTGAGTTTTCTTTCCCAGGGAAAAGGGACAAAGGATGTGCCCAGGGTCCCCAGGGCTGGGCCCTGCGTTCAAAAAATCCTTATATCGAAGGATGGACCCCAGACCAAAGTTGTCCCCACCTCAAACTTGTGCTGCCCTGATAGACCCAAGGGAGCCCTACAAACTGACATCAGGAACCTGGACCTGTGAGTTTTCTTTCCCAGGGAAAAGGGACAAAGGTTGTGCCCAGGGGCCCCTGGCCCAGGCCCTGACTGCAAAAAATCCTTATATCGAAGGATGGACCCCAGACCAAAGTTGTCCCCACCTCAAACTTGTGCTGCCCTGATAGACCCAAGGGAGCCCTACAAACTGACATCAGGAACCTGGACTGGTGAGTTTTCTTTCCCAGGGGAAATGTCCAATGGATGTGCCCAGGCTCCCCTGGGCTGGACCTGACTGCAAAAAGCCATATATCGAAGGATGGATCGTAGACGGAAGTTGTCCCCACCACAAACTTGTGCTGCCCTGATAGACCCAAGGGAGCCCTACAAACTGACATCAGGAACCTGGACCTGTGAGTTTTCTTTCCCAGGGAAAAGGGACAAAGGATTTTCCCAGGGGCCGCTGGCCCTGGGCTGGGCCCTGACTGCAAAAACTCCTTACATCAAAGGATGGATCGCAGACCAAAGTTGTCCCCACCTCAAACTTGTGCTGCCCTGATAGACCCAAGGGAGCCCTACAAACTGACATCAGGAACGTGGACCTGTGAGTTTTCTTTCCCAGGGAAAAGGGACAAAGGATGTGCCCAAGGGCCCCTGGCCCGCGACCTGGCTTCAAAAAATCCTTATATCGAAGGATCGATCACACACCAAAGTTGTCCCCACCTCAAACTTGTGCTGCCCTGATAGACCCAAGGGAGCCCTAGAAACTGACATCAGGAACCTGGACCTGTGAGTTTTCTTTCCCAGGGAAAAGGGACAAAGGATGTGCCCAGGGGCCCCTGGCCCAGGCCCTGACTGCACAAAATCCTTATATCGAAGGATGGACCCCAGACCAAAGTTGTCCCCACCTCAAACTTGTGCTGCCCTGATAGACCCAAGGGAGCCCTACAAACTGACATCAGGAACCTGGACCTGTGAGTTTTCTTTCCCAGGGAAAAGGGACAAAGGATGTGCCCAGGGTCCCCAGGGCTGGGCCCTTAGTTCAAAAAATCCTTATATCGAAGGATGGACCCCAGACCAAAGTTGTCCCCACCTCAAACTTGTGCTGCCCTGATAGACCCAAGGGAGCCCTACAAACTGACATCAGGAACCTGGACCTGTGAGTTTTCTTTCCCAGGGAAATGGGACAAAGGTTGTGCCCAGGGGCCCCTGGCCCAGGCCCTGACTGCAAAAAATCCTTATATCGAAGGATGGACCCCAGACCAAAGTTGTCCCCACCTCAAACTTGTGCTGCCCTGATAGACCCAAGGGAGCCCTACAAACTGACATCAGGAACCTGGACTGGTGAGTTTTCTTTCCCAGGGGAAATGTCCAATGGATGTGCCCAGGCTCCCCTGGGCTGGACCTGACTGCAAAAAGCCTTATATCGAAGGATGGATCGTAGACGGAAGTTGTCCCCACCACAAACTTGTGCTGCCCTGATAGACCCAAGGGAGCCCTACAAACTGACATCAGGAACCTGGACCTGTGAGTTTTCTTTCCCAGGGAAAAGGGACAAAGGATGTGCCCAGGGTCCCCAGGGCTGGGCCCTGAGTTCAAAAAATCCTTATATCGAAGGATGGACCCCAGACCAAAGTTGTCCCCACCTCAAACTTGTGCTGCCCTGATAGACCCAAGGGAGCCCTACAAACTGACATCAGGAACCTGGACCTGTGAGTTTTCTTTCCCAGGGAAAAGGGACAAAGGTTGTGCCCAGGGGCCCCTGGCCCAGGCCCTGACTGCAAAAAATCCTTATATCGAAGGATGGACCCCAGACCAAAGTTGTCCCCACCTCAAACTTGTGCTGCCCTGATAGACCCAAGGGAGCCCTACAAACTGACATCAGGAACCTGGAACTGTGAGTTTTCTTTCCCAGGGGAAATATCCAATGGATGTGCCCAGGCTCCCCTGGGCTGGACCTGACTGCAAAAAGCCTTATATCGAAGGATGGATCGTAGACGGAAGTTGTCCCCACCACAAACTTGTGCTGCCCTGATAGACCCAAGGGAGCCCTACAAACTGACATCAGGAACCTGGACCTGTGAGTTTTCTTTCCAAGGGAAAATGGCCAAAGGATGTGCCCAGGGGCCCCTGGGCTGGGACATGACTGCAAAAAATCCATATATCGAAGGCTCGATCACAGACCAAAGTTGTCCCCTCCTCAAACTTGTGCTGCCCTGATAGACCCAAGAGAGCCCTACAAACTGACATCAGGAACCTGGACCTGTGAGTTTTCTTTCCCAGGGAAAAGGGACAAAGGATGTGCCCAGGGTCCCCAGGGCTGGGCCCTGAGTTCAAAAAATCCTTATATCGAAGGATGGACCCCAGACCAAAGTTGTCCCCACCTCAAACTTGTGCTGCCCTGATAGACCCAAGGGAGCCCTACAAACTGACATCAGGAACCTGGACCTGTGAATTTTCTTTCGCAGGGAAAATGGCCAAAGGATGTGCCCAAGGGCCCCTGGCCCGCGACCTGGCTTCAAAAAATCCTTATATCGAAGGATCGATCACAGACCAAAGTTGTCCCCACCTCAAACTTGTGCTGCCCTGATAGACCCAAGGGAGCCCTACAAACTGACATCAGGAACCTGGACCTGTGAGTTTTCTTTCCCAGGGAAAATGGTCAAAGGATGTGCCCAGGGGCCCCTGGCCCGGGACCTGACTGCAAAAAATCCTTATATCGAAGGATGGACCCCAGACCAAAGTTGTCCCCACCTCAAACTTGTGCTGCCCTTGTAGACCCAAGGCAGCCCTACAAACTGACATCAGGAACCTGGAACTGTGAGTTTTCTTTCCCAGGGAAAAGGGACAAAGGATGTGCCCAGGGGCCACTGGGATGGGACCTGACTGCAAAAAATCCTTATATCGAAGGATGGACCCCAGACCAAAGTTGTCCCCACCTCAAACTTGTGTTGCCCTTGTAGACCCAAGGCAGCCCTACAAACTGACATCAGGAACCTGGACCTGTGAGTTTTCTTTCCCAGGGAAAAGGGACAAAGGATGTGCCCAGGGGCCCCTGGCCCTGAGCTGGGCCCTGACTGCACAAAATCCTTATATCGAAGGATGGACCCCAGACTAAAGTTGTCCCAACAACAAACTTGTGCTGCCCTGATAGACCCAAGAGAGCCCTACAAACTGACATCAGGAACCTGGACCTGTGAGTTTTCTTTCCCAGGGAAAAGGGACAAAGGATGTGCCCAGGGTCCCCAGGGCTGGGCCCTGCGTTCAAAAAATCCTTATATCGAAGGATGGACCCCAGACCAAAGTTGTCCCCACCTCAAACTTGTGCTGCCCTGATAGACCCAAGGGAGCCCTACAAACTGACATCAGGAACCTGGACCTGTGAGTTTTCTTTCCCAGGGAAAAGGGACAAAGGTTGTGCCCAGGGGCCCCTGGCCCAGGCCCTGACTGCAAAAAATCCTTATATCGAAGGATGGACCCCAGACCAAAGTTGTCCCCACCTCAAACTTGTGCTGCCCTGATAGACCCAAGGGAGCCCTACAAACTGACATCAGGAACCTGGACTGGTGAGTTTTCTTTCCCAGGGGAAATGTCCAATGGATGTGCCCAGGTCCCCTGGGCTGGACCTGACTGCACAAAATCCTTATATCGAAGGATGGACCCCAGACTAAAGTTGTCCCAACAACAAACTTGTGCTGCCCTGATAGACCCAAGGGAGCCCTACAAACTGACATCAGGAACCTGGACCTGTGAGTTTTCTTTCCCAGGGAAAAGGGACAAAGGATGTGCCCAGGGTCCCCAGGGCTGGGCCCTGCGTTCAAAAAATCCTTATATCGAAGGATGGACCCCAGACCAAAGTTGTCCCCACCTCAAACTTGTGCTGCCCTGATAGACCCAAGGGAGCCCTACAAACTGACATCAGGAACCTGGACCTGTGAGTTTTCTTTCCCAGGGAAAAGGGACAAAGGTTGTGCCCAGGGGCCCCTGGCCCAGGCCCTGACTGCAAAAAATCCTTATATCGAAGGATGGACCCCAGACCAAAGTTGTCCCCACCTCAAACTTGTGCTGCCCTGATAGACCCAAGGGAGCCCTACAAACTGACATCAGGAACCTGGACTGGTGAGTTTTCTTTCCCAGGGGAAATGTCCAATGGATGTGCCCAGGTCCCCTGGGCTGGACCTGACTGCAAAAAGCCTTATATCGAAGGATGGATCGTAGACGGAAGTTGTCCCCACCACAAACTTGTGCTGCCCTGATAGACCCAAGGGAGCCCTACAAACTGACATCAGGAACCTGGAACTGTGAGTTTTCTTTCCCAGGGAAAAGGGACAAAGGATGTGCCCAGGGGCCACTGGGCTGGGACCTGACTGCAAAAAATCCTTATATCGAAGGATGGACCCCAGACCAAAGTTGTCCCCACCTCAAACTTGTGTTGCCCTTGTAGACCCAAGGCAGCCCTACAAACTGACATCAGGAACCTGGACCTGTGAGTTTTCTTTCCCAGGGAAAAGGGACAAAGGATGTGCCCAGGGGCCCCTGGCCCTGAGCTGGGCCCTGACTGCACAAAATCCTTATATCGAAGGATGGACCCCAGTCTAAAGTTGTCCCAACAACAAACTTGTGCTGCCCTGATTGACCCAAGAGAGCCCTACAAACTGACATCAGGAACCTGGACCTGTGAGTTTTCTTTCCCAGGGAAAAGGGACAAAGGATGTGCCCAGGGTCCCCAGGGCTGGGCCCTGCGTTCAAAAAATCCTTATATCGAAGGATGGACCCCAGACCAAAGTTGTCCCCACCTCAAACTTGTGCTGCCCTGATAGACCCAAGGGAGCCCTACAAACTGACATCAGGAACCTGGACCTGTGAGTTTTCTTTCCCAGGGAAAAGGGACAAAGGTTGTGCCCAGGGGCCCCTGGCCCAGGCCCTGACTGCAAAAAATCCTTATATCGAAGGATGGACCCCAGACCAAAGTTGTCCCCACCTCAAACTTGTGCTGCCCTGATAGACCCAAGGGAGCCCTACAAACTGACATCAGGAACCTGGACCTGTGAGTTTTCTTTCCCAGGGGAAATGTCCAATGGATGTGCCCAGGCTCCCCTGGGCTGGACCTGACTGCAAAAAGCCATATATCGAAGGATGGATCGTAGACGGAAGTTGTCCCCACCACAAACTTGTGCTGCCCTGATAGACCCAAGGGAGCCCTACAAACTGACATCAGGAACCTGGACCTGTGAGTTTTCTTTCCCAGGGAAAAGGGACAAAGGATTTTCCCAGGGGCCGCTGGCCCTGGGCTGGGCCCTGACTGCAAAAAATCCTTACATCAAAGGATGGATCGCAGACCAAAGTTGTCCCCACCTCAAACTTGTGCTGCCCTGATAGACCCAAGGGAGCCCTACAAACTGACATCAGGAACCTGGACCTGTGAGTTTTCTTTCCCAGGGAAAAGGGACAAAGGATGTGCCCAAGGGCCCCTGGCCCGCGACCTGGCTTCAAAAAATCCTTATATCGAAGGATCGATCACAGACCAAAGTTGTCCCCACCTCAAACTTGTGCTGCCCTGATAGACCCAAGGGAGCCCTAGAAACTGACATCAGGAACCTGGACCTGTGAGTTTTCTTTCCCAGGGAAAAGGGACAAAGGATGTGCCCAGGGGCCCCTGGCCCAGGCCCTGACTGCAAAAAATCCTTATATCGAAGGATGGACCCCAGACCAAAGTTGTCCCCACCTCAAACTTGTGCTGCCCTGATAGACCCAAGGGAGCCCTACAAACTGACATCAGGAACCTGGACCTGTGAGTTTTCTTTCCCAGGGAAAAGGGACAAAGGATGTGCCCAGGGTCCCCAGGGCTGGGCCCTGAGTTCAAAAAATCCTTATATCGAAGGATGGACCCCAGACCAAAGTTGTCCCCACCTCAAACTTGTGCTGCCCTGATAGACCCAAGGGAGCCCTACAAACTGACATCAGGAACCTGGACCTGTGAGTTTTCTTTCCCAGGGAAAAGGGACAAAGGTTGTGCCCAGGGGCCCCTGGCCCAGGCCCTGACTGCAAAAAATCCTTATATCGAAGGATGGACCCCAGACCAAAGTTGTCCCCACCTCAAACTTGTGCTGCCCTGATAGACCCAAGGGAGCCCTACAAACTGACATCAGGAACCTGGACTGGTGAGTTTTCTTTCCCAGGGGAAATATCCAATGGATGTGCCCAGGCTCCCCTGGGCTGGACCTGACTGCAAAAAGCCTTATATCGAAGGATGGATCGTAGACGGAAGTTGTCCCCACCACAAACTTGTGCTGCCCTGATAGACCCAAGGGAGCCCTACAAACTGACATCAGGAACCTGGACCTGTGAGTTTTCTTTCCAAGGGAAAATGGCCAAAGGATGTGCCCAGGGGCCCCTGGGCTGGGACATGACTGCAAAAAATCCATATATCGAAGGCTCGATCACAGACCAAAGTTGTCCCCTCCTCAAACTTGTGCTGCCCTGATAGACCCAAGGGAGCCCTACAAACTGACATCAGGAACCTGGACCTGTGAGTTTTCTTTCCCAGGGAAAAGGGACAAAGGATGTGCCCAGGGTCCCCAGGGCTGGGCCCTGAGTTCAAAAAATCCTTATATCGAAGGATGGACCCCAGACCAAAGTTGTCCCCACCTCAAACTTGTGCTGCCCTGATAGACCCAAGGGAGCCCTACAAACTGACATCAGGAACCTGGACCTGTGAATTTTCTTTCGCAGGGAAAATGGCCAAAGGATGTGCCCAGGGGCCCCTGGCCCAGGCCCTGACTGCAAAAAATCCTTATATCGAAGGATGGACCCCAGACCAAAGTTGTCCCCTCCTCAAACTTGTGCTGCCCTGATAGACCCAAGGGAGCCCTACAAACTGACATCAGGAACCTGGACCTGTGAGTTTTCTTTCCCAGGGAAAAGGGACAAAGGATGTGCCCAAGGGCCCCTGGCACGCGACCTGGCTTCAAAAAATCCTTATATCGAAGGATCGATCACAGACCAAAGTTGTCCCCACCTCAAACTTGTGCTGCCCTGATAGACCCAAGGGAGCCCTACAAACTGACATCAGGAACCTGGACCTGTGAGTTTTCTTTCCCAGGGGAAATGGCCAAAGGATGTGCCCAGGGGCCCCTGGCCCGGGACCTGACTGCAAAAAATCCTTATATCGAAGGATGGACCCCAGACCAAAGTTGTCCCCACCTCAAACTTGTGCTGCCCTGATAGACCCAAGGGAGCCCTACAAACTGACATCAGGAACCTGGACCTGTGAGTTTTCTTTCCAAGGGAAAATGGCCAAAGGATGTGCCCAGGGTCCCCTGGGCTGGGACATGACTGCAAAAAATCCATATATCGAAGGCTCGATCACAGACCAAAGTTGTCCCCTCCTCAAACTTGTGCTGCCCTGATAGACCCAAGGGAGCCCTACAAACTGACATCAGGAACCTGGACCTGTGAGTTTTCTTTCCCAGGGAAAAGGGACAAAGGATGTGCCCAGGGTCCCCAGGGCTGGGCCCTGACTGCACAAAATCCTTATATCGAAGGATGGACCCCAGACTAAAGTTGTCCCCACCACAAACTTGTGCTGCCCTGATAGACCCAAGGGAGCCCTACAAACTGACATCAGGAACCTGGACCTGTGAGTTTTCTTTCCAAGGGAAAATGGCCAAAGGATGTGCCCAGGGGCTCCTGGGCTGGGATCTGACTGCAAAAAATCCTTATATCGAAGGATGGACCCCAGACCAAAGTTGTCCCCACCTCAATCTTGTGCTGCCCTGATAGACCCAAGGGAGCCCTACAAACTGACATCAGGAACCTGGACCTGTGAGTTTTCTTTCCCAGGGAAAAGGGACAAAGGATGTGCCCAGGGGCCGCTGGCCCTGGGCTGGGCCCTGACTGCAAAAAATCCTTATATCAAAGAATGGATCGCAGACCAAAGTTGTCCCCTCCTCAAACTTGTGCTGCCCTGATAGACCCAAGGGAGCCCTACAAACTGACATCAGGAACCTGGACCTGTGAGTTTTCTTTCCAAGGGGAAATGGCCAAAGGATGTGCCCAGGGGCCCCTGGCCCGGGACCTGACTGCAAAAAATCCTTATATCGAAGGATGGACCCCAGACCAAAGTTGTCCCCACCTCAAACTTGTGCTGCCCTTGTAGACCCAAGGGAGCCCTACAAAGTGACATCAGGAACCTGGACCTGTGAGTTTTCTTTCCCAGGGAAAAGGGACAAAGGTTGTGCCCAGGGGCCCCTGGCCCAGGCCCTGACTGCAAAAAATCCTTATATCGAAGGATGGACCCCAGACCAAAGTTGTCCCCACCTCAAACTTGTGCTGCCCTGATAGACCCAAGGGAGCCCTACAAACTGACATCAGGAACCTGGACTGGTGAGTTTTCTTTCCCAGGGGAAATGTCCAATGGATGTGCCCAGGTCCCCTGGGCTGGACCTGACTGCAAAAAGCCTTATATCGAAGGATGGATCGTAGACGGAAGTTGTCCCCACCACAAACTTGTGCTGCCCTGATAGACCCAAGGGAGCCCTACAAACTGACATCAGGAACCTGGACCTGTGAGTTTTCTTTCCAAGGGAAAATGGCCAAAGGATGTGCCCAGGGGCCCCTGGGCTGGGACATGACTGCAAAAAATCCATATATCGAAGGCTCGATCACAGACCAAAGTTGTCCCCTCCTCAAACTTGTGCTGCCCTGATAGACCCAAGGGAGCCCTACAAACTGACATCAGGAACCTGGACCTGTGAGTTTTCTTTCCCAGGGAAAAGGGACAAAGGATGTGCCCAGGGTCCCCAGGGCTGGGCCCTGAGTTCAAAAAATCCTTATATCGAAGGATGGACCCCAGACCAAAGTTGTCCCCACCTCAAACTTGTGCTGCCCTGATAGACCCAAGGGAGCCCTACAAACTGACATCAGGAACCTGGACCTGTGAATTTTCTTTCGCAGGGAAAATGGCCAAAGGATGTGCCCAGAGGCCCCTGGCCCAGGCCCTGACTGCAAAAAATCCTTATATCGAAGGATGGACCCCAGACCAAAGTTGTCCCCACCTAAAACTTGTGCTGCCCTGATAGACCCAAGGGAGCCCTACAAACTGACATCAGGAACCTGGACCTGTGAGTTTTCTTTCCCAGGGAAAAGGGACAAAGGATGTGCCCAGGGTCCCCAGGGCTGGGCCCTGAGTTCAAAAAATCCTTATATCGAAGGATGGACCCCAGACCAAAGTTGTCCCCACCTCAAACTTGTGCTGCCCTGATAGACCCAAGGGAGCCCTACAAACTGACATCAGGAACCTGGACCTGTGAATTTTCTTTCGCAGGGAAAATGGCCAAAGGATGTGCCCAGGGGCCCCTGGCCCAGGCCCTGACTGCAAAAAATCCTTATATCGAAGGATGGACCCCAGACCAAAGTTGTCCCCTCCTCAAACTTGTGCTGCCCTGATAGACCCAAGGGAGCCCTACAAACTGACATCAGGAACCTGGACCTGTGAGTTTTCTTTCCCAGGGAAAAGGGACAAAGGATGTGCCCAAGGGCCCCTGGCCCGCGACCTGGCTTCAAAAAATCCTTATATCGAAGGATCGATCACAGACCAAAGTTGTCCCCACCTCAAACTTGTGCTGCCCTGATAGACCCAAGGGAGCCCTACAAACTGACATCAGGAACCTGGACCTGTGAGTTTTCTTTCCCAGGGGAAATGGCCAAAGGATGTGCCCAGGGGCCCCTGGCCCGGGACCTGACTGCAAAAAATCCTTATATCGAAGGATGGACCCCAGACCAAAGTTGTCCCCACCTCAAACTTGTGCTGCCCTGATAGACCCAAGGGAGCCCTACAAACTGACATCAGGAACCTGGACCTGTGAGTTTTCTTTCCAAGGGAAAATGGCCAAAGGATGTGCCCAGGGTCCCCTGGGCTGGGACATGACTGCAAAAAATCCATATATCGAAGGCTCGATCACAGACCAAAGTTGTCCCCTCCTCAAACTTGTGCTGCCCTGATAGACCCAAGGGAGCCCTACAAACTGACATCAGGAACCTGGACCTGTGAGTTTTCTTTCCCAGGGAAAAGGGACAAAGGATGTGCCCAGGGTCCCCAGGGCTGGGCCCTGACTGCACAAAATCCTTATATCGAAGGATGGACCCCAGACTAAAGTTGTCCCCACCACAAACTTGTGCTGCCCTGATAGACCCAAGGGAGCCCTACAAACTGACATCAGGAACCTGGACCTGTGAGTTTTCTTTCCAAGGGAAAATGGCCAAAGGATGTGCCCAGGGGCTCCTGGGCTGGGATCTGACTGCAAAAAATCCTTATATCGAAGGATGGACCCCAGACCAAAGTTGTCCCCACCTCAAACTTGTGCTGCCCTGATAGACCCAAGGGAGCCCTACAAACTGACATCAGGAACCTGGACCTGTGAGTTTTCTTTCCCAGGGAAAAGGGACAAAGGATGTGCCCAGGGGCCGCTGGCCCTGGGCTGGGCCCTGACTGCAAAAAATCCTTATATCAAAGAATGGATCGCAGACCAAAGTTGTCCCCTCCTCAAACTTGTGCTGCCCTGATAGACCCAAGGGAGCCCTACAAACTGACATCAGGAACCTGGACCTGTGAGTTTTCTTTCCAAGGGGAAATGGCCAAAGGATGTGCCCAGGGGCCCCTGGCCCGGGACCTGACTTCAAAAAATCCTTATATCGAAGGATGGACCCCAGACCAAAGTTGTCCCCACCTCAAACTTGTGCTGCCCTTGTAGACCCAAGGGAGCCCTACAAAGTGACATCAGGAACCTGGACCTGTGAGTTTTCTTTCCCAGGGAAAAGGGACAAAGGTTGTGCCCAGGGGCCCCTGGCCCAGGCCCTGACTGCAAAAAATCCTTATATCGAAGGATGGACCCCAGACCAAAGTTGTCCCCACCTCAAACTTGTGCTGCCCTGATAGACCCAAGGGAGCCCTACAAACTGACATCAGGAACCTGGACCTGTGAGTTTTCTTTCCCAGGGAAAAGGGACAAAGGATGTGCCCAGGGTCCCCAGGGCTGGGCCCTGAGTTCAAAAAATCCTTATATCGAAGGATGGACCCCAGACCAAAGTTGTCCCCACCTCAAACTTGTGCTGCCCTGATAGACCCAAGGGAGCCCTACAAACTGACATCAGGAACCTGGACCTGTGAGTTTTCTTTCCCAGGGAAAAGGGACAAAGGTTGTGCCCAGGGGCCCCTGGCCCAGGCCCTGACTGCAAAAAATCCTTATATCGAAGGATGGACCCCAGACCAAAGTTGTCCCCACCTCAAACTTGTGCTGCCCTGATAGACCCAAGGGAGCCCTACAAACTGACATCAGGAACCTGGACTGGTGAGTTTTCTTTCCCAGGGGAAATATCCAATGGATGTGCCCAGGCTCCCCTGGGCTGGACCTGACTGCAAAAAGCCTTATATCGAAGGATGGATCGTAGACGGAAGTTGTCCCCACCACAAACTTGTGCTGCCCTGATAGACCCAAGGGAGCCCTACAAACTGACATCAGGAACCTGGACCTGTGAGTTTTCTTTCCAAGGGAAAATGGCCAAAGGATGTGCCCAGGGGCCCCTGGGCTGGGACATGACTGCAAAAAATCCATATATCGAAGGCTCGATCACAGACCAAAGTTGTCCCCTCCTCAAACTTGTGCTGCCCTGATAGACCCAAGGGAGCCCTACAAACTGACATCAGGAACCTGGACCTGTGAGTTTTCTTTCCCAGGGAAAAGGGACAAAGGATGTGCCCAGGGTCCCCAGGGCTGGGCCCTGAGTTCAAAAAATCCTTATATCGAAGGATGGACCCCAGACCAAAGTTGTCCCCACCTCAAACTTGTGCTGCCCTGATAGACCCAAGGGAGCCCTACAAACTGACATCAGGAACCTGGACCTGTGAATTTTCTTTCGCAGGGAAAATGGCCAAAGGATGTGCCCAGGGGCCCCTGGCCCAGGCCCTGACTGCAAAAAATCCTTATATCGAAGGATGGACCCCAGACCAAAGTTGTCCCCTCCTCAAACTTGTGCTGCCCTGATAGACCCAAGGGAGCCCTACAAACTGACATCAGGAACCTGGACCTGTGAGTTTTCTTTCCCAGGGAAAAGGGACAAAGGATGTGCCCAAGGGCCCCTGGCACGCGACCTGGCTTCAAAAAATCCTTATATCGAAGGATCGATCACAGACCAAAGTTGTCCCCACCTCAAACTTGTGCTGCCCTGATAGACCCAAGGGAGCCCTACAAACTGACATCAGGAACCTGGACCTGTGAGTTTTCTTTCCCAGGGGAAATGGCCAAAGGATGTGCCCAGGGGCCCCTGGCCCGGGACCTGACTGCAAAAAATCCTTATATCGAAGGATGGACCCCAGACCAAAGTTGTCCCCACCTCAAACTTGTGCTGCCCTGATAGACCCAAGGGAGCCCTACAAACTGACATCAGGAACCTGGACCTGTGAGTTTTCTTTCCAAGGGAAAATGGCCAAAGGATGTGCCCAGGGTCCCCTGGGCTGGGACATGACTGCAAAAAATCCATATATCGAAGGCTCGATCACAGACCAAAGTTGTCCCCTCCTCAAACTTGTGCTGCCCTGATAGACCCAAGGGAGCCCTACAAACTGACATCAGGAACCTGGACCTGTGAGTTTTCTTTCCCAGGGAAAAGGGACAAAGGATGTGCCCAGGGTCCCCAGGGCTGGGCCCTGACTGCACAAAATCCTTATATCGAAGGATGGACCCCAGACTAAAGTTGTCCCCACCACAAACTTGTGCTGCCCTGATAGACCCAAGGGAGCCCTACAAACTGACATCAGGAACCTGGACCTGTGAGTTTTCTTTCCAAGGGAAAATGGCCAAAGGATGTGCCCAGGGGCTCCTGGGCTGGGATCTGACTGCAAAAAATCCTTATATCGAAGGATGGACCCCAGACCAAAGTTGTCCCCACCTCAATCTTGTGCTGCCCTGATAGACCCAAGGGAGCCCTACAAACTGACATCAGGAACCTGGACCTGTGAGTTTTCTTTCCCAGGGAAAAGGGACAAAGGATGTGCCCAGGGGCCGCTGGCCCTGGGCTGGGCCCTGACTGCAAAAAATCCTTATATCAAAGAATGGATCGCAGACCAAAGTTGTCCCCTCCTCAAACTTGTGCTGCCCTGATAGACCCAAGGGAGCCCTACAAACTGACATCAGGAACCTGGACCTGTGAGTTTTCTTTCCAAGGGGAAATGGCCAAAGGATGTGCCCAGGGGCCCCTGGCCCGGGACCTGACTGCAAAAAATCCTTATATCGAAGGATGGACCCCAGACCAAAGTTGTCCCCACCTCAAACTTGTGCTGCCCTTGTAGACCCAAGGGAGCCCTACAAAGTGACATCAGGAACCTGGACCTGTGAGTTTTCTTTCCCAGGGAAAAGGGACAAAGGTTGTGCCCAGGGGCCCCTGGCCCAGGCCCTGACTGCAAAAAATCCTTATATCGAAGGATGGACCCCAGACCAAAGTTGTCCCCACCTCAAACTTGTGCTGCCCTGATAGACCCAAGGGAGCCCTACAAACTGACATCAGGAACCTGGACTGGTGAGTTTTCTTTCCCAGGGGAAATGTCCAATGGATGTGCCCAGGTCCCCTGGGCTGGACCTGACTGCAAAAAGCCTTATATCGAAGGATGGATCGTAGACGGAAGTTGTCCCCACCACAAACTTGTGCTGCCCTGATAGACCCAAGGGAGCCCTACAAACTGACATCAGGAACCTGGACCTGTGAGTTTTCTTTCCAAGGGAAAATGGCCAAAGGATGTGCCCAGGGGCCCCTGGGCTGGGACATGACTGCAAAAAATCCATATATCGAAGGCTCGATCACAGACCAAAGTTGTCCCCTCCTCAAACTTGTGCTGCCCTGATAGACCCAAGGGAGCCCTACAAACTGACATCAGGAACCTGGACCTGTGAGTTTTCTTTCCCAGGGAAAAGGGACAAAGGATGTGCCCAGGGTCCCCAGGGCTGGGCCCTGAGTTCAAAAAATCCTTATATCGAAGGATGGACCCCAGACCAAAGTTGTCCCCACCTCAAACTTGTGCTGCCCTGATAGACCCAAGGGAGCCCTACAAACTGACATCAGGAACCTGGACCTGTGAATTTTCTTTCGCAGGGAAAATGGCCAAAGGATGTGCCCAGAGGCCCCTGGCCCAGGCCCTGACTGCAAAAAATCCTTATATCGAAGGATGGACCCCAGACCAAAGTTGTCCCCACCTAAAACTTGTGCTGCCCTGATAGACCCAAGGGAGCCCTACAAACTGACATCAGGAACCTGGACCTGTGAGTTTTCTTTCCCAGGGAAAAGGGACAAAGGATGTGCCCAGGGTCCCCAGGGCTGGGCCCTGAGTTCAAAAAATCCTTATATCGAAGGATGGACCCCAGACCAAAGTTGTCCCCACCTCAAACTTGTGCTGCCCTGATAGACCCAAGGGAGCCCTACAAACTGACATCAGGAACCTGGACCTGTGAATTTTCTTTCGCAGGGAAAATGGCCAAAGGATGTGCCCAGGGGCCCCTGGCCCAGGCCCTGACTGCAAAAAATCCTTATATCGAAGGATGGACCCCAGACCAAAGTTGTCCCCTCCTCAAACTTGTGCTGCCCTGATAGACCCAAGGGAGCCCTACAAACTGACATCAGGAACCTGGACCTGTGAGTTTTCTTTCCCAGGGAAAAGGGACAAAGGATGTGCCCAAGGGCCCCTGGCCCGCGACCTGGCTTCAAAAAATCCTTATATCGAAGGATCGATCACAGACCAAAGTTGTCCCCACCTCAAACTTGTGCTGCCCTGATAGACCCAAGGGAGCCCTACAAACTGACATCAGGAACCTGGACCTGTGAGTTTTCTTTCCCAGGGGAAATGGCCAAAGGATGTGCCCAGGGGCCCCTGGCCCGGGACCTGACTGCAAAAAATCCTTATATCGAAGGATGGACCCCAGACCAAAGTTGTCCCCACCTCAAACTTGTGCTGCCCTGATAGACCCAAGGGAGCCCTACAAACTGACATCAGGAACCTGGACCTGTGAGTTTTCTTTCCAAGGGAAAATGGCCAAAGGATGTGCCCAGGGTCCCCTGGGCTGGGACATGACTGCAAAAAATCCATATATCGAAGGCTCGATCACAGACCAAAGTTGTCCCCTCCTCAAACTTGTGCTGCCCTGATAGACCCAAGGGAGCCCTACAAACTGACATCAGGAACCTGGACCTGTGAGTTTTCTTTCCCAGGGAAAAGGGACAAAGGATGTGCCCAGGGTCCCCAGGGCTGGGCCCTGACTGCACAAAATCCTTATATCGAAGGATGGACCCCAGACTAAAGTTGTCCCCACCACAAACTTGTGCTGCCCTGATAGACCCAAGGGAGCCCTACAAACTGACATCAGGAACCTGGACCTGTGAGTTTTCTTTCCAAGGGAAAATGGCCAAAGGATGTGCCCAGGGGCTCCTGGGCTGGGATCTGACTGCAAAAAATCCTTATATCGAAGGATGGACCCCAGACCAAAGTTGTCCCCACCTCAAACTTGTGCTGCCCTGATAGACCCAAGGGAGCCCTACAAACTGACATCAGGAACCTGGACCTGTGAGTTTTCTTTCCCAGGGAAAAGGGACAAAGGATGTGCCCAGGGGCCGCTGGCCCTGGGCTGGGCCCTGACTGCAAAAAATCCTTATATCAAAGAATGGATCGCAGACCAAAGTTGTCCCCTCCTCAAACTTGTGCTGCCCTGATAGACCCAAGGGAGCCCTACAAACTGACATCAGGAACCTGGACCTGTGAGTTTTCTTTCCAAGGGGAAATGGCCAAAGGATGTGCCCAGGGGCCCCTGGCCCGGGACCTGACTTCAAAAAATCCTTATATCGAAGGATGGACCCCAGACCAAAGTTGTCCCCACCTCAAACTTGTGCTGCCCTTGTAGACCCAAGGGAGCCCTACAAAGTGACATCAGGAACCTGGACCTGTGAGTTTTCTTTCCCAGGGAAAAGGGACAAAGGTTGTGCCCAGGGGCCCCTGGCCCAGGCCCTGACTGCAAAAAATCCTTATATCGAAGGATGGACCCCAGACCAAAGTTGTCCCCACCTCAAACTTGTGCTGCCCTGATAGACCCAAGGGAGCCCTACAAACTGACATCAGGAACCTGGACTGGTGAGTTTTCTTTCCCAGGGGAAATGTCCAATGGATGTGCCCAGGTCCCCTGGGCTGGACCTGACTGCAAAAAGCCTTATATCGAAGGATGGATCGTAGACGGAAGTTGTCCCCACCACAAACTTGTGCTGCCCTGATAGACCCAAGGGAGCCCTACAAACTGACATCAGGAACCTGGACCTGTGAGTTTTCTTTCCAAGGGAAAATGGCCAAAGGATGTGCCCAGGGGCCCCTGGGCTGGGACATGACTGCAAAAAATCCATATATCGAAGGCTCGATCACAGACCAAAGTTGTCCCCTCCTCAAACTTGTGCTGCCCTGATAGACCCAAGGGAGCCCTACAAACTGACATCAGGAACCTGGACCTGTGAGTTTTCTTTCCCAGGGAAAAGGGACAAAGGATGTGCCCAGGGTCCCCAGGGCTGGGCCCTGAGTTCAAAAAATCCTTATATCGAAGGATGGACCCCAGACCAAAGTTGTCCCCACCTCAAACTTGTGCTGCCCTGATAGACCCAAGGGAGCCCTACAAACTGACATCAGGAACCTGGACCTGTGAATTTTCTTTCGCAGGGAAAATGGCCAAAGGATGTGCCCAGAGGCCCCTGGCCCAGGCCCTGACTGCAAAAAATCCTTATATCGAAGGATGGACCCCAGACCAAAGTTGTCCCCACCTAAAACTTGTGCTGCCCTGATAGACCCAAGGGAGCCCTACAAACTGACATCAGGAACCTGGACCTGTGAGTTTTCTTTCCCAGGGAAAAGGGACAAAGGATGTGCCCAGGGTCCCCAGGGCTGGGCCCTGAGTTCAAAAAATCCTTATATCGAAGGATGGACCCCACACCAAAGTTGTCCCCACCTCAAACTTGTGCTGCCCTGATAGACCCAAGGGAGCCCTACAAACTGACATCAGGAACCTGGACCTGTGAATTTTCTTTCGCAGGGAAAATGGCCAAAGGATGTGCCCAGGGGCCCCTGGCCCAGGCCCTGACTGCAAAAAATCCTTATATCGAAGGATGGACCCCAGACCAAAGTTGTCCCCTCCTCAAACTTGTGCTGCCCTGATAGACCCAAGGGAGCCCTACAAACTGACATCAGGAACCTGGACCTGTGAGTTTTCTTTCCCAGGGAAAAGGGACAAAGGATGTGCCCAAGGGCCCCTGGCCCGCGACCTGGCTTCAAAAAATCCTTATATCGAAGGATCGATCACAGACCAAAGTTGTCCCCACCTCAAACTTGTGCTGCCCTGATAGACCCAAGGGAGCCCTACAAACTGACATCAGGAACCTGGACCTGTGAGTTTTCTTTCCCAGGGGAAATGGCCAAAGGATGTGCCCAGGGGCCCCTGGCCCGGGACCTGACTGCAAAAAATCCTTATATCGAAGGATGGACCCCAGACCAAAGTTGTCCCCACCTCAAACTTGTGCTGCCCTGATAGACCCAAGGGAGCCCTACAAACTGACATCAGGAACCTGGACCTGTGAGTTTTCTTTCCAAGGGAAAATGGCCAAAGGATGTGCCCAGGGTCCCCAGGGCTGGGCCCTGACTGCACAAAATCCTTATATCGAAGGATGGACCCCAGACTAAAGTTGTCCCCACCACAAACTTGTGCTGCCCTGATAGACCCAAGGGAGCCCTACAAACTGACATCAGGAACCTGGACCTGTGAGTTTTCTTTCCAAGGGAAAATGGCCAAAGGATGTGCCCAGGGGCTCCTGGGCTGGGATCTGACTGCAAAAAATCCTTATATCGAAGGATGGACCCCAGACCAAAGTTGTCCCCACCTCAAACTTGTGCTGCCCTGATAGACCCAAGGGAGCCCTACAAACTGACATCAGGAACCTGGACCTGTGAGTTTTCTTTCCCAGGGAAAAGGGACAAAGGATGTGCCCAGGGGCCGCTGGCCCTGGGCTGGGCCCTGACTGCAAAAAATCCTTATATCAAAGAATGGATCGCAGACCAAAGTTGTCCCCTCCTCAAACTTGTGCTGCCCTGATAGACCCAAGGGAGCCCTACAAACTGACATCAGGAACCTGGACCTGTGAGTTTTCTTTCCAAGGGGAAATGGCCAAAGGATGTGCCCAGGGGCCCCTGGCCCGGGACCTGACTGCAAAAAATCCTTATATCGAAGGATGGACCCCAGACCAAAGTTGTCCCCACCTCAAACTTGTGCTGCCCTTGTAGACCCAAGGGAGCCCTACAAAGTGACATCAGGAACCTGGACCTGTGAGTTTTCTTTCCCTGGGAAAAGGGACAAAGGTCGTGCCCAGGGGCCCCTGGCCCAGGCCCTGACTGCAAAAAATCCTTATATCGAAGGATGGACCCCAGACCAAAGTTGTCCCCACCTCAAACTTGTGCTGCCCTGATAGACCCAAGGGAGCCCTACAAACTGACATCAGGAACCTGGACTGGTGAGTTTTCTTTCCCAGGGGAAATGTCCAATGGATGTGCCCAGGTCCCCTGGGCTGGACCTGACTGCAAAAAGCCTTATATCGAAGGATGGATCGTAGACGGAAGTTGTCCCCACCACAAACTTGTGCTGCCCTGATAGACCCAAGGGAGCCCTACAAACTGACATCAGGAACCTGGACCTGTGAGTTTTCTTTCCAAGGGAAAATGGCCAAAGGATGTGCCCAGGGGCCCCTGGGCTGGGACATGACTGCAAAAAATCCATATATCGAAGGCTCGATCACAGGCCAAAGTTGTCCCCTCCTCAAACTTGTGCTGCCCTGATAGACCCAAGGGAGCCCTACAAACTGACATCAGGAACCTGGACCTGTGAGTTTTCTTTCCCAGGGAAAAGGGACAAAGCATGTGCCCAGGGTCCCCAGGGCTGGGCCCTGAGTTCAAAAAATCCTTATATCGAAGGATGGACCCCAGACCAAAGTTGTCCCCACCTCAAACTTGTGCTGCCCTGATAGACCCAAGGGAGCCCTACAAACTGACATCAGGAACCTGGACCTGTGAATTTTCTTTCGCAGGGAAAATGGCCAAAGGATGTGCCCAGGGGCCCCTGGCCCAGGCCCTGACTGCAAAAAATCCTTATATCGAAGGATGGACCCCAGACCAAAGTTGTCCCCACCTAAAACTTGTGCTGCCCTGATAGACCCAAGGGAGCCCTACAAACTGACATCAGGAACCTGGACCTGTGAGTTTTCTTTCCCAGGGAAAAGGGACAAAGGATGTGCCCAGGGGCCGCTGGCCCTGGGCTGGGCCCTGACTGCAAAAAATCCTTATATCAAAGAATGGATCGCAGACCAAAGTTGTCCCCTCCTCAAACTTGTGCTGCCCTGATAGACCCAAGGGAGCCCTACAAACTGACATCAGGAACCTGGACCTGTGAGTTTTCTTTCCCAGGGAAAATGGTCAAAGGATGTGCCCAAGGGCCCCTGGCCCGCGACCTGGCTTCAAAAAATCCTTATATCGAAGGATCGATCACAGACCAAAGTTGTCCCCACCTCAAACTTGTGCTGCCCTGATAGACCCAAGGGAGCCCTACAAACTGACATCAGGAACCTGGACCTGTGAGTTTTCTTTCCCAGGGGAAATGGCCAAAGGATGTGCCCAGGGGCCCCTGGCCCGGGACCTGACTGCAAAAAATCCTTATATCGAAGGATGGACCCCAGACCAAAGTTGTCCCCACCTCAAACTTGTGCTGCCCTTGTAGACCCAAGGCAGCCCTACAAACTGACATCAGGAACCTGGAACTGTGAGTTTTCTTTCCCAGGGAAAAGGGACAAAGGATGTGCCCAGGGGCCACTGGGCTGGGACCTGACTGCAAAAAATCCTTATATCGAAGGATGGACCCCAGACCAAAGTTGTCCCCACCTCAAACTTGTGTTGCCCTTGTAGACCCAAGGCAGCCCTACAAACTGACATCAGGAACCTGGAACTGTGAGTTTTCTTTCCCAGGGAAAAGGGACAAAGGATGTGCCCAGGGGCCCCTGGCCCTGAGCTGGGCCCTGACTGCACAAAATCCTTATATCGAAGGATGGACCCCAGACTAAAGTTGTCCCAACAACAAACTTGTGCTGCCCTGATAGACCCAAGAGAGCCCTACAAACTGACATCAGGAACCTGGACCTGTGAGTTTTCTTTCCCAGGGAAAAGGGACAAAGGATGTGCCCAGGGTCCCCGGGGCTGGGCCCTGCGTTCAAAAAATCCTTATATCGAAGGATGGACCCCAGACCAAAGTTGTCCCCACCTCAAACTTGTGCTGCCCTGATAGACCCAAGGGAGCCCTACAAACTGACATCAGGAACCTGGACCTGTGAGTTTTCTTTCCCAGGGAAAAGGGACAAAGGTTGTGCCCAGGGGCCCCTGGCCCAGGCCCTGACTGCAAAAAATCCTTATATCGAAGGATGGACCCCAGACCAAAGTTGTCCCCACCTAAAACTTGTGCTGCCCTGATAGACCCAAGGGAGCCCTACAAACTGACATCAGGAACCTGGACCTGTGAGTTTTCTTTCCAAGGGGAAATGGCCAAAGGATGTGCCCAGGGGCCCCTGGGCTGGGACATGACTGCAAAAAATCCTTATATCGAAGGCTCGATCACAGACCAAAGTTGTCCCCTCCTCAAACTTGTGCTGCCCTGATAGACCCAAGGGAGCCCTACAAACTGACATCAAGAACCGGGACCTGTGAGTTTTCTTTCCCAGGGAAAAGGGACAAAGGATGTGCCCAGGGTCCCCTGGGCTGGGCCCTGACTGCAAAAAATCCTTTTATCAAAGGATGGATCGCAGACCAAAGTTGTCCCCACCTCAAACTTGTGCTGCCCTGATAGACCCAAGGGAGCCCTACAAACTGACATCAGGAACCTGGATCTGTGAATTTTCTTTCGCAGGGAAAATGGCCAAAGGATGTGCCCAGGGGCTCCTGGCCCAGGCCCTGACTGCAAAAAATCCTTATATCGAAGGATGGACCCCAGACCAAAGTTGTCCCCACCTAAAACTTTTGCTGCCCTGATAGACCCAAGGGAGCCCTACAAACTGACATAAGGAGCCTGGACCTGTGAGTTTTCTTTCCCAGGGAATATGGCCAAAGGATGTGCCCAGGGGCCCCTGGCCCGGGACCTGACTGCAAAAAATCCTTATATCGAAGGATGGACCCCAGACCAAAGTTGTCCCCACCTCAATCTTGTGCTGCCCTGATAGACCCAAGGGAGCCCTACAAACTGACATCAGGAACCTGGACCTGTGAGTTTTCTTTCCCAGGGAAAAGGGACAAAGGATGTGCCCAGGGGCCGCTGGCCCTGGGCTGGGCCCTGACTGCAAAAAATCCTTACATCAAAGGATGGATCGCAGACCAAAGTTGTCCCCTCCTCAAACTTGTGCTGCCCTGATAGACCCAAGGGAGCCCTACAAACTGACATCAGGAACCTGGACCTGTGAGTTTTCTTTCCCAGGGAAAAGGGACAAAGGATGTGCCCAAGGGCCCCTGGCCCGCGACCTGGCTTCAAAAAATCCTTATATCGAAGGATCGATAACAGACCAAAGTTGTCCCCACCTCAAACTTGTGCTGCCCTGATAGACCCAAGGGAGCCCTAGAAACTGACATCAGGAACCTGGACCTGTGAGTTTTCTTTCCCAGGGAAAAGAGACAAAGGATGTGCCCAAGGGCCCTTGGCCCGCGACCTGGCTTCAAAAAATCCTTATATTGAAGGATCGATCACAGACCAAAGTTGTCCCCACCTCAAACTTGTGCTGCCCTGATAGACCCAAGGGAGCCCTACAAACTGACATCAGGAACCTGGACCTGTGAGTTTTCTTTCCAAGGGAAAATGGCCAAAGGATGTGTCCAGGGTCCCCTGGGCTGGGACATGACTGCAAAAAATCCATATATCGAAGGCTCGATCACAGACCAAAGTTGTCCCCTCCTCAAACTTGTGCTGCCCTGATAGACCCAAGGGAGCCCTACAAACTGACATCAGGAACCTGGACCTGTGAGTTTTCTTTCCCAGGGAAAAGGGACAAAGGATGTGCCCAGGGTCCCCAGGGCTGGGCCCTGACTGCACAAAATCCTTATATCGAAGGATGGACCCCAGAGTAAAGTTGTCCCCACCACAAACTTGTGCTGCCCTGATAGACCCAAGGGAGCCCTACAAACTGACATCAGGAACCTGGACCTGTGAGTTTTCTTTCCAAGGGAAAATGGCCAAAGGATGTGCCCAGGTGCTCCTGGGCTGGGATCTGACTGCAAAAAATCCTTATATCGAAGGATGGACCCCAGACCAAAGTTGTCCCCACCTCAATCTTGTGCTGCCCTGATAGACCCAAGGGAGCCCTACAAACTGACATCAGGAACCTGGACCTGTGAGTTTTCTTTCCCAGGGAAAAGGGACAAAGGATGTGCCCAGGGGCCGCTGGCCCTGGGCTGGGCCCTGACTGCAAAAAATCCTTATATCAAAGCATGGATCGCAGACCAAAGTTGTCCCCTCCTCAAACTTGTGCTGCCCTGATAGACCCAAGGGAGCCCTACAAACTGACATCAGGAACCTGGACCTGTGAGTTTTCTTTCCCAGGGAAAAGGGACAAAGGATGTGCCCAGGGGCCCCTGGCCCGGGACCTGACTGCAAAAAATCCTTATATCGAAGGATGGACCCCAGACCAAAGTTGTCCCCACCTCAAACTTGTGCTGCCCTTGTAGACCCAAGGCAGCCTTACAAACTGACATCAGGAACCTGGAATTGTGAGTTTTCTTTCCCAGGGAAAAGGGACAAAGGATGTGCCCAGGGGCCACTGGGCTGGGACCTGACTGCAAAAAATCCTTATATCGAAGGATGGACCCCAGACCAAAGTTGTCCCCACCTCAAACTTGTGCTGCCCTGATAGACCCAAGGGAGCCCTACAAACTGACATCAGGAACCTGGACCTGTGAGTTTTCTTTCCCAGGGAAAAGAGACAAAGGATGTGCCCAAGGGCCCCTGGCACGCGACCTGGCTTCAAAAAATCCTTATATTGAAGGATCGATCACAGACCAAAGTTGTCCCCACCTCAAACTTGTGCTGCCCTGATAGACCCAAGGGAGCCCTACAAACTGACATCAGGAACCTGGACCTGTGAGTTTTCTTTCCAAGGGAAAATGGCCAAAGGATGTGCCCAGGGTCCCCTGGGCTGGGACATGACTGCAAAAAATCCATATATCGAAGGCTCGATCACAGACCAAAGTTGTCCCCTCCTCAAACTTGTGCTGCCCTGATAGACCCAAGGGAGCCCTACAAACTGACATCAGGAACCTGGACCTGTGAGTTTTCTTTCCCAGGGAAAAGGGACAAAGGATGTGCCCAGGGTCCCCAGGGCTGGGGCTGACTGCGCAAAATCCTTATATCGAAGGATGGACCCCAGACTAAAGTTGTCCCCACCACAAACTTGTGCTGCCCTGATAGACCCAAGGGAGCCCTACAAACTGACATCAGGAACCTAGACCTGTGAGTTTTCTTTCCCAGGGAAAATGGCCAAAGGATGTGCCCAGGGGCTCCTGGGCTGGGATCTGACTGCAAAAAATCCTTATATCGAAGGATGGACCCCAGACCAAAGTTGTCCCCACCTCAAAATTGTGCTGCCCTGATAGAGCCAAGGGAGCCCTACAAACTGACATCAGGAACCTGGACCTGTGAGTTTTCTTTCCCAGGGAAAAGGGACAAAGGATGTGCCCAGGGGCCGCTGGCCCTGGGCTGGACCTGACTGCAAAAAATCCTTATATCAAAGAATGGATCGCAGACCAAAGTTGTCCCCTCCTCAAACTTGTGCTGCCCTGATAGACCCAAGGGAGCCCTACAAACTGACATCAGGAACCTGGACCTGTGAGTTTTCTTTCCCAGGGAAAAGGGACAAAGGATGTGCCCAAGGGCCCCTGGCCCGCGACCTGGCTTCAAAAAATCCTTATATCGAAGGATCGATCACAGAACAAAGTTGTCCCCACCTCAATCTTGTGCTGCCCTGATAGACCCAAGGGAGCCCTACAAACTGACATCAGGAACCTGGACCTGTGAGTTTTCTTTCCAAGGGAAAAGGGACAAAGGTTGTGCCCAGGGGCCCCTGGCCCAGGCCCTGACTGCAAAAAATCCTTATATCGAAGGATGGACCCCAGACCAAAGTTGTCCCCACCTCAAACTTGTGCTGCCCTGATAGACCCAAGGGAGCCCTACAAACTGACATCAGGAACCTGGACTGGTGAGTTTTCTTTCCCAGGGGAAATGTCCAATGGATGTGCCCAGGCTCCCCTGGGCTGGACCTGACTGCAAAAAGCCTTATATCGAAGGATGGATCGTAGACGGAAGTTGTCCCCACCACAAACTTGTGCTGCCCTGATAGACCCAAGGGAGCCCTACAAACTGACATCAGGAACCTGGACCTGTGAGTTTTCTTTCCAAGGGAAAATGGCCAAAGGATGTGCCCAGGGTCCCCTGGGCTGGGACATGACTGCAAAAAATCCATATATCGAAGGCTCGATCACAGACCAAAGTTGTCCCCTCCTCAAACTTGTGCTGCCCTGATAGACCCAAGGGAGCCCTACAAACTGACATCAGGAACCTGGACCTGTGAATTTTCTTTCGCAGGGAAAATGGCCAAAGGTTGTGCCCAGGGGCCCCTGGCCCGGGACCTGACTGCAAAAAATCCTTATATCGAAGGATGGACCCCAGACCAAAGTTGTCCCCACCTCAATCTTGTGCTGCCCTGATAGACGCAAGGGAGCCCTACAAACTGACATCAGGAACCTGGACCTGTGAGTTTTCTTTCCCAGGGAAAAGGGACAAAGGATGTGCCCAGGGGCCGCTGGCCCTGGGCTGGGCCCTGACTGCAAAAAATCCTTATATCGAAGGATCGATCACAGACCAAAATTGTCCCCACCTCAAACTTGTGCTGCCCTGATAGACCCAAGGGAGCCCTACAAACTGACATCAGGAACCTGGACCTGTGAGTTTTCTTTCCAAGGGGAAATGGCCAAAGGTTGTGCCCAGGGGCCCCTGGCCCGGGACCTGACTGCAAAAAATCCTTCTATCGAAGGATGGACCCCAGACCAAAGTTGTCCCCACCTCAAACTTGTGCTGCCCTTGTAGACCCAAGGCAGCCCTACAAACTGACATCAGGAACCTGGAACTGTGAGTTTTCTTTCCCAGGGAAAAGGGACAAAGGATGTGCCCAGGGGCCACTGGGCTGGGACCTGACTGCAAAAAATCCTTATATCGAAGGATGGACCCCAGACCAAAGTTGTCCCCACCTCAAACTTGTGCTGCCCTTGTAGACCCAAGGCAGCCCTACAAACTGACATCAGGAACCTGGACCTGTGAGTTTTCTTTCCCAGGGAAAAGGGACAAAGGATGTGCCCAGGGGCCCCTGGCCCTGAGCTGGGCCCTGACTGCACAAAATCCTTATATCGAAGGATGGACCCCAGACTAAAGTTGTCCCAACAACAAACTTGTGCTGCCCTGATAGACCCAAGAGAGCCCTACAAACTGACATCAGCAACCTGGACCTGTGAGTTTTCTTTCCCATGGAAAAGGGACAAAGGATGTGCCCAGGGTCCCCTGGGCTGGGACATGACTGCAAAAAATCCATATATCGAAGGCTCGATCACAGACCAAAGTTGTCCCCACCTCAAACTTGTGCTGCCCTGATAGACCCAAGGGAGCCCTACAAACTGACATCAGGAACCTGGACCTGTGAGTTTTCTTTCCCAGGGAAAAGGGACAAAGGTTGTGCCCAGGGGCCCCTGGCCCAGGCCCTGACTGCAAAAAATCCTTATATCGATGGATGGACCCCAGACCAAAGTTGTCCCCACCTCAATCTTGTGCTGCCCTGATAGACCCAAGGGAGCCCTACAAACTGACATCAGGAACCTGGACCTGTGAGTTTTCTTTCCCAGGGGAAATGTCCAATGGATGTGCCCAGGCTCCCCTGGGCTGGACCTGACTGCAAAAAGCCATATATCGAAGGATGGATCGTAGACGGAAGTTGTCCCCACCACAAACTTGTGCTGCCCTGATAGACCCAAGGGAGCCCTACAAACTGACATCAGGAACCTGGACCTGTGAGTTTTCTTTCCAAGGGAAAATGGCCAAAGGATGTGCCCAGGGGCCCCTGGGCTGGGACATGACTGCAAAAAATCCTTATATCGAAGGCTCGATCACAGACCAAAGTTGTCCCCTCCTCAAACTTGTGCTGCCCTGATAGACCCAAGGGAGCCCTACAAACTGACATCAAGAATCGGGACCTGTGAGTTTTCTTTCCCAGGGAAAAGGGACAAAGGATGTGCCCAGGGTCCCCTGGGCTGGGCCCTGAGTTCAAAAAATCCTTATATCGAAGGATGGACCCCAGACCAAAGTTGTCCCCACCTCAAACTTGTGCTGCCCTGATAGAACCAAGGGAGCCCTACAAACTGACATCAGGAACCTGGACCTGTGAATTTTCTTTCGCAGGGAAAATGGCCAAAGGATGTGCCCAGGGGCCCCTGGCCCAAGCCCTGACTGCAAAAAATCCTTATATCGAAGGATGGACCCCAGACCAAAGTTGTCCCCACCTAAAACTTTTGCTGCCCTGATAGACCCAAGGCAGCCCTACAAACTGACATAAGGAACCTGGACCTGTGAGTTTTCTTTCCCAGGGAATATGGCCAAAGGTTGTGCCCAGGGGCCCCTGGCCCGGGACCTGACTGCAAAGAATCCTTATATCGAAGGATGGACCCCAGACCAAAGTTGTCCCCACCTCAATCTTGTGCTGCCCTGATAGACCCAAGGGAGCCCTACAAACTGACATCAGGAACCTGGACCTGTGAGTTTTCTTTCCCAGGGAAAAGGGACAAAGGATGTGCCCAGGGGCCGCTGGCCCTGGGCTGGGCCCTGACTGCAAAAAATCCTTTTATCAAAGGATGGATCGCAGACCAAAGTTGTCCCCACCTCAAACTTGTGCTGCCCTGAGAGACCCAAGGGAGCCCTACAAACTGACATCAGGAACCTGGACCTGTGAGTTTTCTTTCCCAGGGAAAAGGGACAAAGGATGTGCCCAAGGGCCCCTGGCCCGCGACCTGGCTTCAAAAAATCCTTATATCGAAGGATCGATCACAGACCAAAGTTGTCCCCACCTCAAACTTGTGCTGCCCTGATAGACCCAAGGGAGCCCTAGAAACTGACATCAGGAACCTGGACCTGTGAGTTTTCTTTCCCAGGGGAAACGTCCAATGGATGTGCCCAGGCTCTCCTGGGCTGGACCTGACTGCAAAAAATCCTTATATCGAAGGATGGACCCCAGACCAAAGTTGTCCCCACCTCAAACTTGTGCTGCCCTGATAGACCCAAGGGAGCCCTACAAACTGACATCAGGAACCTGGACCTGTGAGTTTTCTTTCCCAGGGAAAAGGGACAAAGGATGTGCCCAGGGGCCCCTGGCCCTGAGCTGGGCCCTGACTGCACAAAATCCTTATATCGAAGGATGGATCGCAGACCAAAGTTGTCCCCTCCTCAAACTTGTGCTGCCCTGATAGACCCAAGGGAGCCCTACAAACTGACATCAGGAACCTGGACCTGTGAGTTTTCTTTCCCAGGGAAAGGGGATAAAGGATGTGCCCAGGGGCCCCTGGGCTGGGACCTGACTGCAAAAAATCCTTATATCGAAGGATGGACCCCAGACTAAAGTTGTCCCAACCACAAACTTGTGCTGCCCTGATAGACCCAAGAGAGCCCTACAAACTGACATCAGGAACCTGGACCTGTGAGTTTTCTTTCCCAGGGAAAAGGGACAAAGGATGTGCCCAGGGTCCCCAGGGCTGGGCCCTGAGATCAAAAAATCCTTATATCGAAGGATGGACCCCAGACCAAAGTTGTCCCCACCTCAAACTTGTGCTGCCCTGATAGACCCAAGGGAGCCCTACAAACTGACATCAGGAACCTGGACCTGTGAGTTTTCTTTCCCAGGGAAAAGGGACAAAGGTTGTGCCCAGGGGCCCCTGGCCCAGGCCCTGACTGCAAAAAATCCTTATATCGAAGGATGGACCCCAGACCAAAGTTGTCCCCACCTCAAACTTGTGCTGCCCTGATAGACCCAAGGGAGCCCTACAAACTGACATCAGGTACCTGGACTGGTGAGTTTTCTTTCCCAGGGGAAATGTCCAATGGATGTGCCCAGGCTCCCCTGGGCTGGACCTGACTGCAAAAAGCCTTATATCGAAGGATGGATCGTAGACGGAAGTTGTCCCCACCTCAAACTTGTGCTGCCCTGATAGACCCAAGGGAGCCCTACAAACTGACATCAGGAACCTGGACCTGTGAGTTTTCTTTCCAAGGGAAAATGGCCAAAGGATGTGCCCAGGGGCCCCTGGGCTGGGACATGACTGCAAAAAATCCATATATCGAAGGCTCGATCACAGACCAAAGTTGTCCCCTCCTCAAACTTGTGCTGCCCTGATAGACCCAAGGGAGCCCTACAAACTGACATCAGGAACCTGGAACTGTGAGTTTTCTTTCCCAGGGAAAAGGGACAAAGGATGTGCCCAGGGTCCCCAGGGCTGGGCCCTGAGTTCAAAAAATCCTTATATCGAAGGCTCGATCACAGACCAAAGTTGTCCCCACCTCAAACTTGTGCTGCCCTGATAGACCCAAGGGAGCCCTACAAACTGACATCAGGAACCTGGACCTTTCGCAGGGAAAATGGCCAAAGGATGTGCCCAGGGGCCCCTGGCCCAGGCCCTGACTGCAAAAAATCCTTATATCGAAGGGTGGACCCCAGACCAAAGTTGTCCCCACCTCAAACTTGTGCTGCCCTGATAGACCCAAGGGAGCACTACAAACTGACATCAGGAACCTGGACCTGTGAGTTTTCTTTCCCAGGGAAAAGGGACAAAGGATGTGCCCAGGGGCCCGGGACCTGGGCTGGGCCCTGACTGCAAAAAATCCTTATATCAAAGAATGGATCGCAGACCAAAGTTGTCCCCTCCTCAAACTTGTGCTGCCCTGATAGACCCAAGGGAGCCCTACAAACTGACATCAGGAACCTGGACCTGTGAGTTTTCTTTCCCAGGGAAAAGGGACAAAGGATGTGCCCAAGGGCCCCTGGCCCGCGACCTGGCTTCAAAAAATCCTTATATCGAAGGATCGATCACAGACCAAAGTTGTCCCCACCTCAAACTTGTGCTGCCCTGATAGACCCAAGGAGCCCTACAAACTGACATCAGGAACCTGGACCTGTGAGTTTTCTTTCCCAGGGAAAATGGTCAAGGGATGTGCCCAGGGGCCCCTGGCTCGGGACCTGACTGCAAAAAATCCTTATATCGAAGGATGGACCCCAGACCAAAGTTGTCCCCACCTCAAACTTGTGCTGCCCTTGTAGACCCAAGGCAGCCCTACAAACTGACATCAGGAACCTGGAACTGTGAGTTTTCTTTCCCAGGGAAAAGGGACAAAGGATGTGCCCAGGGGCCCCTGGCCCTGAGCTGGGCCCTGACTGCACAAAATCCTTATATCGAAGGATGGACCCCAGACTAAAGTTGTCCCCACCACAAAAATGTGCTGCCCTGATAGACCCAAGGGAGCCCTACAAACTGACATCAGGAACCTGGACCTGTGAGTTTTCTTTCCCAGGGAAAAGGGACAAAGGATGTGCCCAGGGGCCCCTGGCCCAGGACATGACTGCAAAAAATCCTTATATCGAAGGATGGACCCCAGACTAAAGTTGTCCCCACCTCAAACTTGTGTTGCCCTTGTAGACCCAAGGCAGCCCTACAAACTGACATCAGGAACCTGGAACTGTGAGTTTTCTTTCCCAGGGAAAAGGGACAAAGGTTGTGCCCAGGGGCCCCAGGCCCTGGGCTGGGCCCTGACTGCAAAAAATCCTTATATCGAAGGGTGGAGAGCAAACCAAAGTTGTCCCCTCCTCAAACTTGTGCTGCCCTGATAGACCCAAGGGAGCCCTACAAACTGACATCAGGAACCTGGACCTGTGAGTTTTCTTTCCCAGGGAAAAGGGACAAAGAATGTGCCCAAGGGCCCCTGGCCCACGACCTATCTTCGAAAAATCCTTATATCGAAGGATCGATCACAGACCAAAGTTGTCCCCACCTCAAACTTGTGCTGCCCTGATAGACCCAAGGGAGCCCTACAAACTGACATCAGGAACCTGGACCTGTGAGTTTTCTTTCCCAGGGAAAAGGGACAAAGGATGTGCCCAGGGGCCCCTGGCCCTGAGCTGGGCCCTGACTGCACAAAATCCTTATATCGAAGGATGGACCCCAGACTAAAGTTGTCCCCACCACAAACTTGTGCTGCCCTGATAGACCCAAGGGAGCCCTACAAACTGACATAAGGAACCTGGACCTGTGAGTTTTCTTTCCCAGGGAAAATGGCCAAAGGTTGTGCCAAGGGGCCCCTGGCCCGGGACCTGACTGCAAAAAATCCTTATATCGAAGGATGGACCCCAGACCAAAGTTGTCCCCACCTCAATCCTGTGCTGCCCTGATAGACCCAAGGGAGCCCTACAAACTGACATCAGGAACCTGGACCTGTGAGTTTTCTTTCCCAGGGAAAAGGGACAAAGGATGTGCCCAGGGGCCGCAGGCCCTGGGCTGGGCCCTGACTGCAAAAAATCCTTTTATCAAAGGATGGATCGCAGACCAAAGTTGTCCCCTCCTCAAACTTGTGCTGCCCTGATAGACCCAAGGGAGCCCTACAAACTGACATCAGGAACCTGGACCTGTGAGTTTTCTTTCCCAGGGAAAAGTGACAAAGGATGTGCCCAAGGGCCCCTGGCCCGCGACCTGGCTTCAAAAAATCCTTATATCGAAGGATGGACCCCAGACCAAAGTTGTCCCCACCTCAAACTTGTGCTGCCCTGATAGACCCAAGGCAGCCCTACAAACTGACATCAGGAACCTGGACCTGTGAGTTTTCTTTCCCAGGGAAAAGGGACAAAGGATGTGCCCAGGGGCCCCTGGCCCAGGACCTGACTGCAAAAAATCCTTATATCGAAGGATGGACCCCAGACCAAAGTTGTCCCCACCTCAAACTTGTGCTGCCCTTGTAGACCCAAGGGAGCCCTACAAACTGACATCAGGAACCTGGACCTGTGAGTTTTCTTTCCCAGGGAAAATGGCCAAAGGATGTGCCCAGGGGCCCCTGGCCCTGAGCTGGGCCCTGACTGCACAAAATCGTTATATCGAAGGATGGATCGCAGACCAAAGTTGTCCCCTCCTCAAACTTGTGCTGCCCTGATAGACCCAAGGGAGCCCTACAAACTGACATCAGGAACCTGGACCTGTGAGTTTTCTTTCCCAGGGAAAAGGGATAAAGGATGTGCCCAGGGGCCCCTGGGCTGGGACCTGACTGCAAAAAATCCTTATATCGAAGGATGGACCCCAGACTAAAGTTGTCCCAACCACAAACTTGTGCTGCCCTGATAGACCCAAGAGAGCCCTACAAACTGACATCAGGAACCTGGACCTGTGAGTTTTCTTTCCCAGGGAAAAGGGACAAAGGATGTGCCCAGGGTCCCCAGGGCTGGGCCCTGAGATCAAAAAATCCTTATATCGAAGGATGGACCCCAGACCAAAGTTGTCCCCACCTCAAACTTGTGCTGCCCTGATAGACCCAAGGGAGCCCTACAAACTGACATCAGGAACCTGGACCTGTGAGTTTTCTTTCCCAGGGAAAAGGGACAAAGGTTGTGCCCAGGGGCCCCTGGCCCAGGCCCTGACTGCAAAAAATCCTTATATCGAAGGATGGACCCCAGACCAAAGTTGTCCCCACCTCAAACTTGTGCTGCCCTGATAGACCCAAGGGAGCCCTACAAACTGACATCAGGTACCTGGACTGGTGAGTTTTCTTTCCCAGGGGAAATGTCCAATGGATGTGCCCAGGCTCCCCTGGGCTGGACCTGACTGCAAAAAGCCTTATATCGAAGGATGGATCGTAGACGGAAGTTGTCCCCACCTCAAACTTGTGCTGCCCTGATAGACCCAAGGGAGCCCTACAAACTGACATCAGGAACCTGGACCTGTGAGTTTTCTTTCCAAGGGAAAATGGCCAAAGGATGTGCCCAGGGGCCCCTGGGCTGGGACATGACTGCAAAAAATCCATATATCGAAGGCTCGATCACAGACCAAAGTTGTCCCCTCCTCAAACTTGTGCTGCCCTGATAGACCCAAGGGAGCCCTACAAACTGACATCAGGAACCTGGAACTGTGAGTTTTCTTTCCCAGGGAAAAGGGACAAAGGATGTGCCCAGGGTCCCCAGTACTGGGCCCTGAGTTCAAAAAATCCTTATATCGAAGGATGGACCCCAGACCAAAGTTGTCCCCACCTCAAACTTGTGCTGCCCTGATAGACCCAAGGGAGCCCTACAAACTGACATCAGGAACCTGGACCTTTCGCAGGTAAAATGGCCAAAGGATGTGCCCAGGGGCCCCTGGCCCAGGCCCTGACTGCAAAAAATCCTTATATCGAAGGGTGGACTCCAGACCAAAGTTGTCCCCACCTCAAACTTGTGCTGCCCTGATAGACCCAAGGGAGCACTACAAACTGACATCAGGAACCTGGACCTGTGAGTTTTCTTTCCCAGGGAAAAGGGACAAAGGATGTGCCCAGGGGCCGCTGGCCCTGGGCTGGGCCCTGACTGCAAAAAATCCTTATATCAAAGAATGGATCGCAGACCAAAGTTGTCCCCTCCTCAAACTTGTGCTGCCCTGATAGACCCAAGGGAGCCCTACAAACTGACATCAGGAACCTGGACCTGTGAGTTTTCTTTCCCAGGGAAAAGGGACAAAGGATGTGCCCAAGGGCCCCTGGCCCGCGACCTGGCTTCAAAAAATCCTTATATCGAAGGATCGATCACAGACCAAAGTTGTCCCCACCTCAAACTTGTGCTGCCCTGATAGACCCAAGGAGCCCTACAAACTGACATCAGGAACCTGGACCTGTGAGTTTTCTTTCCCAGGGAAAATGGTCAAGGGATGTGCCCAGGGGCCCCTGGCCCAGGACCTGACTGCAAAAAATCCTTATATCGAAGGATGGACCCCAGACCAAAGTTGTCCCCACCTCAAACTTGTGCTGCCCTTGTAGACCCAAGGCAGCCCTACAAACTGACATCAGGAACCTGGAACTGTGAGTTTTCTTTCCCAGGGAAAAGGGACAAAGGATGTGCCCAGGGGCCCCTGGCCCTGAGCTGGGCCCTGACTGCACAAAATCCTTATATCGAAGGATGGACCCCAGACTAAAGTTGTCCCCACCACAAAAATGTGCTGCCCTGATAGACCCAAGGGAGCCCTACAAACTGACATCAGGAACCTGGACCTGTGAGTTTTCTTTCCCAGGGAAAAGGGACAAAGGATGTGCCCAGGGGCCCCTGGCCCAGGACATGACTGCAAAAAATCCTTATATCGAAGGATGGACCCCAGACTAAAGTTGTCCCCACCTCAAACTTGTGTTGCCCTTGTAGACCCAAGGCAGCCCTACAAACTGACATCAGGAACCTGGAACTGTGAGTTTTCTTTCCCAGGGAAAAGGGACAAAGGATGTGCCCAGGGGCCCCTGGCCCTGAGCTGGGCCCTGACTGCACAAAATCCTTATATCGAAGGATGGACCCCAGACTAAAGTTGTCCCAACCACAAACTTGTGCTGCCCTGATAGACCCAAGGTAGCCCTACAAACTGACATCAGGAACCTGGACCTGTGAGTTTTCTTTCCAAGGGGAAATGGCCAAAGGATGTGCCCAGGGGCCCCTGGCCCGGGACCTGACTGCAAAAAATCCTTATATCGAAGGATGGACCCCAGACCAAAGTTGTCCCCACCTCAAACTTGTGCTGCCCTTGTAGACCCAAGGCAGCCCTACAAACTGACATCAGGAACCTGGAACTGTGAGTTTTCTTTCCCAGGGAAAAGGGACAAAGGATGTGCCCAGGGGCCCCTGGCCCTGAGCTGGGCCCTGACTGCACAAAATCCTTATATCGAAGGATGGACCCCAGACTAAAGTTGTCCCAACCACAAACTTGTGCTGCCCTGATAGACCCAAGGTAGCCCTACAAACTGACATCAGGAACCTGGACCTGTGAGTTTTCTTTCCAAGGGGAAATGGCCAAAGGATGTGCCCAGGGGCCCCTGGCCCGGGACCTGACTGCAAAAAATCCTTATATCGAAGGATGGACCCCAGACCAAAGTTGTCCCCACCTCAAACTTGTGCTGCCCTTGTAGACCCAAGGCAGCCCTAGAAACTGACATCAGGAACCTGGAACTGTGAGTTTTCTTTCCCAGGGAAAAGGGACAAAGGATGTGCCCAGGGGCCCCTGGCCCTGAGCTGGGCCCTGACTGCACAAAATCCTTATATCGAAGGATGGACCCCAGACTAAAGTTGTCCCAACCACAAACTTGTGCTGCCCTGATAGACCCAAGGGAGCCCCACAAACTGACATCAGGAACCTGGACCTGTGAGTTTTCTTTCCAAGGGAAAATGGCCAAAGGATGTGCCCAAGGGCCCCTGGGCTGGGACCTGACTGCAAAAAATCCTTATATCGAAGGATGGACCCCAGACCAAAGTTGTCCCCACCTCAAACTTGCGCTGCCCTGATAGACCCAAGGGAGCCCTACAAACTGACATCAGGAACCTGGACCTGTGAGTTTTCTTTCCCAGGGAAAATCGCCAAAGGTTGTGCCCAGGGGCCCCTGGCCCGGGACCTGACTGCAAAAAAACCTTATATCGAAGGATGGACCCCAGACCAAAGTTGTCCCCACCTCAATCTTGTGCTGTCCTGATAGACCCAAGGGAGCCCTACAAACTGACATCAGGAACCTTGACTTGTGAGTTTTCTTTCCCAGGGAAAAGGGACAAAGGATGTGCCCAGGGGCCGCTGGCCCTGGGCTGGGCCCTGACTGCAAAAAATCCTTATATCAAAGGATGGATCGCAGACCAAAGTTGTCGCCTCCTCAAACTTGTGCTGCCCTGATAGACCCAAGGGAGCCCTACAAACTGACATCAGGAACCTGGAACTGTGAGTTTTCTTTCCCAGGGAAAAGGGACAAAGGATGTGCCCAAGGGCCCCTGGCCCGCAACCTGGCTTCAAAAAATCCTTATATCGAAGGATGGACCCCAGACCAAAGTTGTCCCCACCTAAAACTTGTGCTGCCCTGATAGACCCAAGGGAGCCCTACAAACTGACATCAGGAACCTGGACCTGTGAGTTTTCTTTCCCAGGGAAAAGGGACAAAGGATGTGCCCAGGGGCCCCTGGCCCAGGACCTGACTGCAAAAAATCCTTATATCGAAGGATGGACCCCAGACCAAAGTTGTCCCCACCTCAATCCTGTGCTGCCCTGATAGACCCAAGGGAGCCCTACAAACTGACATCAGGAACCTGGACCTGTGAGTTTTCTTTCCCAGGGAAAAGGGACAAAGGATGTGCCCAGGGGCCGCAGGCCCTGGGCTGGGCCCTGACTGCAAAAAATCCTTTTATCAAAGGATGGATCGCAGACCAAAGTTGTCCCCTCCTCAAACTTGTGCTGCCCTGATAGACCCAAGGGAGCCCTACAAACTGACATCAGGAACCTGGAACTGTGAGTTTTCTTTCCCAGGGAAAAGGGACAAAGGATGTGCCCAAGGGCCCCTGGCCCGCGACCTGGCTTCAAAAAATCCTTATATCGAAGGATGGACCCCAGACCAAAGTTGTCCCCACCTCAAACTTGTGCTGCCCTGATAGACCCAAGGCAGCCCTACAAACTGACATCAGGAACCTGGACCTGTGAGTTTTCTTTCCCAGGGAAAAGGGACAAAGGATGTGCCCAGGGGCCCCTGGCCCAGGACCTGACTGCAAAAAATCCTTATATCGAAGGATGGACCCCAGACCAAAGTTGTCCCCACCTCAAACTTGTGCTGCCCTTGTAGACCCAAGGGAGCCCTACAAACTGACATCAGGAACCTGGACCTGTGAGTTTTCTTTCCCAGGGAAAATGGCCGAAGGATGTGCCCAGGGGCCCCTGGCCCTGAGCTGGGACATGACTGCACAAAATCCTTATATCGAAGGATGGATCGCAGACCAAAGTTGTCCCCTCCTCAAACTTGTGCTGCCCTGATAGACCCAAGGGAGCCCTACAAACTGACATCAGGAACCTGGACCTGTGAGTTTTCTTTCCCAGGGAAAAGGGATAAAGGATGTGCCCAGGGGCCCCTGGGCTGGGACCTGACTGCAAAAAATCCTTATATCGAAGGATGGACCCCAGACTAAAGTTGTCCCAACCACAAACTTGTGCTGCCCTGATAGACCCAAGAGAGCCCTACAAACTGACATCAGGAACCTGGACCTGTGAGTTTTCTTTCCCAGGGAAAAGGGACAAAGGATGTGCCCAGGGTCCCCAGGGCTGGGCCCTGAGATCAAAAAATCCTTATATCGAAGGATGGACCCCAGACCAAAGTTGTCCCCACCTCAAACTTGTGCTGCCCTGATAGACCCAAGGGAGCCCTACAAACTGACATCAGGAACCTGGACCTGTGAGTTTTCTTTCCCAGGGAAAAGGGACAAAGGTTGTGCCCAGGGGCCCCTGGCCCAGGCCCTGACTGCAAAAAATCCTTATATCGAAGGATGGACCCCAGACCAAAGTTGTCCCCACCTCAAAATTGTGCTGCCCTGATAGACCCAAGGGAGCCCTACAAACTGACATCAGGTACCTGGACTGGTGAGTTTTCTTTCCCAGGGGAAATGTCCAATGGATGTGCCCAGGCTCCCCTGGGCTGGACCTGACTGCAAAAAGCCTTATATCGAAGGATGGATCGTAGACGGAAGTTGTCCCCACCTCAAACTTGTGCTGCCCTGATAGACCCAAGGGAGCCCTACAAACTGACATCAGGAACCTGGACCTGTGAGTTTTCTTTCCAAGGGAAAATGGCCAAAGGATGTGCCCAGGGGCCCCTGGGCTGGGACATGACTGCAAAAAATCCTTATATCGAAGGCTCGATCACAGACCAAAGTTGTCCCCTCCTCAAACTTGTGCTGCCCTGATAGACCCAAGGGAGCCCTACAAACTGACATCAGGAACCTGGAACTGTGAGTTTTCTTTCCCAGGGAAAAGGGACAAAGGATGTGCCCAGGGTCCCCAGGGCTGGGCCCTGAGTTCAAAAAATCCTTATATCGAAGAATGGACCCCAGACCAAAGTTGTCCCCACCTCAAACTTGTGCTGCCCTGATAGACCCAAGGGAGCCCTACAAACTGACATCAGGAACCTGGACCTGTGAGTTTTCTTTCCCAGGGAAAAGGGACAAAGGATGTGCCCAAGGGCCCCTGGCCCGCGACCTGGCTTCAAAAAATCCTTATATCGAAGGATGGACCCCAGACCAAAGTTGTCCCCACCTCAAACTTGTGCTGCCCTGATAGACCCAAGGCAGCCCTACAAACTGACATCAGGAACCTGGACCTGTGAGTTTTCTTTCCCAGGGAAAAGGGACAAAGGATGTGCCCAGGGGCCCCTGGCCCAGGACCTGACTGCAAAAAATCCTTATATCGAAGGATGGACCCCAGACCAAAGTTGTCCCCACCTCAAACTTGTGCTGCCCTTGTAGACCCAAGGGAGCCCTACAAACTGACATCAGGAACCTGGACCTGTGAGTTTTCTTTCCCAGGGAAAATGGCCGAAGGATGTGCCCAGGGGCCCCTGGCCCTGAGCTGGGACATGACTGCACAAAATCCTTATATCGAAGGATGGATCGCAGACCAAAGTTGTCCCCTCCTCAAACTTGTGCTGCCCTGATAGACCCAAGGGAGCCCTACAAACTGACATCAGGAACCTGGACCTGTGAGTTTTCTTTCCCAGGGAAAAGGGATAAAGGATGTGCCCAGGGGCCCCTGGGCTGGGACCTGACTGCAAAAAATCCTTATATCGAAGGATGGACCCCAGACTAAAGTTGTCCCAACCACAAACTTGTGCTGCCCTGATAGACCCAAGAGAGCCCTACAAACTGACATCAGGAACCTGGACCTGTGAGTTTTCTTTCCCAGGGAAAAGGGACAAAGGATGTGCCCAGGGTCCCCAGGGCTGGGCCCTGAGATCAAAAAATCCTTATATCGAAGGATGGACCCCAGACCAAAGTTGTCCCCACCTCAAACTTGTGCTGCCCTGATAGACCCAAGGGAGCCCTACAAACTGACATCAGGAACCTGGACCTGTGAGTTTTCTTTCCCAGGGAAAAGGGACAAAGGTTGTGCCCAGGGGCCCCTGGCCCAGGCCCTGACTGCAAAAAATCCTTATATCGAAGGATGGACCCCAGACCAAAGTTGTCCCCACCTCAAAATTGTGCTGCCCTGATAGACCCAAGGGAGCCCTACAAACTGACATCAGGTACCTGGACTGGTGAGTTTTCTTTCCCAGGGGAAATGTCCAATGGATGTGCCCAGGCTCCCCTGGGCTGGACCTGACTGCAAAAAGCCTTATATCGAAGGATGGATCGTAGACGGAAGTTGTCCCCACCTCAAACTTGTGCTGCCCTGATAGACCCAAGGGAGCCCTACAAACTGACATCAGGAACCTGGACCTGTGAGTTTTCTTTCCAAGGGAAAATGGCCAAAGGATGTGCCCAGGGGCCCCTGGGCTGGGACATGACTGCAAAAAATCCTTATATCGAAGGCTCGATCACAGACCAAAGTTGTCCCCTCCTCAAACTTGTGCTGCCCTGATAGACCCAAGGGAGCCCTACAAACTGACATCAGGAACCTGGAACTGTGAGTTTTCTTTCCCAGGGAAAAGGGACAAAGGATGTGCCCAGGGTCCCCAGGGCTGGGCCCTGAGTTCAAAAAATCCTTATATCGAAGAATGGACCCCAGACCAAAGTTGTCCCCACCTCAAACTTGTGCTGCCCTGATAGACCCAAGGGAGCCCTACAAACTGACATCAGGAACCTGGACCTGTGAGTTTTCTTTCCCAGGGAAAAGGGACAAAGGATGTGCCCAGGGGCCCCTGGCCCTGAGCTGGGCCCTGACAGCAAAAAATCCTTATATCGAAGGATGGATCGCAGACCAAAGTTGTCCCCTCCTCAAACTTGTGCTGCCCTGATAGACCCAAGGGAGCCCTACAAACTGACATCAGGAACCTGGACCTGTGAGTTTTCTTTCCCAGGGAAAAGGGACAAAGGATGTGCCCAAGGGCCCCTGGCCCGCGACCTGTCTTCAAAAAATCCTTATATCGAAGGATCGATCACAGACCAAAGTTGTCCCCACCTCAAACTTGTGCTGCCCTGATAGACCCAAGGGAGCCCTACAAACTGACATCAGGAACCTGGACCTGTGAATTTTCTTTCGCAGGGAAAATGGCCAAAGGATGTGCCCAGGGGCCCCTGGCCTAGGCCCTGACTGCAAAAAATCCTTATATCGAAGGATGGACCCCAGACCAAAGTTGTCCCCACCTCAAACTTGTGCTGCCCTGATAGACCCAAGGGAGCCCTACAAACTGACATCAGGAACCTGGACTGGTGAGTTTTCTTTCCCAGGGAAAAGGGACAAAGGATGTGCCCAGGGGCCCCTGGCCCAGGACATGACTGCAAAAAATCCTTATATCGAAGGATGGACCCCAGACCAAAGTTGTCCCCACCTCAAACTTGTGCTGCCCTTGTAGACCCAAGGCAGCCCTACAAACTGACATCAGGAACCTGGAACTGTGAGTTTTCTTTCCCAGGGAAAAGGGACAAAGGATGTGCCCAGGGGCCCCTGGCCCTGAGCTGGGCCTTGACTGCACAAAATCCTTATATCGAAGGATGGACCCCAGACTAAAGTTGTCCCCACCACAAACTTGTGCTGCCCTGATAGACCCAAGGGAGCCCTACAAACTGACATCAGGAACCTGGACCTGTGAGTTTTCTTTCCAAGGGGAAATGGCCAAAGGATGTGCCCAGGGGCCCCTGGCCCGGGACCTGACTGCAAAAAATCCTTATATCGAAGGATGGACGCCAGACCAAAGTTGTCCCCACCTCAAACTTGTGCTGCCCTTGTAGACCCAAGGCAGCCCTACAAACTGACATCAGGAACATGGAACTGTGAGTTTTCTTTCACAGGGAAAAGGGACAAAGGATGTGCCCAGGGGCCCCTGGCCCTGAGCTGGGCCCTGACTGCACAAAATCCTTATATCGAAGGATGGACCCCAGACTAAAGTTGTCCCCACCACAAACTTGTGCTGCCCTGATAGACCCAAGGGAGCCCTACAAACTGACATCAGGAACCTGGACCTGTGAGTTTTCTTTCCAAGGGAAAATAGCCAAAGGATGTGCCCAGGGGCTCCTGGGCTGGGATCTGACTGCAAAAAATCCTTATATCGAAGGATGGACCCCAGACCAAAGTTGTCCCCACCTCAATCTTGTGCTGCCCTGATAGACCCAAGGGAGCCCTACAAACTGACATCAGGAACCTGGACCTGTGAGTTTTCTTTCCCAGGGAAAAGGGACAAAGGATGTGCCCAGGGTCCGCTGGCCCTGGGCTGGGCCCTGACTGCAAAAAATCCTTATATCAAAGGATGGATCGCAGACCAAAGTTGTCCCCACCTCAAACTTGTGCTGCCCTGATAGATCCAAGAGAGCCCTACAAACTGACATCAGGAACCTGGACCTGTGAGTTTTCTTTTCCAGGGAAAACGGACAAAGGATGTGCCTAGGGGCACCTGGCCCGGGACCTGACTGCAAAAAATCCTTATATCAAAGGATGGATCGCAGACCAAAGTTGTCCCCTCCTCAAACTTGTGCTGCCCTGATAGACCCAAGGGAGCCCTACAAACTGACATCAGGAACCTGGACCTGTGAGTTTTCTTTCCCAGGGAAAAGGGACAAAGGATGTGCCCAAGGGCACCTGGCCCGCGACCTGGCTTCAAAAAATCCTTATATCGAAGGATGGACCCCAGACCAAAGTTGTCCCCACCTCAATCTTGTGCTGCCCTGATAGACCCAAGGGAGCCCTACAAACTGACATCAGGAACCTGGACCTGTGAGTTTTCTTTCCCAGGGAAAAGGGACAAAGCATGTGCCCAGGGGCCCCTGGCCCGGGACCTGACTGCAAAAAATCCTTATATCGAAGGATGGACCCCAGACCAAAGTTGTCCCCACCTCAATCTTGTGCTGCCCTGATAGACCCAAGGGAGCCCTACAAACTGACATCAGGAACCTGGACCTGTGAGTTTTCTTTCCCAGGGAAAATGGACAAAGCATGTGCCCAGGGGCCGCTGGCCCTTGGCTGGGCCCTGACTGCAAAAAATCCTTATATCGAAGGATGGATCGCAGACCAAAGTTGTCCCCTCCTCAAACTTGTGCTGCCCTGATAGACCCAAGGGAGCCCTACAAACTGACATCAGGAACCTGGACCTGTGAGTTTCTTTCCTAGGGAAAAGGGACAAAGGATGTGCCCAAGGGCCCCTGGCCTGCGACCTGTCTTCAAAAAATCCTTATATCGAAGGATCGATCACACACCAAAGTTGTCCCCACCTCAAACTTGTGCTGCCCTGATAGACCCAAAGGGAGCCCTACGAACTGACATCAGGAACCTGGAACTGTGAGTTTTCTTTCCCAGGGAAAAGGGACAAAGGATGTGCCCAGGGGCCCCTGGCCCAGGACCTGACTGCAAAAAATCCTTATATCGAAGGATGGACCCCAGACCAAAGTTGTCCCCACCTCAAACTTGTGCTGCCCTTGTAGACCCAAGGCAGCCCTACAAACTGACATCAGGAACCTGGACCTGTGAGTTTTCTTTCCCAGGGAAAAGGGACAAAGGATGTGCCCAGGGGCCCCTGGCCCTGAGCTGGGCCCTGACTGCACAAAATCGTTATATCGAAGGATGGATCGCAGACCAAAGTTGTCCCCTCCTCAAACTTGTGCTGCCCTGATAGACCCAAGGGAGCCCTACAAACTGACATCAGGAACCTGGACCTGTGAATTTTCTTTCCCAGGGAAAAGGGATAAAGGATGTGCCCAGGGGCCCCTGGGCTGGGACCTGACTGCAAAAAATCCTTATATCGAAGGATGGACCCCAGACTAAAGTTGTCGCAACCACAAACTTGTGCTGCCCTGATAGACCCAAGAGAGACCTACAAACTGACATCAGGAACCTGGACCTGTGAGTTTTCTTTCCCAGGGAAAAGGGACAAAGGATGTGCCCAGGGTCCCCAGGGCTGGGCCCTGAGTTCAAAAAATCCTTATATCGAAGGATGGACCCCAGACTAAAGTTGTCCCCACCACAAACTTGTGCTGCCCTGATAGACCCAAGGGAGCCCTACAAACTGACATCAGGAACCTGGACCTGTGAGTTTTCTTTCCAAGGGGAAATGGCCAAAGGATGTGCCCAGGGGCCCCTGGCCCGGGACCTGACTGCAAAAAATCCTTATATCGAAGGATGGACCCCAGACCAAAGTTGTCCCCACCACAAACTTGTGCTGCCCTTGTAGACCCAAGGCAGCCCTACAAACTGACATCAGGAACCTGGACCTGTGAGTTTTCTTTCCCAGGGGAAATGTCCAATGGATGTGCCCAGGCTCCCCTGGGCTGGACCTGACTGCAAAAAGCATTATATCGAAGGATGGATCGTAGACGGAATTGTCCCCACCAGAAACTTGTGCTGCCCTGATAGACCCAAGGGAGCCCTACAAACTGACATCAGGAACCTTGACTTGTGAGTTTTCTTTCCCAGGGAAAAGGGACAAAGGATGTGCCCAGGGGCCCCTGGCCCAGGACATGACTGCAAAAAATCCTTATATCGAAGGATGGACCCCAGACCAAAGTTGTCCCCACCTCAAACTTGTGCTGCCCTTGTAGACCCAAGGCAGCCCTACAAACTGACATCAGGAACCTGGAACTGTGAGTTTTCTTTCCCAGGGAAAAGGGACAAAGGATGTGCCCAGGGGCCCCTGGCCCTGAGCTGGGCCCTGACTGCACAAAATCCTTATATCGAAGGATGGACCCCAGACTAAAGTTGTCCCCACCACAAACTTATGCTGCCCTGATAGACCCAAGGGAGCCCTACAAACTGACATCAGGAACCTGGACCTGTGAGTTTTCTTTCCAAGGGAAAATGGCCAAAGGATGTGCCCAGGGGCTCCTGGGCTGGGATCTGACTGCAAAAAATCCTTATATCGAAGGATGGACCCCAGACCAATGTTGTCCCCACCTCAATCTTGTGCTGCCCTGATAGACCCAAGGGAGCCCTACAAACTGACATCAGGAACCTGGACCTGTGAGTTTTCTTTCCCAGGGAAAAGGGACAAAGGATGTGCCCAGGGGCCGCTGGCCCTGGGCTGGGCCCGACTGCAAAAAATCCTTATATCGAAGGATGGATCGCAGACCAAAGTTGTCCCCACCTCAAACTTGTGCTGCCCTGATAGAACCAAGGGAGCCCTACAAACTGACATCAGGAACCTGGACCTGTGAGTTTTCTTTTCCAGGGAAAACGGACAAAGGATGTGCCCAGGGTAACCTGGCGCGGGACCTGACTGCAAAAAATCCTTACATCGAAGGATGGACCCCAGACTAAAGTTGTCCCCACCACAAACTTGTGCTGCCCTGATAGACCCAAGGGAGCCCTACAAACTGACATCAGGAACCTGGACCTGTGAGTTTTCTTTCCCAGGGGAAATGTCCAATGGATGTGCCCAGGCTCCCCTGGGCTGGACCTGACTGCAAAAAATCCTTATATCGAAGGATGGATCGTAGACGGAAGTTGTCCCCACCACAAACTTGTGCTGCCCTGATAGACCCAAGGCAGCCCTACAAACTGACATCAGGAACCTGGACCTGTGAATTTTCTTTCCAAGGGAAAATGGCCAAAGGATGTGCCCAGGGGCCCCTGGGCTGGGACCTGACTGCAAAAAGTCCTTATATCGAAGGATGGACCCCAGACCAAAGTTGTCCCCACCTCAATCTTGTGCTGCCCTGATAGACCCAAGGCAGCCCTACAAACTGACATCAGGAACCTGGACTGGTGAGTTTTCTTTCCCAGGGGAAATGTCCAATGGATGTGCCCAGGCTCCCCTGGGCTGGACCTGACTGCAAAAAGCCTTATATCGAAGGATGGATCGTAGACGGAAGTTGTCCCCACCACAAACTTGTGCTGCCCTGATAGACCCAAGAGAGCCCTACAAACTGACATCAGGAACCTGGACCTGTGAGTTTTCTTTCCCAGGGAAAAGGGACAAAGGATGTGCCCAGGGGCCCCTGGCCCTGGGCTGGGCCCTGACTGCAAAAAATCCTTATATCGAAGGGTGGATCGCAGACCAAAGTTGTCCCCTCCTCAAACTTGTGCTGCCCTGATAGACCCAAGGGAGCCCTACAAACTGACATCAGGAACCTGGACCTGTGAGTTTCTTTCCCAGGGAAAAGGGACAAAGGATGTGCCCAAGGGCCCCTGGCCCACGACCTGTCTTCGAAAAATCCTTATATCGAAGGATCGATCACAGACCAAAGTTGTCCCCACCTCAAACTTGTGCTGCCCTGATAGACCCAAGGGAGCCCTACAAACTGACATCAGGAACCTGGAACTGTGAGTTTTCTTTCCCAGGGAAAAGGGACAAAGGATGTGCCCAGGGGCCCCTGGCCCAGGACATGACTGCAAAAAATCCTTATATCGAAGGATGGACCCCAGACCAAAGTTGTCCCCACCTCAAACTTGTGCTGCCCTTGTAGACCCAAGGCAGCCCTACAAACTGACATCAGGAACATGGAACTGTGAGTTTTCTTTCACAGGGAAAAGGGACAAAGGATGTGCCCAGGGGCCCCTGGCCCTGAGCTGGGCCCTGACTGCACAAAATCCTTATATCGAAGGATGGACCCCAGACTAAAGTTGTCCCCACCACAAACTTGTGCTGCCCTGATAGACCCAAGGGAGCCCTACAAACTGACATCAGGAACCTGGACCTGTGAGTTTTCTTTCCAAGGGAAAATAGCCAAAGGATGTGCCCAGGGGCTCCTGGGCTGGGATCTGACTGCAAAAAATCCTTATATCGAAGGATGGACCCCAGACCAAAGTTGTCCCCACCTCAATCTTGTGCTGCCCTGATAGACCCAAGGGAGCCCTACAAACTGACATCAGGAACCTGGACCTGTGAGTTTTCTTTCCCAGGGAAAAGGGACAAAGGATGTGCCCAGGGTCCGCTGGCCCTGGGCTGGGCCCTGACTGCAAAAAATCCTTATATCAAAGGATGGATCGCAGACCAAAGTTGTCCCCACCTCAAACTTGTGCTGCCCTGATAGATCCAAGAGAGCCCTACAAACTGACATCAGGAACCTGGACCTGTGAGTTTTCTTTTCCAGGGAAAACGGACAAAGGATGTGCCTAGGGGCACCTGGCCCGGGACCTGACTGCAAAAAATCCTTATATCAAAGGATGGATCGCAGACCAAAGTTGTCCCCTCCTCAAACTTGTGCTGCCCTGATAGACCCAAGGGAGCCCTACAAACTGACATCAGGAACCTGGACCTGTGAGTTTTCTTTCCCAGGGAAAAGGGACAAAGGATGTGCCCAAGGGCACCTGGCCCGCGACCTGGCTTCAAAAAATCCTTATATCGAAGGATGGACCCCAGACCAAAGTTGTCCCCACCTCAATCTTGTGCTGCCCTGATAGACCCAAGGGAGCCCTACAAACTGACATCAGGAACCTGGACCTGTGAGTTTTCTTTCCCAGGGAAAATGGACAAAGCATGTGCCCAGGGGCCGCTGGCCCTTGGCTGGGCCCTGACTGCAAAAAATCCTTATATCGAAGGATGGATCGCAGACCAAAGTTGTCCCCTCCTCAAACTTGTGCTGCCCTGATAGACCCAAGGGAGCCCTACAAACTGACATCAGGAACCTGGACCTGTGAGTTTCTTTCCTAGGGAAAAGGGACAAAGGATGTGCCCAAGGGCCCCTGGCCTGCGACCTGTCTTCAAAAAATCCTTATATCGAAGGATCGATCACACACCAAAGTTGTCCCCACCTCAAACTTGTGCTGCCCTGATAGACCCAAAGGGAGCCCTACGAACTGACATCAGGAACCTGGAACTGTGAGTTTTCTTTCCCAGGGAAAAGGGACAAAGGATGTGCCCAGGGGCCCCTGGCCCAGGACCTGACTGCAAAAAATCCTTATATCGAAGGATGGACCCCAGACCAAAGTTGTCCCCACCTCAAACTTGTGCTGCCCTTGTAGACCCAAGGCAGCCCTACAAACTGACATAAGGAACCTGGACCTGTGAGTTTTCTTTCCCAGGGAAAAGGGACAAAGGATGTGCCCAGGGGCCCCTGGCCCTGAGCTGGGCCCTGACTGCACAAAATCGTTATATCGAAGGATGGATCGCAGACCAAAGTTGTCCCCTCCTCAAACTTGTGCTGCCCTGATAGACCCAAGGGAGCCCTACAAACTGACATCAGGAACCTGGACCTGTGAATTTTCTTTCCCAGGGAAAAGGGATAAAGGATGTGCCCAGGGGCCCCTGGGCTGGGACCTGACTGCAAAAAATCCTTATATCGAAGGATGGACCCCAGACTAAAGTTGTCGCAACCACAAACTTGTGCTGCCCTGATAGACCCAAGAGAGACCTACAAACTGACATCAGGAACCTGGACCTGTGAGTTTTCTTTCCCAGGGAAAAGGGACAAAGGATGTGCCCAGGGTCCCCAGGGCTGGGCCCTGAGTTCAAAAAATCCTTATATCGAAGGATGGACCCCAGACTAAAGTTGTCCCCACCACAAACTTGTGCTGCCCTGATAGACCCAAGGGAGCCCTACAAACTGACATCAGGAACCTGGACCTGTGAGTTTTCTTTCCAAGGGGAAATGGCCAAAGGATGTGCCCAGGGGCCCCTGGCCCGGGACCTGACTGCAAAAAATCCTTATATCGAAGGATGGACCCCAGACCAAAGTTGTCCCCACCACAAACTTGTGCTGCCCTTGTAGACCCAAGGCAGCCCTACAAACTGACATCAGGAACCTGGACCTGTGAGTTTTCTTTCCCAGGGGAAATGTCCAATGGATGTGCCCAGGCTCCCCTGGGCTGGACCTGACTGCAAAAAGCATTATATCGAAGGATGGATCGTAGACGGAATTGTCCCCACCAGAAACTTGTGCTGCCCTGATAGACCCAAGGGAGCCCTACAAACTGACATCAGGAACCTTGACTTGTGAGTTTTCTTTCCCAGGGAAAAGGGACAAAGGATGTGCCCAGGGGCCCCTGGCCCAGGACATGACTGCAAAAAATCCTTATATCGAAGGATGGACCCCAGACCAAAGTTGTCCCCACCTCAAACTTGTGCTGCCCTTGTAGACCCAAGGCAGCCCTACAAACTGACATCAGGAACCTGGAACTGTGAGTTTTCTTTCCCAGGGAAAAGGGACAAAGGATGTGCCCAGGGGCCCCTGGCCCTGAGCTGGGCCCTGACTGCACAAAATCCTTATATCGAAGGATGGACCCCAGACTAAAGTTGTCCCCACCACAAACTTATGCTGCCCTGATAGACCCAAGGGAGCCCTACAAACTGACATCAGGAACCTGGACCTGTGAGTTTTCTTTCCAAGGGAAAATGGCCAAAGGATGTGCCCAGGGGCTCCTGGGCTGGGATCTGACTGCAAAAAATCCTTATATCGAAGGATGGACCCCAGACCAATGTTGTCCCCACCTCAATCTTGTGCTGCCCTGATAGACCCAAGGGAGCCCTACAAACTGACATCAGGAACCTGGACCTGTGAGTTTTCTTTCCCAGGGAAAAGGGACAAAGGATGTGCCCAGGGGCCGCTGGCCCTGGGCTGGGCCCGACTGCAAAAAATCCTTATATCGAAGGATGGATCGCAGACCAAAGTTGTCCCCACCTCAAACTTGTGCTGCCCTGATAGAACCAAGGGAGCCCTACAAACTGACATCAGGAACCTGGACCTGTGAGTTTTCTTTTCCAGGGAAAACGGACAAAGGATGTGCCCAGGGTAACCTGGCGCGGGACCTGACTGCAAAAAATCCTTACATCGAAGGATGGACCCCAGACTAAAGTTGTCCCCACCACAAACTTGTGCTGCCCTGATAGACCCAAGGGAGCCCTACAAACTGACATCAGGAACCTGGACCTGTGAGTTTTCTTTCCCAGGGGAAATGTCCAATGGATGTGCCCAGGCTCCCCTGGGCTGGACCTGACTGCAAAAAATCCTTATATCGAAGGATGGATCGTAGACGGAAGTTGTCCCCACCACAAACTTGTGCTGCCCTGATAGACCCAAGGCAGCCCTACAAACTGACATCAGGAACCTGGACCTGTGAATTTTCTTTCCAAGGGAAAATGGCCAAAGGATGTGCCCAGGGGCCCCTGGGCTGGGACCTGACTGCAAAAAGTCCTTATATCGAAGGATGGACCCCAGACCAAAGTTGTCCCCACCTCAATCTTGTGCTGCCCTGATAGACCCAAGGCAGCCCTACAAACTGACATCAGGAACCTGGACTGGTGAGTTTTCTTTCCCAGGGGAAATGTCCAATGGATGTGCCCAGGCTCCCCTGGGCTGGACCTGACTGCAAAAAGCCTTATATCGAAGGATGGATCGTAGACGGAAGTTGTCCCCACCACAAACTTGTGCTGCCCTGATAGACCCAAGAGAGCCCTACAAACTGACATCAGGAACCTGGACCTGTGAGTTTTCTTTCCCAGGGAAAAGGGACAAAGGATGTGCCCAGGGGCCCCTGGCCCTGGGCTGGGCCCTGACTGCAAAAAATCCTTATATCGAAGGGTGGATCGCAGACCAAAGTTGTCCCCTCCTCAAACTTGTGCTGCCCTGATAGACCCAAGGGAGCCCTACAAACTGACATCAGGAACCTGGACCTGTGAGTTTCTTTCCCAGGGAAAAGGGACAAAGGATGTGCCCAAGGGCCCCTGGCCCACGACCTGTCTTCGAAAAATCCTTATATCGAAGGATCGATCACAGACCAAAGTTGTCCCCACCTCAAACTTGTGCTGCCCTGATAGACCCAAGGGAGCCCTACAAACTGACATCAGGAACCTGGAACTGTGAGTTTTCTTTCCCAGGGAAAAGGGACAAAGGATGTGCCCAGGGGCCCCTGGCCCAGGACATGACTGCAAAAAATCCTTATATCGAAGGATGGACCCCAGACCAAAGTTGTCCCCACCTCAAACTTGTGCTGCCCTTGTAGACCCAAGGGAGCCCTACAAACTGACATCAGGAACCTGGACCTGTGAGTTTTCTTTCCAAGGGGAAATGGCCAAAGGATGTGCCCAGGGGCCCCTGGCCCGGGACCTGACTGCAAAAAATCCTTATATCGAAGGATGGACGCCAGACCAAAGTTGTCCCCACCTCAATCTTGTGCTGCCCTGATAGACCCAAGGGAGCCCTACAAACTGACATCAGGAACCTGGACCTGTGAGTTTTCTTTCCCAGGGAAAAGGGACAAAGGATGTGCCCAGGGTCCGCTGGCCCTGGGCTGGGCCCTGACTGCAAAAAATCCTTATATCAAAGGATGGATCGCAGACCAAAATTGTCCCCACCTCAAACTTGTGCTGCCCTGATAGATCCAAGAGAGCCCTACAAACTGACATCAGGAACCTGGAACTGTGAGTTTTCTTTTCCAGGGAAAACGGACAAAGGATGTGCCTAGGGGCACCTGGCCCGGGACCTGACTGCAAAAAATCCTTATATCAAAGGATGGATCGCAGACCAAAGTTGTCCCCTCCTCAAACTTGTGCTGCCCTGATAGACCCAAGGGAGCCCTACAAACTGACATCAGGAACCTGGACCTGTGAGTTTTCTTTCCCAGGGAAAAGGGACAAAGGATGTGCCCAAGGGCACCTGGCCCGCGACCTGGCTTCAAAAAATCCTTATATCGAAGGATGGACCCCAGACCAAAGTTGTCCCCACCTCAATCTTGTGCTGCCCTGATAGACCCAAGGGAGCCCTACAAACTGACATCAGGAACCTGGACCTGTGAGTTTTCTTTCCCAGGGAAAAGGGACAAAGCATGTGCCCAGGGGCCCCTGGCCCGGGACCTGACTGCAAAAAATCCTTATATCGAAGGATGGACCCCAGACCAAAGTTGTCCCCACCTCAATCTTGTGCTCCCCTGATAGACCCAAGGGAGCCCTACAAACTGACATCAGGAACCTGGACCTGTGAGTTTTCTTTCCCAGGGAAAATGGACAAAGCATGTGCCCAGGGGCCGCTGGCCCTTGGCTGGGCCCTGACTGCAAAAAATCCTTATATCGAAGGATGGATCGCAGACCAAAGTTGTCCCCTCCTCAAACTTGTGCTGCCCTGATAGACCCAAGGGAGCCCTACAAACTGACATCAGGAACCTGGACCTGTGAGTTTCTTTCCTAGGGAAAAGGGACAAAGGATGTGCCCAAGGGCCCCTGGCCTGCGACCTGTCTTCAAAAAATCCTTATATCGAAGGATCGATCACACACCAAAGTTGTCCCCACCTCAAACTTGTGCTGCCCTGATAGACCCAAAGGGAGCCCTACGAACTGACATCAGGAACCTGGAACTGTGAGTTTTCTTTCCCAGGGAAAAGGGACAAAGGATGTGCCCAGGGGCCCCTGGCCCGCGACCTGACTGCAAAAAATCCTTATATCGAAGGATGGACCCCAGACCAAAGTTGTCCCCACCTCAAACTTGTGCTGCCCTTGTAGACCCAAGGCAGCCCTACAAACTGACATCAGGAACCTGGACCTGTGAGTTTTCTTTCCCAGGGAAAAGGGACAAAGGATGTGCCCAGGGGCCCCTGGCCCTGAGCTGGGCCCTGACTGCACAAAATCGTTATATCGAAGGATGGATCGCAGACCAAAGTTGTCCCCTCCTCAAACTTGTGCTGCCCTGATAGACCCAAGGGAGCCCTACAAACTGACATCAGGAACCTGGACCTGTGAATTTTCTTTCCCAGGGAAAAGGGATAAAGGATGTGCCCAGGGGCCCCTGGGCTGGGACCTGACTGCAAAAAATCCTTATATCGAAGGATGGACCCCAGACTAAAGTTGTCCCAACCACAAACTTGTGCTGCCCTGATAGACCCAAGAGAGACCTACAAACTGACATCAGGAACCTGGACCTGTGAGTTTTCTTTCCCAGGGAAAAGGGACAAAGGATGTGCCCAGGGTCCCCAGGGCTGGGCCCTGAGTTCAAAAAATCCTTATATCGAAGGATGGACCCCAGACTAAAGTTGTCCCCACCACAAACTTGTGCTGCCCTGATAGACCCAAGGGAGCCCTACAAACTGACATCAGGAACCTGGACCTGTGAGTTTTCTTTCCAAGGGGAAATGGCCAAAGGATGTGCCCAGGGGCCCCTGGCCCGGGACCTGACTGCAAAAAATCCTTATATCGAAGGATGGACCCCAGACCAAAGTTGTCCCCACCACAAACTTGTGCTGCCCTTGTAGACCCAAGGCAGCCCTACAAACTGACATCAGGAACCTGGACCTGTGAGTTTTCTTTCCCAGGGGAAATGTCCAATGGATGTGCCCAGGCTCCCCTGGGCTGGACCTGACTGCAAAAAGCATTATATCGAAGGATGGATCGTAGACGGAATTGTCCCCACCAGAAACTTGTGCTGCCCTGATAGACCCAAGGGAGCCCTACAAACTGACATCAGGAACCTTGACTTGTGAGTTTTCTTTCCCAGGGAAAAGGGACAAAGGATGTGCCCAGGGGCCCCTGGCCCAGGACATGACTGCAAAAAATCCTTATATCGAAGGATGGACCCCAGACCAAAGTTGTCCCCACCTCAAACTTGTGCTGCCCTTGTAGACCCAAGGCAGCCCTACAAACTGACATCAGGAACCTGGAACTGTGAGTTTTCTTTCCCAGGGAAAAGGGACAAAGGATGTGCCCAGGGGCCCCTGGCCCTGAGCTGGGCCCTGACTGCACAAAATCCTTATATCGAAGGATGGACCCCAGACTAAAGTTGTCCCCACCACAAACTTATGCTGCCCTGATAGACCCAAGGGAGCCCTACAAACTGACATCAGGAACCTGGACCTGTGAGTTTTCTTTCCAAGGGAAAATGGCCAAAGGATGTGCCCAGGGGCTCGTGGGCTGGGATCTGACTGCAAAAAATCCTTATATCGAAGGATGGACCCCAGACCAAAGTTGTCCCCACCTCAATCTTGTGCTGCCCTGATAGACCCAAGGGAGCCCTACAAACTGACATCAGGAACCTGGACCTGTGAGTTTTCTTTCCCAGGGAAAAGGGACAAAGGATGTGCCCAGGGGCCGCTGGCCCTGGGCTGGGCCCGACTGCAAAAAATCCTTATATCGAAGGATGGATCGCAGACCAAAGTTGTCCCCACCTCAAACTTGTGCTGCCCTGATAGAACCAAGGGAGCCCTACAAACTGACATCAGGAACCTGGACCTGTGAGTTTTCTTTTCCAGGGAAAACGGACAAAGGATGTGCCCAGGGTAACCTGGCGCGGGACCTGACTGCAAAAAATCCTTACATCGAAGGATGGACCCCAGACTAAAGTTGTCCCCACCACAAACTTGTGCTGCCCTGATAGACCCAAGGGAGCCCTACAAACTGACATCAGGAACCTGGACCTGTGAGTTTTCTTTCCCAGGGGAAATGTCCAATGGATGTGCCCAGGCTCCCCTGGGCTGGACCTGACTGCAAAAAATCCTTATATCGAAGGATGGATCGTAGACGGAAGTTGTCCCCACCACAAACTTGTGCTGCCCTGATAGACCCAAGGCAGCCCTACAAACTGACATCAGGAACCTGGACCTGTGAATTTTCTTTCCAAGGGAAAATGGCCAAAGGATGTGCCCAGGGGCCCCTGGGCTGGGACCTGACTGCAAAAAGTCCTTATATCGAAGGATGGACCCCAGACCAAAGTTGTCCCCACCTCAATCTTGTGCTGCCCTGATAGACCCAAGGCAGCCCTACAAACTGACATCAGGAACCTGGACCTGTGAATTTTCTTTCCCAGGGAAAAGGGATAAAGGATGTGCCCAGGGGCCCCTGGGCTGGGACCTGACTGCAAAAAATCCTTATATCGAAGGATGGACCCCAGTCTAAAGTTGTCCCAACCACAAACTTGTGCTGCCCTGATAGACCCAAGAGAGCCCTACAAACTGACATCAGGAACCTGGACCTGTGAGTTTTCTTTCCCAGGGAAAAGGGACAAAGGATGTGCCCGGGGTCCCTAGGGCTGGGCCCTGAGTTCAAAAAATCCTTATATCGAAGGATGGACCCCAGACCAAAGTTGTCCCCACCTCAAACTTGTGCTGCCCTGATAGACCCAAGGGAGCCCTACAAACTGACATCAGGAACCTGGACCTGTGAGTTTTCTTTCCCAGGGAAAAGGGACAAAGGTTGTGCCCAGGGGCCCCAGGCCCTGGGCTGGGCCCTGACTGCAAAAAATCCTTATATCGAAGGGTGGATCGCAGACCAAAGTTGTCCCCTCCTCAAACTTGTGCTGCCCTGATAGACCCAAGGGAGCCCTACAAACTGACATCAGGAACCTGGACCTGTGAGTTTCTTTCCCAGGGAAAAGGGACACAGGATGTGCCCAAGGGCCCCTGGCCCACGACATGTCTTCGAAAAATCCTTATATCGAAGGATGGATCACAGACCAAAGTTGTCCCCACCTCAAACTTGTGCTGCCCTTGTAGACCCAAGGCAGCCCTACAAACTGACATCAGGAACCTGGAACTGTGAGTTTTCTTTCCCAGGGAAAAGGGACAAAGGATGTGCCCAGGGGCCCCTGGCCCTGAGCTGGGCCCTGACTGCACAAAATCCTTATATCGAAGGATGGATCCCAGACTAAAGTTGTCCCCACCACAAACTTGTGCTGCCCTGATAGACCCAAGGGAGCCCTACAAACTGACATCAGGAACCTGGACCTGTGAGTTTTCTTTCCAAGGGGAAATGGCCAAAGGATGTGCCCAGGGACCCTGGCCCGGGACCTGACTGCAAAAAATCCTTATATCGAAGGATGGACCCCAGACCAAAGTTGTCCCCACCACAAACTTGTGCTGCCCTTGTAGACCCAAGGCAGCCCTACAAACTGACATAAGGAACCTGGAACTGTGAGTTTTCTTTCCCAGGGAAAAGGGACAAAGGATGTGCCCAGGGGCCCCTGGCCCTGAGCTTGGCCCTGACTGCACAAAATCCTTATATCGAAGGATGGACCCCAGACTAAAGTTGTCCCCACCACAAACTTGTACTGCCCTGATAGACCCAAGGGAGCCCTACAAACTGACATCAGGAACCTGGACCTGTGAGTTTTCTTTCCCAGGGAAAAGGGACAAAGGATGTGCCCAGGGGCCCCAGGCCCAGGACATGACTGCAAAAAATCCTTATATCGAAGGATGGACCCCAGACCAAAGTTGTCCCCACCTCAAACTTGTGCTGCCCTTGTAGACCCAAGGCAGCCCCACAAACTGACATCAGGAACCTGGACCTGTGAGTTTTCTTTCCAAGGGAAAATGGCCAAAGGATGTGCCCAGGGGCTCCTGGGCTGGGATCTGACTGCAAAATATCCTTATATCGAAGGATGGACCCCAGACCAAAGTTGTCCCCACCTCAATCTTGTGCTGCCCTGATAGACCCAAGGGAGCCCTACAAACTGACATCAGGAACCTGGACCTGTGAGTTTTCTTTCCCAGGGAAAAGGGACAAAGGATGTGCCCAGGGGCCGCTGGCCCTGGGCTGGGCCCGACTGCAAAAAATCCTTATATCGAAGGATGGATCGCAGACCAAAGTTGTCCCCACCTCAAACTTGTGCTGCCCTGATAGACCCAAGGGAGCCCTACAAACTGACATCAGGAACCTGGACCTGTGAGTTTTCTTTTCCAGGGAAAACGGACAAAGGATGTGCCCAGGGTAACCTGGCCCGGGACCTGACTGCAAAAAATCCTTATATCGAAGGATGGACCCCAGACCAAAGTTGTCCCAACCACAAACTTGTGCTGCCCTGATAGACCCAAGAGAGCCCTACAAACTGACATCAGGAACCTGGACCTGTGAGTTTTCTTTCCCAGGGAAAAGGGACAAAGGATGTGCCCAGGGTCCCCAGGGCTGGGCCCTGAGTTCAAAAAATCCTTATATCGAAGGATGGACCCCAGACCAAAGTTGTCCCCACCTCAAACTTGTGCTGCCCTGATAGACCCAAGGGAGCACTACAAACTGACATCAGGAACCTGGACCTGTGAGTTTTCTTTCCCAGGGAAAAGGGACAAAGGATGTGCCCAGGTGCCCCTGGCCCTGGGCTGGGCCCTGACTGCAAAAAATCCTTATATCGAAGGGTGGATCGCAGACCAAAGTTGTCCCCTCCTCAAACTTGTGCTGCCCTGATAGACCCAAGGGAGCCCTACAAACTGACATCAGGAACCTGGACCTGTGAGTTTTCTTTCCCAGGGAAAAGGGACAAAGGATGTGCCCAGGGGCCCCTGGCCCAGGCCCTGACTGCAAAAAATCCTTATATCGAAGGATGGACCCCAGACCAAAGTTGTCCCCACCTCAAACTTGTGCTGCCCTTGTAGACCCAAGGCAGCCCTACAAACTGACATCAGGAACCTGGAACTGTGAGTTTTCTTTCCCAGAAAAAAGGGACAAAGGATGTGCCCAGGGGCCGCTGGCCCTGAGCTTGGCCCTGACTGCACAAAATCCTTATATCGAAGGATGGACCCCAGACTAAAGTTGTCCCCACCACAAACTTGTGCTGCCCTGATAGACCCAAGGGAGCCCTACAAACTGACATCAGGAACCTGGACCTGTGAGTTTTCTTCCAAGGGGAAATGGCCAAAGGATGTGCCCAGGGACCCCTGGCCGGGGACCTGACTGCAAAAAATCCTTATATCGAAGGATGGACCCCAGACCAAAGTTGTCCCCACCACAAACTTGTGCTGCCCTTGTAGACCCAAGGCAGCCCTACAAACTGACATAAGGAACCAGGAACTGTGAGTTTTCTTTCCCAGGGAAAAGGGACAAAGGATGTGCCCAGGGGCCCCAGGCCCTCGGCTGGGCCCTGACTGCAAAATATCCTTATATCGAAGGGTGGACCGCAGACCAAAGTTGTCCCCTCCTCAAACTTGTGCTGCCCTGATAGACCCAAGGGAGCCCTACAAACTGACATCAGGAACCTGGACCTGTGAGTTTCTTTCCCAGGGAAAAGGGACAAAGGATGTGCCCAAGGGCCCCTGCCCACGAACTGTCTTCGAAAAATCCTTATATCGAAGGATCGATCACAGACCAAAGTTGTCCCCACCTCAAACTTGTGCTGCCCTGATAGACCCAAGGGAGCCCTACAAACTGACATCAGGAACCTGGACCTGTGAGTTTTCTTTCCAAGGGGAAATGGCCAAAGGATGTGCCGAGGGGCCCCTGGGCTGGGACATGACTGCAAAAAATCCTTATATCGAAGGATGGACCCCAGACCAAAGTTGTCCCCAACTAAAACTTGTGCTGCCCTGATAGACCCAAGAGAGCCCTACAAACTGACATCAGGAACCTGGACCTGTGAGTTTTCTTTCCCAGGGAAAATGGCCAGAGGATGTGCCCAGGGGCCCCAGGCCCAGGACATGACTGCAAAAAATCCTTATATCGAAGGATGGACCCCAGACCAAAGTTGTCCCCACCTCAATCTTGTGCTGCCCTGATAGACCCAAGGGAGCCCTACAAACTGACATCAGGAACCTGGACCTGTGAGTTTTCTTTCCCAGGGAAAAGGGACAAAGGTTGTGCCCAGGGGCCGCTGGCCCTGGGCTGGGCCCTGACTGCAAAAAATCCTTATATCGAAGGGTGGATCGCAGACCAAAGTTGTCCCCTCCTCAAACTTGTGCTGCCCTGATAGACCCAAGGGAGCCCTACAAACTGACATCAGGAACCTGGACCTGTGAGTTTTCTTTCCCAGGGAAAAGGGACAAAGGATGTGCCCAGGGGCCCCTGGCCCAGGACATGACTGCAAAAAATCCTTATATCGAAGGATGGACCCCAGACCAAAGTTGTCCCCACCTCAAACTTGTGCTGCCCTTGTAGACCCAAGGCAGCCCTACAAACTGACATCAGGAACCTGGAACTGTGAGTTTTCTTTCCCAGAAAAAAGGGACAAAGGATGTGCCCAGGGGCCCCTGGCCCTGAGCTGGGCCCTGACTGCACAAAATCCTTATATCGAAGGATGGACCCCAGACTAAAGTTGTCCCCACAACAAACTTGTGCTGCCCTGATAGACCCAAGGGAGCCCTACAAACTGACATCAGGAACCTGGACCTGTGAGTTTTCTTTCCAAGGGGAAATGGCCAAAGGATGTTCCCAGGGGCCCCTGGCCCGGGACCTGACTGCAAAAAATCCTTATATCGAAGGATGGACCCCAGACCAAAGTTGTCCCCACCTCAAACTTGTGCTGCCCTTGTAGACCCAAGGGAGCCCTACAAACTGACATCAGGAACCTGGACCTGTGAGTTTTCTTTCCCAGGGAAAAGGGACAAAGGATGTGCCCAGGGGCCGCTGGCCCTGGGCTGGGACCTGACTGCAAAAAATCCTTATATCAAAGGATGGATCGCAGACCAAAGTTGTCCCCACCTCAAACGTGTGCTGCCCTGATAGACCCAAGGGAGCCCTACAAACTGACATCAGGAACCTGGACCTGTGAGTTTCCTTTTCCAGGGAAAAGGGACACAGGATGTGCCCAGGGGCACCTGGCCCGGGACCTGAACTGCCAAAAATCCTTATATCGAAGGATGGACCCCAGACCAAAGTTGTCCCCACCTCAAACTTGTGCTGCCCTTGTAGACCCAAGGCAGCCCTACAAACTGACATCAGGAACCTGGACCTGTGAGTTTTCTTTCACAGGGAAAAGGGACAAAGGATGTGCCCAGGGGCCCCTGGGCTGGGACCTGACTGCAAAAAGTCCTTATATCGAAGGATGGACCCCAGACCAAAGTTGTCCCCACCTCAATCTTGTGCTGCCCTGATAGACCCAAGGGAGCCCTACAAACTGACATCAGGAACCTGGACCTGTGAGTTTTCTTTCCAAGGGGAAATGGCCAAAGGATGTGCCCAGGGGCCCCTGGGCTGGGACATGACTGCAAAAAATCCTTATATCGAAGGCTCGATCACAGACCAAAGTTGTCCCCTCCTCAAACTTGTGCTGCCCTGATAGACCCAAGGGAGCCCTACAAACTGACATCAAGAACCGGGACCTGTGAGTTTTCTTTCCCAGGGAAAAGGGACAAAGGATGTGCCCAGGGTCCCCTGAGCTGGGCCCTGAGTTCAAAAAATCCTTATATCAAAGGATGGACCCCAGACCAAAGTTGTCCCCACCTCAAACTTGTGCTGCCCTGATAGACCCAAGGGAGCCCTACAAACTGACATCAGGAACCTGGATCTGTGAATTTTCTTTCGCAGGGAAAATGGCCAAAGGATGTGCCCAGGGGCTCCTGACCCAGGCCCTGACTGCAAAAAATCCTTATATCGAAGGATGGACCCCAGACCAAAGTTGTCCCCACCTAAAACTTTTGCTGCCCTGATAGACCCAAGGGAGCCCTACAAACTGACATAAGGAGCCTGGACCTGTGAGTTTTCTTTCCCAGGGAATATGGCCAAAGGTTGTGCCCAGGGGCCCCTGGCCCGGGACCTGACTGCAAAAAATCCTTATATCGAAGGATGGACCCCAGACCAAAGTTGTCCCCACCTCAATCTTGTGCTGCCCTGATAGACCCAAGGGAGCCCTACAAACTGACATCAGGAACCTGGACCTGTGAGTTTTCTTTCCCAGGGAAAAGGGACAAAGGATGTGCCCAGGGGCCGCTGGCCCTGGGCTGGGCCCTGACTGCAAAAAATCCTTACATCAAAGGATGGATCGCAGACCAAAGTTGTCCCCTCCTCAAACTTGTGCTGCCCTGATAGACCCAAGGGAGCCCTACAAACTGACATCAGGAACCTGGACCTGTGAGTTTTCTTTCCCAGGGAAAAGGGACAAAGGATGTGCCCAAGGGCCCCTGGCCCGCGACCTGGCTTCAAAAAATCCTTATATCGAAGGATCGATAACAGACCAAAGTTGTCCCCACCTCAAACTTGTGCTGCCCTGATAGACCCAAGGGAGCCCTAGAAACTGACATCAGGAACCTGGACCTGTGAGTTTTCTTTCCCAGGGAAAAGAGACAAAGGATGTGCCCAAGGGCCCATGGCCCGCGACCTGGCTTCAAAAAATCCTTATATTGAAGGATCGATCACAGACCAAAGTTGTCCCCACCTCAAACTTGTGCTGCCCTGATAGACCCAAGGGAGCCCTACAAACTGACATCAGGAACCTGGACCTGTGAGTTTTCTTTCCAAGGGAAAATGGCCAAAGGATGTGTCCAGGGTCCCCTGGGCTGGGACATGACTGCAAAAAATCCATATATCGAAGGCTCGATCACAGACCAAAGTTGTCCCCTCCTCAAACTTGTGCTGCCCTGATAGACCCAAGGGAGCCCTACAAACTGACATCAGGAACCTGGACCTGTGAGTTTTCTTTCCCAGGGAAAAGGGACAAAGGATGTGCCCAGGGTCCCCAGGGCTGGGCCCTGACTGCACAAAATCCTTATATCGAAGGATGGACCCCAGACTAAAGTTGTCCCCACCACAAACTTGTGCTGCCCTGATAGACCCAAGGGAGCCCTACAAACTGACATCAGGAACCTGGACCTGTGAGTTTTCTTTCCAAGGGAAAATGGCCAAAGGATGTGCCCAGGGGCTCCTGGGCTGGGATCTGACTGCAAAAAATCCTTATATCGAAGGATGGACCCCAGACCAAAGTTGTCCCCACCTCAATCTTGTGCTGCCCTGATAGACCCAAGGGAGCCCTACAAACTGACATCAGGAACCTGGACCTGTGAGTTTTCTTTCCCAGGGAAAAGGGACAAAGGATGTGCCCAGGGGCCGCTGGCCCTGGGCTGGGCCCTGACTGCAAAAAATCCTTATATCAAAGCATGGATCGCAGACCAAAGTTGTCCCCTCCTCAAACTTGTGCTGCCCTGATAGACCCAAGGGAGCCCTACAAACTGACATCAGGAACCTGGACCTGTGAGTTTTCTTTCCCAGGGAAAAGGGACAAAGGATGTGCCCAGGGGCCCCTGGCCCGGGACCTGACTGCAAAAAATCCTTATATCGAAGGATGGACCCCAGACCAAAGTTGTCCCCACCTCAAACTTGTGCTGCCCTTGTAGACCCAAGGCAGCCCTACAAACTGACATCAGGAACCTGGAATTGTGAGTTTTCTTTCCCAGGGAAAAGGGACAAAGGATGTGCCCAGGGGCCACTGGGCTGGGACCTGACTGCAAAAAATCCTTATATCGAAGGATGGACCCCAGACCAAAGTTGTCCCCACCTCAAACTTGTGCTGCCCTGATAGACCCAAGGGAGCCCTACAAACTGACATCAGGAACCTGGACCTGTGAGTTTTCTTTCCCAGGGAAAAGAGACAAAGGATGTGCCCAAGGGCCCCTGGCACGCGACCTGGCTTCAAAAAATCCTTATATTGAAGGATCGATCACAGACCAAAGTTGTCCCCACCTCAAACTTGTGCTGCCCTGATAGACCCAAGGGAGCCCTACAAACTGACATCAGGAACCTGGACCTGTGAGTTTTCTTTCCAAGGGAAAATGGCCAAAGGATGTGCCCAGGGTCCCCTGGGCTGGGACATGACTGCAAAAAATCCATATATCGAAGGCTCGATCACAGACCAAAGTTGTCCCCTCCTCAAACTTGTGCTGCCCTGATAGACCCAAGGGAGCCCTACAAACTGACATCAGGAACCTGGACCTGTGAGTTTTCTTTCCCAGGGAAAAGGGACAAAGGATGTGCCCAGGGTCCCCAGGGCTGGGGCTGACTGCGCAAAATCCTTATATCGAAGGATGGACCCCAGACTAAAGTTGTCCCCACCACAAACTTGTGCTGCCCTGATAGACCCAAGGGAGCCCTACAAACTGACATCAGGAACCTGGACCTGTGAGTTTTCTTTCCAAGGGAAAATGGCCAAAGGATGTGCCCAGGGGCTCCTGGGCTGGGATCTGACTGCAAAAAATCCTTATATCGAAGGATGGACCCCAGACCAAAGTTGTCCCCACCTCAAAATTGTGCTGCCCTGATAGAGCCAAGGGAGCCCTACAAACTGACATCAGGAACCTGGACCTGTGAGTTTTCTTTCCCAGGGAAAAGGGACAAAGGATGTGCCCAGGGGCCGCTGGCCCTGGGCTGGACCTGACTGCAAAAAATCCTTATATCAAAGAATGGATCGCAGACCAAAGTTGTCCCCTCCTCAAACTTGTGCTGCCCTGATAGACCCAAGGGAGCCCTACAAACTGACATCAGGAACCTGGACCTGTGAGTTTTCTTTCCCAGGGAAAAGGGACAAAGGATGTGCCCAAGGGCCCCTGGCCCGCGACCTGGCTTCAAAAAATCCTTATATCGAAGGATCGATCACAGACCAAAGTTGTCCCCACCTCAAACTTGTGCTGCCCTGATAGACCCAAGGGAGCCCTACAAACTGACATCAGGAACCTGGACCTGTGAGTTTTCTTTCCAAGGGAAAAGGGACAAAGGTTGTGCCCAGGGGCCCCTGGCCCAGGCCCTGACTGCAAAAAATCCTTATATCGAAGGATGGACCCCAGACCAAAGTTGTCCCCACCTCAAACTTGTGCTGCCCTGATAGACCCAAGGGAGCCCTACAAACTGACATCAGGAACCTGGACTGGTGAGTTTTCTTTCCCAGGGGAAATGTCCAATGGATGTGCCCAGGCTCCCCTGGGCTGGACCTGACTGCAAAAAGCCTTATATCGAAGGATGGATCGTAGACGGAAGTTGTCCCCACCACAAACTTGTGCTGCCCTGATAGACCCAAGGGAGCCCTACAAACTGACATCAGGAACCTGGACCTGTGAGTTTTCTTTCCAAGGGAAAATGGCCAAAGGATGTGCCCAGGGTCCCCTGGGCTGGGACATGACTGCAAAAAATCCATATATCGAAGGCTCGATCACAGACCAAAGTTGTCCCCTCCTCAAACTTGTGCTGCCCTGATAGACCCAAGGGAGCCCTACAAACTGACATCAGGAACCTGGACCTGTGAATTTTCTTTCGCAGGGAAAATGGCCAAAGGTTGTGCCCAGGGGCCCCTGGCCCGGGACCTGACTGCAAAAAATCCTTATATCGAAGGATGGACCCCAGACCAAAGTTGTCCCCACCTCAATCTTGTGCTGCCCTGATAGACGCAAGGGAGCCCTACAAACTGACATCAGGAACCTGGACCTGTGAGTTTTCTTTCCCAGGGAAAAGGGACAAAGGATGTGCCCAGGGGCCGCTGGCCCTGGGCTGGGACCTGACTGCAAAAAATCCTTATATCGAAGGATCGATCACAGACCAAAGTTGTCCCCACCTCAAACTTGTGCTGCCCTGATAGACCCAAGGGAGCCCTACAAACTGACATCAGGAACCTGGACCTGTGAGTTTTCTTTCCAAGGGGAAATGGCCAAAGGTTGTGCCCAGGGGCCCCTGGCCCGGGACCTGACTGCAAAAAATCCTTCTATCGAAGGATGGACCCCAGACCAAAGTTGTCCCCACCTCAAACTTGTGCTGCCCTTGTAGACCCAAGGCAGCCCTACAAACTGACATCAGGAACCTGGAACTGTGAGTTTTCTTTCCCAGGGAAAAGGGACAAAGGATGTGCCCAGGGGCCCCTGGCCCTGAGCTGGGCCCTGACTGCACAAAATCCTTATATCGAAGGATGGACCCCAGACTAAAGTTGTCCCAACAACAAACTTGTGCTGCCCTGATAGACCCAAGAGAGCCCTACAAACTGACATCAGCAACCTGGACCTGTGAGTTTTCTTTCCCAGGGAAAAGGGACAAAGGATGTGCCCAGGGTCCCCAGGGCTGGGCCCTGCGTTCAAAAAATCCTTATATCGCAGGATGGACCCCAGACCAAAGTTGTCCCCACCTCAAACTTGTGCTGCCCTGATAGACCCAAGGGAGCCCTACAAACTGACATCAGGAACCTGGACCTGTGAGTTTTCTTTCCCAGGGAAAAGGGACAAAGGTTGTGCCCAGGGGCCCCTGGCCCAGGCCCTGACTGCAAAAAATCCTTATATCGAAGGATGGACCCCAGACCAAAGTTGTCCCCACCTCAAAATTGTGCTGCCCTGATAGACCCAAGGGAGCCCTACAAACTGACATCAGGAACCTGGACCTGTGAGTTTTCTTTCCCAGGGGAAATGTCCAATGGATGTGCCCAGGCTCCCCTGGGCTGGACCTGACTGCAAAAAGCCATATATCGAAGGATGGATCGTAGACGGAAGTTGTCCCCACCACAAACTTGTGCTGCCCTGATAGACCCAAGGGAGCCCTACAAACTGACATCAGGAACCTGGACCTGTGAGTTTTCTTTCCAAGGGAAAATGGCCAAAGGATGTGCCCAGGGGCCCCTGGGCTGGGACATGACTGCAAAAAATCCTTATATCGAAGGCTCGATCACAGACCAAAGTTGTCCCCTCCTCAAACTTGTGCTGCCCTGATAGACCCAAGGGAGCCCTACAAACTGACATCAAGAATCGGGACCTGTGAGTTTTCTTTCCCAGGGAAAAGGGACAAAGGATGTGCCCAGGGTCCCCTGGGCTGGGCCCTGAGTTCAAAAAATCCTTATATCGAAGGATGGACCCCAGACCAAAGTTGTCCCCACCTCAAACTTGTGCTGCCCTGATAGAACCAAGGGAGCCCTACAAACTGACATCAGGAACCTGGACCTGTGAATTTTCTTTCGCAGGGAAAATGGCCAAAGGATGTGCCCAGGGGCCCCTGGCCCAAGCCCTGACTGCAAAAAATCCTTATATCGAAGGATGGACCCCAGACCAAAGTTGTCCCCACCTAAAACTTTTGCTGCCCTGATAGACCCAAGGCAGCCCTACAAACTGACATAAGGAACCTGGACCTGTGAGTTTTCTTTCCCAGGGAATATGGCCAAAGGTTGTGCCCAGGGGCCCCTGGCCCGGGACCTGACTGCAAAGAATCCTTATATCGAAGGATGGACCCCAGACCAAAGTTGTCCCCACCTCAATCTTGTGCTGCCCTGATAGACCCAAGGGAGCCCTACAAACTGACATCAGGAACCTGGACCTGTGAGTTTTCTTTCCCAGGGAAAAGGGACAAAGGATGTGCCCAGGGGCCGCTGGCCCTGGGCTGGGCTTGACTGCAAAAAATCCTTTTATCAAAGGATGGATCGCAGACCAAAGTTGTCCCCACCTCAAACTTGTGCTGCCCTGAGAGACCCAAGGGAGCCCTACAAACTGACATCAGGAACGTGGACCTGTGAGTTTTCTTTCCCAGGGAAAAGGGACAAAGGATGTGCCCAAGGGCCCCTGGCCCGCGACCTGGCTTCAAAAAATCCTTATATCGAAGGATCGATCACAGACCAAAGTTGTCCCCACCTCAAACTTGTGCTGCCCTGATAGACCCAAGGGAGCCCTAGAAACTGACATCAGGAACCTGGACCTGTGAGTTTTCTTTCCCAGGGGAAACGTCCAATGGATGTGCCCAGGCTCTCCTGGGCTGGACCTGACTGCAAAAAATCCTTATATCGAAGGATGGACCCCAGACCAAAGTTGTCCCCACCTCAAACTTGTGCTGCCCTGATAGACCCAAGGGAGCCCTACAAACTGACATCAGGAACCTGGACCTGTGAGTTTTCTTTCCCAGGGAAAAGGGACAAAGGATGTGCCCAGGGGCCCCTGGCCCTGAGCTGGGCCCTGACTGCACAAAATCCTTATATCGAAGGATGGATCGCAGACCAAAGTTGTCCCCTCCTCAAACTTGTGCTGCCCTGATAGACCCAAGGGAGCCCTACAAACTGACATCAGGAACCTGGACCTGTGAGTTTTCTTTCCCAGGGAAAGGGGATAAAGGATGTGCCCAGGGGCCCCTGGGCTGGGACCTGACTGCAAAAAATCCTTATATCGAAGGATGGACCCCAGACTAAAGTTGTCCCAACCACAAACTTGTGCTGCCCTGATAGACCCAAGAGAGCCCTACAAACTGACATCAGGAACCTGGACCTGTGAGTTTTCTTTCCCAGGGAAAAGGGACAAAGGATGTGCCCAGGGTCCCCAGGGCTGGGCCCTGAGATCAAAAAATCCTTATATCGAAGGATGGACCCCAGACCAAAGTTGTCCCCACCTCAAACTTGTGCTGCCCTGATAGACCCAAGGGAGCCCTACAAACTGACATCAGGAACCTGGACCTGTGAGTTTTCTTTCCCAGGGAAAAGGGACAAAGGTTGTGCCCAGGGGCCCCTGGCCCAGGCCCTGACTGCAAAAAATCCTTATATCGAAGGATGGACCCCAGACCAAAGTTGTCCCCACCTCAAACTTGTGCTGCCCTGATAGACCCAAGGGAGCCCTACAAACTGACATCAGGTACCTGGACTGGTGAGTTTTCTTTCCCAGGGGAAATGTCCAATGGATGTGCCCAGGCTCCCCTGGGCTGGACCTGACTGCAAAAAGCCTTATATCGAAGGATGGATCGTAGACGGAAGTTGTCCCCACCTCAAACTTGTGCTGCCCTGATAGACCCAAGGGAGCCCTACAAACTGACATCAGGAACCTGGACCTGTGAGTTTTCTTTCCAAGGGAAAATGGCCAAAGGATGTGCCCAGGGGCCCCTGGGCTGGGACATGACTGCAAAAAATCCATATATCGAAGGCTCGATCACAGACCAAAGTTGTCCCCTCCTCAAACTTGTGCTGCCCTGATAGACCCAAGGGAGCCCTACAAACTGACATCAGGAACCTGGAACTGTGAGTTTTCTTTCCCAGGGAAAAGGGACAAAGGATGTGCCCAGGGTCCCCAGGGCTGGGCCCTGAGTTCAAAAAATCCTTATATCGAAGGATGGACCCCAGACCAAAGTTGTCCCCACCTCAAACTTGTGCTGCCCTGATAGACCCAAGGGAGCCCTACAAACTGACATCAGGAACCTGGACCTTTCGCAGGGAAAATGGCCAAAGGATGTGCCCAGGGGCCCCTGGCCCAGGCCCTGACTGCAAAAAATCCTTATATCGAAGGGTGGACCCCAGACCAAAGTTGTCCCCACCTCAAACTTGTGCTGCCCTGATAGACCCAAGGGAGCACTACAAACTGACATCAGGAACCTGGACCTGTGAGTTTTCTTTCCCAGGGAAAAGGGACAAAGGATGTGCCCAGGGGCCCGGGACCTGGGCTGGGCCCTGACTGCAAAAAATCCTTATATCAAAGAATGGATCGCAGACCAAAGTTGTCCCCTCCTCAAACTTGTGCTGCCCTGATAGACCCAAGGGAGCCCTACAAACTGACATCAGGAACCTGGACCTGTGAGTTTTCTTTCCCAGGGAAAAGGGACAAAGGATGTGCCCAAGGGCCCCTGGCCCGCGACCTGGCTTCAAAAAATCCTTATATCGAAGGATGGACCCCAGACCAAAGTTGTCCCCACCTCAAACTTGTGCTGCCCTGATAGACCCAAGGAGCCCTACAAACTGACATCAGGAACCTGGACCTGTGAGTTTTCTTTCCCAGGGAAAATGGTCAAGGGATGTGCCCAGGGGCCCCTGGCCCGGGACCTGACTGCAAAAAATCCTTATATCGAAGGATGGACCCCAGACCAAAGTTGTCCCCACCTCAAACTTGTGCTGCCCTTGTAGACCCAAGGCAGCCCTACAAACTGACATCAGGAACCTGGAACTGTGAGTTTTCTTTCCCAGGGAAAAGGGACAAAGGATGTGCCCAGGGGCCCCTGGCCCTGAGCTGGGCCCTGACTGCACAAAATCCTTATATCGAAGGATGGACCCCAGACTAAAGTTGTCCCCACCACAAAAATGTGCTGCCCTGATAGACCCAAGGGAGCCCTACAAACTGACATCAGGAACCTGGACCTGTGAGTTTTCTTTCCCAGGGAAAAGGGACAAAGGATGTGCCCAGGGGCCCCTGGCCCAGGACATGACTGCAAAAAATCCTTATATCGAAGGATGGACCCCAGACTAAAGTTGTCCCCACCTCAAACTTGTGTTGCCCTTGTAGACCCAAGGCAGCCCTACAAACTGACATCAGGAACCTGGAACTGTGAGTTTTCTTTCCCAGGGAAAAGGGACAAAGGTTGTGCCCAGGGGCCCCAGGCCCTGGGCTGGGCCCTGACTGCAAAAAATCCTTATATCGAAGGGTGGAGAGCAAACCAAAGTTGTCCCCTCCTCAAACTTGTGCTGCCCTGATAGACCCAAGGGAGCCCTACAAACTGACATCAGGAACCTGGACCTGTGAGTTTTCTTTCCCAGGGAAAAGGGACAAAGAATGTGCCCAAGGGCCCCTGGCCCACGACCTGTCTTCGAAAAATCCTTATATCGAAGGATCGATCACAGACCAAAGTTGTCCCCACCTCAAACTTGTGCTGCCCTGATAGACCCAAGGGAGCCCTACAAACTGACATCAGGAACCTGGACCTGTGAGTTTTCTTTCCCAGGGAAAAGGGACAAAGGATGTGCCCAGGGGCCCCTGGCCCTGAGCTGGGCCCTGACTGCACAAAATCCTTATATCGAAGGATGGACCCCAGACTAAAGTTGTCCCCACCACAAACTTGTGCTGCCCTGATAGACCCAAGGGAGCCCTACAAACTGACATAAGGAACCTGGACCTGTGAGTTTTCTTTCCCAGGGAAAATGGCCAAAGGTTGTGCCAAGGGGCCCCTGGCCCGGGACCTGACTGCAAAAAATCCTTATATCGAAGGATGGACCCCAGACCAAAGTTGTCCCCACCTCAATCCTGTGCTGCCCTGATAGACCCAAGGGAGCCCTACAAACTGACATCAGGAACCTGGACCTGTGAGTTTTCTTTCCCAGGGAAAAGGGACAAAGGATGTGCCCAGGGGCCGCAGGCCCTGGGCTGGGCCCTGACTGCAAAAAATCCTTTTATCAAAGGATGGATCGCAGACCAAAGTTGTCCCCTCCTCAAACTTGTGCTGCCCTGATAGACCCAAGGGAGCCCTACAAACTGACATCAGGAACCTGGACCTGTGAGTTTTCTTTCCCAGGGAAAAGGGACAAAGGATGTGCCCAAGGGCCCCTGGCCCGCGACCTGGCTTCAAAAAATCCTTATATCGAAGGATGGACCCCAGACCAAAGTTGTCCCCACCTCAAACTTGTGCTGCCCTGATAGACCCAAGGCAGCCCTACAAACTGACATCAGGAACCTGGACCTGTGAGTTTTCTTTCCCAGGGAAAATGGCCAAAGGATGTGCCCAGGGGCCCCTGGCCCTGAGCTGGGCCCTGACTGCACAAAATCGTTATATCGAAGGATGGATCGCAGACCAAATTTGTCCCCTCCTCAAACTTGTGCTGCCCTGATAGACCCAAGGGAGCCCTACAAACTGACATCAGGAACCTGGACCTGTGAGTTTTCTTTCCCAGGGAAAAGGGATAAAGGATGTGCCCAGGGGCACCTGGGCTGGGACCTGACTGCAAAAAATCCTTATATCGAAGGATGGACCCCAGACTAAAGTTGTCCCAACCACAAACTTGTGCTGCCCTGATAGACCCAAGAGAGCCCTACAAACTGACATCAGGAACCTGGACCTGTGAGTTTTCTTTCCCAGGGAAAAGGGACAAAGGATGTGCCCAGGGTCCCCAGGGCTGGGCCCTGAGATCAAAAAATCCTTATATCGAAGGATGGACCCCAGACCAAAGTTGTCCCCACCTCAAACTTGTGCTGCCCTGATAGACCCAAGGGAGCCCTACAAACTGACATCAGGAACCTGGACCTGTGAGTTTTCTTTCCCAGGGAAAAGGGACAAAGGTTGTGCCCAGGGGCCCCTGGCCCAGGCCCTGACTGCAAAAAATCCTTATATCGAAGGATGGACCCCAGACCAAAGTTGTCCCCACCTCAAACTTGTGCTGCCCTGATAGACCCAAGGGAGCCCTACAAACTGACATCAGGTACCTGGACTGGTGAGTTTTCTTTCCCAGGGGAAATGTCCAATGGATGTGCCCAGGCTCCCCTGGGCTGGACCTGACTGCAAAAAGCCTTATATCGAAGGATGGATCGTAGACGGAAGTTGTCCCCACCTCAAACTTGTGCTGCCCTGATAGACCCAAGGGAGCCCTACAAACTGACATCAGGAACCTGGACCTGTGAGTTTTCTTTCCAAGGGAAAATGGCCAAAGGATGTGCCCAGGGGCCCCTGGGCTGGGACATGACTGCAAAAAATCCATATATCGAAGGCTCGATCACAGACCAAAGTTGTCCCCTCCTCAAACTTGTGCTGCCCTGATAGACCCAAGGGAGCCCTACAAACTGACATCAGGAACCTGGAACTGTGAGTTTTCTTTCCCAGGGAAAAGGGACAAAGGATGTGCCCAGGGTCCCCAGTACTGGGCCCTGAGTTCAAAAAATCCTTATATCGAAGGATGGACCCCAGACCAAAGTTGTCCCCACCTCAAACTTGTGCTGCCCTGATAGACCCAAGGGAGCCCTACAAACTGACATCAGGAACCTGGACCTTTCGCAGGTAAAATGGCCAAAGGATGTGCCCAGGGGCCCCTGGCCCAGGCCCTGACTGCAAAAAATCCTTATATCGAAGGGTGGACCCCAGACCAAAGTTGTCCCCACCTCAAACTTGTGCTGCCCTGATAGACCCAAGGGAGCACTACAAACTGACATCAGGAACCTGGACCTGTGAGTTTTCTTTCCCAGGGAAAAGGGACAAAGGATGTGCCCAGGGGCCGCTGGCCCTGGGCTGGGCCCTGACTGCAAAAAATCCTTATATCAAAGAATGGATCGCAGACCAAAGTTGTCCCCTCCTCAAACTTGTGCTGCCCTGATAGACCCAAGGGAGCCCTACAAACTGACATCAGGAACCTGGACCTGTGAGTTTTCTTTCCCAGGGAAAAGGGACAAAGGATGTGCCCAAGGGCCCCTGGCCCGCGACCTGGCTTCAAAAAATCCTTATATCGAAGGATCGATCACAGACCAAAGTTGTCCCCACCTCAAACTTGTGCTGCCCTGATAGACCCAAGGAGCCCTACAAACTGACATCAGGAACCTGGACCTGTGAGTTTTCTTTCCCAGGGAAAATGGTCAAGGGATGTGCCCAGGGGCCCCTGGCCCAGGACCTGACTGCAAAAAATCCTTATATCGAAGGATGGACCCCAGACCAAAGTTGTCCCCACCTCAAACTTGTGCTGCCCTTGTAGACCCAAGGCAGCCCTACAAACTGACATCAGGAACCTGGAACTGTGAGTTTTCTTTCCCAGGGAAAAGGGACAAAGGATGTGCCCAGGGGCCCCTGGCCCTGAGCTGGGCCCTGACTGCACAAAATCCTTATATCGAAGGATGGACCCCAGACTAAAGTTGTCCCCACCACAAAAATGTGCTGCCCTGATAGACCCAAGGGAGCCCTACAAACTGACATCAGGAACCTGGACCTGTGAGTTTTCTTTCCCAGGGAAAAGGGACAAAGGATGTGCCCAGGGGCCCCTGGCCCAGGACATGACTGCAAAAAATCCTTATATCGAAGGATGGACCCCAGACTAAAGTTGTCCCCACCTCAAACTTGTGTTGCCCTTGTAGACCCAAGGGAGCCCTACAAACTGACATCAGGAACCTGGAACTGTGAGTTTTCTTTCCCAGGGAAAAGGGACAAAGGATGTGCCCAGGGGCCCCTGGCCCTGAGCTGGGCCCTGACTGCACAAAATCCTTATATCGAAGGATGGACCCCAGACTAAAGTTGTCCCAACCACAAACTTGTGCTGCCCTGATAGACCCAAGGTAGCCCTACAAACTGACATCAGGAACCTGGACCTGTGAGTTTTCTTTCCAAGGGGAAATGGCCAAAGGATGTGCCCAGGGGCCCCTGGCCCGGGACCTGACTGCAAAAAATCCTTATATCGAAGGATGGACCCCAGACCAAAGTTGTCCCCACCTCAAACTTGTGCTGCCCTTGTAGACCCAAGGCAGCCCTACAAACTGACATCAGGAACCTGGAACTGTGAGTTTTCTTTCCCAGGGAAAAGGGACAAAGGATGTGCCCAGGGGCCCCTGGCCCTGAGCTGGGCCCTGACTGCACAAAATCCTAATATCGAAGGATGGACCCCAGACTAAAGTTGTCCCAACCACAAACTTGTGCTGCCCTGATAGACCCAAGGTAGCCCTACAAACTGACATCAGGAACCTGGACCTGTGAGTTTTCTTTCCAAGGGGAAATGGCCAAAGGATGTGCCCAGGGGCCCCTGGCCCGGGACCTGACTGCAAAAAATCCTTATATCGAAGGATGGACCCCAGACCAAAGTTGTCCCCACCTCAAACTTGTGCTGCCCTTGTAGACCCAAGGCAGCCCTAGAAACTGACATCAGGAACCTGGAACTGTGAGTTTTCTTTCCCAGGGAAAAGGGACAAAGGATGTGCCCAGGGGCCCCTGGCCCTGAGCTGGGCCCTGACTGCACAAAATCCTTATATCGAAGGATGGACCCCAGACTAAAGTTGTCCCAACCACAAACTTGTGCTGCCCTGATAGACCCAAGGGAGCCCCACAAACTGACATCAGGAACCTGGACCTGTGAGTTTTCTTTCCAAGGGAAAATGGCCAAAGGATGTGCCCAAGGGCCCCTGGGCTGGGACCTGACTGCAAAAAATCCTTATATCGAAGGATGGACCCCAGACCAAAGTTGTCCCCACCTCAAACTTGCGCTGCCCTGATAGACCCAAGGGAGCCCTACAAACTGACATCAGGAACCTGGACCTGTGAGTTTTCTTTCCCAGGGAAAATCGCCAAAGGTTGTGCCCAGGGGCCCCTGGCCCGGGACCTGACTGCAAAAAAACCTTATATCGAAGGATGGACCCCAGACCAAAGTTGTCCCCACCTCAATCTTGTGCTGTCCTGATAGACCCAAGGGAGCCCTACAAACTGACATCAGGAACCTTGACTTGTGAGTTTTCTTTCCCAGGGAAAAGGGACAAAGGATGTGCCCAGGGGCCGCTGGCCCTGGGCTGGGCCCTGACTGCAAAAAATCCTTATATCAAAGGATGGATCGCAGACCAAAGTTGTCGCCTCCTCAAACTTGTGCTGCCCTGATAGACCCAAGGGAGCCCTACAAACTGACATCAGGAACCTGGAACTGTGAGTTTTCTTTCCCAGGGAAAAGGGACAAAGGATGTGCCCAAGGGCCCCTGGCCCGCGACCTGGCTTCAAAAAATCCTTATATCGAAGGATGGACCCCAGACCAAAGTTGTCCCCACCTAAAACTTGTGCTGCCCTGATAGACCCAAGGGAGCCCTACAAACTGACATCAGGAACCGGGACCTGTGAGTTTTCTTTCCCAGGGAAAAGGGACAAAGGATGTGCCCAGGGTAACCTGGCCCGGGACCTGACTGCAAAAAATCCTTATATCGAAGGATGGACCCCAGACCAAAGTTGTCCCCACCTCAATCCTGTGCTGCCCTGATAGACCCAAGGGAGCCCTACAAACTGACATCAGGAACCTGGACCTGTGAGTTTTCTTTCCCAGGGAAAAGGGACAAAGGATGTGCCCAGGGGCCGCAGGCCCTGGGCTGGGCCCTGACTGCAAAAAATCCTTTTATCAAAGGATGGATCGCAGACCAAAGTTGTCCCCTCCTCAAACTTGTGCTGCCCGATAGACCCAAGGGAGCCCTACAAACTGACATCAGGAACCTGGAACTGTGAGTTTTCTTTCCCAGGGAAAAGGGACAAAGGATGTGCCCAAGGGCCCCTGGCCCGCGACCTGGCTTCAAAAAATCCTTATATCGAAGGATGGACCCCAGACCAAAGTTGTCCCCACCTCAAACTTGTGCTGCCCTGATAGACCCAAGGCAGCCCTACAAACTGACATCAGGAACCTGGACCTGTGAGTTTTCTTTCCCAGGGAAAAGGGACAAAGGATGTGCCCAGGGGCCCCTGGCCCAGGACCTGACTGCAAAAAATCCTTATATCGAAGGATGGACCCCAGACCAAAGTTGTCCCCACCTCAAACTTGTGCTGCCCTTGTAGACCCAAGGGAGCCCTACAAACTGACATCAGGAACCTGGACCTGTGAGTTTTCTTTGCCAGGGAAAATGGCCGAAGGATGTGCCCAGGGGCCCCTGGCCCTGAGCTGGGACATGACTGCACAAAATCCTTATATCGAAGGATGGATCGCAGACCAAAGTTGTCCCCTCCTCAAACTTGTGCTGCCCTGATAGACCCAAGGGAGCCCTACAAACTGACATCAGGAACCTGGACCTGTGAGTTTTCTTTCCCAGGGAAAAGGGATAAAGGATGTGCCCAGGGGCCCCTGGGCTGGGACCTGACTGCAAAAAATCCTTATATCGAAGGATGGACCCCAGACTAAAGTTGTCCCAACCACAAACTTGTGCTGCCCTGATAGACCCAAGAGAGCCCTACAAACTGACATCAGGAACCTGGACCTGTGAGTTTTCTTTCCCAGGGAAAAGGGACAAAGGATGTGCCCAGGGTCCCCAGGGCTGGGCCCTGAGATCAAAAAATCCTTATATCGAAGGATGGACCCCAGACCAAAGTTGTCCCCACCTCAAACTTGTGCTGCCCTGATAGACCCAAGGGAGCCCTACAAACTGACATCAGGAACCTGGACCTGTGAGTTTTCTTTCCCAGGGAAAAGGGACAAAGGTTGTGCCCAGGGGCCCCTGGCCCAGGCCCTGACTGCAAAAAATCCTTATATCGAAGGATGGACCCCAGACCAAAGTTGTCCCCTCCTCAAACTTGTGCTGCCCTGATAGACCCAAGGGAGCCCTACAAACTGACATCAGGAACCGGGACCTGTGAGTTTTCTTTCCCAGGGGAAATGTCCAATGGATGTGCCCAGGCTCCCCTGGGCTGGACCTGACTGCAAAAAGCCTTATATCGAAGGATGGATCGTAGACGGAAGTTGTCCCCACCTCAAACTTGTGCTGCCCTGATAGACCCAAGGGAGCCCTACAAACTGACATCAGGAACCTGGACCTGTGAGTTTTCTTTCCAAGGGAAAATGGCCAAAGGATGTGCCCAGGGGCCCCTGGGCTGGGACATGACTGCAAAAAATCCTTATATCGAAGGCTCGATCACAGACCAAAGTTGTCCCCTCCTCAAACTTGTGCTGCCCTGATAGACCCAAGGGAGCCCTACAAACTGACATCAGGAACCTGGAACTGTGAGTTTTCTTTCCCAGGGAAAAGGGACAAAGGATGTGCCCAGGGTCCCCAGGGCTGGGCCCTGAGTTCAAAAAATCCTTATATCGAAGGATGGACCCCAGACCAAAGTTGTCCCCACCTCAAACTTGTGCTGCCCTGATAGACCCAAGGGAGCCCTACAAACTGACATCAGGAACCTGGACCTGTGAGTTTTCTTTCCCAGGGAAAAGGGACAAAGGATGTGCCCAGGGGCCCCTGGCCCTGAGCTGGGCCCTGACAGCAAAAAATCCTTATATCGAAGGATGGATCGCAGACCAAAGTTGTCCCCTCCTCAAACTTGTGCTGCCCTGATAGACCCAAGGGAGCCCTACAAACTGACATCAGGAACCTGGACCTGTGAGTTTTCTTTCCCAGGGAAAAGGGACAAAGGATGTGCCCAAGGGCCCCTGGCCCGCGACCTGTCTTCAAAAAATCCTTATATCGAAGGATCGATCACAGACCAAAGTTGTCCCCACCTCAAACTTGTGCTGCCCTGATAGACCCAAGGGAGCCCTACAAACTGACATCAGGAACCTGGACCTGTGAATTTTCTTTCGCAGGGAAAATGGCCAAAGGATGTGCCCAGGGGCCCCTGGCCTAGGCCCTGACTGCAAAAAATCCTTATATCGAAGGATGGACCCCAGACCAAAGTTGTCCCCACCTCAAACTTGTGCTGCCCTGATAGACCCAAGGGAGCCCTACAAACTGACATCAGGAACCTGGACTGGTGAGTTTTCTTTCCCAGGGGAAATGTCCAATGGATGTGCCCAGGCTCCCCTGGGCTGGACCTGACTGCAAAAAGCCTTATATCGAAGGATGGATCGTAGACGGAAGTTGTCCCCACCACAAACTTGTGCTGCCCTGATAGACCCAAGAGAGCCCTACAAACTGACATCAGGAACCTGGACCTGTGAGTTTTCTTTCCCAGGGAAAAGGGACAAAGGATGTGCCCAGGGGCCCCTGGCCCTGGGCTGGGCCCTGACTGCAAAAAATCCTTATATCGAAGGGTGGATCGCAGACCAAATTTGTCCCCTCCTCAAACTTGTGCTGCCCTGATAGACCCAAGGGAGCCCTACAAACTGACATCAGGAACCTGGACCTGTGAGTTTCTTTCCCAGGGAAAAGGGACAAAGGATGTGCCCAAGGGCCCCTGGCCCACGACCTGTCTTCGAAAAATCCTTATATCGAAGGATCGATCACAGACCAAAGTTGTCCCCACCTCAAACTTGTGCTGCCCTGATAGACCCAAGGGAGCCCTACAAACTGACATCAGGAACCTGGACCTGTGAGTTTTCTTTCCCAGGGAAAAGGGACAAAGGATGTGCCCAGGGGCCCCTGGCCCAGGACATGACTGCAAAAAATCCTTATATCGAAGGATGGACCCCAGACCAAAGTTGTCCCCACCTCAAACTTGTGCTGCCCTTGTAGACCCAAGGCAGCCCTACAAACTGACATCAGGAACCTGGAACTGTGAGTTTTCTTTCCCAGGGAAAAGGGACAAAGGATGTTCCCAGGGGCCCCTGGCCCTGAGCTGGGCCTTGACTGCACAAAATCCTAATATCGAAGGATGGACCCCAGACTAAAGTTGTCCCCACCACAAACTTGTGCTGCCCTGATAGACCCAAGGGAGCCCTACAAACTGACATCAGGAACCTGGACCTGTGAGTTTTCTTTCCAAGGGGAAATGGCCAAAGGATGTGCCCAGGGGCCCCTGGCCCGGGACCTGACTGCAAAAAATCCTTATATCGAAGGATGGACGCCAGACCAAAGTTGTCCCCACCTCAAACTTGTGCTGCCCTTGTAGACCCAAGGCAGCCCTACAAACTGACATCAGGAACATGGAACTGTGAGTTTTCTTTCACAGGGAAAAGGGACAAAGGATGTGCCCAGGGGCCCCTGGCCCTGAGCTGGGCCCTGACTGCACAAAATCCTTATATCGAAGGATGGACCCCAGACTAAAGTTGTCCCCACCACAAACTTGTGCTGCCCTGATAGACCCAAGGGAGCCCTACAAACTGACATCAGGAACCTGGACCTGTGAGTTTTCTTTCCAAGGGAAAATAGCCAAAGGATGTGCCCAGGGGCTCCTGGGCTGGGATCTGACTGCAAAAAATCCTTATATCGAAGGATGGACCCCAGACCAAAGTTGTCCCCACCTCAATCTTGTGCTGCCCTGATAGACCCAAGGGAGCCCTACAAACTGACATCAGGAACCTGGACCTGTGAGTTTTCTTTCCCAGGGAAAAGGGACAAAGGATGTGCCCAGGGTCCGCTGGCCCTGGGCTGGGCCCTGACTGCAAAAAATCCTTATATCAAAGGATGGATCGCAGACCAAAGTTGTCCCCACCTCAAACTTGTGCTGCCCTGATAGATCCAAGAGAGCCCTACAAACTGACATCAGGAACCTGGACCTGTGAGTTTTCTTTTCCAGGGAAAACGGACAAAGGATGTGCCTAGGGGCACCTGGCCCGGGACCTGACTGCAAAAAATCCTTATATCAAAGGATGGATCGCAGACCAAAGTTGTCCCCTCCTCAAACTTGTGCTGCCCTGATAGACCCAAGGGAGCCCTACAAACTGACATCAGGAACCTGGACCTGTGAGTTTTCTTTCCCAGGGAAAAGGGACAAAGGATGTGCCCAAGGGCACCTGGCCCGCGACCTGGCTTCAAAAAATCCTTATATCGAAGGATGGACCCCAGACCAAAGTTGTCCCCACCTCAATCTTGTGCTGCCCTGATAGACCCAAGGGAGCCCTACAAACTGACATCAGGAACCTGGACCTGTGAGTTTTCTTTCCCAGGGAAAAGGGACAAAGGATGTGCCCAGGGGCCGCTGGCCCTTGGCTGGGCCCTGACTGCAAAAAATCCTTATATCGAAGGATGGATCGCAGACCAAAGTTGTCCCCTCCTCAAACTTGTGCTGCCCTGATAGACCCAAGGGAGCCCTACAAACTGACATCAGGAACCTGGACCTGTGAGTTTCTTTCCTAGGGAAAAGGGACAAAGGATGTGCCCAAGGGCCCCTGGCCTGCGACCTGTCTTCAAAAAATCCTTATATCGAATGATCGATCACACACCAAAGTTGTCCCCACCTCAAACTTGTGCTGCCCTGATAGACCCAAAGGGAGCCCTACGAACTGACATCAGGAACCTGGAACTGTGAGTTTTCTTTCCCAGGGAAAAGGGACAAAGGATGTGCCCAGGGGCCCCTGGCCCAGGACCTGACTGCAAAAAATCCTTATATCGAAGGATGGACCCCAGACCAAAGTTGTCCCCACCTCAAACTTGTGCTGCCCTTGTAGACCCAAGGCAGCCCTACAAACTGACATCAGGAACCTGGACCTCTGAGTTTTCTTTCCCAGGGAAAAGGGACAAAGGATGTGCCCAGGGGCCCCTGGCCCTGAGCTGGGCCCTGACTGCACAAAATCGTTATATCGAAGGATGGATCGCAGACCAAAGTTGTCCCCTCCTCAAACTTGTGCTGCCCTGATAGACCCAAGGGAGCCCTACAAACTGACATCAGGAACCTGGACCTGTGAATTTTCTTTCCCAGGGAAAAGGGATAAAGGATGTGCCCAGGGGCCCCTGGGCTGGGACCTGACTGCAAAAAATCCTTATATCGAAGGATGGACCCCAGACTAAAGTTGTCCCAACCACAAACTTGTGCTGCCCTGATAGACCCAAGAGAGACCTACAAACTGACATCAGGAACCTGGACCTGTGAGTTTTCTTTCCCAGGGAAAAGGGACAAAGGATGTGCCCAGGGTCCCCAGGGCTGGGCCCTGAGTTCAAAAAATCCTTATATCGAAGGATGGACCCCAGACTAAAGTTGTCCCCACCACAAACTTGTGCTGCCCTGATAGACCCAAGGGAGCCCTACAAACTGACATCAGGAACCTGGACCTGTGAGTTTTCTTTCCAAGGGGAAATGGCCAAAGGATGTGCCCAGGGGCCCCTGGCCCGGGACCTGACTGCAAAAAATCCTTATATCGAAGGATGGACCCCAGACCAAAGTTGTCCCCACCACAAACTTGTGCTGCCCTTGTAGACCCAAGGCAGCCCTACAAACTGACATCAGGAACCTGGACCTGTGAGTTTTCTTTCCCAGGGGAAATGTCCAATGGATGTGCCCAGGCTCCCCTGGGCTGGACCTGACTGCAAAAAGCATTATATCGAAGGATGGATCGTAGACGGAATTGTCCCCACCAGAAACTTGTGCTGCCCTGATAGACCCAAGGGAGCCCTACAAACTGACATCAGGAACCTTGACTTGTGAGTTTCCTTTCCCAGGGAAAAGGGACAAAGGATGTGCCCAGGGGCCCCTGGCCCAGGACATGACTGCAAAAAATCCTTATATCGAAGGATGGACCCCAGACCAAAGTTGTCCCCACCTCAAACTTGTGCTGCCCTTGTAGACCCAAGGCAGCCCTACAAACTGACATCAGGAACCTGGAACTGTGAGTTTTCTTTCCCAGGGAAAAGGGACAAAGGATGTGCCCAGGGGCCCCTGGCCCTGAGCTGGGCCCTGACTGCACAAAATCCTTATATCGAAGGATGGACCCCAGACTAAAGTTGTCCCCACCACAAACTTATGCTGCCCTGATAGACCCAAGGGAGCCCTACAAACTGACATCAGGAACCTGGACCTGTGAGTTTTCTTTCCAAGGGAAAATGGCCAAAGGATGTGCCCAGGGGCTCCTGGGCTGGGATCTGACTGCAAAAAATCCTTATATCGAAGGATGGACCCCAGACCAAAGTTGTCCCCACCTCAATCTTGTGCTGCCCTGATAGACCCAAGGGAGCCCTACAAACTGACATCAGGAACCTGGACCTGTGAGTTTTCTTTCCCAGGGAAAAGGGACAAAGGATGTGCCCAGGGGCCGCTGGCCCTGGGCTGGGCCCGACTGCAAAAAATCCTTATATCGAAGGATGGATCGCAGACCAAAGTTGTCCGCACCTCAAACTTGTGCTGCCCTGATAGAACCAAGGGAGCCCTACAAACTGACATCAGGAACCTGGACCTGTGAGTTTTCTTTTCCAGGGAAAACGGACAAAGGATGTGCCCAGGGTAACCTGGCGCGGGACCTGACTGCAAAAAATCCTTACATCGAAGGATGGACCCCAGACTAAAGTTGTCCCCACCACAAACTTGTGCTGCCCTGATAGACCCAAGGGAGCCCTACAAACTGACATCAGGAACCTGGACCTGTGAGTTTTCTTTCCCAGGGGAAATGTCCAATGGATGTGCCCAGGCTCCCCTGGGCTGGACCTGACTGCAAAAAATCCTTATATCGAAGGATGGATCGTAGACGGAAGTTGTCCCCACCACAAACTTGTGCTGCCCTGATAGACCCAAGGCAGCCCTACAAACTGACATCAGGAACCTGGACCTGTGAATTTTCTTTCCAAGGGAAAATGGCCAAAGGATGTGCCCAGGGGCCCCTGGGCTGGGACCTGACTGCAAAAAGTCCTTATATCGAAGGATGGACCCCAGACCAAAGTTGTCCCCACCTCAATCTTGTGCTGCCCTGATAGACCCAAGGCAGCCCTACAAACTGACATCAGGAACCTGGACCTGTGAATTTTCTTTCCCAGGGAAAAGGGATAAAGGATGTGCCCAGGGGCCCCTGGGCTGGGACCTGACTGCAAAAAATCCTTATATCGAAGGATGGACCCCAGTCTAAAGTTGTCCCAACCACAAACTTGTGCTGCCCTGATAGACCCAAGAGAGCCCTACAAACTGACATCAGGAACCTGGACCTGTGAGTTTTCTTTCCCAGGGAAAAGGGACAAAGGATGTGCCCGGGGTCCCTAGGGCTGGGCCCTGAGTTCAAAAAATCCTTATATCGAAGGATGGACCCCAGACCAAAGTTGTCCCCACCTCAAACTTGTGCTGCCCTGATAGACCCAAGGGAGCCCTACAAACTGACATCAGGAACCTGGACCTGTGAGTTTTCTTTCCCAGGGAAAAGGGACAAAGGTTGTGCCCAGGGGCCCCAGGCCCTGGGCTGGGCCCTGACTGCAAAAAATCCTTATATCGAAGGGTGGATCGCAGACCAAAGTTGTCCCCTCCTCAAACTTGTGCTGCCCTGATAGACCCAAGGGAGCCCTACAAACTGACATCAGGAACCTGGACCTGTGAGTTTCTTTCCCAGGGAAAAGGGACACAGGATGTGCCCAAGGGCCCCTGGCCCACGACATGTCTTCGAAAAATCCTTATATCGAAGGATGGATCACAGACCAAAGTTGTCCCCACCTCAAACTTGTGCTGCCAGATAAACCCAAGGGAGCCCTACAAACTGACATCAGGAACCTGGACCTGTGAGTTTTCTTTCCCAGGGAAAAGGGACAAAGGATGTGCCCAGGGGCCCCTGGCCCAGGCCCTGACTGCAAAAAATCCTTATATCGAAGGATGGACCCCAGACCAAAGTTGTCCCCACCTCAAACTTGTGCTGCCCTTGTAGACCCAAGGCAGCCCTACAAACTGACATCAGGAACCTGGAACTGTGAGTTTTCTTTCCCAGGGAAAAGGGACAAAGGATGTGCCCAGGGGCCCCTGGCCCTGAGCTGGGCCCTGACTGCAGAAAATCCTTATATCGAAGGATGGATCCCAGACTAAAGTTGTCCCCACCACAAACTTGTGCTGCCCTGATAGACCCAAGGGAGCCCTACAAACTGACATCAGGAACCTGGACCTGTGAGTTTTCTTTCCAAGGGGAAATGGCCAAAGGATGTGCCCAGGGACCCTGGCCCGGGACCTGACTGCAAAAAATCCTTATATCGAAGGATGGACCCCAGACCAAAGTTGTCCCCACCACAAACTTGTGCTGCCCTTGTAGACCCAAGGCAGCCCTACAAACTGACATAAGGAACCTGGAACTGTGAGTTTTCTTTCCCAGGGAAAAGGGACAAAGGATGTGCCCAGGGGCCCCTGGCCCTGAGCTTGGCCCTGACTGCACAAAATCCTTATATCGAAGGATGGACCCCAGACTAAAGTTGTCCCCACCACAAACTTGTACTGCCCTGATAGACCCAAGGGAGCCCTACAAACTGACATCAGGAACCTGGACCTGTGAGTTTTCTTTCCCAGGGAAAAGGGACAAAGGATGTGCCCAGGGGCCCCAGGCCCAGGACATGACTGCAAAAAATCCTTATATCGAAGGATGGACCCCAGACCAAAGTTGTCCCCACCTCAAACTTGTGCTGCCCTTGTAGACCCAAGGCAGCCCCACAAACTGACATCAGGAACCTGGACCTGTGAGTTTTCTTTCCAAGGGAAAATGGCCAAAGGATGTGCCCAGGGGCTCCTGGGCTGGGATCTGACTGCAAAATATCCTTATATCGAAGGATGGACCCCAGACCAAAGTTGTCCCCACCTCAAACTTGTGCTGCCCTGATAGACCCAAGGGAGCCCTACAAACTGACATCAGGAACCTGGACCTGTGAGTTTTCTTTCCCAGGGAAAAGGGACAAAGGATGTGCCCAGGGGCCGCTGGCCCTGGGCTGGGCCCGACTGCAAAAAATCCTTATATCGAAGGATGGATCGCAGACCAAAGTTGTCCCCACCTCAAACTTGTGCTGCCCTGATAGACCCAAGGGAGCCCTACAAACTGACATCAGGAACCTGGACCTGTGAGTTTTCTTTTCCAGGGAAAACGGACAAAGGATGTGCCCAGGGTAACCTGGCCCGGGACCTGACTGCAAAAAATCCTTATATCGAAGGATGGACCCCAGACCAAAGTTGTCCCCACCTCAAACTTGTGCTGCCCTTGTAGACCCAAGGCAGCCCTACAAACTGACATCAGGAACCTGGAACTGTGAGTTTTCTTTCCCAGGGAAAAGGGACAAAGGATGTGCCCAGGGGCCCCTGGCCCTAAGCTGGGCCCTGACTGCACAAAATCCTTATATCGAAGGATGGAACCCAGACTAAAGTTGTCCCCACCACAAACTTGTGCTGCCCTGATAGACCCAAGGGAGCCCTACAAACTGACATCAGGAACCTGGACCTGTGAGTTTTCTTTCCCAGGGAAAAGGGATAAAGGATGTGCCCAGGGGCCCCTGGGCTTGGACCTGACTGCAAAAAATCCTTATATCGAAGGATGGACCCCAGACCAAAGTTGTCCCCACCTCAAACTTGTGCTGCCCTTGTAGACCCAAGGCAGCCCCACAAACTGACATCAGGAACCTGGACCTGTGAGTTTTCTTTCCAAGGGAAAATGGCCAAAGGATGTGCCCAGGGGCTCCTGGGCTGGGATCTGACTGCAAAATATCCTTATATCGAAGGATGGACCCCAGACCAAAGTTGTCCCCACCTCAATCTTGTGCTGCCCTGATAGACCCAAGGGAGCCCTACAAACTGACATCAGGAACCTGGACCTGTGAGTTTTCTTTCCCAGGGAAAAGGGACAAAGGATGTGCCCAGGGGCCGCTGGCCCTGGGCTGGGCCCGACTGCAAAAAATCCTTATATCGAAGGATGGATCGCAGACCAAAGTTGTCCCCACCTCAAACTTGTGCTGCCCTGATAGACCCAAGGGAGCCCTACAAACTGACATCAGGAACCTGGACCTGTGAGTTTTCTTTTCCAGGGAAAACGGACAAAGGATGTGCCCAGGGTAACCTGGCCCGGGACCTGACTGCAAAAAATCCTTATATCGAAGGATGGACCCCAGACCAAAGTTGTCCCCACCTCAAACTTGTGCTGCCCTTGTAGACCCAAGGCAGCCCTACAAACTGACATCAGGAACCTGGAACTGTGAGTTTTCTTTCCCAGGGAAAAGGGACAAAGGATGTGCCCAGGGGCCCCTGGCCCTAAGCTGGGCCCTGACTGCACAAAATCCTTATATCGAAGGATGGAACCCAGACTAAAGTTGTCCCCACCACAAACTTGTGCTGCCCTGATAGACCCAAGGGAGCCCTACAAACTGACATCAGGAACCTGGACCTGTGAGTTTTCTTTCCCAGGGAAAAGGGATAAAGGATGTGCCCAGGGGCCCCTGGGCTTGGACCTGACTGCAAAAAATCCTTATATCGAAGGATGGACCCCAGACTAAAGTTGTCCCAACCACAAACTTGTGCTGCCCTGATAGACCCAAGAGAGCCCTACAAACTGACATCAGGAACCTGGACCTGTGAGTTTTCTTTCCCAGGGAAAAGGGACAAAGGATGTGCCCAGGGTCCCCAGGGCTGGGCCCTGAGTTCAAAAAATCCTTATATCGAAGGATGGACCCCAGACCAAAGTTGTCCCCACCTCAAACTTGTGCTGCCCTGATAGACCCAAGGGAGCCCTACAAACTGACATCAGGAACCTGGACCTGTGAGTTTTCTTTCCCAGGGAAAAGGGACAAAGGATGTGCCCAGGTGCCCCTGGCCCTGGGCTGGGCCCTGACTGCAAAAAATCCTTATATCGAAGGGTGGATCGCAGACCAAAGTTGTCCCCTCCTCAAACTTGTGCTGCCCTGATAGACCCAAGGGAGCCCTACAAACTGACATCAGGAACCTGGACCTGTGAGTTTTCTTTCCCAGGGAAAAGGGACAAAGGATGTGCCCAGGGGCCCCTGGCCCAGGCCCTGACTGCAAAAAATCCTTATATCGAAGGATGGACCCCAGACCAAAGTTGTCCCCACCTCAAACTTGTGCTGCCCTTGTAGACCCAAGGCAGCCCTACAAACTGACATCAGGAACCTGGAACTGTGAGTTTTCTTTCCCAGAAAAAAGGGACAAAGGATGTGCCCAGGGGCCCCTGGCCCTGAGCTTGGCCCTGACTGCACAAAATCCTTATATCGAAGGATGGACCCCAGACTAAAGTTGTCCCCACCACAAACTTGTGCTGCCCTGATAGACCCAAGGGAGCCCTACAAACTGACATCAGGAACCTGGACCTGTGAGTTTTCTTCCAAGGGGAAATGGCCAAAGGATGTGCCCAGGGACCCCTGGCCGGGGACCTGACTGCAAAAAATCCTTATATCGAAGGATGGACCCCAGACCAAAGTTGTCCCCACCACAAACTTGTGCTGCCCTTGTAGACCCAAGGCAGCCCTACAAACTGACATAAGGAACCTGGAACTGTGAGTTTTCTTTCCCAGGGAAAAGGGACAAAGGATGTGCCCAGGGGCCCCAGGCCCTGGGCTGGGCCCTGACTGCAAAATATCCTTATATCGAAGGGTGGACCGCAGACCAAAGTTGTCCCCTCCTCAAACTTGTGCTGCCCTGATAGACCCAAGGGAGCCCTACAAACTGACATCAGGAACCTGGACCTGTGAGTTTCTTTCCCAGGGAAAAGGGACAAAGGATGTGCCCAAGGGCCCCTGCCCACGACCTGTCTTCGAAAAATCCTTATATCGAAGGATGGACCCCAGACCAAAGTTGTCCCCACCTCAAACTTGTGCTGCCCTGATAGACCCAAGGAAGCCCTACAAACTGACATCAGGAACCGGGACCTGTGAGTTTTCTTTCCCAGGGGAAATGTCCAATGGATGTGAACAGGGCCCCCTGGGCTGGACCTGACTGCAAAAAGCCATATATCGAAGGATGGATCGTAGACGGAAGTTGTCCCCACCACAAACTTGTGCTGCCCTGATAGACCCAAGGGAGCCCTACAAACTGACATCAGGAACCTGGACCTGTGAGTTTTCTTTCCCAGGGAAAAGGGACAAAGGATGTGCCCAGGGGCCCCTGGGCTGGGACATGACTGCAAAAAATCCTTATATCGAAGGCTCGATCACAGACCAAAGTTGTCCCCACCTCAAACTTGTGCTGCCCTGATAGACCCAAGGGAGCCCTACAAACTGACATCAGGAACCTGGACCTGTGAGTTTTCTTTCCCAGGGAAAAGGGACAAAGGTTGTGCCCAGGGGCCCCTGGTCCAGGCCCTGACTGCAAAAAATCCTTATATCGAAGGATGGACCCCAGACCAAAGTTGTCCCCACCTCAAACTTGTGCTGCCCTGATAGACCCAAGGAAGCCCTACAAACTGACATCAGGAACCGGGACCTGTGAGTTTTCTTTCCCAGGGAAAAGGGACAAAGGATGTGCCCAGGGTCCCCAGGGCTGGGCCCTGAGTTCAAAAAATCCTTATATCGAAGGATGGACCCCAGACCAAAGTTGTCCCCACCTCAAACTTGTGCTGCCCTGATAGACCCAAGGGAGCCCTACAAACTGACATCAGGAACCTGGACCTGTGAATTTTCTTTCGCAGGGAAAATGGCCAAAGGATGTGCCCAGGGGCCCCTGGCCCAGGCCCTGAGTTCAAAAAATCCTTATATCGAAGGATGGACCCCAGACCAAAGTTGTCCCCACCTAAAACTTTTGCTGCCCTGATAGACCCAAGGGAGCCCTACAAACTGACATAAGGAACCTGGACCTGTGAGTTTTCTTTCCCAGGGAATATGGCCAAAGGTTGTGCCCAGGGGCCCCTGGCCCGGGACCTGACTGCAAAAAATCCTTGTATCGAAGGATGGACCCCAGACCAAAGTTGTCCCCACCTCAAACTTGTGCTGCCCTTGTAGACCCAAGGCAGCCCTACAAACTGACATCAGGAACCTGGAACTGTGAGTTTTCTTTCCAAGGGGAAATGGCCAAAGGTTGTGCCCAGGGGCCCCTGGCCCGGGACCTGACTGCAAAAAATCCTTATATCGAAGGATGGACCCCAGACCAAAATTGTCCCCACCTCAAACTTGTGCTGCCCTTGTAGACCCAAGGCAGCCCTACAAACTGACATCAGGAACCTGGACCTGTGAGTTTTCTTTCCCAGGGAAAAGGGACAAAGGATGTGCCCAGGGGCCCCTGGCCCTGAGCTGGGCCATGACTGCACAAAATCCTTATATCGAAGGATGGACCCCAGACTAAAGTTGTCCCCACCACAAACTTGTGCTGCCCTGATAGACCCAAGGGAGCCCTACAAACTGACATCAGGAACCTGGACCTGTGAGTTTTCTCTCCAAGGGAAAATGGCCAAAGGATGTGCCCAAGGGCCCCTGGCCCGCGACCTGGATTCAAAAAATCCTTATATCGAAGGATGGACCCCAAACCAAAGTTGTCCCCACCTAAAATTTGTGCTGCCCTGATAGACCCAAGGGAGCCCTACAAACTGACATCAGGAACCTGGACCTGTGAGCTTTCTTTCCCAGGGAAAATGGCCAAAGGTTGTGCCCAGGGGCCCCTGGGCTGGGACCTGACTGCAAAAAATCCTTATATCGAAGGATGGACCCCAGACTAAAGTTGTCCCAACCACAAACTTGTGCTGCCCTGATAGACCCAAGAGAGCCCTACAAACTGACATCAGGAACCTGGACCTGTGAGTTTTCTTTCCCAGGGAAAAGGGACAAAGGATGTGCCCAGGGTCCCCAGGGCTGGGCCCTGAGTTCAAAAAATCCTTATATCGAAGGATGGACCCCAGACCAAAGTTGTCCCCACCTCAAACTTGTGCTGCCCTGATAGACCCAAGGGAGCCCTACAAACTGACATCAGGAACCTGGACCTGTGAGTTTTCTTTCCCAGGGAAAAGGGACAAAGGATGTGCCCAGGTGCCCCTGGCCCTGGGCTGGGCCCTGACTGCAAAAAATCCTTATATCGAAGGGTGGATCGCAGACCAAAGTTGTCCCCTCCTCAAACTTGTGCTGCCCTGATAGACCCAAGGGAGCCCTACAAACTGACATCAGGAACCTGGACCTGTGAGTTTTCTTTCCCAGGGAAAAGGGACAAAGGATGTGCCCAGGGGCCCCTGGCCCAGGCCCTAACTGCAAAAAATCCTTATATCGAAGGATGGACCCCAGACCAAAGTTGTCCCCACCTCAAACTTGTGCTGCCCTTGTAGACCCAAGGCAGCCCTACAAACTGACATCAGGAACCTGGAACTGTGAGTTTTCTTTCCCAGAAAAAAGGGACAAAGGATGTGCCCAGGGGCCCCTGGCCCTGAGCTTGGCCCTGACTGCACAAAATCCTTATATCGAAGGATGGACCCCAGACTAAAGTTGTCCCCACCACAAACTTGTGCTGCCCTGATAGACCCAAGGGAGCCCTACAAACTGACATCAGGAACCTGGACCTGTGAGTTTTCTTCCAAGGGGAAATGGCCAAAGGATGTGCCCAGGGACCCCTGGCCGGGGACCTGACTGCAAAAAATCCTTATATCGAAGGATGGACCCCAGACCAAAGTTGTCCCCACCACAAACTTGTGCTGCCCTTGTAGACCCAAGGCAGCCCTACAAACTGACATAAGGAACCTGGAACTGTGAGTTTTCTTTCCCAGGGAAAAGGGACAAAGGATGTGCCCAGGGGCCCCAGGCCCTGGGCTGGGCCCTGACTGCAAAATATCCTTATATCGAAGGGTGGACCGCAGACCAAAGTTGTCCCCTCCTCAAACTTGTGCTGCCCTGATAGACCCAAGGGAGCCCTACAAACTGACATCAGGAACCTGGACCTGTGAGTTTCTTTCCCAGGGAAAAGGGACAAAGGATGTGCCCAAGGGCCCCTGCCCACGACCTGTCTTCGAAAAATCCTTATATCGAAGGATCGATCACAGACCAAAGTTGTCCCCACCTCAAACTTGTGCTGCCCTGATAGACCCAAGGGAGCCCTACAAACTGACATCAGGAACCTGGACCTGTGAGTTTTCTTTCCAAGGGGAAATGGCCAAAGGATGTGCCGAGGGGCCCCTGGGCTGGGACATGACTGCAAAAAATCCTTATATCGAAGGATGGACCCCAGACCAAAGTTGTCCCCAACTAAAACTTGTGCTGCCCTGATAGACCCAAGAGAGCCCTACAAACTGACATCAGGAACCTGGACCTGTGAGTTTTCTTTCCCAGGGAAAATGGCCAGAGGATGTGCCCAGGGGCCCCTGGCCCGGGACCTGACTGCAAAAAATCCTTATTTCGAAGGATGGACCCCAGACCAAAGTTGTCCCCACCTCAATCTTGTGCTGCCCTGATAGACCCAAGGGAGCCCTACAAACTGACATCAGGAACCTGGACCTGTGAGTTTTCTTTCCCAGGGAAAAGGGACAAAGGTTGTGCCCAGGGGCCGCTGGCCCTGGGCTGGGCCCTGACTGCAAAAAATCCTTATATCGAAGGGTGGATCGCAGACCAAAGTTGTCCCCTCCTCAAACTTGTGCTGCCCTGATAGACCCAAGGGAGCCCTACAAACTGACATCAGGAACCTGGACCTGTGAGTTTTCTTTCCCAGGGAAAAGGGACAAAGGATGTGCCCAGGGGCCCCTGGCCCAGGACATGACTGCAAAAAATCCTTATATCGAAGGATGGACCCCAGACCAAAGTTGTCCCCACCTCAAACTTGTGCTGCCCTTGTAGACCCAAGGCAGCCCTACAAACTGACATCAGGAACCTGGAACTGTGAGTTTTCTTTCCCAGAAAAAAGGGACAAAGGATGTGCCCAGGGGCCCCTGGCCCTGAGCTGGGCCCTGACTGCACAAAATCCTTATATCGAAGGATGGACCCCAGACTAAAGTTGTCCCCACAACAAACTTGTGCTGCCCTGATAGACCCAAGGGAGCCCTACAAACTGACATCAGGAACCTGGACCTGTGAGTTTTCTTTCCAAGGGGAAATGGCCAAAGGATGTGCCCAGGGGCCCCTGGCCCGGGACCTGACTGCAAAAAATCCTTATATCGAAGGATGGACCCCAGACCAAAGTTGTCCCCACCTCAAACTTGTGCTGCCCTTGTAGACCCAAGGGAGCCCTACAAACTGACATCAGGAACCTGGACCTGTGAGTTTTCTTTCCCAGGGAAAAGGGACAAAGGATGTGCCCAGGGGCCGCTGGCCCTGGGCTGGGACCTGACTGCAAAAAATCCTTATATCAAAGGATGGATCGCAGACCAAAGTTGTCCCCACCTCAAACGTGTGCTGCCCTGATAGACCCAAGGGAGCCCTACAAACTGACATCAGGAACCTGGACCTGTGAGTTTCCTTTTCCAGGGAAAAGGGACACAGGATGTGCCCAGGGGCACCTGGCCCGGGACCTGAACTGCCAAAAATCCTTATATCGAAGGATGGACCCCAGACCAAAGTTGTCCCCACCTCAAACTTGTGCTGCCCTTGTAGACCCAAGGCAGCCCTACAAACTGACATCAGGAACCTGGACCTGTGAGTTTTCTTTCCCAGGGGAAATGTCCAATGGATGTGCCCAGGCTCCCCTGGGCTGGACCTGACTGCAAAAAGCATTATATCGAAGGATGGATCGTAGACGGAATTGTCCCCACCAGAAACTTGTGCTGCCCTGATAGACCCAAGGGAGCCCTACAAACTGACATCAGGAACCTTGACTTGTGAGTTTTCTTTCCCAGGGAAAAGGGACAAAGGATGTGCCCAGGGGCCCCTGGCCCAGGACATGACTGCAAAAAATCCTTATATCGAAGGATGGACCCCAGACCAAAGTTGTCCCCACCTCAAACTTGTGCTGCCCTTGTAGACCCAAGGCAGCCCTACAAACTGACATCAGGAACCTGGAACTGTGAGTTTTCTTTCCCAGGGAAAAGGGACAAAGGATGTGCCCAGGGGCCCCTGGCCCTGAGCTGGGCCCTGACTGCACAAAATCCTTATATCGAAGGATGGACCCCAGACTAAAGTTGTCCCCACCACAAACTTATGCTGCCCTGATAGACCCAAGGGAGCCCTACAAACTGACATCAGGAACCTGGACCTGTGAGTTTTCTTTCCAAGGGAAAATGGCCAAAGGATGTGCCCAGGGGCTCGTGGGCTGGGATCTGACTGCAAAAAATCCTTATATCGAAGGATGGACCCCAGACCAAAGTTGTCCCCACCTCAATCTTGTGCTGCCCTGATAGACCCAAGGGAGCCCTACAAACTGACATCAGGAACCTGGACCTGTGAGTTTTCTTTCCCAGGGAAAAGGGACAAAGGATGTGCCCAGGGGCCGCTGGCCCTGGGCTGGGCCCGACTGCAAAAAATCCTTATATCGAAGGATGGATCGCAGACCAAAGTTGTCCCCACCTCAAACTTGTGCTGCCCTGATAGAACCAAGGGAGCCCTACAAACTGACATCAGGAACCTGGACCTGTGAGTTTTCTTTTCCAGGGAAAACGGACAAAGGATGTGCCCAGGGTAACCTGGCGCGGGACCTGACTGCAAAAAATCCTTACATCGAAGGATGGACCCCAGACTAAAGTTGTCCCCACCACAAACTTGTGCTGCCCTGATAGACCCAAGGGAGCCCTACAAACTGACATCAGGAACCTGGACCTGTGAGTTTTCTTTCCCAGGGGAAATGTCCAATGGATGTGCCCAGGCTCCCCTGGGCTGGACCTGACTGCAAAAAATCCTTATATCGAAGGATGGATCGTAGACGGAAGTTGTCCCCACCACAAACTTGTGCTGCCCTGATAGACCCAAGGCAGCCCTACAAACTGACATCAGGAACCTGGACCTGTGAATTTTCTTTCCAAGGGAAAATGGCCAAAGGATGTGCCCAGGGGCCCCTGGGCTGGGACCTGACTGCAAAAAGTCCTTATATCGAAGGATGGACCCCAGACCAAAGTTGTCCCCACCTCAATCTTGTGCTGCCCTGATAGACCCAAGGCAGCCCTACAAACTGACATCAGGAACCTGGACCTGTGAATTTTCTTTCCCAGGGAAAAGGGATAAAGGATGTGCCCAGGGGCCCCTGGGCTGGGACCTGACTGCAAAAAATCCTTATATCGAAGGATGGACCCCAGTCTAAAGTTGTCCCAACCACAAACTTGTGCTGCCCTGATAGACCCAAGAGAGCCCTACAAACTGACATCAGGAACCTGGACCTGTGAGTTTTCTTTCCCAGGGAAAAGGGACAAAGGATGTGCCCGGGGTCCCTAGGGCTGGGCCCTGAGTTCAAAAAATCCTTATATCGAAGGATGGACCCCAGACCAAAGTTGTCCCCACCTCAAACTTGTGCTGCCCTGATAGACCCAAGGGAGCCCTACAAACTGACATCAGGAACCTGGACCTGTGAGTTTTCTTTCCCAGGGAAAAGGGACAAAGGTTGTGCCCAGGGGCCCCAGGCCCTGGGCTGGGCCCTGACTGCAAAAAATCCTTATATCGAAGGGTGGATCGCAGACCAAAGTTGTCCCCTCCTCAAACTTGTGCTGCCCTGATAGACCCAAGGGAGCCCTACAAACTGACATCAGGAACCTGGACCTGTGAGTTTCTTTCCCAGGGAAAAGGGACACAGGATGTGCCCAAGGGCCCCTGGCCCACGACATGTCTTCGAAAAATCCTTATATCGAAGGATGGATCACAGACCAAAGTTGTCCCCACCTCAAACTTGTGCTGCCCTTGTAGACCCAAGGCAGCCCTACAAACTGACATCAGGAACCTGGAACTGTGAGTTTTCTTTCCCAGGGAAAAGGGACAAAGGATGTGCCCAGGGGCCCCTGGCCCTGAGCTGGGCCCTGACTGCACAAAATCCTTATATCGAAGGATGGATCCCAGACTAAAGTTGTCCCCACCACAAACTTGTGCTGCCCTGATAGACCCAAGGGAGCCCTACAAACTGACATCAGGAACCTGGACCTGTGAGTTTTCTTTCCAAGGGGAAATGGCCAAAGGATGTGCCCAGGGACCCTGGCCCGGGACCTGACTGCAAAAAATCCTTATATCGAAGGATGGACCCCAGACCAAAGTTGTCCCCACCACAAACTTGTGCTGCCCTTGTAGACCCAAGGCAGCCCTACAAACTGACATAAGGAACCTGGAACTGTGAGTTTTCTTTCCCAGGGAAAAGGGACAAAGGATGTGCCCAGGGGCCCCTGGCCCTGAGCTTGGCCCTGACTGCACAAAATCCTTATATCGAAGGATGGACCCCAGACTAAAGTTGTCCCCACCACAAACTTGTACTGCCCTGATAGACCCAAGGGAGCCCTACAAACTGACATCAGGAACCTGGACCTGTGAGTTTTCTTTCCCAGGGAAAAGGGACAAAGGATGTGCCCAGGGGCCCCAGGCCCAGGACATGACTGCAAAAAATCCTTATATCGAAGGATGGACCCCAGACCAAAGTTGTCCCCACCTCAAACTTGTGCTGCCCTTGTAGACCCAAGGCAGCCCCACAAACTGACATCAGGAACCTGGACCTGTGAGTTTTCTTTCCAAGGGAAAATGGCCAAAGGATGTGCCCAGGGGCTCCTGGGCTGGGATCTGACTGCAAAATATCCTTATATCGAAGGATGGACCCCAGACCAAAGTTGTCCCCACCTCAATCTTGTGCTGCCCTGATAGACCCAAGGGAGCCCTACAAACTGACATCAGGAACCTGGACCTGTGAGTTTTCTTTCCCAGGGAAAAGGGACAAAGGATGTGCCCAGGGGCCGCTGGCCCTGGGCTGGGCCCGACTGCAAAAAATCCTTATATCGAAGGATGGATCGCAGACCAAAGTTGTCCCCACCTCAAACTTGTGCTGCCCTGATAGACCCAAGGGAGCCCTACAAACTGACATCAGGAACCTGGACCTGTGAGTTTTCTTTTCCAGGGAAAACGGACAAAGGATGTGCCCAGGGTAACCTGGCCCGGGACCTGACTGCAAAAAATCCTTATATCGAAGGATGGACCCCAGACCAAAGTTGTCCCAACCACAAACTTGTGCTGCCCTGATAGACCCAAGAGAGCCCTACAAACTGACATCAGGAACCTGGACCTGTGAGTTTTCTTTCCCAGGGAAAAGGGACAAAGGATGTGCCCAGGGTCCCCAGGGCTGGGCCCTGAGTTCAAAAAATCCTTATATCGAAGGATGGACCCCAGACCAAAGTTGTCCCCACCTCAAACTTGTGCTGCCCTGATAGACCCAAGGGAGCACTACAAACTGACATCAGGAACCTGGACCTGTGAGTTTTCTTTCCCAGGGAAAAGGGACAAAGGATGTGCCCAGGTGCCCCTGGCCCTGGGCTGGGCCCTGACTGCAAAAAATCCTTATATCGAAGGGTGGATCGCAGACCAAAGTTGTCCCCTCCTCAAACTTGTGCTGCCCTGATAGACCCAAGGGAGCCCTACAAACTGACATCAGGAACCTGGACCTGTGAGTTTTCTTTCCCAGGGAAAAGGGACAAAGGATGTGCCCAGGGGCCCCTGGCCCAGGCCCTGACTGCAAAAAATCCTTATATCGAAGGATGGACCCCAGACCAAAGTTGTCCCCACCTCAAACTTGTGCTGCCCTTGTAGACCCAAGGCAGCCCTACAAACTGACATCAGGAACCTGGAACTGTGAGTTTTCTTTCCCAGAAAAAAGGGACAAAGGATGTGCCCAGGGGCCCCTGGCCCTGAGCTTGGCCCTGACTGCACAAAATCCTTATATCGAAGGATGGACCCCAGACTAAAGTTGTCCCCACCACAAACTTGTGCTGCCCTGATAGACCCAAGGGAGCCCTACAAACTGACATCAGGAACCTGGACCTGTGAGTTTTCTTCCAAGGGGAAATGGCCAAAGGATGTGCCCAGGGACCCCTGGCCGGGGACCTGACTGCAAAAAATCCTTATATCGAAGGATGGACCCCAGACCAAAGTTGTCCCCACCACAAACTTGTGCTGCCCTTGTAGACCCAAGGCAGCCCTACAAACTGACATAAGGAACCAGGAACTGTGAGTTTTCTTTCCCAGGGAAAAGGGACAAAGGATGTGCCCAGGGGCCCCAGGCCCTCGGCTGGGCCCTGACTGCAAAATATCCTTATATCGAAGGGTGGACCGCAGACCAAAGTTGTCCCCTCCTCAAACTTGTGCTGCCCTGATAGACCCAAGGGAGCCCTACAAACTGACATCAGGAACCTGGACCTGTGAGTTTCTTTCCCAGGGAAAAGGGACAAAGGATGTGCCCAAGGGCCCCTGCCCACGAACTGTCTTCGAAAAATCCTTATATCGAAGGATCGATCACAGACCAAAGTTGTCCCCACCTCAAACTTGTGCTGCCCTGATAGACCCAAGGGAGCCCTACAAACTGACATCAGGAACCTGGACCTGTGAGTTTTCTTTCCAAGGGGAAATGGCCAAAGGATGTGCCGAGGGGCCCCTGGGCTGGGACATGACTGCAAAAAATCCTTATATCGAAGGATGGACCCCAGACCAAAGTTGTCCCCAACTAAAACTTGTGCTGCCCTGATAGACCCAAGAGAGCCCTACAAACTGACATCAGGAACCTGGACCTGTGAGTTTTCTTTCCCAGGGAAAATGGCCAGAGGATGTGCCCAGGGGCCCCAGGCCCAGGACATGACTGCAAAAAATCCTTATATCGAAGGATGGACCCCAGACCAAAGTTGTCCCCACCTCAATCTTGTGCTGCCCTGATAGACCCAAGGGAGCCCTACAAACTGACATCAGGAACCTGGACCTGTGAGTTTTCTTTCCCAGGGAAAAGGGACAAAGGTTGTGCCCAGGGGCCGCTGGCCCTGGGCTGGGCCCTGACTGCAAAAAATCCTTATATCGAAGGGTGGATCGCAGACCAAAGTTGTCCCCTCCTCAAACTTGTGCTGCCCTGATAGACCCAAGGGAGCCCTACAAACTGACATCAGGAACCTGGACCTGTGAGTTTTCTTTCCCAGGGAAAAGGGACAAAGGATGTGCCCAGGGGCCCCTGGCCCAGGACATGACTGCAAAAAATCCTTATATCGAAGGATGGACCCCAGACCAAAGTTGTCCCCACCTCAAACTTGTGCTGCCCTTGTAGACCCAAGGCAGCCCTACAAACTGACATCAGGAACCTGGAACTGTGAGTTTTCTTTCCCAGAAAAAAGGGACAAAGGATGTGCCCAGGGGCCCCTGGCCCTGAGCTGGGCCCTGACTGCACAAAATCCTTATATCGAAGGATGGACCCCAGACTAAAGTTGTCCCCACAACAAACTTGTGCTGCCCTGATAGACCCAAGGGAGCCCTACAAACTGACATCAGGAACCTGGACCTGTGAGTTTTCTTTCCAAGGGGAAATGGCCAAAGGATGTTCCCAGGGGCCCCTGGCCCGGGACCTGACTGCAAAAAATCCTTATATCGAAGGATGGACCCCAGACCAAAGTTGTCCCCACCTCAAACTTGTGCTGCCCTTGTAGACCCAAGGGAGCCCTACAAACTGACATCAGGAACCTGGACCTGTGAGTTTTCTTTCCCAGGGAAAAGGGACAAAGGATGTGCCCAGGGGCCGCTGGCCCTGGGCTGGGACCTGACTGCAAAAAATCCTTATATCAAAGGATGGATCGCAGACCAAAGTTGTCCCCACCTCAAACGTGTGCTGCCCTGATAGACCCAAGGGAGCCCTACAAACTGACATCAGGAACCTGGACCTGTGAGTTTCCTTTTCCAGGGAAAAGGGACACAGGATGTGCCCAGGGGCACCTGGCCCGGGACCTGAACTGCCAAAAATCCTTATATCGAAGGATGGACCCCAGACCAAAGTTGTCCCCACCTCAAACTTGTGCTGCCCTTGTAGACCCAAGGCAGCCCTACAAACTGACATCAGGAACCTGGACCTGTGAGTTTTCTTTCACAGGGAAAAGGGACAAAGGATGTGCCCAGGGGCCCCTGGGCTGGGACCTGACTGCAAAAAGTCCTTATATCGAAGGATGGACCCCAGACCAAAGTTGTCCCCACCTCAATCTTGTGCTGCCCTGATAGACCCAAGGGAGCCCTACAAACTGACATCAGGAACCTGGACCTGTGAGTTTTCTTTCCAAGGGGAAATGGCCAAAGGATGTGCCCAGGGGCCCCTGGGCTGGGACATGACTGCAAAAAATCCTTATATCGAAGGCTCGATCACAGACCAAAGTTGTCCCCTCCTCAAACTTGTGCTGCCCTGATAGACCCAAGGGAGCCCTACAAACTGACATCAAGAACCGGGACCTGTGAGTTTTCTTTCCCAGGGAAAAGGGACAAAGGATGTGCCCAGGGTCCCCTGAGCTGGGCCCTGAGTTCAAAAAATCCTTATATCAAAGGATGGACCCCAGACCAAAGTTGTCCCCACCTCAAACTTGTGCTGCCCTGATAGACCCAAGGGAGCCCTACAAACTGACATCAGGAACCTGGATCTGTGAATTTTCTTTCGCAGGGAAAATGGCCAAAGGATGTGCCCAGGGGCTCCTGACCCAGGCCCTGACTGCAAAAAATCCTTATATCGAAGGATGGACCCCAGACCAAAGTTGTCCCCACCTAAAACTTTTGCTGCCCTGATAGACCCAAGGGAGCCCTACAAACTGACATAAGGAGCCTGGACCTGTGAGTTTTCTTTCCCAGGGAATATGGCCAAAGGTTGTGCCCAGGGGCCCCTGGCCCGGGACCTGACTGCAAAAAATCCTTATATCGAAGGATGGACCCCAGACCAAAGTTGTCCCCACCTCAATCTTGTGCTGCCCTGATAGACCCAAGGGAGCCCTACAAACTGACATCAGGAACCTGGACCTGTGAGTTTTCTTTCCCAGGGAAAAGGGACAAAGGATGTGCCCAGGGGCCGCTGGCCCTGGGCTGGGCCCTGACTGCAAAAAATCCTTACATCAAAGGATGGATCGCAGACCAAAGTTGTCCCCTCCTCAAACTTGTGCTGCCCTGATAGACCCAAGGGAGCCCTACAAACTGACATCAGGAACCTGGACCTGTGAGTTTTCTTTCCCAGGGAAAAGGGACAAAGGATGTGCCCAAGGGCCCCTGGCCCGCGACCTGGCTTCAAAAAATCCTTATATCGAAGGATCGATAACAGACCAAAGTTGTCCCCACCTCAAACTTGTGCTGCCCTGATAGACCCAAGGGAGCCCTAGAAACTGACATCAGGAACCTGGACCTGTGAGTTTTCTTTCCCAGGGAAAAGAGACAAAGGATGTGCCCAAGGGCCCATGGCCCGCGACCTGGCTTCAAAAAATCCTTATATTGAAGGATCGATCACAGACCAAAGTTGTCCCCACCTCAAACTTGTGCTGCCCTGATAGACCCAAGGGAGCCCTACAAACTGACATCAGGAACCTGGACCTGTGAGTTTTCTTTCCAAGGGAAAATGGCCAAAGGATGTGTCCAGGGTCCCCTGGGCTGGGACATGACTGCAAAAAATCCATATATCGAAGGCTCGATCACAGACCAAAGTTGTCCCCTCCTCAAACTTGTGCTGCCCTGATAGACCCAAGGGAGCCCTACAAACTGACATCAGGAACCTGGACCTGTGAGTTTTCTTTCCCAGGGAAAAGGGACAAAGGATGTGCCCAGGGTCCCCAGGGCTGGGCCCTGACTGCACAAAATCCTTATATCGAAGGATGGACCCCAGACTAAAGTTGTCCCCACCACAAACTTGTGCTGCCCTGATAGACCCAAGGGAGCCCTACAAACTGACATCAGGAACCTGGACCTGTGAGTTTTCTTTCCAAGGGAAAATGGCCAAAGGATGTGCCCAGGGGCTCCTGGGCTGGGATCTGACTGCAAAAAATCCTTATATCGAAGGATGGACCCCAGACCAAAGTTGTCCCCACCTCAATCTTGTGCTGCCCTGATAGACCCAAGGGAGCCCTACAAACTGACATCAGGAACCTGGACCTGTGAGTTTTCTTTCCCAGGGAAAAGGGACAAAGGATGTGCCCAGGGGCCGCTGGCCCTGGGCTGGGCCCTGACTGCAAAAAATCCTTATATCAAAGCATGGATCGCAGACCAAAGTTGTCCCCTCCTCAAACTTGTGCTGCCCTGATAGACCCAAGGGAGCCCTACAAACTGACATCAGGAACCTGGACCTGTGAGTTTTCTTTCCCAGGGAAAAGGGACAAAGGATGTGCCCAGGGGCCCCTGGCCCGGGACCTGACTGCAAAAAATCCTTATATCGAAGGATGGACCCCAGACCAAAGTTGTCCCCACCTCAAACTTGTGCTGCCCTTGTAGACCCAAGGCAGCCCTACAAACTGACATCAGGAACCTGGAATTGTGAGTTTTCTTTCCCAGGGAAAAGGGACAAAGGATGTGCCCAGGGGCCACTGGGCTGGGACCTGACTGCAAAAAATCCTTATATCGAAGGATGGACCCCAGACCAAAGTTGTCCCCACCTCAAACTTGTGCTGCCCTGATAGACCCAAGGGAGCCCTACAAACTGACATCAGGAACCTGGACCTGTGAGTTTTCTTTCCCAGGGAAAAGAGACAAAGGATGTGCCCAAGGGCCCCTGGCACGCGACCTGGCTTCAAAAAATCCTTATATTGAAGGATCGATCACAGACCAAAGTTGTCCCCACCTCAAACTTGTGCTGCCCTGATAGACCCAAGGGAGCCCTACAAACTGACATCAGGAACCTGGACCTGTGAGTTTTCTTTCCAAGGGAAAATGGCCAAAGGATGTGCCCAGGGTCCCCTGGGCTGGGACATGACTGCAAAAAATCCATATATCGAAGGCTCGATCACAGACCAAAGTTGTCCCCTCCTCAAACTTGTGCTGCCCTGATAGACCCAAGGGAGCCCTACAAACTGACATCAGGAACCTGGACCTGTGAGTTTTCTTTCCCAGGGAAAAGGGACAAAGGATGTGCCCAGGGTCCCCAGGGCTGGGGCTGACTGCGCAAAATCCTTATATCGAAGGATGGACCCCAGACTAAAGTTGTCCCCACCACAAACTTGTGCTGCCCTGATAGACCCAAGGGAGCCCTACAAACTGACATCAGGAACCTGGACCTGTGAGTTTTCTTTCCAAGGGAAAATGGCCAAAGGATGTGCCCAGGGGCTCCTGGGCTGGGATCTGACTGCAAAAAATCCTTATATCGAAGGATGGACCCCAGACCAAAGTTGTCCCCACCTCAAAATTGTGCTGCCCTGATAGAGCCAAGGGAGCCCTACAAACTGACATCAGGAACCTGGACCTGTGAGTTTTCTTTCCCAGGGAAAAGGGACAAAGGATGTGCCCAGGGGCCGCTGGCCCTGGGCTGGACCTGACTGCAAAAAATCCTTATATCAAAGAATGGATTGCAGACCAAAGTTGTCCCCTCCTCAAACTTGTGCTGCCCTGATAGACCCAAGGGAGCCCTACAAACTGACATCAGGAACCTGGACCTGTGAGTTTTCTTTCCCAGGGAAAAGGGACAAAGGATGTGCCCAAGGGCCCCTGGCCCGCGACCTGGCTTCAAAAAATCCTTATATCGAAGGATCGATCACAGACCAAAGTTGTCCCCACCTCAAACTTGTGCTGCCCTGATAGACCCAAGGGAGCCCTACAAACTGACATCAGGAACCTGGACCTGTGAGTTTTCTTTCCAAGGGAAAAGGGACAAAGGTTGTGCCCAGGGGCCCCTGGCCCAGGCCCTGACTGCAAAAAATCCTTATATCGAAGGATGGACCCCAGACCAAAGTTGTCCCCACCTCAAACTTGTGCTGCCCTGATAGACCCAAGGGAGCCCTACAAACTGACATCAGGAACCTGGACTGGTGAGTTTTCTTTCCCAGGGGAAATGTCCAATGGATGTGCCCAGGCTCCCCTGGGCTGGACCTGACTGCAAAAAGCCTTATATCGAAGGATGGATCGTAGACGGAAGTTGTCCCCACCACAAACTTGTGCTGCCCTGATAGACCCAAGGGAGCCCTACAAACTGACATCAGGAACCTGGACCTGTGAGTTTTCTTTCCAAGGGAAAATGGCCAAAGGATGTGCCCAGGGTCCCCTGGGCTGGGACATGACTGCAAAAAATCCATATATCGAAGGCTCGATCACAGACCAAAGTTGTCCCCTCCTCAAACTTGTGCTGCCCTGATAGACCCAAGGGAGCCCTACAAACTGACATCAGGAACCTGGACCTGTGAATTTTCTTTCGCAGGGAAAATGGCCAAAGGTTGTGCCCAGGGGCCCCTGGCCCGGGACCTGACTGCAAAAAATCCTTATATCGAAGGATGGACCCCAGACCAAAGTTGTCCCCACCTCAATCTTGTGCTGCCCTGATAGACGCAAGGGAGCCCTACAAACTGACATCAGGAACCTGGACCTGTGAGTTTTCTTTCCCAGGGAAAAGGGACAAAGGATGTGCCCAGGGGCCGCTGGCCCTGGGCTGGGCCCTGACTGCAAAAAATCCTTATATCGAAGGATCGATCACAGACCAAAGTTGTCCCCACCTCAAACTTGTGCTGCCCTGATAGACCCAAGGGAGCCCTACAAACTGACATCAGGAACCTGGACCTGTGAGTTTTCTTTCCAAGGGGAAATGGCCAAAGGTTGTGCCCAGGGGCCCCTGGCCCGGGACCTGACTGCAAAAAATCCTTCTATCGAAGGATGGACCCCAGACCAAAGTTGTCCCCACCTCAAACTTGTGCTGCCCTTGTAGACCCAAGGCAGCCCTACAAACTGACATCAGGAACCTGGAACTGTGAGTTTTCTTTCCCAGGGAAAAGGGACAAAGGATGTGCCCAGGGGCCCCTGGCCCTGAGCTGGGCCCTGACTGCACAAAATCCTTATATCGAAGGATGGACCCCAGACTAAAGTTGTCCCAACAACAAACTTGTGCTGCCCTGATAGACCCAAGAGAGCCCTACAAACTGACATCAGCAACCTGGACCTGTGAGTTTTCTTTCCCAGGGAAAAGGGACAAAGGATGTGCCCAGGGTCCCCAGGGCTGGGCCCTGCGTTCAAAAAATCCTTATATCGCAGGATGGACCCCAGACCAAAGTTGTCCCCACCTCAAACTTGTGCTGCCCTGATAGACCCAAGGGAGCCCTACAAACTGACATCAGGAACCTGGACCTGTGAGTTTTCTTTCCCAGGGAAAAGGGACAAAGGTTGTGCCCAGGGGCCCCTGGCCCAGGCCCTGACTGCAAAAAATCCTTATATCGAAGGATGGACCCCAGACCAAAGTTGTCCCCACCTCAATCTTGTGCTGCCCTGATAGACCCAAGGGAGCCCTACAAACTGACATCAGGAACCTGGACCTGTGAGTTTTCTTTCCCAGGGGAAATGTCCAATGGATGTGCCCAGGCTCCCCTGGGCTGGACCTGACTGCAAAAAGCCATATATCGAAGGATGGATCGTAGACGGAAGTTGTCCCCACCACAAACTTGTGCTGCCCTGATAGACCCAAGGGAGCCCTACAAACTGACATCAGGAACCTGGACCTGTGAGTTTTCTTTCCAAGGGAAAATGGCCAAAGGATGTGCCCAGGGGCCCCTGGGCTGGGACATGACTGCAAAAAATCCTTATATCGAAGGCTCGATCACAGACCAAAGTTGTCCCCTCCTCAAACTTGTGCTGCCCTGATAGACCCAAGGGAGCCCTACAAACTGACATCAAGAATCGGGACCTGTGAGTTTTCTTTCCCAGGGAAAAGGGACAAAGGATGTGCCCAGGGTCCCCTGGGCTGGGCCCTGAGTTCAAAAAATCCTTATATCGAAGGATGGACCCCAGACCAAAGTTGTCCCCACCTCAAACTTGTGCTGCCCTGATAGAACCAAGGGAGCCCTACAAACTGACATCAGGAACCTGGACCTGTGAATTTTCTTTCGCAGGGAAAATGGCCAAAGGATGTGCCCAGGGGCCCCTGGCCCAAGCCCTGACTGCAAAAAATCCTTATATCGAAGGATGGACCCCAGACCAAAGTTGTCCCCACCTAAAACTTTTGCTGCCCTGATAGACCCAAGGCAGCCCTACAAACTGACATAAGGAACCTGGACCTGTGAGTTTTCTTTCCCAGGGAATATGGCCAAAGGTTGTGCCCAGGGGCCCCTGGCCCGGGACCTGACTGCAAAGAATCCTTATATCGAAGGATGGACCCCAGACCAAAGTTGTCCCCACCTCAATCTTGTGCTGCCCTGATAGACCCAAGGGAGCCCTACAAACTGACATCAGGAACCTGGACCTGTGAGTTTTCTTTCCCAGGGAAAAGGGACAAAGGATGTGCCCAGGGGCCGCTGGCCCTGGGCTGGGCTTGACTGCAAAAAATCCTTTTATCAAAGGATGGATCGCAGACCAAAGTTGTCCCCACCTCAAACTTGTGCTGCCCTGAGAGACCCAAGGGAGCCCTACAAACTGACATCAGGAACGTGGACCTGTGAGTTTTCTTTCCCAGGGAAAAGGGACAAAGGATGTGCCCAAGGGCCCCTGGCCCGCGACCTGGCTTCAAAAAATCCTTATATCGAAGGATCGATCACAGACCAAAGTTGTCCCCTCCTCAAACTTGTGCTGCCCTGATAGACCCAAGGGAGCCCTAGAAACTGACATCAGGAACCTGGACCTGTGAGTTTTCTTTCCCAGGGGAAACGTCCAATGGATGTGCCCAGGCTCTCCTGGGCTGGACCTGACTGCAAAAAATCCTTATATCGAAGGATGGACCCCAGACCAAAGTTGTCCCCACCTCAAACTTGTGCTGCCCTGATAGACCCAAGGGAGCCCTACAAACTGACATCAGGAACCTGGACCTGTGAGTTTTCTTTCCCAGGGAAAAGGGACAAAGGATGTGCCCAGGGGCCCCTGGCCCTGAGCTGGGCCCTGACTGCACAAAATCCTTATATCGAAGGATGGATCGCAGACCAAAGTTGTCCCCTCCTCAAACTTGTGCTGCCCTGATAGACCCAAGGGAGCCCTACAAACTGACATCAGGAACCTGGACCTGTGAGTTTTCTTTCCCAGGGAAAGGGGATAAAGGATGTGCCCAGGGGCCCCTGGGCTGGGACCTGACTGCAAAAAATCCTTATATCGAAGGATGGACCCCAGACTAAAGTTGTCCCAACCACAAACTTGTGCTGCCCTGATAGACCCAAGAGAGCCCTACAAACTGACATCAGGAACCTGGACCTGTGAGTTTTCTTTCCCAGGGAAAAGGGACAAAGGATGTGCCCAGGGTCCCCAGGGCTGGGCCCTGAGATCAAAAAATCCTTATATCGAAGGATGGACCCCAGACCAAAGTTGTCCCCACCTCAAACTTGTGCTGCCCTGATAGACCCAAGGGAGCCCTACAAACTGACATCAGGAACCTGGACCTGTGAGTTTTCTTTCCCAGGGAAAAGGGACAAAGGTTGTGCCCAGGGGCCCCTGGCCCAGGCCCTGACTGCAAAAAATCCTTATATCGAAGGATGGACCCCAGACCAAAGTTGTCCCCACCTCAAACTTGTGCTGCCCTGATAGACCCAAGGGAGCCCTACAAACTGACATCAGGTACCTGGACTGGTGAGTTTTCTTTCCCAGGGGAAATGTCCAATGGATGTGCCCAGGCTCCCCTGGGCTGGACCTGACTGCAAAAAGCCTTATATCGAAGGATGGATCGTAGACGGAAGTTGTCCCCACCTCAAACTTGTGCTGCCCTGATAGACCCAAGGGAGCCCTACAAACTGACATCAGGAACCTGGACCTGTGAGTTTTCTTTCCAAGGGAAAATGGCCAAAGGATGTGCCCAGGGGCCCCTGGGCTGGGACATGACTGCAAAAAATCCATATATCGAAGGCTCGATCACAGACCAAAGTTGTCCCCTCCTCAAACTTGTGCTGCCCTGATAGACCCAAGGGAGCCCTACAAACTGACATCAGGAACCTGGAACTGTGAGTTTTCTTTCCCAGGGAAAAGGGACAAAGGATGTGCCCAGGGTCCCCAGGGCTGGGCCCTGAGTTCAAAAAATCCTTATATCGAAGGATGGACCCCAGACCAAAGTTGTCCCCACCTCAAACTTGTGCTGCCCTGATAGACCCAAGGGAGCCCTACAAACTGACATCAGGAACCTGGACCTTTCGCAGGGAAAATGGCCAAAGGATGTGCCCAGGGGCCCCTGGCCCAGGCCCTGACTGCAAAAAATCCTTATATCGAAGGGTGGACCCCAGACCAAAGTTGTCCCCACCTCAAACTTGTGCTGCCCTGATAGACCCAAGGGAGCACTACAAACTGACATCAGGAACCTGGACCTGTGAGTTTTCTTTCCCAGGGAAAAGGGACAAAGGATGTGCCCAGGGGCCCGGGACCTGGGCTGGGCCCTGACTGCAAAAAATCCTTATATCAAAGAATGGATCGCAGACCAAAGTTGTCCCCTCCTCAAACTTGTGCTGCCCTGATAGACCCAAGGGAGCCCTACAAACTGACATCAGGAACCTGGACCTGTGAGTTTTCTTTCCCAGGGAAAAGGGACAAAGGATGTGCCCAAGGGCCCCTGGCCCGCGACCTGGCTTCAAAAAATCCTTATATCGAAGGATGGACCCCAGACCAAAGTTGTCCCCACCTCAAACTTGTGCTGCCCTGATAGACCCAAGGAGCCCTACAAACTGACATCAGGAACCTGGACCTGTGAGTTTTCTTTCCCAGGGAAAATGGTCAAGGGATGTGCCCAGGGGCCCCTGGCCCGGGACCTGACTGCAAAAAATCCTTATATCGAAGGATGGACCCCAGACCAAAGTTGTCCCCACCTCAAACTTGTGCTGCCCTTGTAGACCCAAGGCAGCCCTACAAACTGACATCAGGAACCTGGAACTGTGAGTTTTCTTTCCCAGGGAAAAGGGACAAAGGATGTGCCCAGGGGCCCCTGGCCCTGAGCTGGGCCCTGACTGCACAAAATCCTTATATCGAAGGATGGACCCCAGACTAAAGTTGTCCCCACCACAAAAATGTGCTGCCCTGATAGACCCAAGGGAGCCCTACAAACTGACATCAGGAACCTGGACCTGTGAGTTTTCTTTCCCAGGGAAAAGGGACAAAGGATGTGCCCAGGGGCCCCTGGCCCAGGACATGACTGCAAAAAATCCTTATATCGAAGGATGGACCCCAGACTAAAGTTGTCCCCACCTCAAACTTGTGTTGCCCTTGTAGACCCAAGGCAGCCCTACAAACTGACATCAGGAACCTGGAACTGTGAGTTTTCTTTCCCAGGGAAAAGGGACAAAGGTTGTGCCCAGGGGCCCCAGGCCCTGGGCTGGGCCCTGACTGCAAAAAATCCTTATATCGAAGGGTGGAGAGCAAACCAAAGTTGTCCCCTCCTCAAACTTGTGCTGCCCTGATAGACCCAAGGGAGCCCTACAAACTGACATCAGGAACCTGGACCTGTGAGTTTTCTTTCCCAGGGAAAAGGGACAAAGAATGTGCCCAAGGGCCCCTGGCCCACGACCTGTCTTCGAAAAATCCTTATATCGAAGGATCGATCACAGACCAAAGTTGTCCCCACCTCAAACTTGTGCTGCCCTGATAGACCCAAGGGAGCCCTACAAACTGACATCAGGAACCTGGACCTGTGAGTTTTCTTTCCCAGGGAAAAGGGACAAAGGATGTGCCCAGGGGCCCCTGGCCCTGAGCTGGGCCCTGACTGCACAAAATCCTTATATCGAAGGATGGACCCCAGACTAAAGTTGTCCCCACCACAAACTTGTGCTGCCCTGATAGACCCAAGGGAGCCCTACAAACTGACATAAGGAACCTGGACCTGTGAGTTTTCTTTCCCAGGGAAAATGGCCAAAGGTTGTGCCAAGGGGCCCCTGGCCCGGGACCTGACTGCAAAAAATCCTTATATCGAAGGATGGACCCCAGACCAAAGTTGTCCCCACCTCAATCCTGTGCTGCCCTGATAGACCCAAGGGAGCCCTACAAACTGACATCAGGAACCTGGACCTGTGAGTTTTCTTTCCCAGGGAAAAGGGACAAAGGATGTGCCCAGGGGCCGCAGGCCCTGGGCTGGGCCCTGACTGCAAAAAATCCTTTTATCAAAGGATGGATCGCAGACCAAAGTTGTCCCCTCCTCAAACTTGTGCTGCCCTGATAGACCCAAGGGAGCCCTACAAACTGACATCAGGAACCTGGACCTGTGAGTTTTCTTTCCCAGGGAAAAGGGACAAAGGATGTGCCCAAGGGCCCCTGGCCCGCGACCTGGCTTCAAAAAATCCTTATATCGAAGGATGGACCCCAGACCAAAGTTGTCCCCACCTCAAACTTGTGCTGCCCTGATAGACCCAAGGCAGCCCTACAAACTGACATCAGGAACCTGGACCTGTGAGTTTTCTTTCCCAGGGAAAAGGGACAAAGGATGTGCCCAGGGGCCCCTGGCCCAGGACCTGACTGCAAAAAATCCTTATATCGAAGGATGGACCCCAGACCAAAGTTGTCCCCACCTCAAACTTGTGCTGCCCTTGTAGACCCAAGGGAGCCCTACAAACTGACATCAGGAACCTGGACCTGTGAGTTTTCTTTCCCAGGGAAAATGGCCAAAGGATGTGCCCAGGGGCCCCTGGCCCTGAGCTGGGCCCTGACTGCACAAAATCGTTATATCGAAGGATGGATCGCAGACCAAATTTGTCCCCTCCTCAAACTTGTGCTGCCCTGATAGACCCAAGGGAGCCCTACAAACTGACATCAGGAACCTGGACCTGTGAGTTTTCTTTCCCAGGGAAAAGGGATAAAGGATGTGCCCAGGGGCACCTGGGCTGGGACCTGACTGCAAAAAATCCTTATATCGAAGGATGGACCCCAGACTAAAGTTGTCCCAACCACAAACTTGTGCTGCCCTGATAGACCCAAGAGAGCCCTACAAACTGACATCAGGAACCTGGACCTGTGAGTTTTCTTTCCCAGGGAAAAGGGACAAAGGATGTGCCCAGGGTCCCCAGGGCTGGGCCCTGAGATCAAAAAATCCTTATATCGAAGGATGGACCCCAGACCAAAGTTGTCCCCACCTCAAACTTGTGCTGCCCTGATAGACCCAAGGGAGCCCTACAAACTGACATCAGGAACCTGGACCTGTGAGTTTTCTTTCCCAGGGAAAAGGGACAAAGGTTGTGCCCAGGGGCCCCTGGCCCAGGCCCTGACTGCAAAAAATCCTTATATCGAAGGATGGACCCCAGACCAAAGTTGTCCCCACCTCAAACTTGTGCTGCCCTGATAGACCCAAGGGAGCCCTACAAACTGACATCAGGTACCTGGACTGGTGAGTTTTCTTTCCCAGGGGAAATGTCCAATGGATGTGCCCAGGCTCCCCTGGGCTGGACCTGACTGCAAAAAGCCTTATATCGAAGGATGGATCGTAGACGGAAGTTGTCCCCACCTCAAACTTGTGCTGCCCTGATAGACCCAAGGGAGCCCTACAAACTGACATCAGGAACCTGGACCTGTGAGTTTTCTTTCCAAGGGAAAATGGCCAAAGGATGTGCCCAGGGGCCCCTGGGCTGGGACATGACTGCAAAAAATCCATATATCGAAGGCTCGATCACAGACCAAAGTTGTCCCCTCCTCAAACTTGTGCTGCCCTGATAGACCCAAGGGAGCCCTACAAACTGACATCAGGAACCTGGAACTGTGAGTTTTCTTTCCCAGGGAAAAGGGACAAAGGATGTGCCCAGGGTCCCCAGTACTGGGCCCTGAGTTCAAAAAATCCTTATATCGAAGGATGGACCCCAGACCAAAGTTGTCCCCACCTCAAACTTGTGCTGCCCTGATAGACCCAAGGGAGCCCTACAAACTGACATCAGGAACCTGGACCTTTCGCAGGTAAAATGGCCAAAGGATGTGCCCAGGGGCCCCTGGCCCAGGCCCTGACTGCAAAAAATCCTTATATCGAAGGGTGGACCCCAGACCAAAGTTGTCCCCACCTCAAACTTGTGCTGCCCTGATAGACCCAAGGGAGCACTACAAACTGACATCAGGAACCTGGACCTGTGAGTTTTCTTTCCCAGGGAAAAGGGACAAAGGATGTGCCCAGGGGCCGCTGGCCCTGGGCTGGGCCCTGACTGCAAAAAATCCTTATATCAAAGAATGGATCGCAGACCAAAGTTGTCCCCTCCTCAAACTTGTGCTGCCCTGATAGACCCAAGGGAGCCCTACAAACTGACATCAGGAACCTGGACCTGTGAGTTTTCTTTCCCAGGGAAAAGGGACAAAGGATGTGCCCAAGGGCCCCTGGCCCGCGACCTGGCTTCAAAAAATCCTTATATCGAAGGATCGATCACAGACCAAAGTTGTCCCCACCTCAAACTTGTGCTGCCCTGATAGACCCAAGGAGCCCTACAAACTGACATCAGGAACCTGGACCTGTGAGTTTTCTTTCCCAGGGAAAATGGTCAAGGGATGTGCCCAGGGGCCCCTGGCCCAGGACCTGACTGCAAAAAATCCTTATATCGAAGGATGGACCCCAGACCAAAGTTGTCCCCACCTCAAACTTGTGCTGCCCTTGTAGACCCAAGGCAGCCCTACAAACTGACATCAGGAACCTGGAACTGTGAGTTTTCTTTCCCAGGGAAAAGGGACAAAGGATGTGCCCAGGGGCCCCTGGCCCTGAGCTGGGCCCTGACTGCACAAAATCCTTATATCGAAGGATGGACCCCAGACTAAAGTTGTCCCCACCACAAAAATGTGCTGCCCTGATAGACCCAAGGGAGCCCTACAAACTGACATCAGGAACCTGGACCTGTGAGTTTTCTTTCCCAGGGAAAAGGGACAAAGGATGTGCCCAGGGGCCCCTGGCCCAGGACATGACTGCAAAAAATCCTTATATCGAAGGATGGACCCCAGACTAAAGTTGTCCCCACCTCAAACTTGTGTTGCCCTTGTAGACCCAAGGGAGCCCTACAAACTGACATCAGGAACCTGGAACTGTGAGTTTTCTTTCCCAGGGAAAAGGGACAAAGGATGTGCCCAGGGGCCCCTGGCCCTGAGCTGGGCCCTGACTGCACAAAATCCTTATATCGAAGGATGGACCCCAGACTAAAGTTGTCCCAACCACAAACTTGTGCTGCCCTGATAGACCCAAGGTAGCCCTACAAACTGACATCAGGAACCTGGACCTGTGAGTTTTCTTTCCAAGGGGAAATGGCCAAAGGATGTGCCCAGGGGCCCCTGGCCCGGGACCTGACTGCAAAAAATCCTTATATCGAAGGATGGACCCCAGACCAAAGTTGTCCCCACCTCAAACTTGTGCTGCCCTTGTAGACCCAAGGCAGCCCTACAAACTGACATCAGGAACCTGGAACTGTGAGTTTTCTTTCCCAGGGAAAAGGGACAAAGGATGTGCCCAGGGGCCCCTGGCCCTGAGCTGGGCCCTGACTGCACAAAATCCTAATATCGAAGGATGGACCCCAGACTAAAGTTGTCCCAACCACAAACTTGTGCTGCCCTGATAGACCCAAGGTAGCCCTACAAACTGACATCAGGAACCTGGACCTGTGAGTTTTCTTTCCAAGGGGAAATGGCCAAAGGATGTGCCCAGGGGCCCCTGGCCCGGGACCTGACTGCAAAAAATCCTTATATCGAAGGATGGACCCCAGACCAAAGTTGTCCCCACCTCAAACTTGTGCTGCCCTTGTAGACCCAAGGCAGCCCTAGAAACTGACATCAGGAACCTGGAACTGTGAGTTTTCTTTCCCAGGGAAAAGGGACAAAGGATGTGCCCAGGGGCCCCTGGCCCTGAGCTGGGCCCTGACTGCACAAAATCCTTATATCGAAGGATGGACCCCAGACTAAAGTTGTCCCAACCACAAACTTGTGCTGCCCTGATAGACCCAAGGGAGCCCCACAAACTGACATCAGGAACCTGGACCTGTGAGTTTTCTTTCCAAGGGAAAATGGCCAAAGGATGTGCCCAAGGGCCCCTGGGCTGGGACCTGACTGCAAAAAATCCTTATATCGAAGGATGGACCCCAGACCAAAGTTGTCCCCACCTCAAACTTGCGCTGCCCTGATAGACCCAAGGGAGCCCTACAAACTGACATCAGGAACCTGGACCTGTGAGTTTTCTTTCCCAGGGAAAATCGCCAAAGGTTGTGCCCAGGGGCCCCTGGCCCGGGACCTGACTGCAAAAAAACCTTATATCGAAGGATGGACCCCAGACCAAAGTTGTCCCCACCTCAATCTTGTGCTGTCCTGATAGACCCAAGGGAGCCCTACAAACTGACATCAGGAACCTTGACTTGTGAGTTTTCTTTCCCAGGGAAAAGGGACAAAGGATGTGCCCAGGGGCCGCTGGCCCTGGGCTGGGCCCTGACTGCAAAAAATCCTTATATCAAAGGATGGATCGCAGACCAAAGTTGTCGCCTCCTCAAACTTGTGCTGCCCTGATAGACCCAAGGGAGCCCTACAAACTGACATCAGGAACCTGGAACTGTGAGTTTTCTTTCCCAGGGAAAAGGGACAAAGGATGTGCCCAAGGGCCCCTGGCCCGCGACCTGGCTTCAAAAAATCCTTATATCGAAGGATGGACCCCAGACCAAAGTTGTCCCCACCTAAAACTTGTGCTGCCCTGATAGACCCAAGGGAGCCCTACAAACTGACATCAGGAACCGGGACCTGTGAGTTTTCTTTCCCAGGGAAAAGGGACAAAGGATGTGCCCAGGGGCCCCTGGCCCAGGACCTGACTGCAAAAAATCCTTATATCGAAGGATGGACCCCAGACCAAAGTTGTCCCCACCTCAATCCTGTGCTGCCCTGATAGACCCAAGGGAGCCCTACAAACTGACATCAGGAACCTGGACCTGTGAGTTTTCTTTCCCAGGGAAAAGGGACAAAGGATGTGCCCAGGGGCCGCAGGCCCTGGGCTGGGCCCTGACTGCAAAAAATCCTTTTATCAAAGGATGGATCGCAGACCAAAGTTGTCCCCTCCTCAAACTTGTGCTGCCCGATAGACCCAAGGGAGCCCTACAAACTGACATCAGGAACCTGGAACTGTGAGTTTTCTTTCCCAGGGAAAAGGGACAAAGGATGTGCCCAAGGGCCCCTGGCCCGCGACCTGGCTTCAAAAAATCCTTATATCGAAGGATGGACCCCAGACCAAAGTTGTCCCCACCTCAAACTTGTGCTGCCCTGATAGACCCAAGGCAGCCCTACAAACTGACATCAGGAACCTGGACCTGTGAGTTTTCTTTCCCAGGGAAAAGGGACAAAGGATGTGCCCAGGGGCCCCTGGCCCAGGACCTGACTGCAAAAAATCCTTATATCGAAGGATGGACCCCAGACCAAAGTTGTCCCCACCTCAAACTTGTGCTGCCCTTGTAGACCCAAGGGAGCCCTACAAACTGACATCAGGAACCTGGACCTGTGAGTTTTCTTTGCCAGGGAAAATGGCCGAAGGATGTGCCCAGGGGCCCCTGGCCCTGAGCTGGGACATGACTGCACAAAATCCTTATATCGAAGGATGGATCGCAGACCAAAGTTGTCCCCTCCTCAAACTTGTGCTGCCCTGATAGACCCAAGGGAGCCCTACAAACTGACATCAGGAACCTGGACCTGTGAGTTTTCTTTCCCAGGGAAAAGGGATAAAGGATGTGCCCAGGGGCCCCTGGGCTGGGACCTGACTGCAAAAAATCCTTATATCGAAGGATGGACCCCAGACTAAAGTTGTCCCAACCACAAACTTGTGCTGCCCTGATAGACCCAAGAGAGCCCTACAAACTGACATCAGGAACCTGGACCTGTGAGTTTTCTTTCCCAGGGAAAAGGGACAAAGGATGTGCCCAGGGTCCCCAGGGCTGGGCCCTGAGATCAAAAAATCCTTATATCGAAGGATGGACCCCAGACCAAAGTTGTCCCCACCTCAAACTTGTGCTGCCCTGATAGACCCAAGGGAGCCCTACAAACTGACATCAGGAACCTGGACCTGTGAGTTTTCTTTCCCAGGGAAAAGGGACAAAGGTTGTGCCCAGGGGCCCCTGGCCCAGGCCCTGACTGCAAAAAATCCTTATATCGAAGGATGGACCCCAGACCAAAGTTGTCCCCTCCTCAAACTTGTGCTGCCCTGATAGACCCAAGGGAGCCCTACAAACTGACATCAGGAACCGGGACCTGTGAGTTTTCTTTCCCAGGGGAAATGTCCAATGGATGTGCCCAGGCTCCCCTGGGCTGGACCTGACTGCAAAAAGCCTTATATCGAAGGATGGATCGTAGACGGAAGTTGTCCCCACCTCAAACTTGTGCTGCCCTGATAGACCCAAGGGAGCCCTACAAACTGACATCAGGAACCTGGACCTGTGAGTTTTCTTTCCAAGGGAAAATGGCCAAAGGATGTGCCCAGGGGCCCCTGGGCTGGGACATGACTGCAAAAAATCCTTATATCGAAGGCTCGATCACAGACCAAAGTTGTCCCCTCCTCAAACTTGTGCTGCCCTGATAGACCCAAGGGAGCCCTACAAACTGACATCAGGAACCTGGAACTGTGAGTTTTCTTTCCCAGGGAAAAGGGACAAAGGATGTGCCCAGGGTCCCCAGGGCTGGGCCCTGAGTTCAAAAAATCCTTATATCGAAGGATGGACCCCAGACCAAAGTTGTCCCCACCTCAAACTTGTGCTGCCCTGATAGACCCAAGGGAGCCCTACAAACTGACATCAGGAACCTGGACCTGTGAGTTTTCTTTCCCAGGGAAAAGGGACAAAGGATGTGCCCAGGGGCCCCTGGCCCTGAGCTGGGCCCTGACAGCAAAAAATCCTTATATCGAAGGATGGATCGCAGACCAAAGTTGTCCCCTCCTCAAACTTGTGCTGCCCTGATAGACCCAAGGGAGCCCTACAAACTGACATCAGGAACCTGGACCTGTGAGTTTTCTTTCCCAGGGAAAAGGGACAAAGGATGTGCCCAAGGGCCCCTGGCCCGCGACCTGTCTTCAAAAAATCCTTATATCGAAGGATCGATCACAGACCAAAGTTGTCCCCACCTCAAACTTGTGCTGCCCTGATAGACCCAAGGGAGCCCTACAAACTGACATCAGGAACCTGGACCTGTGAATTTTCTTTCGCAGGGAAAATGGCCAAAGGATGTGCCCAGGGGCCCCTGGCCTAGGCCCTGACTGCAAAAAATCCTTATATCGAAGGATGGACCCCAGACCAAAGTTGTCCCCACCTCAAACTTGTGCTGCCCTGATAGACCCAAGGGAGCCCTACAAACTGACATCAGGAACCTGGACTGGTGAGTTTTCTTTCCCAGGGGAAATGTCCAATGGATGTGCCCAGGCTCCCCTGGGCTGGACCTGACTGCAAAAAGCCTTATATCGAAGGATGGATCGTAGACGGAAGTTGTCCCCACCACAAACTTGTGCTGCCCTGATAGACCCAAGAGAGCCCTACAAACTGACATCAGGAACCTGGACCTGTGAGTTTTCTTTCCCAGGGAAAAGGGACAAAGGATGTGCCCAGGGGCCCCTGGCCCTGGGCTGGGCCCTGACTGCAAAAAATCCTTATATCGAAGGGTGGATCGCAGACCAAATTTGTCCCCTCCTCAAACTTGTGCTGCCCTGATAGACCCAAGGGAGCCCTACAAACTGACATCAGGAACCTGGACCTGTGAGTTTCTTTCCCAGGGAAAAGGGACAAAGGATGTGCCCAAGGGCCCCTGGCCCACGACCTGTCTTCGAAAAATCCTTATATCGAAGGATCGATCACAGACCAAAGTTGTCCCCACCTCAAACTTGTGCTGCCCTGATAGACCCAAGGGAGCCCTACAAACTGACATCAGGAACCTGGACCTGTGAGTTTTCTTTCCCAGGGAAAAGGGACAAAGGATGTGCCCAGGGGCCCCTGGCCCAGGACATGACTGCAAAAAATCCTTATATCGAAGGATGGACCCCAGACCAAAGTTGTCCCCACCTCAAACTTGTGCTGCCCTTGTAGACCCAAGGCAGCCCTACAAACTGACATCAGGAACCTGGAACTGTGAGTTTTCTTTCCCAGGGAAAAGGGACAAAGGATGTTCCCAGGGGCCCCTGGCCCTGAGCTGGGCCTTGACTGCACAAAATCCTAATATCGAAGGATGGACCCCAGACTAAAGTTGTCCCCACCACAAACTTGTGCTGCCCTGATAGACCCAAGGGAGCCCTACAAACTGACATCAGGAACCTGGACCTGTGAGTTTTCTTTCCAAGGGGAAATGGCCAAAGGATGTGCCCAGGGGCCCCTGGCCCGGGACCTGACTGCAAAAAATCCTTATATCGAAGGATGGACGCCAGACCAAAGTTGTCCCCACCTCAAACTTGTGCTGCCCTTGTAGACCCAAGGCAGCCCTACAAACTGACATCAGGAACATGGAACTGTGAGTTTTCTTTCACAGGGAAAAGGGACAAAGGATGTGCCCAGGGGCCCCTGGCCCTGAGCTGGGCCCTGACTGCACAAAATCCTTATATCGAAGGATGGACCCCAGACTAAAGTTGTCCCCACCACAAACTTGTGCTGCCCTGATAGACCCAAGGGAGCCCTACAAACTGACATCAGGAACCTGGACCTGTGAGTTTTCTTTCCAAGGGAAAATAGCCAAAGGATGTGCCCAGGGGCTCCTGGGCTGGGATCTGACTGCAAAAAATCCTTATATCGAAGGATGGACCCCAGACCAAAGTTGTCCCCACCTCAATCTTGTGCTGCCCTGATAGACCCAAGGGAGCCCTACAAACTGACATCAGGAACCTGGACCTGTGAGTTTTCTTTCCCAGGGAAAAGGGACAAAGGATGTGCCCAGGGTCCGCTGGCCCTGGGCTGGGCCCTGACTGCAAAAAATCCTTATATCAAAGGATGGATCGCAGACCAAAGTTGTCCCCACCTCAAACTTGTGCTGCCCTGATAGATCCAAGAGAGCCCTACAAACTGACATCAGGAACCTGGACCTGTGAGTTTTCTTTTCCAGGGAAAACGGACAAAGGATGTGCCTAGGGGCACCTGGCCCGGGACCTGACTGCAAAAAATCCTTATATCAAAGGATGGATCGCAGACCAAAGTTGTCCCCTCCTCAAACTTGTGCTGCCCTGATAGACCCAAGGGAGCCCTACAAACTGACATCAGGAACCTGGACCTGTGAGTTTTCTTTCCCAGGGAAAAGGGACAAAGGATGTGCCCAAGGGCACCTGGCCCGCGACCTGGCTTCAAAAAATCCTTATATCGAAGGATGGACCCCAGACCAAAGTTGTCCCCACCTCAATCTTGTGCTGCCCTGATAGACCCAAGGGAGCCCTACAAACTGACATCAGGAACCTGGACCTGTGAGTTTTCTTTCCCAGGGAAAAGGGACAAAGGATGTGCCCAGGGGCCGCTGGCCCTTGGCTGGGCCCTGACTGCAAAAAATCCTTATATCGAAGGATGGATCGCAGACCAAAGTTGTCCCCTCCTCAAACTTGTGCTGCCCTGATAGACCCAAGGGAGCCCTACAAACTGACATCAGGAACCTGGACCTGTGAGTTTCTTTCCTAGGGAAAAGGGACAAAGGATGTGCCCAAGGGCCCCTGGCCTGCGACCTGTCTTCAAAAAATCCTTATATCGAATGATCGATCACACACCAAAGTTGTCCCCACCTCAAACTTGTGCTGCCCTGATAGACCCAAAGGGAGCCCTACGAACTGACATCAGGAACCTGGAACTGTGAGTTTTCTTTCCCAGGGAAAAGGGACAAAGGATGTGCCCAGGGGCCCCTGGCCCAGGACCTGACTGCAAAAAATCCTTATATCGAAGGATGGACCCCAGACCAAAGTTGTCCCCACCTCAAACTTGTGCTGCCCTTGTAGACCCAAGGCAGCCCTACAAACTGACATCAGGAACCTGGACCTCTGAGTTTTCTTTCCCAGGGAAAAGGGACAAAGGATGTGCCCAGGGGCCCCTGGCCCTGAGCTGGGCCCTGACTGCACAAAATCGTTATATCGAAGGATGGATCGCAGACCAAAGTTGTCCCCTCCTCAAACTTGTGCTGCCCTGATAGACCCAAGGGAGCCCTACAAACTGACATCAGGAACCTGGACCTGTGAATTTTCTTTCCCAGGGAAAAGGGATAAAGGATGTGCCCAGGGGCCCCTGGGCTGGGACCTGACTGCAAAAAATCCTTATATCGAAGGATGGACCCCAGACTAAAGTTGTCCCAACCACAAACTTGTGCTGCCCTGATAGACCCAAGAGAGACCTACAAACTGACATCAGGAACCTGGACCTGTGAGTTTTCTTTCCCAGGGAAAAGGGACAAAGGATGTGCCCAGGGTCCCCAGGGCTGGGCCCTGAGTTCAAAAAATCCTTATATCGAAGGATGGACCCCAGACTAAAGTTGTCCCCACCACAAACTTGTGCTGCCCTGATAGACCCAAGGGAGCCCTACAAACTGACATCAGGAACCTGGACCTGTGAGTTTTCTTTCCAAGGGGAAATGGCCAAAGGATGTGCCCAGGGGCCCCTGGCCCGGGACCTGACTGCAAAAAATCCTTATATCGAAGGATGGACCCCAGACCAAAGTTGTCCCCACCACAAACTTGTGCTGCCCTTGTAGACCCAAGGCAGCCCTACAAACTGACATCAGGAACCTGGACCTGTGAGTTTTCTTTCCCAGGGGAAATGTCCAATGGATGTGCCCAGGCTCCCCTGGGCTGGACCTGACTGCAAAAAGCATTATATCGAAGGATGGATCGTAGACGGAATTGTCCCCACCAGAAACTTGTGCTGCCCTGATAGACCCAAGGGAGCCCTACAAACTGACATCAGGAACCTTGACTTGTGAGTTTCCTTTCCCAGGGAAAAGGGACAAAGGATGTGCCCAGGGGCCCCTGGCCCAGGACATGACTGCAAAAAATCCTTATATCGAAGGATGGACCCCAGACCAAAGTTGTCCCCACCTCAAACTTGTGCTGCCCTTGTAGACCCAAGGCAGCCCTACAAACTGACATCAGGAACCTGGAACTGTGAGTTTTCTTTCCCAGGGAAAAGGGACAAAGGATGTGCCCAGGGGCCCCTGGCCCTGAGCTGGGCCCTGACTGCACAAAATCCTTATATCGAAGGATGGACCCCAGACTAAAGTTGTCCCCACCACAAACTTATGCTGCCCTGATAGACCCAAGGGAGCCCTACAAACTGACATCAGGAACCTGGACCTGTGAGTTTTCTTTCCAAGGGAAAATGGCCAAAGGATGTGCCCAGGGGCTCCTGGGCTGGGATCTGACTGCAAAAAATCCTTATATCGAAGGATGGACCCCAGACCAAAGTTGTCCCCACCTCAATCTTGTGCTGCCCTGATAGACCCAAGGGAGCCCTACAAACTGACATCAGGAACCTGGACCTGTGAGTTTTCTTTCCCAGGGAAAAGGGACAAAGGATGTGCCCAGGGGCCGCTGGCCCTGGGCTGGGCCCGACTGCAAAAAATCCTTATATCGAAGGATGGATCGCAGACCAAAGTTGTCCGCACATCAAACTTGTGCTGCCCTGATAGAACCAAGGGAGCCCTACAAACTGACATCAGGAACCTGGACCTGTGAGTTTTCTTTTCCAGGGAAAACGGACAAAGGATGTGCCCAGGTTAACCTGGCGCGGGACCTGACTGCAAAAAATCCTTACATCGAAGGATGGACCCCAGACTAAAGTTGTCCCCACCACAAACTTGTGCTGCCCTGATAGACCCAAGGGAGCCCTACAAACTGACATCAGGAACCTGGACCTGTGAGTTTTCTTTCCCAGGGGAAATGTCCAATGGATGTGCCCAGGCTCCCCTGGGCTGGACCTGACTGCAAAAAATCCTTATATCGAAGGATGGATCGTAGACGGAAGTTGTCCCCACCACAAACTTGTGCTGCCCTGATAGACCCAAGGCAGCCCTACAAACTGACATCAGGAACCTGGACCTGTGAATTTTCTTTCCAAGGGAAAATGGCCAAAGGATGTGCCCAGGGGCCCCTGGGCTGGGACCTGACTGCAAAAAGTCCTTATATCGAAGGATGGACCCCAGACCAAAGTTGTCCCCACCTCAATCTTGTGCTGCCCTGATAGACCCAAGGCAGCCCTACAAACTGACATCAGGAACCTGGACCTGTGAATTTTCTTTCCCAGGGAAAAGGGATAAAGGATGTGCCCAGGGGCCCCTGGGCTGGGACCTGACTGCAAAAAATCCTTATATCGAAGGATGGACCCCAGTCTAAAGTTGTCCCAACCACAAACTTGTGCTGCCCTGATAGACCCAAGAGAGCCCTACAAACTGACATCAGGAACCTGGACCTGTGAGTTTTCTTTCCCAGGGAAAAGGGACAAAGGATGTGCCCGGGGTCCCTAGGGCTGGGCCCTGAGTTCAAAAAATCCTTATATCGAAGGATGGACCCCAGACCAAAGTTGTCCCCACCTCAAACTTGTGCTGCCCTGATAGACCCAAGGGAGCCCTACAAACTGACATCAGGAACCTGGACCTGTGAGTTTTCTTTCCCAGGGAAAAGGGACAAAGGTTGTGCCCAGGGGCCCCAGGCCCTGGGCTGGGCCCTGACTGCAAAAAATCCTTATATCGAAGGGTGGATCGCAGACCAAAGTTGTCCCCTCCTCAAACTTGTGCTGCCCTGATAGACCCAAGGGAGCCCTACAAACTGACATCAGGAACCTGGACCTGTGAGTTTCTTTCCCAGGGAAAAGGGACACAGGATGTGCCCAAGGGCCCCTGGCCCACGACATGTCTTCGAAAAATCCTTATATCGAAGGATGGATCACAGACCAAAGTTGTCCCCACCTCAAACTTGTGCTGCCAGATAAACCCAAGGGAGCCCTACAAACTGACATCAGGAACCTGGACCTGTGAGTTTTCTTTCCCAGGGAAAAGGGACAAAGGATGTGCCCAGGGGCCCCTGGCCCAGGCCCTGACTGCAAAAAATCCTTATATCGAAGGATGGACCCCAGACCAAAGTTGTCCCCACCTCAAACTTGTGCTGCCCTTGTAGACCCAAGGCAGCCCTACAAACTGACATCAGGAACCTGGAACTGTGAGTTTTCTTTCCCAGGGAAAAGGGACAAAGGATGTGCCCAGGGGCCCCTGGCCCTGAGCTGGGCCCTGACTGCAGAAAATCCTTATATCGAAGGATGGATCCCAGACTAAAGTTGTCCCCACCACAAACTTGTGCTGCCCTGATAGACCCAAGGGAGCCCTACAAACTGACATCAGGAACCTGGACCTGTGAGTTTTCTTTCCAAGGGGAAATGGCCAAAGGATGTGCCCAGGGACCCTGGCCCGGGACCTGACTGCAAAAAATCCTTATATCGAAGGATGGACCCCAGACCAAAGTTGTCCCCACCACAAACTTGTGCTGCCCTTGTAGACCCAAGGCAGCCCTACAAACTGACATAAGGAACCTGGAACTGTGAGTTTTCTTTCCCAGGGAAAAGGGACAAAGGATGTGCCCAGGGGCCCCTGGCCCTGAGCTTGGCCCTGACTGCACAAAATCCTTATATCGAAGGATGGACCCCAGACTAAAGTTGTCCCCACCACAAACTTGTACTGCCCTGATAGACCCAAGGGAGCCCTACAAACTGACATCAGGAACCTGGACCTGTGAGTTTTCTTTCCCAGGGAAAAGGGACAAAGGATGTGCCCAGGGGCCCCAGGCCCAGGACATGACTGCAAAAAATCCTTATATCGAAGGATGGACCCCAGACCAAAGTTGTCCCCACCTCAAACTTGTGCTGCCCTTGTAGACCCAAGGCAGCCCCACAAACTGACATCAGGAACCTGGACCTGTGAGTTTTCTTTCCAAGGGAAAATGGCCAAAGGATGTGCCCAGGGGCTCCTGGGCTGGGATCTGACTGCAAAATATCCTTATATCGAAGGATGGACCCCAGACCAAAGTTGTCCCCACCTCAAACTTGTGCTGCCCTGATAGACCCAAGGGAGCCCTACAAACTGACATCAGGAACCTGGACCTGTGAGTTTTCTTTCCCAGGGAAAAGGGACAAAGGATGTGCCCAGGGGCCGCTGGCCCTGGGCTGGGCCCGACTGCAAAAAATCCTTATATCGAAGGATGGATCGCAGACCAAAGTTGTCCCCACCTCAAACTTGTGCTGCCCTGATAGACCCAAGGGAGCCCTACAAACTGACATCAGGAACCTGGACCTGTGAGTTTTCTTTTCCAGGGAAAACGGACAAAGGATGTGCCCAGGGTAACCTGGCCCGGGACCTGACTGCAAAAAATCCTTATATCGAAGGATGGACCCCAGACCAAAGTTGTCCCCACCTCAAACTTGTGCTGCCCTTGTAGACCCAAGGCAGCCCTACAAACTGACATCAGGAACCTGGAACTGTGAGTTTTCTTTCCCAGGGAAAAGGGACAAAGGATGTGCCCAGGGGCCCCTGGCCCTAAGCTGGGCCCTGACTGCACAAAATCCTTATATCGAAGGATGGAACCCAGACTAAAGTTGTCCCCACCACAAACTTGTGCTGCCCTGATAGACCCAAGGGAGCCCTACAAACTGACATCAGGAACCTGGACCTGTGAGTTTTCTTTCCCAGGGAAAAGGGATAAAGGATGTGCCCAGGGGCCCCTGGGCTTGGACCTGACTGCAAAAAATCCTTATATCGAAGGATGGACCCCAGACCAAAGTTGTCCCCACCTCAAACTTGTGCTGCCCTTGTAGACCCAAGGCAGCCCCACAAACTGACATCAGGAACCTGGACCTGTGAGTTTTCTTTCCAAGGGAAAATGGCCAAAGGATGTGCCCAGGGGCTCCTGGGCTGGGATCTGACTGCAAAATATCCTTATATCGAAGGATGGACCCCAGACCAAAGTTGTCCCCACCTCAATCTTGTGCTGCCCTGATAGACCCAAGGGAGCCCTACAAACTGACATCAGGAACCTGGACCTGTGAGTTTTCTTTCCCAGGGAAAAGGGACAAAGGATGTGCCCAGGGGCCGCTGGCCCTGGGCTGGGCCCGACTGCAAAAAATCCTTATATCGAAGGATGGATCGCAGACCAAAGTTGTCCCCACCTCAAACTTGTGCTGCCCTGATAGACCCAAGGGAGCCCTACAAACTGACATCAGGAACCTGGACCTGTGAGTTTTCTTTTCCAGGGAAAACGGACAAAGGATGTGCCCAGGGTAACCTGGCCCGGGACCTGACTGCAAAAAATCCTTATATCGAAGGATGGACCCCAGACCAAAGTTGTCCCCACCTCAAACTTGTGCTGCCCTTGTAGACCCAAGGCAGCCCTACAAACTGACATCAGGAACCTGGAACTGTGAGTTTTCTTTCCCAGGGAAAAGGGACAAAGGATGTGCCCAGGGGCCCCTGGCCCTAAGCTGGGCCCTGACTGCACAAAATCCTTATATCGAAGGATGGAACCCAGACTAAAGTTGTCCCCACCACAAACTTGTGCTGCCCTGATAGACCCAAGGGAGCCCTACAAACTGACATCAGGAACCTGGACCTGTGAGTTTTCTTTCCCAGGGAAAAGGGATAAAGGATGTGCCCAGGGGCCCCTGGGCTTGGACCTGACTGCAAAAAATCCTTATATCGAAGGATGGACCCCAGACTAAAGTTGTCCCAACCACAAACTTGTGCTGCCCTGATAGACCCAAGAGAGCCCTACAAACTGACATCAGGAACCTGGACCTGTGAGTTTTCTTTCCCAGGGAAAAGGGACAAAGGATGTGCCCAGGGTCCCCAGGGCTGGGCCCTGAGTTCAAAAAATCCTTATATCGAAGGATGGACCCCAGACCAAAGTTGTCCCCACCTCAAACTTGTGCTGCCCTGATAGACCCAAGGGAGCCCTACAAACTGACATCAGGAACCTGGACCTGTGAGTTTTCTTTCCCAGGGAAAAGGGACAAAGGATGTGCCCAGGTGCCCCTGGCCCTGGGCTGGGCCCTGACTGCAAAAAATCCTTATATCGAAGGGTGGATCGCAGACCAAAGTTGTCCCCTCCTCAAACTTGTGCTGCCCTGATAGACCCAAGGGAGCCCTACAAACTGACATCAGGAACCTGGACCTGTGAGTTTTCTTTCCCAGGGAAAAGGGACAAAGGATGTGCCCAGGGGCCCCTGGCCCAGGCCCTGACTGCAAAAAATCCTTATATCGAAGGATGGACCCCAGACCAAAGTTGTCCCCACCTCAAACTTGTGCTGCCCTTGTAGACCCAAGGCAGCCCTACAAACTGACATCAGGAACCTGGAACTGTGAGTTTTCTTTCCCAGAAAAAAGGGACAAAGGATGTGCCCAGGGGCCCCTGGCCCTGAGCTTGGCCCTGACTGCAAAAAATCCTTATATCGAAGGGTGGACCCCAGACTAAAGTTGTCCCCACCACAAACTTGTGCTGCCCTGATAGACCCAAGGGAGCCCTACAAACTGACATCAGGAACCTGGACCTGTGAGTTTTCTTCCAAGGGGAAATGGCCAAAGGATGTGCCCAGGGACCCCTGGCCGGGGACCTGACTGCAAAAAATCCTTATATCGAAGGATGGACCCCAGACCAAAGTTGTCCCCACCACAAACTTGTGCTGCCCTTGTAGACCCAAGGCAGCCCTACAAACTGACATAAGGAACCTGGAACTGTGAGTTTTCTTTCCCAGGGAAAAGGGACAAAGGATGTGCCCAGGGGCCCCAGGCCCTGGGCTGGGCCCTGACTGCAAAATATCCTTATATCGAAGGGTGGACCGCAGACCAAAGTTGTCCCCTCCTCAAACTTGTGCTGCCCTGATAGACCCAAGGGAGCCCTACAAACTGACATCAGGAACCTGGACCTGTGAGTTTCTTTCCCAGGGAAAAGGGACAAAGGATGTGCCCAAGGGCCCCTGCCCACGACCTGTCTTCGAAAAATCCTTATATCGAAGGATGGACCCCAGACCAAAGTTGTCCCCACCTCAAACTTGTGCTGCCCTGATAGACCCAAGGAAGCCCTACAAACTGACATCAGGAACCGGGACCTGTGAGTTTTCTTTCCCAGGGGAAATGTCCAATGGATGTGAACAGGGCCCCCTGGGCTGGACCTGACTGCAAAAAGCCATATATCGAAGGATGGATCGTAGACGGAAGTTGTCCCCACCACAAACTTGTGCTGCCCTGATAGACCCAAGGGAGCCCTACAAACTGACATCAGGAACCTGGACCTGTGAGTTTTCTTTCCCAGGGAAAAGGGACAAAGGATGTGCCCAGGGGCCCCTGGGCTGGGACATGACTGCAAAAAATCCTTATATCGAAGGCTCGATCACAGACCAAAGTTGTCCCCACCTCAAACTTGTGCTGCCCTGATAGACCCAAGGGAGCCCTACAAACTGACATCAGGAACCTGGACCTGTGAGTTTTCTTTCCCAGGGAAAAGGGACAAAGGTTGTGCCCAGGGGCCCCTGGTCCAGGCCCTGACTGCAAAAAATCCTTATATCGAAGGATGGACCCCAGACCAAAGTTGTCCCCACCTCAAACTTGTGCTGCCCTGATAGACCCAAGGAAGCCCTACAAACTGACATCAGGAACCGGGACCTGTGAGTTTTCTTTCCCAGGGAAAAGGGACAAAGGATGTGCCCAGGGTCCCCAGGGCTGGGCCCTGAGTTCAAAAAATCCTTATATCGAAGGATGGACCCCAGACCAAAGTTGTCCCCACCTCAAACTTGTGCTGCCCTGATAGACCCAAGGGAGCCCTACAAACTGACATCAGGAACCTGGACCTGTGAATTTTCTTTCGCAGGGAAAATGGCCAAAGGATGTGCCCAGGGGCCCCTGGCCCAGGCCCTGAGTTCAAAAAATCCTTATATCGAAGGATGGACCCCAGACCAAAGTTGTCCCCACCTAAAACTTTTGCTGCCCTGATAGACCCAAGGGAGCCCTACAAACTGACATAAGGAACCTGGACCTGTGAGTTTTCTTTCCCAGGGAATATGGCCAAAGGTTGTGCCCAGGGGCCCCTGGCCCGGGACCTGACTGCAAAAAATCCTTGTATCGAAGGATGGACCCCAGACCAAAGTTGTCCCCACCTCAAACTTGTGCTGCCCTTGTAGACCCAAGGCAGCCCTACAAACTGACATCAGGAACCTGGAACTGTGAGTTTTCTTTCCAAGGGGAAATGGCCAAAGGTTGTGCCCAGGGGCCCCTGGCCCGGGACCTGACTGCAAAAAATCCTTATATCGAAGGATGGACCCCAGACCAAAATTGTCCCCACCTCAAACTTGTGCTGCCCTTGTAGACCCAAGGCAGCCCTACAAACTGACATCAGGAACCTGGACCTGTGAGTTTTCTTTCCCAGGGAAAAGGGACAAAGGATGTGCCCAGGGGCCCCTGGCCCTGAGCTGGGCCATGACTGCACAAAATCCTTATATCGAAGGATGGACCCCAGACTAAAGTTGTCCCCACCACAAACTTGTGCTGCCCTGATAGACCCAAGGGAGCCCTACAAACTGACATCAGGAACCTGGACCTGTGAGTTTTCTCTCCAAGGGAAAATGGCCAAAGGATGTGCCCAAGGGCCCCTGGCCCGCGACCTGGATTCAAAAAATCCTTATATCGAAGGATGGACCCCAAACCAAAGTTGTCCCCACCTAAAATTTGTGCTGCCCTGATAGACCCAAGGGAGCCCTACAAACTGACATCAGGAACCTGGACCTGTGAGCTTTCTTTCCCAGGGAAAATGGCCAAAGGTTGTGCCCAGGGGCCCCTGGGCTGGGACCTGACTGCAAAAAATCCTTATATCGAAGGATGGACCCCAGACTAAAGTTGTCCCAACCACAAACTTGTGCTGCCCTGATAGACCCAAGAGAGCCCTACAAACTGACATCAGGAACCTGGACCTGTGAGTTTTCTTTCCCAGGGAAAAGGGACAAAGGATGTGCCCAGGGTCCCCAGGGCTGGGCCCTGAGTTCAAAAAATCCTTATATCGAAGGATGGACCCCAGACCAAAGTTGTCCCCACCTCAAACTTGTGCTGCCCTGATAGACCCAAGGGAGCCCTACAAACTGACATCAGGAACCTGGACCTGTGAGTTTTCTTTCCCAGGGAAAAGGGACAAAGGATGTGCCCAGGTGCCCCTGGCCCTGGGCTGGGCCCTGACTGCAAAAAATCCTTATATCGAAGGGTGGATCGCAGACCAAAGTTGTCCCCTCCTCAAACTTGTGCTGCCCTGATAGACCCAAGGGAGCCCTACAAACTGACATCAGGAACCTGGACCTGTGAGTTTTCTTTCCCAGGGAAAAGGGACAAAGGATGTGCCCAGGGGCCCCTGGCCCAGGCCCTAACTGCAAAAAATCCTTATATCGAAGGATGGACCCCAGACCAAAGTTGTCCCCACCTCAAACTTGTGCTGCCCTTGTAGACCCAAGGCAGCCCTACAAACTGACATCAGGAACCTGGAACTGTGAGTTTTCTTTCCCAGAAAAAAGGGACAAAGGATGTGCCCAGGGGCCCCTGGCCCTGAGCTTGGCCCTGACTGCACAAAATCCTTATATCGAAGGATGGACCCCAGACTAAAGTTGTCCCCACCACAAACTTGTGCTGCCCTGATAGACCCAAGGGAGCCCTACAAACTGACATCAGGAACCTGGACCTGTGAGTTTTCTTCCAAGGGGAAATGGCCAAAGGATGTGCCCAGGGACCCCTGGCCGGGGACCTGACTGCAAAAAATCCTTATATCGAAGGATGGACCCCAGACCAAAGTTGTCCCCACCACAAACTTGTGCTGCCCTTGTAGACCCAAGGCAGCCCTACAAACTGACATAAGGAACCTGGAACTGTGAGTTTTCTTTCCCAGGGAAAAGGGACAAAGGATGTGCCCAGGGGCCCCAGGCCCTGGGCTGGGCCCTGACTGCAAAATATCCTTATATCGAAGGGTGGACCGCAGACCAAAGTTGTCCCCTCCTCAAACTTGTGCTGCCCTGATAGACCCAAGGGAGCCCTACAAACTGACATCAGGAACCTGGACCTGTGAGTTTCTTTCCCAGGGAAAAGGGACAAAGGATGTGCCCAAGGGCCCCTGCCCACGACCTGTCTTCGAAAAATCCTTATATCGAAGGATCGATCACAGACCAAAGTTGTCCCCACCTCAAACTTGTGCTGCCCTGATAGACCCAAGGGAGCCCTACAAACTGACATCAGGAACCTGGACCTGTGAGTTTTCTTTCCAAGGGGAAATGGCCAAAGGATGTGCCGAGGGGCCCCTGGGCTGGGACATGACTGCAAAAAATCCTTATATCGAAGGATGGACCCCAGACCAAAGTTGTCCCCAACTAAAACTTGTGCTGCCCTGATAGACCCAAGAGAGCCCTACAAACTGACATCAGGAACCTGGACCTGTGAGTTTTCTTTCCCAGGGAAAATGGCCAGAGGATGTGCCCAGGGGCCCCTGGCCCGGGACCTGACTGCAAAAAATCCTTATTTCGAAGGATGGACCCCAGACCAAAGTTGTCCCCACCTCAATCTTGTGCTGCCCTGATAGACCCAAGGGAGCCCTACAAACTGACATCAGGAACCTGGACCTGTGAGTTTTCTTTCCCAGGGAAAAGGGACAAAGGTTGTGCCCAGGGGCCGCTGGCCCTGGGCTGGGCCCTGACTGCAAAAAATCCTTATATCGAAGGGTGGATCGCAGACCAAAGTTGTCCCCTCCTCAAACTTGTGCTGCCCTGATAGACCCAAGGGAGCCCTACAAACTGACATCAGGAACCTGGACCTGTGAGTTTTCTTTCCCAGGGAAAAGGGACAAAGGATGTGCCCAGGGGCCCCTGGCCCAGGACATGACTGCAAAAAATCCTTATATCGAAGGATGGACCCCAGACCAAAGTTGTCCCCACCTCAAACTTGTGCTGCCCTTGTAGACCCAAGGCAGCCCTACAAACTGACATCAGAAACCTGGAACTGTGAGTTTTCTTTCCCAGAAAAAAGGGACAAAGGATGTGCCCAGGGGCCCCTGGCCCTGAGCTGGGCCCTGACTGCACAAAATCCTTATATCGAAGGATGGACCCCAGACTAAAGTTGTCCCCACAACAAACTTGTGCTGCCCTGATAGACCCAAGGGAGCCCTACAAACTGACATCAGGAACCTGGACCTGTGAGTTTTCTTTCCAAGGGGAAATGGCCAAAGGATGTGCCCAGGGGCCCCTGGCCCGGGACCTGACTGCAAAAAATCCTTATATCGAAGGATGGACCCCAGACCAAAGTTGTCCCCACCTCAAACTTGTGCTGCCCTTGTAGACCCAAGGGAGCCCTACAAACTGACATCAGGAACCTGGACCTGTGAGTTTTCTTTCCCAGGGAAAAGGGACAAAGGATGTGCCCAGGGGCCGCTGGCCCTGGGCTGGGACCTGACTGCAAAAAATCCTTATATCAAAGGATGGATCGCAGACCAAAGTTGTCCCCACCTCAAACGTGTGCTGCCCTGATAGACCCAAGGGAGCCCTACAAACTGACATCAGGAACCTGGACCTGTGAGTTTCCTTTTCCAGGGAAAAGGGACACAGGATGTGCCCAGGGGCACCTGGCCCGGGACCTGAACTGCCAAAAATCCTTATATCGAAGGATGGACCCCAGACCAAAGTTGTCCCCACCTCAAACTTGTGCTGCCCTTGTAGACCCAAGGCAGCCCTACAAACTGACATCAGGAACCTGGACCTGTGAGTTTTCTTTCACAGGGAAAAGGGACAAAGGATGTGCCCAGGGGCCCCTGGGCTGGGACCTGACTGCAAAAAGTCCTTATATCGAAGGATTGACCCCAGACCAAAGTTGTCCCCACCTCAATCTTGTGCTGCCCTGATAGACCCAAGGGAGCCCTACAAACTGACATCAGGAACCTGGACCTGTGAGTTTTCTTTCCCAGGGAAAAGGGACAAAGCATGTGCCCAGGGGCCCCTGGCCCGGGACCTGACTGCAAAAAATCCTTATATCGAAGGATGGACCCCAGACCAAAGTTGTCCCCACCTCAATCTTGTGCTGCCCTGATAGACCCAAGGGAGCCCTACAAACTGACATCAGGAACCTGGACCTGTGAGTTTTCTTTCCCAGGGAAAAGGGACAAAGCCTGTGCCCAGGGGCCGCTGGCCCTGGGCTGGGCCCTGACTGCAAAAAATCCTTATATCGAAGGATGGATCGCAGAACAAAGTTGTCCCCTCCTCAAACTTGTGCTGCCCTGATAGACCCAAGGGAGCCCTACAAACTGACATCAGGAACCTGGACCTGTGAGTTTCTTTCCTAGGGAAAAGGGACAAAGGATGTGCCCAAGGGCCCCTGGCCCGCGACCTGTCTTCAAAAAATCCTTATATCGAAGGATCGATCACAGACCAAAGTTGTCCCCACCTCAAACTTGTGCTGCCCTGATAGACCCAAAGGGAGCCCTACGAACTGACATCAGGAACCTGGACCTGTGAGTTTTCTTTCCCAGGGAAAAGGGACAAAGGATGTGCCCAGGGGCCCCTGGCCCAGGACCTGACTGCAAAAAATCCTTATATCGAAGGATGGACCCCAGACCAAAGTTGTCCCCACCTCAAACTTGTGCTGCCCTTGTAGACCCAAGGCAGCCCTAAAAACTGACATCAGGAACCTGGACCTGTGAGTTTTCTTTCCCAGGGAAAAGGGACAAAGGTTGTGCCCAGGGGCCCCAGGCCCTGGGCTGGGCCCTGACTGCAAAAAATCCTTATATCGAAGGGTGGATCGCAGAACAAAGTTGTCCCCTCCTCAGACTTGTGCTGCCCTGATAGACCCAAGGGAGCCCTACAAACTGACATCAGGAACCTGGACCTGTGAGTTTCTTTCCCAGGGAAAAGGGACACAGGATGTGCCCAAGGGCCCCTGGCCCATGACCTGTCTTCGAAAAATCCTTATATCGAAGGATCGATCACAGACCAAAGTTGTCCCCACCTCAAACTTGTGCTGCCCTGATAGACCCAAGGGAGCCCTACAAACTGACATCAGGAACCTGGACCTGTGAGTTTTCTTTCCCAGGGAAAAGGGACAAAGGATGTGCCCAGGGTCCCCAGGGCTGGGCCCTGAGTTCAAAAAATCCTTATATCGAAGGATGGACCCCAGACCAAAGTTGTCCCCACCTCAAACTTGTGCTGCCCTGATAGACCCAAGGGAGCCCTACAAACTGACATCAGGAACCTGGAACTGTGAGTTTTCTTTCCGAGGGAAAAGGGACAAAGGATGTGCCCAGGGGCCCCTGGCCCTGGGCTGGGCCCTGACTGCAAAAAATCCTTATATCGAAGCGTGGATCGCAGACCAAAGTTGTCCCCTCCTCAAACTTGTGCTGCCCTGATAGACCCAAGGGAGCCCTACAAACTGACATCAGGAACCTGGACCTGTGAATTTTCTTTCCCAGGGAAAAGGGATAAAGGATGTGCCCAGGGGCCCCTGGGCTGGGACCTGACTGCAAAAAATCCTTATATCGAAGGATGGACCCCAGACTAAAGTTGTCCCAACCACAAACTTGTGCTGCCCTGATAGACCCAAGAGAGCCCTACAAACTTACATCAGGAACCTGGACCTGTGAGTTTTCTTTCCCAGGGAAAAGGGACAAAGGATGTGCCCAGGGGCCCCTGGGCTGGGACATGACTGCAAAAAATCCTTATATCGAAGGCTCGATCACAGACCAAAGTTGTCCCCACCTCAAACTTGTGCTGCCCTGATAGACCCAAGGGAGCCCTACAAACTGACATCAGGAACCTGGACCTGTGAGTTTTCTTTCCCAGGGAAAAGGGACAAAGGTTGTGCCCAGGGTCCCCAGGGCTGGGCCCTGCGTTCAAAAAATCCTTATATCGAAGGATGGATCGCAGAACAAAGTTGCCCCCTCCTCAGACTTGTGCTGCCCTGATAGACCCAAGGGAGCCCTACAAACTGACATCAGGAACCTGGACCTGTGAGTTTCTTTCCCAGGGAAAAGGGACACAGGATGTGCCCAAGGGCCCCTGGCCCATGACCTGTCTTCGAAAAATCCTTATATCGAAGGATCGATCACACACCAAAGTTCTCCCCACCTCAAACTTGTGCTGCCCTGATAGACCCAAGGGAGCCCTACAAACTGACATCAGGAACCTGGACCTGTGAGTTTTCTTTCCCAGGGAAAAGGGACAAAGGATGTGCCCAGGGTCCCCAGGGCTGGGCCCTGAGTTCAAAAAATCCTTATATCGAAGGATGGACCCCAGACCAAAGTTGTCCCCACCTCAAACTTGTGCTGCCCTGATAGACCCAAGGGAGCCCTACAAACTGACATCAGGAACCTGGAACTGTGAGTTTTCTTTCCGAGGGAAAAGGGACAAAGGATGTGCCCAGGGGCCCCTGGCCCTGGGCTGGGCCCTGACTGCAAAAAATCCTTATATCGAAGGGTGGATCGCAGACCAAAGTTGTCCCCTCCTCAAACTTGTGCTGCCCTGATAGACCCAAGGGAGCCCTACAAACTGACATCAGGAACCTGGACCTGTGAGTTTTCTTTCCCAGGGAAAATGGCCAAAGGATGTGCCCAGGGGCCCCTGGCCCAGGACATGACTGCAAAAAATCCTTATATCGAAGGATGGACCCCAGACCAAAGTTGTCCCCACCTCAAACTTGTGCTGCCCTTGTAGACCCAAGGCAGCCCTACAAACTGACATCAGGAACCTGGAACTGTGAGTTTTCTTTCCCAGAAAAAAGGGACAAAGGATGTGCCCAGGGGCCCCTGGCCCTGAGCTGGGACCTGACTGCACAAAATCCTTATATCGAAGGATGGACCCCAGACTAAATTTGTCCCCACCACAAACTTGTGCTGCCCTGATAGACCCAAGGGAGCCCTACAAACTGACATCAGGAACCTGGACCTGTGAGTTTTCTTCCAAGGGGAAATGGCCAAAGGATGTGCCCAGGGACCCCTGGCCGGGGACCTGACTGCAAAAAATCCTTATATCGAAGGATGGACCCCAGACCAAAGTTGTCCCCACCACAAACTTGTGCTGCCCTTGTAGACCCAAGGCAGCCCTACAAACTGACATAAGGAACCTGGAACTGTGAGTTTTCTTTCCCAGGGAAAAGGGACAAAGGATGTGCCCAGGGGCCCCTGGCCCTGAGCTTGGCCCTGACTGCACAAAATCCTTATATCGAAGGATGGACCCCAGACTAAAGTTGTCCCCACCACAAACTTGTGCTGCCCTGATAGACCCAAGGGAGCCCTACAAACTGACATCAGGAACCTGGACCTGTGAGTTTTCTTTCCCAGGGAAAAGGGACAAAGGATGTGCCCAGGGGCCCCAGGCCCAGGACATGACTTCAAAAAATCCTTATATCGAAGGATGGACCCCAGACCAAAGTTGTCCCCACCTCAAACTTGTGCTGCCCTTGTAGACCCAAGGCAGCCCTACAAACTGACATCAGGAACCTGGAACTGTGAGTTTTCTTTCCCAGGGAAAAGGGATAAAGGATGTGCCCAGGGGCCCCTGGGCTGGGACCTGACTGCAAAAAATCCTTATATCGAAGGATGGACCCCAGACTAAAGTTATCCCAACCACAAACTTGTGCTGCCCTGATAGACCCAAGAGAGCCCTACAAACTGACATCAGGAACCTGGACCTGTGAGTTTTCTTTCCCAGGGAAAAGGGACAAAGGATGTGCCCAGGGTCCCCAGGGCTGGGCCCTGAGTTCAAAAAATCCTTATATCGAAGGATGGACCCCAGACCAAAGTTGTCCCCACCTCAAACTTGTGCTGCCCTGATAGACCCAAGGCAGCCCTACAAACTGACATCAGGAACCTGGACTGCTGAGTTTTCTTTCCCAGGGAAAAGGGACAAAGGTTGTGCCCAGGGGCCCCAGGCCCTCGGCTGGGCCCTGACTGCAAAATATCCTTATATCGAAGGGTGGATCGCAGACCAAAGTTGTCCCCTCCTCAAACTTGTGCTGCCCTGATAGACCCAAGGGAGCCCTACAAACTGACATCAGGAACCTGGACCTGTGAGTTTCTTTCCCAGGGAAAAGGGACAAAGGATGTGCCCAAGGGCCCCTGGCCCACGACCTGTCTTCGAAAAATCCTTATATCGAAGGATCGATCACAGACCAAAGTTGTCCCCACCTCAAACTTGTGCTGCCCTGATAGACCCAAGGGAGCCCTACAAACTGACATCAGGAACCTGGACCTGTGAGTTTTCTTTCCCAGGGAAAAGGGACAAAGGATGTGCCCAGGGGCCCCTGGCCCAGGACATGACTTCAAAAAATACTTATAACGAAGGATGGACCCCAGACCAAAGTTGTCCCCACCTCAAACTTCTGCTGTCCTTGTAGACCCAAGGCAGCCCTACAAACTGACATCAGGAACCTGGAACTGTGAGTTTTCTTTCCCAGGGAAAAGGGACAAAGGATGTGCCCAGGGGCCCCTGGCCCTGAGCTGGGCCCTGACTGCAAAAAATCCTTATATCGAAGGATGGACCCCAGACTAAAGTTGTACCCACCACAAACTTGTGCTGCCCTGATAGACCCAAGGGAGCCCTACAAACTGACATCAGGAACCTGGACCTGTGAGTTTTCTTTCCAAGGGGAAATGGCCAAAGGATGTGCCCAGGGGCCCCTGGCCCGGGACCTGACTGCAAAAAATCCTTATATCGAAGGATGGACCCCAGACCAAAGTTGTCCCCACCTCAATCTTGTGCTGCCCTGATAGACCCAAGGGAGCTCTACAAACTGACATCAGGAACCTGGACCTGTGAGTTTTCTTTCCCAGGGAAAAGGGACAAAGGATGTGCCCAGGGGCCTCTGGCCCTGGGCTGGGACCTGACTGCAAAAAATCCTTATATCAAAGGATGGATCGCAGACCAAAGTTGTCCCCACCTCAAACTTGTGCTGCCCTGATAGACCCAAGGGAGCCCTACAAACTGACATCAGGAACCTGGACCTGTGAGTTTCCTTTTCCAGGGAAAACGGACAAAGGATGTGCCCAGGGGCACCTGGCCCGGTACCTGAACTGCCAAAAATCCTTATATCGAAGGATGGACCCCAGACCAAAGTTGTCCCCACCTCAATCTTGTGCTGCCCTGATAGACCCAAGGGAGCCCTACAAACTGACATCAGGAACCTGGACCTGTGAGTTTTCTTTCCCAGGGAAAAGGGACAAAGCATGTGCCCAGGGGCCCCTGGCCCGGGACCTGACTGCAAAAAATCCTTATATCGAAGGATGGACCCCAGACCAAAGTTGTCCCCACCTCAATCTTGTGCTGCCCTGATAGACCCAAGGGAGCCCTACAAACTGACATCAGGAACCTGGACCTGTGAGTTTTCTTTCCCAGGGAAAAGGGACAAAGCATGTGCCCAGGGGCCGCTGGCCCTGGGCTGGGCCCTGACTGCAAAAAATCCTTATATCGAAGGATGGATCGCAGACCAAAGTTGTCCCCTCCTCAAACTTGTGCTGCCCTGATAGACCCAAGGGAGCCCTACAAACTGACATCAGGAACCTGGACCTGTGAGTTTCTTTCCTAGGGAAAAGGGACAAAGGATGTGCCCAAGGGCCCCTGGCCCGCGACCTCTCTTCAAAAAATCCTTATATCGAAGGATCGATCACAGACCAAAGTTGTCCCCACCTCAAACTTGTGCTGCCCTGATAGACCCAAAGGGAGCCCTACGAACTGACATCAGGAACCTGGACCTGTGAGTTTTCTTTCCCAGGGAAAAGGGACAAAGGATGTACCCAGGGGCCCCTGGCTCAGGACCTGACTGCAAAAAATCCTTATATCGAAGGATGGACCCCAGACCAAAGTTGTCCCCACCTCAAACTTGTGCTGCCCTTGTAGATCCAAGGCAGCCCTACAAACTGACATCAGGAACCTGGACCTGTGAGTTTTCTTTCCCAGGGAAAAGGGACAAAGGATGTGCCCAGGGGCCCCTGGCCCTGAGCTGGGCCCTGACTGCACAAAATCCTTATATCGAAGGATGGATCGCAGACCAAAGTTGTCCCCTCCTCAAACTTGTGCTGCCCTGATAGACCCAAGGGAGCCCTACAAACTGACATCAGGAACCTGGACCTGTGAATTTTCTTTCCCAGGGAAAAGGGATAAAGGATGTGCCCAGGGGCCCCTGGGCTGGGACCTGACTGCAAAAAATCCTTATATCGAAGGATGGACCCCAGACTAAAGTTGTCCCAACCACAAACTTGTGCTGCCCTGATAGACCCAAGAGAGCCCTACAAACTTACATCAGGAACCTGGACCTGTGAGTTTTCTTTCCCAGGGAAAAGGGACAAAGGATGTGCCCAGGGTCCCCAGGGCTGGGCCCTGAGTTCAAAAAATCCTTATATCGAAGGATGGACCCCAGACCAAAGTTGTCCCACCCTCAAACTTGTGCTGCCCTGATAGACCCAAGGGAGCCCTACAAACTGACATCAGGAACCTGGACCTGTGAGTTTTCTTTCCCAGGGAAAAGGGACAAAGGTTGTGCCCAGGGGCCCCAGTCCCTGGGCTGGGCCCTGACTTCAAAAAATCCTTATATCGAAGGGTGGATCGCAGAACAAAGTTGTCCCCTCCTCAGACTTGTGCTGCCCTGATAGACCCAAGGGAGCCCTACAAACTGACATCAGGAACCTGGACCTGTGAGTTTCTTTCTCAGGGAAAAGGGACACAGGATGTGCCCAAGGGCCCCTGGCCCATGACCTGTCTTCGAAAAATCCTTATATCGAAGGATCGATCACAGACCAAAGTTGTCCCCACCTCAAACTTGTGCTGCCCTGATAGACCCAAGGGAGCCCTACAAACTGACATCAGGAACCTGGACCTGTGAGTTTTCTTTCCCAGGGAAAAGGGACAAAGGATGTGCCCAGGGGCCCCTGGCCCAGGACATGACTGCAAAAAATCCTTATATCGAAGGATGGACCCCAGACCAAAGTTGTCCCCACCTCAAATTTTGCTGCCCTTGTAGACCCAAGGCAGCCCTACAAACTGACATCAGGAACCTGGAACTGTGAGTTTTCTTTCCCAGGGAAAAGGGACAAAGGATGTGCCCAGGGGCCCCTGGCCCTGAGCTGGGCCCTGACTGCACAAAATCCTTATATCGAAGGATGGACCCCAGACTAAAGTTGTCCCCACCACAAACTTGTGCTGCCCTGATAGACCCAAGGGAGCCCTACAAACTGACATCAGGAACCTGGACCTGTGAGTTTTCTTTCCAAGGGGAAATGGCCAAAGGATGTGCCCAGGGGCCCCTGGCCCGGGACCTGACTGCAAAAAATCCTTATATCGAAGGATGGACCCCAGACCAAAGTTCTCCCCACCTCAAACTTGTGCTGCCCTTGTAGACCCAAGGCAGCCCTACAAACTGACATCAGGAACCTGGAACTGTGAGTTTTCTTTCCCAGGGAAAAGGGACAAAGGATGTGCCCAGGGGCCCCTGGCCCTGAGCTGGGCCCTGACTGCACAAAATCCTTATATCGAAGGATGGACCCCAGACTAAAGTTGTCCCCTCCTCAAACTTGTGCTGCCCTGATAGACCCAAGGGAGCCCTACAAACTGACATCAGGAACCTGGACCTGTGAGTTTTCTTTCCAAGGAAAAGGGACAAAGAATGTGCCCAGGGGCCCCAGGCCCAGGACATGACTGCAAAAAATCCTTATATCGAAGGATGGACCCCAGACCAAAGTTGTCCCCTCCTCAAACTTGTGCTGCCCTTGGAGACCCAAGGCAGCCCTACAAACTGACATCAGGAACCTGGAACTGTGAGTTTTCTTTCCCAGGGAAAAGGGATAAAGGATGTGCCCAGGGGCCCCTGGCCCTGAGGTGGGCCCTGACTGCACAAAATCCTTATATCGAAGGATGGACCCCAGACTAAAGTTGTCCCAACCACAAACTTGTGCTGCCCTGATAGACCCAAGGGAGCCCTACAAACTGACATCAGGAACCTGGACCTGTGAGTTTTCTTTCCAAGGGGAAATGGCCAAAGGATGTGCCCAGGGGCCCCTGGCCCGGGACCTGACTGCAAAAAATCCTTATATCGAAGGATGGACCCCAGACCAAAGTTGTCCCCACCTCAAACTTGTGCTGCCCTTGTAGACCCAAGGCAGCCCTACAAACTGACATCAGGAACCTGGAACTGTGAGTTTTCTTTCCCAGGGAAAAGGGACAAAGGATGTGCCCAGGGGCCCCTGGCCCTGAGCTGGGACCTGACTGCACAAAATCCTTATATCGAAGGATGGACCCCAGACCAAAGTTGTCCCCACCACAAACTTGTGCTGCCCTGATAGACCCAAGGGAGCCCTACAAACTGACATCAGGAACCTGGACCAGTGAGTTTTCTTTCCAAGGGAAAATGGCCAAAGGATGTGCCCAAGGGCCCCTGGGCTGGGACCTGACTGCAAAAAATCCTTATATCGAAGGATGGACCCCAGACCAAAGTTGTCCCCACCTCAAACTTGTGCTGCCCTGATAGACCCAAGGGAGCCCTACAAACTGACATCAGGAACCTGGACCTGTGAGTTTTCTTTCCCAGGGAAAATAGCCAAAGTCTGTGCCCAGGGGCCCCTGGCCCGGGACCTGACTGCAAAAAATCCTTATATCGAAGGATGGACCCCAGACCAAAGTTGTCCCCACCTCAATCTTGTGCTGCCCTGATAGACCCAAGGGAGCCCTACAAACTGACATCAGGAACCTGGACCTGTGAGTTTTCTTTCCCAGGGAAAATGGCCAAAGGTTGTGCCCAGGGGCCCCTGGCCCGGGACCTGACTGCAAAAAATCCTTATATGGAAGGATGGACCCCAGACCAAAGTTGTCCCCACCTCAATCTTGTGCTGCCCTGATAGACCCAAGGGAGCCCTACAAACTGACATCAGGAACCTGGACCTGTGAGTTTTCTTTCCTAGGGAAAAGGGACAAAGGATGTGCCCAAGGGCCCCTGGCCCGCGACCTCTCTTCAAAAAATCCTTATATCGAAGGATCGATCACAGACCAAAGTTGTCCCCACCTCAAACTTGTGCTGCCCTGATAGACCCAAAGGGAGCCCTACGAACTGACATCAGGAACCTGGACCTGTGAGTTTTCTTTCCCAGGGAAAAGGGACAAAGGATGTACCCAGGGGCCCCTGGCTCAGGACCTGACTGCAAAAAATCCTTATATCGAAGGATGGACCCCAGACCAAAGTTGTCCCCACCTCAAACTTGTGCTGCCCTTGTAGATCCAAGGCAGCCCTACAAACTGACATCAGGAACCTGGACCTGTGAGTTTTCTTTCCCAGGGAAAAGGGACAAAGGATGTGCCCAGGGGCCCCTGGCCCTGAGCTGGGCCCTGACTGCACAAAATCCTTATATCGAAGGATGGATCGCAGACCAAAGTTGTCCCCTCCTCAAACTTGTGCTGCCCTGATAGACCCAAGGGAGCCCTACAAACTGACATCAGGAACCTGGACCTGTGAATTTTCTTTCCCAGGGAAAAGGGATAAAGGATGTGCCCAGGGGCCCCTGGGCTGGGACCTGACTGCAAAAAATCCTTATATCGAAGGATGGACCCCAGACTAAAGTTGTCCCAACCACAAACTTGTGCTGCCCTGATAGACCCAAGAGAGCCCTACAAACTTACATCAGGAACCTGGACCTGTGAGTTTTCTTTCCCAGGGAAAAGGGACAAAGGATGTGCCCAGGGTCCCCAGGGCTGGGCCCTGAGTTCAAAAAATCCTTATATCGAAGGATGGACCCCAGACCAAAGTTGTCCCACCCTCAAACTTGTGCTGCCCTGATAGACCCAAGGGAGCCCTACAAACTGACATCAGGAACCTGGACCTGTGAGTTTTCTTTCCCAGGGAAAAGGGACAAAGGTTGTGCCCAGGGGCCCCAGTCCCTGGGCTGGGCCCTGACTTCAAAAAATCCTTATATCGAAGGGTGGATCGCAGAACAAAGTTGTCCCCTCCTCAGACTTGTGCTGCCCTGATAGACCCAAGGGAGCCCTACAAACTGACATCAGGAACCTGGACCTGTGAGTTTCTTTCTCAGGGAAAAGGGACACAGGATGTGCCCAAGGGCCCCTGGCCCATGACCTGTCTTCGAAAAATCCTTATATCGAAGGATCGATCACAGACCAAAGTTGTCCCCACCTCAAACTTGTGCTGCCCTGATAGACCCAAGGGAGCCCTACAAACTGACATCAGGAACCTGGACCTGTGAGTTTTCTTTCCCAGGGAAAAGGGACAAAGGATGTGCCCAGGGGCCCCTGGCCCAGGACATGACTGCAAAAAATCCTTATATCGAAGGATGGACCCCAGACCAAAGTTGTCCCCACCTCAAATTTTGCTGCCCTTGTAGACCCAAGGCAGCCCTACAAACTGACATCAGGAACCTGGAACTGTGAGTTTTCTTTCCCAGGGAAAAGGGACAAAGGATGTGCCCAGGGGCCCCTGGCCCTGAGCTGGGCCCTGACTGCACAAAATCCTTATATCGAAGGATGGACCCCAGACTAAAGTTGTCCCCACCACAAACTTGTGCTGCCCTGATAGACCCAAGGGAGCCCTACAAACTGACATCAGGAACCTGGACCTGTGAGTTTTCTTTCCAAGGGGAAATGGCCAAAGGATGTGCCCAGGGGCCCCTGGCCCGGGACCTGACTGCAAAAAATCCTTATATCGAAGGATGGACCCCAGACCAAAGTTCTCCCCACCTCAAACTTGTGCTGCCCTTGTAGACCCAAGGCAGCCCTACAAACTGACATCAGGAACCTGGAACTGTGAGTTTTCTTTCCCAGGGAAAAGGGACAAAGGATGTGCCCAGGGGCCCCTGGCCCTGAGCTGGGCCCTGACTGCACAAAATCCTTATATCGAAGGATGGACCCCAGACTAAAGTTGTCCCCTCCTCAAACTTGTGCTGCCCTGATAGACCCAAGGGAGCCCTACAAACTGACATCAGGAACCTGGACCTGTGAGTTTTCTTTCCAAGGAAAAGGGACAAAGAATGTGCCCAGGGGCCCCAGGCCCAGGACATGACTGCAAAAAATCCTTATATCGAAGGATGGACCCCAGACCAAAGTTGTCCCCTCCTCAAACTTGTGCTGCCCTTGGAGACCCAAGGCAGCCCTACAAACTGACATCAGGAACCTGGAACTGTGAGTTTTCTTTCCCAGGGAAAAGGGATAAAGGATGTGCCCAGGGGCCCCTGGCCCTGAGGTGGGCCCTGACTGCACAAAATCCTTATATCGAAGGATGGACCCCAGACTAAAGTTGTCCCAACCACAAACTTGTGCTGCCCTGATAGACCCAAGGGAGCCCTACAAGCTGACATCAGGAACCTGGACCTGTGAGTTTTCTTTCCAAGGGGAAATGGCCAAAGGATGTGCCCAGGGGCCCCTGGCCCGGGACCTGACTGCAAAAAATCCTTATATCGAAGGATGGACCCCAGACCAAAGTTGTCCCCACCTCAAACTTGTGCTGCCCTTGTAGACCCAAGGCAGCCCTACAAACTGACATCAGGAACCTGGAACTGTGAGTTTTCTTTCCCAGGGAAAAGGGACAAAGGATGTGCCCAGGGGCCCCTGGCCCTGAGCTGGGACCTGACTGCACAAAATCCTTATATCGAAGGATGGACCCCAGACCAAAGTTGTCCCCACCACAAACTTGTGCTGCCCTGATAGACCCAAGGGAGCCCTACAAACTGACATCAGGAACCTGGACCAGTGAGTTTTCTTTCCAAGGGAAAATGGCCAAAGGATGTGCCCAAGGGCCCCTGGGCTGGGACCTGACTGCAAAAAATCCTTATATCGAAGGATGGACCCCAGACCAAAGTTGTCCCCACCTCAAACTTGTGCTGCCCTGATAGACCCAAGGGAGCCCTACAAACTGACATCAGGAACCTGGACCTGTGAGTTTTCTTTCCCAGGGAAAATAGCCAAAGTCTGTGCCCAGGGGCCCCTGGCCCGGGACCTGACTGCAAAAAATCCTTATATCGAAGGATGGACCCCAGACCAAAGTTGTCCCCACCTCAATCTTGTGCTGCCCTGATAGACCCAAGGGAGCCCTACAAACTGACATCAGGAACCTGGACCTGTGAGTTTTCTTTCCCAGGGAAAATGGCCAAAGGTTGTGCCCAGGGGCCCCTGGCCCGGGACCTGACTGCAAAAAATCCTTATATGGAAGGATGGACCCCAGACCAAAGTTGTCCCCACCTCAATCTTGTGCTGCCCTGATAGACCCAAGGGAGCCCTACAAACTGACATCAGGAACCTGGACCTGTGAGTTTTCTTTCCCAGGGAAAAGGGACAAAGGATGTGCCCAGGGGCCCCTGGCCCAGGACCTGACTGCAAAAAATCCTTATATCGAAGGATGGACCCCAGACTAAAGTTGTCCCCACCTCAAACTTGTGCTGCCCTTGTAGACCCAAGGCAGCCCTACAAACTGACATCAGGAACCTGGACCTGTGAGTTTTCTTTCCCAGGGAAAAGGGACAAAGGATGTGCCCAGGGGCCCCTGGCCCTGAGCTGGGCCCTGACTGCACAAAATCCTTATATCAAAGGATGGATCGCAGACCAAAGTTGTCCCCTCCTCAAACTTGTGCTGCCCTGATAGACCCAAGGGAGCCCTACAAACTGACATCAGGAACCTGGACCTGTGAGTTTTCTTTCCCAGGGAAAAGGGACAAAGCATGTGCCCAGGGGCCCCTTGCCCGGGACCTGACTGCAAAAAATCCTTATATCGAAGGATGGACCCCAGACCAAAGTTGTCCCCACCTCAAACTTGTGCTGCCCTGATAGACCCAAGGGAGCCCTACAAACTGACATCAGGAACCTGGACCTGTGAGTTTTCTTTCCCAGGGAAAAGGGACAAAGCATGTGCCCAGGGGCCGCTGGCCCTGGGCTGGGCCCTGACTGCAAAAAATTCTTATATCGAAGGATGGATCGCAGAACAAAGTTGTCCCCTCCTCAAACTTGTGCTGCCCTGATAGACCCAAGGGAGCCCTACAAACTGACATCAGGAACCTGGACCTGTGAGTTTCTTTCCTAGGGAAAAGGGACAATGGATGTGCCCAAGGGCCCCTGGCCCGCGACCTGTCTTCAAAAAATCTTTATATCGAAGGATCGATCACACACCAAAGTTGTCCCCACCTCAAACTTGTGCTGCCCTGATAGACCCAAAGGGAGCCCTACGAACTGACATCAGGAACCTGGACCTGTGAGTTTTCTTTCCCAGGGAAAAGGGACAAAGGATGTGCCCAGGGGCCCCTGGCCCAGGACCTGACTGCAAAAAATCCTTATATCGAAGGATGGACCCCAGACCAAAGTTGTCCCCACCTCAAACTTGTGCTGCCCTTGTAGACCCAAGGCAGCCCTACAAATTTACATCAGGAACCTGGACCTGTGAGTTTTCTTTCCCAGGGAAAAGGGACAAAGGATGTGCCCAGGGGCCCCTGGCCCTGAGCTGGGCCCTGACTGCACAAAATCCTTATATCGAAGGATGGATCGCAGACCAAAGTTGTCCCCTCCTCAAACTTGTGCTGCCCTGATAGACCCAAGGGAGCCCTACAAACTGACATCAGGAACCTGGACCTGTGAGTTTCTTTCCCAGGGAAAAGGGACACAGGATGTGCCCAAGGGCCCCTGGCCCATGACCTGTCTTCGAAAAATCCTTATATCGAAGGATCGATCACAGACCAAAGTTGTCCCCACCTCAAACTTGTGCTGCCCTGATAGACCCAAGGGAGCCCTACAAACTGACATCAGGAACCTGGACCTGTGAGTTTTCTTTCCCAGGGAAAAGGGACAAAGGATGTGCCCAGGGGCCCCTGGCCCGGGACCTGACTGCAAAAAATCCTTATATCGAAGGATGGACCCCAGACCAAAGTTGTCCCCACCACAAACTTGTGCTGCCCTTGTAGACCCAAGGCAGCCCTACAAACTGACATCAGGAACCTGGACCTGTGAGTTTTCTTTCCCAGGGAAAAGGGACAAAGGATGTGCCCAGGGGCCCCTGGCCCTGAGGTGGGCCCTGACTGCACAAAATCCTTATATCGAAGGATGGACCCCAGACTAAAGTTGTCCCCACCACAAACTTGTGCTGCCCTGATAGACCCAAGGGAGCCCTACAAACTGACATCAGGAACCTGGACCTGTGAGTTTTCTTTCCAAGGGAAAATGGCCAAAGGATGTGCCCAAGGGCCCCTGGGCTGGGGACCTGACTGCAAAAAATCCTTATATCGAAGGATGGACCCCAGACCAAAGTTGTCCCCACCTAAAACTTGTGCTGCCCTGATAGACCCAAGGGAGCCCTACAAACTGACATCAGGAACCTGGACCTGTGAGTTTTCTTTCCCAGGGAAAAGGGACAAAGGATGTGCCCAGGGGCCCCTGGCCCAGGACCTGACTGCAAAAAATCCTTATATCGAAGGATGGACCCCAGACTAAAGTTGTCCCCACCTCAAACTTGTGCTGCCTTTGTAGACCCAAGGCAGCCCTACAAACTGACATCAGGAACCTGGACCTGTGAGTTTTCTTTCCCAGGGAAAAGGGACAAAGGATGTGCCCAGGGGCCCCTGGCCCTGAGCTGGGCCCTGACTGCACAAAATCCTTATATCGAAGGATGGATCGCAGACCAAAGTTGTCCCCTCCTCAAACTTGTGCTGCCCTGATAGACCCAAGGGAGCCCTACAAACTGACATCAGGAACCTGGACCTGTGAGTTTTCTTTCCCAGGGAAAAGGGACAAAGGATGTGCCCAAGGGCCCCTGGCCCGCGACCTGGCTTCAAAAAATCCTTATATCGAAGGATGGACCCCAGACCAAAGTTGTCCCCACCTAAAACTTGTGCTGCCCTTGTAGACCCAAGGCAGCCCTACAAACTGACATCAGGAACCTGGACCTGTGAGTTTTCTTTCCCAGGGAAAAGGGACAAAGGATGTGCCCAGGGGCCCCTGGCCCTGAGCTGGGCCCTGACTGCACAAAATCCTTATATCGAAGGATGGATCGCAGACCAAAGTTGTCCCCTCCTCAAACTTGTGCTGCCCTGATAGACCCAAGGGAGCCCTACAAACTGACATCAGGAACCTGGACCTGTGAATTTTCTTTCCCAGGGAAAAGGGATAAAGGATGTGCCCAGGGGCCCCTGGGCTGGGACCTGACTGCAAAAAATCCTTATATCGAAGGATGGACCCCAGACTAAAGTTGTCCCCACCTCAAACTTCTGCTGCCCTGATAGACCCAAGAGAGCCCTACAAACTGACATCAGGAACCTGGACCTGTGAGTTTTCTTTCCCAGGGAAAAGGGACAAAGGATGTGCCCAAGGTCCCCAGGGCTGGGCCCTGAGTTAAAAAAATCCTTATATCGAAGGATGGAATCCAGACCAAAGTTGTCCCCACCTCAAAATTGTGCTGCCCTGATAGACCCAAGGGAGCCCTACAAACTGACATCAGGAACCTGGACCTGTGAGTTTTCTTTCCCAGGGAAAAGGGACAAAGGTTGTGCCCAGGGGCCCCAGTCCCTGGGCTGGGCCCTGACTGCAAAAAATCCTTATATCGAAGGGTGGATCGCAGACAAAAGTTGTCCCCTCCTCAAACTTGTGCTGCCCTGATAGACCCAAGGGAGCCCTACAAACTGACATCAGGAACCTGGACCTGTGAGTTTTGTTTCCAAGGGGAAATGGCCAAAGAATGTGCCCAGGGGCCCCTGGCCCGGGACCTGACTGCAAAAAATCCTTATATCGAAGGATGGACCCCAGACCAAAGTTGTCCCCACCTCAAACTTGTGCTGCCCTTGTAGACCCAAGGCAGCCCTACAAACTGACATCAGGAACCTGGAACTGTGAGTTTTCTTTCCCAGGGAAAAGGGACAAAGGATGTGCCCAGGGGCCCCTGGCCCTGAGCTGGGCCCTGACTGCACAAAATCCTTATATCGAAGGATGGACCCCAGACTAAAGTTGTCCCCACCACAAACTTGTGCTGCCCTGATAGACCCAAGGGAGCCCTACAAACTGACATCAGGAACCTGGACCTGTGAGTTTTCTTTCCAAGGGGAAATGGCCAAAGGATGTGACCAGGGGCCCCTGGCCCGGGACCTGACTGCAAAAAATCCTTATATCGAAGGATGGACCCCAGACCAAAGTTGTCCCCACCTCAAACTTGTGCTGCCCTTGTAGACCCAAGGCAGCCCTACAAACTGACATCAGGAACCTGGAACTGTGAGTTTTCTTTCCCAGGGAAAAGGGACAAAGGATGTACCCAGGGGCCCCTGGACAGGGACCTGATTGCAAAAAATCCTTATATATCGAAAGATGGACCCCAGACCAAAGTTGTCCCCCCCTCAAACTTGTGCTGCCCTGATAGACCCAAGGGAGCCCTACAAACTGACATCAGGAACCTGGACCTGTGAGTTTTCTTTCCCAGGGAAAAGGGAAAAAGCATGTGCCCAGGGGCCCCTGGCCCGGGACCTGACTGCAAAAAATCCTTATATCGAAGGATGGACCCCAGACCAAAGTTGTCCCCACCTCAAACCTGTGCTGCCCTGATAGACCCAAGAGAGCCCTACAAACTGACATCAGGAAACTGGACCTGTGAGTTTTCTTTCCCAGGGAAATGGGACAAAGGATGTGCCCAGGGGCCCCTGGCCCGGGACCTGACTGCAAAATATCCTTATATCGAAGGATGGACCCCAGACTAAAGTTGTCCCCACCTCAAACTTGTCCTGCCCTGATAGACCCAAGGGAGCCCTACAAACTGACATCAGGAACCTGGACCTGTGAGTTTTCTTTCCCAGGGAAAAGGCACAAAGGATGTGCCCAGGGGCCCCTGGCCCGGGACCTGACTGCAAAAAATCCTTGTATCGAAGGATGGACCCCAGACCAAAGTTGTCCCCACCTCAAACTTGTGCTGCCATGACAGACCCAAGGGAGCCCTACAAACTGACATCAGGAACCTGGACCTCTGAGTTTTCTTTCCCAGGGAAAAGGGACAAAGGATGTGCCCAGGGGCCCCTGGGCTGGGACCTGACTGCAAAAAATCCTTATATCGAAGGATGGAATCCAGACCAAAGTTGTCCCCACCGCAAACTTGTGCTGCCCTGATAGACCAAAGGGAGCCTTACAAACTGACATCTTGAACCTGGACCTGTGAATTTCCTTTCCCAGGGAAAAGGGACAAAGGATGTGCCCAGGGGCCGCTGGGCTGGGCCCTGACTGCAAAAAATCCTTATATCGAAGGATGGACCCCAGACCAAAGTTGTCCCCACCTCAAACTTGTGCTGCCCTGATAGTCCCAAGAGAGCCCTACAAACTGATATCAGGAACCTGGACCTGTGAGTTTTCTTTCCAAGGGAAAACGGACAAAGGATGTGCCCAGGGAGCCCAGGACTGGGAGCTGACTGCAAAAAATCCTTATATCAAACGGTGGACCCCAGACCAAAGTTCTCCCCAAAACAAGCTTGTGCTGCCCTGATAGACCCAAGAGAGCCCTACAAACTGACATCAGAAACCTGGACCTGTGAGTTTTCTTTCCCAGGGAAAAGGGACAAAGGATGTGCCCAGGGGCCCCAGGCCTGGGACCTGACAGCAAAAAATCCTTATATCGAAGGATGGACCCCAGACCGAAGTTGTCCCCACTTCAAACTTGTGCTGCCCTGATAGACCCAAGAGAGCCCTACAAACTGACATCAGGAACCTGGACCTGTGAGTTTTCTTTCCCAGGGAAAATGGCTAAAGGTTGTGCCCAGGGGCCCCAGGCCCAGGAAATGACTGCAAAAAATCCTTATATCGAAGGATGGACCCCAGACTAAAGTTGTCCCCACCACAAACTTGTGCTGCCCTGATAGACCCAAGGGAGCCCTACAAACTGACATCAGGAACCTGGACCTGTGAGTTTTCTTTCCCAGGGAAAATGTCCAAAGGATGTGCCCAGGGGACCCTGGGCTGGGCCCTGACTTCAAAAAATCCTTATATCGAAGGATGGACCACAGACCAAAGTTGTCCCCACCTCAAACTTGTGCTGCCCTGATAGACCCAAGAGAGCCCTACAAACTGATATCAGGAACCTGGACCTGTGAGTTTTCTTTCCCAGGGGAAATGTCCAAAGGATGTCCCCTGGGCCCCAGGCCCAGGATCTGACTGCAAAAAATCCTTATATCGAAGGATGGATCGCAGACCAAAGTTGTCCCCACCTCAAACTTGTGCTGCCCTGATAGACCCAAGAGAACCCTACAAACTGACATCAGGAACCTGGACCTGTGAGTTTTCTTTCCCAGGGAAAAGGGACAAAGGATGTGCCCAGGGGCTGCAGGGCTGGGACCTGACTCCAAGAAATCCTAATATCGAAGGATGGACCCCAGACAAAAAATTGTCCCAACCTCAAACTTGTGCTGCCCTGATAGACCCAAGGGAGCCCTAAAAACTGACATCAGGAACCTGGAACTGTGAGTTTTCTTTCCCAGGGAAAAGGGACAAAGGATCCACCCAGGGGTCCCTGGCCCACGACCTGACTGCAAAAAATCCTTATATCGAAGGATGGACCCCAGACCAAAGTTGTCCCCACCTCAAAATTGTGCTGCCCTGATAGACCCAAGAGAGTCCTACAAACTGACATCAGGAACCTGGAGCTGTAAGTTGTCTTTCCCAGAGAAAAGGGACAAAGGATGTGCCCAGGGGCCCCTGGCCCAGGACCTGACTGCAAAAAATCCTTATATCGAAGGATTGATCGTAGACCCAAGTTGTCCCCACCTCAAACCTGTGCTGCCCTGATAGACCCAAGAGAGCCCTACAAACTGACATCAGGAACCTGGACCTGTGAGTTTTCTTTCCAAGGGAAAAGGGACAAAGCATGTGCCCAGGGGCCCCTGGCCCAGGACCTGACTGCAAAAAATCCTTATATCGAAGGATGGACCCCAGACCAAAGTTGTCCCCACCTCAAACTTGTGCTGCCCTGATAGACCCAAGGGAGCCCTACAAACTGACATCAGGAACCTGGACTGCTGAGTTTTCTTTCCCAGGGAAATGGGACAAAGGATGTGCCCAGAGGTCCCTGGCCCTCGGCTGGGCCTGACTGCAAAAAATCCTTATATCGAAGGATGGACCCCAGACCAAAGTTGTCCCCACCTCAAACTTGTGCTGCCCTGATAGACCCAAGAGAGCCCTACAAACTGACATCAGGAACCTGGACCTGTGAGTTTTCTTTCCCAGGGAAAAGGGACAAAGGATCCGCCCACGGGTCCCTGGCCCAGGACCTGACTGCAAAAAATCCTTATATCGAAGGATGGAGCCCAGACCAAAGTTGTCCCCACCTCAAACTTGTGCTGCCCTGATAGACCCAAGGGAGCCCTACAAACTGACATCAGGAACCTGGACCTGTGAGTTTTCTTTCCCAGCGTAAAGGGACAAAGGATGTGCCCAGGGGCCCCTGGCCCAGGAGCTGACTGCAAAAAATTCCTATATCGAAGGATGGACCCCAGAAGGAAGTTGTCCCCACCTCAAACTTGTGCTGCCCTGATATACCCAAGAGAGCCCTACAAACTGACATCAGGAACCTGGACCTGTGAGTTTTCTTTCCCAGAGAAAAGGGACAAAGGATGTGCCCAGGGGCCCCTGGCCCACGACCTGACTGCAAAAAATCCTTATATCGAAGGATTGATCGTAGACCCAAGTTGTCAACACCTCAAACCTGTGCTGCCCTGATAGACCCAAGAGAGCCCTACAAACTGACATCAGGAACCTGGACCTGTGAGTTTTCTTTCCCAGGGAAAATGGCAAAGGATGTGCCCAGGGGCCCCTGGCCCTGGCCTGGGACCTGACTGACAAAAAATCCTTATATCGAAGGATGGACCCCAGACCAAAGTTGTCCCCAACTGAAACTTCTGCTGCCCTGATAGACCCAAGGGAGCCCTACAAACTGACATCAGGAACCTGGACCTGTGAGTTTTCTTTCCAGGGAAAAGAGACAAAGCATGTGCCCATGGGCCCCTGGCCCTGGACCTGACTGCAAAAAATCCTTATATGGAAGGATGGACCCCAGAAGGAAGTTGTCCCCACCACAAACTTGTGCTGCCCTGATAGACCCAAGGGAGCCCTACAAACTGACATCAGGAACCTGGACCTGTGAGTTTTCTTTCCCAGGGAAAATGTCCAAAGGATGTGCCCAGGGGCCCCTGGCCCAGGACCTGACTGGAAAAAATCCTTATATCGAAGGATTGATGGTAGACCCATGTTGTCAACACCTCAAACCTGTGCTGCCCTGATAGACCCAAGAGAGCCCTACAAACTGACATCAGGAACCTGGACTGCTGAGTTTTCTTTCCCAGGGAAATGGGACAAAGGATGTGCCCAGAGGCCCCTGGCCCTCGGCTGGGCCTGACTTCAAAAAATCCTTATATCGAAGGATGGACCCCAGACCAAAGTTGTCCCCACCTCAAACTTGTGCTGCCCTGATAGACCCAAGGCAGCTCTACAAACTGACATCAGGAACCTGCACCTGTGAGTTTTCTTTCCCAGGGGAAATGTCCAAAGGGTGTGCCCAGGGGCCCCTGGCCGGGGACCTGACTGCAAAAAATTCCTATATCGAAGGATGGACCCCAGAAGTAAGTTTTCCCCACCTCAAACTTGTGCTGCCCTGATAGACCCAAGGGAGCTATACAAACTGACATCAGGAACCTGGACTGCTGAGTTTTCTTTCCAAGGGAAAAGGGACAAAGCATGTGCCCAGGGGCTCCTGGGCTGGGACATGACTGGAAAAAATCCTTATATCGAAGGATGGACCCCAGACCAAAGTTGTCCCCACCTCAAACTTGTTCTGCCCTGATTGAACCAAGGGAGCCCTACAAACTGACATCAGGAACCCAGACCTGTGAATTTTCTTTCCCAGAGAAAAGGGACAAAGGATGTGCCCAGGGGCCCCTGGCCCAGGACCTGACTGCAAAAAATCCTTATATCGAAGGATTGATCGTAGACCCAAGTTGTCCCCACTTCAAACCTGTGCTGCCCTGATAGACCCAAGGGAGCCCTACAAACTGACATCAGGAACCTGGACCTCTGAGTTTTCTTTCCCAGGGAAAAGGCACAAAGGATGTGCCCAGGGGCCCCTGGCCCTGGGCTGGGCCCTGACTGCAAAAAATCCATATATCGAAGGATGGACCCCAGACAAAAGTTCTCCCCACCTCAAACCTGTACTGCCCTGATAGACCCAAGAGAGCCTTACAAACTGACATCAGGAACCTGGACCTGTGAGTTTTCTTTCCCAGGGAAAAGGGACAAAGCATGTGCCCAGGGGCTCCAGGGCTTGGACCTGACTGCAAGAAATCTTTATATCGAAGGATGGACCCCAGACCAAAGTTGTCCCCACCTCAAACTTGTGCTGCCCTGATAGACCCAAGAGAGCCCTACAAACTGACATCAGGAACCTGGACCTGTGAGTTTTCTTTCCCAGGGAAAAGGACAAAGGATGTGCCCAGCGGTCCCTGGCCCAGCACATGACTGCAAAAAATCCTTATATCGAAGGATGGACCCCAGACCAAAGTTGTCCCCACCTCAAACTTGTGCTGCCCTGATAGACGCAAGGGAGCCCTACAAACTGACATCAGGAACCTGGACTGGTGAGTTTTCTTTCCCAGGGAAAAGGGACAAAGGATGTGCCCAGGGGCCCCTGGCCCTGGCCTGGGACCTGACTGACAAAAAATCCTTATATCGAAGGATGGACCCCAGACCAAAGTTGTCCCCACCTGAAACTTCTGCTGCCCTGATAAACCCAAGGGAGCCCTACAAACTGACATCAGGAACCTGGACCTGTGAGTTTTCTTTCCAGGGGAAAAGAGACAAAGCATGTGCCCATGGGCCCCTGGCCCTGGACCTGACTGCGAAAAATCCTTATATGGAAGGATGGACCCCAGAAGGAAGTTGTCCCCACCACAAACTTGTGCTGCCCTGATAGACCCAAGGGAGCCCTACAAACTGACATCAGGAACCTGGACCTGTGAGTTTTCTTTCCAAGGGAAAAGGGACAAAGGATGTGCCCAGGGGCCCCTGGGCCGGGACCTGACTAGAAAAAATCCTTATATCGAACGATGGAACCCAGAGCAAAGTTGTCCCCATCTCAAACTTGTGCTACCCTGATAGACCCAAGGGAGCCCTACAAACTGACATCAGGAACCTGGACCTGTGAGTTTTCTTTCCAAGGGAAAAGGGACAAAGCCTGTGCCCAGGGGCCCCTGGCCCAGGACCTGACTGCAAAAAATCCTTATATCGAAGGATGGACCCCAGACCAAAGTTGTCCCCACCTCAAACTTGTGCTGCCCTGATAGACCCAAGGGAGCCCTACAAACTGACATCAGGAACCTGGACTGCTGAGTTTTCTTTCCCAGGGAAATGGGACAAAGGATCCGCCCAGAGGCCCCTGGCCCTCGGCTGGGCCTGACTGCAAAAAATCCTTATATCGAAGGATGGACCCCAGACCAAAGTTGTCCCCACCTCAAACTTGTGCTGCCCTGATAGACCCAAGGGAGCCCTACAAACTGACATCAGGAACCTGGACCTGTGAGTTTTCTTTCCCAGGGAAAAGGGACAAAGGATGTGCCCAGGGGCCCCTGGCCCAGGACCTGACTGCAAAAAATCCTTATATCGAAGGATGGATCGTAGACCCAAGTTGTCCCCACCTCAAACTTGTGCTGCCCTGATAGACCCAAGGGAGCCCTACAAACTGACATCAGGAACCTGGACCTGTGAGTTTTCTTTCCCAGCGAAAAGGGACAAAGGATGTGCCCAGGGGCCCCTGGCCCAGGACCTGACTGCAAAAAATTCCTATATCGAAGGATGGACCCCAGAAGGAAGTTGTCCCCACCTCAAACTTGTGCTGCCCTGATATACCCAAGAGAGCCCTACAAACTGACATCAGGAACCTGGACCTGTGAGTTTTCTTTCCCAGAGAAAAGGGACAAAGGATGTGCCCAGGGGCCCCTGGACCACGACCTGACTGCAAAAAATCCTTATATCGAAGGATGGACCCCAGACCAAAGTTGTCCCCACCTCAAACTTGTGCTGCCCTGATAGACCCAAGGGAGCTATACAAACTGACATCAGGAACCTGGACTGCTGAGTTTTCTTTCCCAGGGAAAAGGGACAAAGGATGTGCCCAGGGGCCCCTGGCCCAGGACCTGACTGCAAAAAATTCTTATATAGAAGGATTGATCGTAGACCCATGTTGTCAACACCTCAAACCTGTGCTGCCCTGATAGACCCAAGGGAGCCCTACAAACTGACATCAGGAACCTGGACCTGTGAGTTTTCTTTCCCAGGGAAAAGGGACAAAGGATGTGCCCAGGGGCCCCTGGCCCAGGACCTGACTGCAAAAAATCCTTATATCGAAGGATTGATCGTAGACCCATGTTGTCAACACCTCAAACCTGTGCTGCCCTGATAGACCCAAGAGAGCCCTACAAACTGACATCAGGAACCTGGACCTGTGAGTTTTCTTTCCCAGGGAAAAGGCACAAAGGATGTGCCCAGGGGCCCCTGGCCCTGGCCTGGGCCCTGACTGACAAAAAATCCTTATATCGAAGGATGGACCCCAGACCAAAGTTGTCCCCACCTGAAACTTGTGCTGCCCTGATAGACCCAAGGGAGCCCTACAAACTGACATCAGGAACCTGGACCTGTGAGTTTTCTTTCCAGGGTTAAAGAGACAAAGCATGTGCCCATGGGCCCCGGGCCCTGGACCTGACTGCAAAAAATCCTTATATGGAAGGATGGACCCCAGACCAAAGTTGTCCCCACCTCAAACTTGTGCTGCCCGGATAGACCCAAGAGAGCCCTACAAACTGACATCAGGAACCTGGACCTGTGAATTTTCTTTCCCAGGGAAAAGGGATAAAGGATGTGCCCAGGGGCCCCTGGGCTGGGACCTGACTGCAAAAAATCCTTATATCGAAGGATGGACCCCAGACTAAAGTTGTCCCAACCACAAACTTGTGCTGCCCTGATAGACCCAAGAGAGCCCTACAAACTTACATCAGGAACCTGGACCTGTGAGTTTTCTTTCCCAGGGAAAAGGGACAAAGGATGTGCCCAGGGTCCCCAGGGCTGGGCCCTGAGTTCAAAAAATCCTTATATCGAAGGATGGACCCCAGACCAAAGTTGTCCCACCCTCAAACTTGTGCTGCCCTGATAGACCCAAGGGAGCCCTACAAACTGACATCAGGAACCTGGACCTGTGAGTTTTCTTTCCCAGGGAAAAGGGACAAAGGTTGTGCCCAGGGGCCCCAGTCCCTGGGCTGGGCCCTGACTTCAAAAAATCCTTATATCGAAGGGTGGATCGCAGAACAAAGTTGTCCCCTCCTCAGACTTGTGCTGCCCTGATAGACCCAAGGGAGCCCTACAAACTGACATCAGGAACCTGGACCTGTGAGTTTCTTTCTCAGGGAAAAGGGACACAGGATGTGCCCAAGGGCCCCTGGCCCATGACCTGTCTTCGAAAAATCCTTATATCGAAGGATCGATCACAGACCAAAGTTGTCCCCACCTCAAACTTGTGCTGCCCTGATAGACCCAAGGGAGCCCTACAAACTGACATCAGGAACCTGGACCTGTGAGTTTTCTTTCCCAGGGAAAAGGGACAAAGGATGTGCCCAGGGGCCCCTGGCCCAGGACATGACTGCAAAAAATCCTTATATCGAAGGATGGACCCCAGACCAAAGTTGTCCCCACCTCAAATTTTGCTGCCCTTGTAGACCCAAGGCAGCCCTACAAACTGACATCAGGAACCTGGAACTGTGAGTTTTCTTTCCCAGGGAAAAGGGACAAAGGATGTGCCCAGGGGCCCCTGGCCCTGAGCTGGGCCCTGACTGCACAAAATCCTTATATCGAAGGATGGACCCCAGACTAAAGTTGTCCCCACCACAAACTTGTGCTGCCCTGATAGACCCAAGGGAGCCCTACAAACTGACATCAGGAACCTGGACCTGTGAGTTTTCTTTCCAAGGGGAAATGGCCAAAGGATGTGCCCAGGGGCCCCTGGCCCGGGACCTGACTGCAAAAAATCCTTATATCGAAGGATGGACCCCAGACCAAAGTTCTCCCCACCTCAAACTTGTGCTGCCCTTGTAGACCCAAGGCAGCCCTACAAACTGACATCAGGAACCTGGAACTGTGAGTTTTCTTTCCCAGGGAAAAGGGACAAAGGATGTGCCCAGGGGCCCCTGGCCCTGAGCTGGGCCCTGACTGCACAAAATCCTTATATCGAAGGATGGACCCCAGACTAAAGTTGTCCCCTCCTCAAACTTGTGCTGCCCTGATAGACCCAAGGGAGCCCTACAAACTGACATCAGGAACCTGGACCTGTGAGTTTTCTTTCCAAGGAAAAGGGACAAAGAATGTGCCCAGGGGCCCCAGGCCCAGGACATGACTGCAAAAAATCCTTATATCGAAGGATGGACCCCAGACCAAAGTTGTCCCCTCCTCAAACTTGTGCTGCCCTTGGAGACCCAAGGCAGCCCTACAAACTGACATCAGGAACCTGGAACTGTGAGTTTTCTTTCCCAGGGAAAAGGGATAAAGGATGTGCCCAGGGGCCCCTGGCCCTGAGGTGGGCCCTGACTGCACAAAATCCTTATATCGAAGGATGGACCCCAGACTAAAGTTGTCCCAACCACAAACTTGTGCTGCCCTGATAGACCCAAGGGAGCCCTACAAGCTGACATCAGGAACCTGGACCTGTGAGTTTTCTTTCCAAGGGGAAATGGCCAAAGGATGTGCCCAGGGGCCCCTGGCCCGGGACCTGACTGCAAAAAATCCTTATATCGAAGGATGGACCCCAGACCAAAGTTGTCCCCACCTCAAACTTGTGCTGCCCTTGTAGACCCAAGGCAGCCCTACAAACTGACATCAGGAACCTGGAACTGTGAGTTTTCTTTCCCAGGGAAAAGGGACAAAGGATGTGCCCAGGGGCCCCTGGCCCTGAGCTGGGACCTGACTGCACAAAATCCTTATATCGAAGGATGGACCCCAGACCAAAGTTGTCCCCACCACAAACTTGTGCTGCCCTGATAGACCCAAGGGAGCCCTACAAACTGACATCAGGAACCTGGACCAGTGAGTTTTCTTTCCAAGGGAAAATGGCCAAAGGATGTGCCCAAGGGCCCCTGGGCTGGGACCTGACTGCAAAAAATCCTTATATCGAAGGATGGACCCCAGACCAAAGTTGTCCCCACCTCAAACTTGTGCTGCCCTGATAGACCCAAGGGAGCCCTACAAACTGACATCAGGAACCTGGACCTGTGAGTTTTCTTTCCCAGGGAAAATAGCCAAAGTCTGTGCCCAGGGGCCCCTGGCCCGGGACCTGACTGCAAAAAATCCTTATATCGAAGGATGGACCCCAGACCAAAGTTGTCCCCACCTCAATCTTGTGCTGCCCTGATAGACCCAAGGGAGCCCTACAAACTGACATCAGGAACCTGGACCTGTGAGTTTTCTTTCCCAGGGAAAATGGCCAAAGGTTGTGCCCAGGGGCCCCTGGCCCGGGACCTGACTGCAAAAAATCCTTATATGGAAGGATGGACCCCAGACCAAAGTTGTCCCCACCTCAATCTTGTGCTGCCCTGATAGACCCAAGGGAGCCCTACAAACTGACATCAGGAACCTGGACCTGTGAGTTTTCTTTCCCAGGGAAAAGGGACAAAGGATGTGCCCAGGGGCCCCTGGCCCAGGACCTGACTGCAAAAAATCCTTATATCGAAGGATGGACCCCAGACTAAAGTTGTCCCCACCTCAAACTTGTGCTGCCCTTGTAGACCCAAGGCAGCCCTACAAACTGACATCAGGAACCTGGACCTGTGAGTTTTCTTTCCCAGGGAAAAGGGACAAAGGATGTGCCCAGGGGCCCCTGGCCCTGAGCTGGGCCCTGACTGCACAAAATCCTTATATCAAAGGATGGATCGCAGACCAAAGTTGTCCCCTCCTCAAACTTGTGCTGCCCTGATAGACCCAAGGGAGCCCTACAAACTGACATCAGGAACCTGGACCTGTGAGTTTTCTTTCCCAGGGAAAAGGGACAAAGCATGTGCCCAGGGGCCCCTTGCCCGGGACCTGACTGCAAAAAATCCTTATATCGAAGGATGGACCCCAGACCAAAGTTGTCCCCACCTCAAACTTGTGCTGCCCTGATAGACCCAAGGGAGCCCTACAAACTGACATCAGGAACCTGGACCTGTGAGTTTTCTTTCCCAGGGAAAAGGGACAAAGCATGTGCCCAGGGGCCGCTGGCCCTGGGCTGGGCCCTGACTGCAAAAAATTCTTATATCGAAGGATGGATCGCAGAACAAAGTTGTCCCCTCCTCAAACTTGTGCTGCCCTGATAGACCCAAGGGAGCCCTACAAACTGACATCAGGAACCTGGACCTGTGAGTTTCTTTCCTAGGGAAAAGGGACAATGGATGTGCCCAAGGGCCCCTGGCCCGCGACCTGTCTTCAAAAAAT